>NW_026562434.1:1515000-2715000 GCF_027474105.1 Poeciliopsis prolifica
GGAGCAATACTGACCCCATGTGGAGAATTACTGAAATGGTTTATAAATGCCAAAAATGGGATCAAAATCTGAACTTCAATCTAAAATGGCCGACTTCCTCTGGGGTTTAGACCATGGCTCCAAGAGACTTTTTTGTAAGTCCTGACATGGTACACACGTGTACAAAGTTTCGTAATTGTAGGTTAAAGCATGGCTTGGGGCTGATCATTTAAAATTTTCTAGGGGGCGCTATAGAGAAATTAGGCCACACCCTACAAATATTGTGATGGATTCCTGTCGGGGAGTGGATGAAGATCCATCCTTGTGAGTTTGGAGCAGCTGTGCCCAAAAATGTGGAATTGAGAGCCAAACGTATGGCGATGGCGTTACAGGTCACTTCGCCACGCCGCCACGCCTAGCTGCTCCATCGAAGCTGGTCGGGGTTGGAATCCTCAACACACCAACATGTCTTCTGTGTCTGGGCACAGTTTCATGTTGATGAGGTCAAAGGGGTCAGATAGCCACCGTTCAGAGTAAAACATTACACTTCCTTTTCTCAGGGGGCGTGGCCTAAGTGATGTCATCATTCGACCATAGGGTATTGTAGGACACCCGATGATGATCAATCCCAGAAACTTTGGTGTCTCTGTGAGTTTCTGTGTAGGAGATATAGCAGTTTATTTTTTTACGGCGAGTAGGTGAACTTTGACCCCTGCTAACCCCCCTTCAGCATTCTCAAAAACTCACAGTTTTGATAACTTTAGATGGGACATGCCTTATGAGCAGACTGACCGAGTTTGAAGCCGATCAATCGAAATCTCTAGGAGGAGTTCGATCAAATAGGAAGGCTGTAAACGGCAAAAATGGGGTCAAAATCTGAACTTCAATCCAAAATGGCCGACTTCCTGTGGGGTTTAGACCATGGCTCCAAGAGACTTTCTTTTAAGTCCTGACATGATACAAATGTGTACAAAGTTTCGTAATTGTAGGTTAAAGCATGGCTTGGGGCTGATCATTTAAAATTTTCTAGGGGGCGCTATAGAAAAATTAGGCCACGCCCACCAAATATTGTTATGGATTCCTGTCGGGGAGTAGATGAGGGACCATCCTTGTGAGTTTGGAGCAGCTGGGCCTGAAAATGTGGAATTGAGAGCCAAATGTATGGCGATGGCGTTACAGGTCACTTCGCCACGCCGCCACGCCCATCTGCTCCATCGAAGCTGGTCGGGGTTGGAATCCTCAATACACCAAACATGTTCTCTGTGTCTTGGCACATTTTCATGTTGATGAGGTCAAAGGGGTCAGATAGCGACCGTTCTCAGTAAAACATGACACTTCCTGTTCTCAGGGGGCGTGGTCTAAGTGATGTCATCATTCGACCACAGGGTATTGTAGGGCAGCCAATGATGATTAATCACAGTAACTCTGGTGCCTCTGTGAGTTTCTGTGTAGGAGATATAGCAGTTTATGTTTTTATGGCGAGTAGGTGAACTTTGACCCCTGCTAAACCCCCTTCAGCATACTCAAAAACTCACAGTTTTGATAACTTTAGATGGGACATGCCTTATGAACAGACTGACCGAATTTGAAGCCGATCAATCGAAATCCCTAGGAGGAGTTCGATCAAATACGAAGGCTGTAAACGGCAAAAATGGCCTCAAAATTGGACCTTCAATCCAAAATGGCCGAATTCCTGTGATACTTGCAATATGACATTAATTGTAAATTTTGAGAGCGTCCTGGGAGCTCTACAAGTGTACCAAATTTCATGTCTCTAGGATAAAGTAAGTGAATAGCAAAGGGTCCTTTGAAAATTTCTAGGTGGCGCTATTGAGCCATTTCTTATGGGATTTTTGCAATGACCTTAAAATACAAAATTTTGAAACTCCCTTTACGCGTCCGCCAAGTTTGGTGAGTTTTTGAATATGATAAAGCCCCCAAAAAGGCCCCTCTTTAGGGGGGCAGAATAATAATATAATAATTAAAGCTGCAAGCAGCCTCGAGCGGCCCTCGCAGCCAAGCGCCGCTCCGGCCTATTGGCCACCGCAGAGTACTAGCAACCGCCGTCCGACGCCAGCCACCACAGAAGCTCTCACGCAGTTTTCAGCACCTCCGCCCGCACTGCGGAAGCTGTTGCTCAGTTTCCATCAACGCTGCCCATGTTCCAACACAGAAGTTGTTGCGCAGTTTCCGCGCCCGTGCACCAGGCGGTACGCATTGATGCGTTCGGGGGCGCTCCTTGACGACGCAAAAAAATGTGGTGCAGATTCATTGGTTTAGTGAGGAAATATAGCTGGCGGATTAATGTAGGGGACACAGTGGAGTCAAAATACATTTCAATGCTGTTGTGCTTTAGAGGTCAACAAAGGTCATACGTATCCAATTTGGCGCCAGTCGGATGATCCATGTGTCATTTAGAGCCGATCGTATGTACATGGCGAAGAACTGCATTTCGTCATTTCTACACCACAATGCGGTTCGGTCAGCAGCCAGCATTCATAGAGTTCATCATGTTATCGTTTTTAGTCAGTATTCACATGATGAAATCTATATAAATTATAGAATAACAGTAAAATATACAGCAAAAAACATGTGACTGCCTCTTAAAAGTGGGCGGAGCTACAGTAAGTTCATCAAGTCACCATGGAAATGTGTTCAGGGCTGTTCTCTAGAAAGACAGAGGAAGTGTGATGCAGCTGTGATATTGCATTTGTAAGTCATTTAATGTTGATGTTTCATGGTAAATAATCAAAAGTTTTACACTAAGCCACGCCCACATGCTTGATGTGAACTACAACTGAGATCTAAATGCAGTGCAACTTTATCGTGAAATGAGTCAGGAAAATGGTGAAGGTTAAAATGTACCAGTTTAATAAATCGTACTGTTTAGTAATAAACCAAGGGCAATGCACATTAACTTTCAGCACATTAGAACAACAGCACAGGCTGAATCCCACCCATTAATTAGGTATTAATCACAGGAAGTGCTGCAACTAAATATTACAACCCCATTGGGTCGGTAAAAAGATACTTAGCATTTTCTCAGAGCTCTTTTAAACGACATTTTAAACATCTTCTATACATAATAACAAGTCTGAATGTATGAAACTGGATGTATCAAACACACTATTCAGTTTATTGAATTAGTAAAGCGCTTCGTTAGCATTAAAAACGTTGCAGGCCTCAGGCATTGGGTTAGCATCCTCCTCAGAATAACTGTTCCAAACATGACGGCTTCCAGAACCAGCAGGAAGGAATAAATTACTCACAGCACCGCGAGTTGCGACTGTTTAAACGAACAGCAATGGGCTCTTTGCACCTGCCGCGCTGACGTTGCAAATGGATACCCGAATGCGGCTCTTTTTTCCGCTTTCCGTAACTATTACTGCTATAAAAGACAAAGTCGTACTTAAGACACAAATAAAACAATACTATGTACTTTGTTTAAGTTTTTATGAATTTCCAAGCGATCCTCAATTAAGAGAGCTTGTAAATATTCGTTGCTACAAGTTAAAGCTACCACTTGAAGCTAACACCGTACACACCGCTCTAAGCACCGTCCTAATGAGCCCTTCACAACAAGCATGCAAAAGTAATAAAACGAAATAACAGAAACCTTAAGCAACACGGCCATATTTTTCTAAAAGTAATTAATCTGAACCTGAACAGTCAGCTGAACTAGAACTCAGATACAAGAGCTGCTCTATTGTTGAGCTCTGAGCTCGTTGTGCTTCGTCAGGATTCTGAAGCAAAAAGTCTGAACTGTAATCTGTCCCCCCCACCGCGTTTATTATCGTTAACAATAAAACACACGTAATATGCTTGAAAATAAGGCACAAACATTGTCCGTTAGAATGGCTGAGAAATGTTTAGATAATTAAATAGCAGATTTTTACAAGAAAAATGTCCGAGAATAATGCCTGCTAGCACAAGCTAAAGCTAAAGTTAGCCACAAAGTTTAAAGAAAGTAAAACTCACCTTCATATCTGTGAATGTATAACGAGGCGAACATCTTAAAACCTTTCTTCGGCTTACTTGTTGGGGCTTCGGATTGACGTACATTATTAATTGTTACCTTGGAAAAACATTTCAGCCGTTTTTCCCGAACGCGGAAGCTGAGGTGCAGAGAAGCTATAAAACTGCTCCAACTCCGGTCCAACAGAGCGTTCTTTCTCACGAGCGTGGTTCGGATTTGCAGTTCCAAAACCCAAGCAAAATGTTGAGCGTAGTCCGTTTCTGTCGCTCCAAAATGTACAGTCCACAGCGGAACACACCGAACCTCGACCATGAACGGCCGCCGGCCGACTGCCAGTACGTACAGTAGGTATTAGCAAAGCTACAGTACAGTGCAGTCCATCACAACCAATCAAATTGCTTAAATTTGATTTTACACTTGACTGACCAGTAAGGCAGAGACGACTGGAATTGATGCATTTACTTGCGGTAGTAAATAACAGTCATTAACAAAACGCTACATTTACTCCGTGTTTTAAGCCAACAAAAATTATCTGAGGGCTTACATATAACATTTCAGGTTAAATGTAACAGCTTTCCTTTTGGAAACGTTTTCACGGCAGACGCGCTCGCAATGTTTTCATGGCCATCCGCCGTCGATCTGTTTGTCATTGGTGGAGTAACACTGACCCCTGCTTGCGCAATACTGGTATTGTTCTTCATCCTGTTTGTCTGCTGTTTCATTCGTGGAGTAAGACTGACCCCTGCTGGCGGAATACTGATATTGTTCGTCATCCTGTTTATCCGCTGTTTCATTCGTGGAGTAAGACTGACCCCAAGGGGCGAATTACTGAAATGGTTTATAAACAGTTTTGCTGAATTACGTTTTCTTTTATTTCTAGCCAAAATTAATTAATATTTGTACTCTCACCCACAAAATAAACTTATATATATATAAAAAACTTATAAACTGTATATTTAAATAATTAATAACATAACATAACCTGTATTTCATGGGCTGCTGTTTTCTAGGGGGCGCTATAGAAAAATTAGGCCACGCCCTACAAATATTGTGATGGATTTCTGTCGGCGAGTGGATGACGATCCATCCTTGTGAATTTGGAGCAGCTGCGCCCAAAAATGTGGAATTGAGAGCCAAACGTATGGCAATGGCGTTACAGGTCACTTCGCCACGCCGCCACGCCCACCGCTCCATCGTAGCTGGTCGGGGTTGGAATCCTCAATACACCAACATGTCTTCTGTGGGCACAGTTTCATGTTGATGAGGTCAAAAGGGTCAGATAGTGACCCTTCACAGTGAAACATGACACTTCCTATTCTCAGGGGGCGTGGCCTAAGTGATATCATCATTCGACCATAGGGTATTGTAGAAGACCCGATGATGATGAATCACAGAAACTTTGGTGCCTCTGTGAGTTTCTGTGTAGGAGATATAGCAGTTTATGTTTTTACGGCGAGTAGGTGAACTTTGACCCCTGCTAACCCCCCTTCAGCATACTCAAAAACTCACCGTTTAGATAACTTTAGATGAGACATGCCTTATGAACAGACTGACCAAGTTTGAAGCCGATCAATCGAAATCCCCAGGAGGAGATAGATCAAATATGAAGGCTGTAAACGGCAAAAATGGGGTCAAAAACCGAACTTGAATCCAAAATGGCCGACTTCCTGTGGGGTTTAGACCATGGCTCCAAGAGACTTTTTTGTACGTCCTGACAAGGTACACATGTGTACAAAGTTTCGTAATTGTAGGTTAAAGCATGGCTTGGGGCTAATCATTTAAAGTTTTCTAGGGGGCGCTATAGAGAAATTAGGCCACGCCCACCAAATATTGTGATGGATTCCTGTCGGGGAGTCGATGAGGATCCATCGTTGTGAATTTGGAGCAGCTGGGACCGAAAATGTGGAATTGAGAGCCAAACGTATGGCGATGGCGTTAGAGGTCACTTCGCCACGCCGCCACGCCCATCTGCTCCATCGAAGCTGGTCGGGGTTGGAATCCTCAATACACCACCATGTTTTCTGTGTCTGGGCACAGTTTCATGTTGATGAGGTCAAAGGGGTCAGATAGCGACCTTTGACAGTAAAACATTACACTTCCTGTTCTCAGGGGGCGTGGCCTAAGTGATGTCATCATTCGACCATAGGGTATTGTAGGAGACCCGATGATGATCAACAACAGTAATTTTGGTGCCTCTGTGAGTTTCTGTGTAGGAAATATAACAGTTTATTTTTTTACGGCGAGTAGGTGAACTTTGACCCCTGCTAACCCCTCTTCAGCATACTCAAAAACTCACCGTTTAGATAACTTTAGATGAGACATGCCTTATGAACAGACTGACCAAGTTTGAAGCCGATCAATCAAAATCCCTAGGAGGAGATAGATCAAATATGAAGGCTGTAAACGGCAAAAATGGGCTCAAAATCCGAACTTCTATCCAAAATGGCCGACTTCCTGTGATACTTGCACTATGACATTAATTGTAAATTTTGAGCGTCTTGGGGAGCTCTACAAGTGTACCAAATTTCATGTCTCTAGGATAAAGTAAGTGAATAGCAAAGGGTCCTTTGAAAATTTCAAGGTGGCGCTCTTGAGCCGTTTCTTGTGCGATTTTTGCAATGACCTTAAAATACAAAATTTTGAAACTTCCTTTATGCGTCCGCCAAGTTTGGTGAGTTTTTGAATATGATAAAGCCCTCAAAAAGCCAATTCATTTGGGTGGAAGAATAATAAGAATTAAAGCTGCAAGCAGCCTCGAACGGCCCTCGCAGCCAAGCGCCGCTCCGGCCTATTGCCACCGCTGGGTACGAGCAACCGCCGCCTCACGCCAGCCACCACAGAAGCTCTCACGCAGTTTTCAGCGCCTCCGCCCGCACCGCGGAAGCTGTTGCTCAGTTTCCATCAACGCTGCGCACGTGCTAAGACAGAAGTTGTTGCGCAGTTTCCGCGCCCGTCCACCAGGCGGTACGCATCTATGCGTTCGGGGGCTATCCTTCAAGATGCAAAAAAATGTGGTATAGATTCATTGGTTTAGCGAGGAAATATAGCTGGCGGATTAATGTAGAGGCGCAGTGGAGTCAAAATACATTTCAATGCTGTTTTGCTGTTTAGAGGTAAAACAAAGGTCATACGTATCCAATTTGGCGCCAGTCCGATGATCCACGTGTCATTTAGAGCCGATCATATGCACATGGCGAAGAACTGCATTTCGTCATTTCTACACCCCAATGCGGTTCGGTCAGCAGCCAGTATTCATAGAGTTCATCACGTTATCGTTTTTAGTCAGTATTCACATGATGAAACCCATATAAATTATAGAATAACAGTAAAACATACAGCAGAAAAAACATGTGACTGCCTCTTAAAAGTGGGCGGGGCTACAGTGAGGTCATCAAGTGACCATGGAAATGTGTTCAGGGCTGTTCTCTAGAAAGACAGAGGAAGTGTGATGATGCAGCTGTGATCTTGCATTTGGAAGTCATTTAATGTTGATGTTTCATGGTAAATAGTGAAAGTTTTACACTAAGCCACACCCACATGCTTGATGTTAACTACAACTGAGATCTAAATGCAGTGCAACTTTAACGTTATCGTGAAATGAGCCAGGAAAATGGTGAAGGTTAAGATGTATCAGTTTAATAAACCGTACTGTTCAGTAATAAACCAAGGGCAATGCACAATAACAGAGCACAGTTAACTTTCAGCACTTTAGAACAATAGCACAGGCTGAATCCCATCCATTAATTAGGTATTAATCACAGGAAGTGCTGCAACTAAATATTACAACCCCAATGGATCGGTAAAAAGATACTTAGCATTTTCTCAGAGCTCTTTCAAACGACATTTTAAACATCTTCTATACATAATAACAAACAAGTCTGAATGTATGAAACTGGATGTATCAAACACACTATTCAGTTTATTGAATTAGTAAAGCGCTTCGTTAGCATTAAAAACGTTGCAGGCCTCAGGCATTGGGTTAGCATCGTCCTCAGAATAACTGTTCCAAAGATGACGGCTTCCAGAACCAGTAGGAAGGAATAAATTACTCACCGCACCGCGAGTAACGACTGTTTAAACGAACAGCAATGGGCTCTTTGCACCTGCCGCGCTGACGTCACAACTGTATACCCGAATGCGGCTCTTTTTTCCACTTTCAGAAACTATAACTGCTATAAAAGACAAAGTCCTACTTAAGACACAAATAAAACAATACTATGTACTTTGTTTAGGTTTTCATGGATTTCCAAGCCATCCTCAATTAAGACAGCTTGTAAATATTCGTTGCTACAAGTTAAAGCTACCACTTGAAGCTAACGCCGTACACACCGCTCTAAACACTATCTTAATGAGCCCTTCACAACAAGCATGCAAAAGTAATAAAACGAAATAACACAGAAATCTTAAGCAACACGGCCATATTTTTCTAAAAGTAATAACTCTGAATCTGAACAGTCAGCTGAACTAGAACTCCGATACCAGAGTAAGCTCTGTGCTCGTTTTTCTTCGTCATACTTCAAGCAAAAACTCTGAACTGTAATCTGCCCCCCCCCCCTCCCCCTCCCGCTGCTTTATTGTCGTTAACAATAAACACACGTAATATGCTTGAAAATAAGGCACAAACAGTGTCCGTTAGAATGGCTGAGAAATCTTTAGATAATTAAATAGCAGATTTTTACTAGAAAGCTAGCAGGCTTGTGCTAGCAGTTTAAAGAAAATAAAACTCACCTTCATATCTGTGAATGTATAACGAGGCGAACATCTTAAAACCTTTCTTTGCCTTACTTGTTGGGGTTTCGGATCGATGTACATTATTAATTGTTACCTTGGAAAAACATTTCAGCCTTGTTTCCCGAACGTGTAAGCTGAGGTTCAAAGAGCCCATTAAACTGCTCCAACTCCGGTCCAACAGAGCCTTCTTGCTCCAAAGCGTGGTTCGGATTTGCAACTCCAAAATCCAAGCAAAATGTTGAGCGTAGTCCAGTTCTGTGGCTCCAAAAAGCAAGCAAAATGTTCAGGAAAACTTCGCAGCTCCAGCTGTCGCCGGCTGACTGTTATTACGTAGCGTCGATCTATTTTCTCATTGATGGAGTACCACTGCCTCCTGCTGGGGCAATACTGGTATTGCACTAGCAGTACCAGTATTTCTCCACAAGGTGCCAGTGGTACTCCATCAACACTGACCCCAGTGTGTTCTTACTTCGCTGTGTCATAAGTTTTGCTGAATCACTTTGTTTGTATTATTTCTAGCAAAAATGAATGAATGTTTGTACTTTAACCCACAAAATAAACTTATAGATATATAAAAAGTTATAATAAAGTATATTTAAATAATTAATAACAACATAACCTATGGGCTGCTGTTTTCTAGGGGGCGCTATAGAGAAATTAGGCCACGCCCTACAAATATTGTGATGATTCCAGTCGGGGAGTGGATAAATATTCATCCTTGTGAGTTTGCAGCAGCTGAGCCCGAAAATGTGGTATTGAGAGCCAAACGTATGGCGATGGCGTTACAGGTAACTTCGCCACGCCGCCATGCCCACCTGCTCTATCGTAGCTGGTCGGGGTTGGAATCCTCAATACACCAACATGTTTTCTGTGTCTGGGCACAGTTTCATGTTGATGAGGTCAAAGGGGTCAGATAGCGAACATTCACAGTAAAACATTACACTTCCTGTTCTCAGGGGGCGTGGCCTAAGTGATGTCATTATTCGACCATAGGGTAATGTAGGAGACCCGATGATGATCAATCACAGAAACTTTGGTGCCTCTGTGAGTTTCTGTGTAGGAGATATAGCAGTTTATGTTTTTATGGCGAGTAGGTGAACTTTGACCCCTGCTAACCCCCCTTCAGCATACTCAAAAACTCACCGTTTAGATAACTTTAGATGGGACATGCCTTATGAACAGACTGACCGAGTTTGAAGCCGATCAATCGAAATCCCTAGGAGGAGATAGATCAAATATGAAGGCTGTAAACGGCAAAAATGGGGTCAAAAACCGAACTTGAATCCAAAATGGCTGACTTCCTGTGGGGTTTAGACCATGGCTCCAAGAGACTTTTTTGTACGTCCTGACAAGGTACACATGTGTACAAAGTTTCGTATTTGTAGGTTAAAGCATGGCTTGGGGCTGATCATTTAAAGTTTTCTAGGGGGCGCTATAGAGAAATTAGGCTACGCCCACCAAATATTGTGATGGATTCCTGTTGGGGAGTGGATGAGGGTCCATCCTTATGAGTTTGCAGCAGCTGGGCCCGAAAATGTGGAATTGAGAGCCAAACGTATGGCGATGGCGTTACAGGTCACTTCGCCACGCCACCACGCCCACCTGCTCCATCGAAGCTGGTCGGGTTAGAATCCTCAATACACCAACATGTTCTCTGTGTCTGGGCACAGTTTCATGTTGATGAGGTCAAAGGGGTCAGATAGCGAACGTTCACAGTAAAACATTACACTTCCTGTTCTCATGGGGCGTGGCCTAAGTGATGTCATCATTCGACCATAGGGTATTGTAGAACACCCGATGATGATCAATCACAGAAACTTTGATGCTTCTGTGAGTTTCTGTGTAAGAGATATAGCAGTTTATTTTTTTATGGCGAGTAGGTGAACTTTGACCCCTGCTAACCCCCTTCAGCATACTCAAAAACTCACCGTTTAGATAACTTTAGATGGGACATGCCTTATGAACAGACTGACCGAGTTTGAAGTCGATCAATCAAAATCCCTAGGAGGAGATAGATCAAATACAAAGGCTGTAAACAGCAAAAATCGGCAAAATGGGGTCAAAATGGGAACTTCAATCAAAAATGGCTGACTTCCTGTGATACTTGCACTATGACATTAATTGTAAATTTTGAGCGTCTTGGGGAGTTCTACAAGTGTACCAAATTTCATGTGTCTACGATAAAGTAAGTGAATAGCAGAGGGTAAAAAAGGGTGTTTTTCCAATTTCTAGGTGGCGCCGTAGAGACATTTCTGTTGCAATTTTTGCTACGACTTTAAAATACGTAAATTTTAAACAGGCTTAAGGCCTCCGCCAAGTTTGGTGAGTTTTTGAATATGATAAAGCCCCCAAAAAGCCAATTCATTTGGGTGGAAGAATAATAATAATAATAATTAAAGCTGCAAGCAGCCTCGAACGGCCCTCGCAGCCAAGCGCCGCTCCGGCCTATTGCCACCGCGGGGTACGAGCAACCGCCGCCTCACGCCAGCCACCACAGAAGCTCTCACGCAGTTTTCAGCGCCTCCGCCCGCACCGCGGAAGCTGTTGCTCAGTTTCCATCAACGCTGCGCACGTGCTAAGACAAATGTTGTTGCGCAGTTTCCGCGCCCGTCCACCAGGCGGTACGCATCTATGCGTTCGGCGGCTATCTTTCACGATGCAAAAATGTGATATAGATTCATTGGTTTAGCGAGGAAATATAGCTGGCGAATTAATGTAGGGGTGCAGTGGACTCAAAATACATTTCAATGCTGTTTTGCTCTTTAGAGGTCAACAAAGGTCATACGTATCCAATTTGGCGCCAGTCCGATGATCCACGTGTCATTTAGAGCCGATCATATGCACATGGCGAAGTACTACATTTCGTCATTTCTACATCCCAATGCGGTTCGGTCAGCAGCCAACATTCATAGAGTTCATCATGTTATCGTTTTTAGTCAGTATTCACATGATGAAACCCATATAAATTATAGAATAACAGTAAAACATACAGCAGAAAAAACATGTGACTGCCTCTTAAAAGTGGGCGGGGCTACAGTGAGGTCATCAAGTGACCATGTAAATGTGTTCAGGGCTGTTCTCTAGAAAGACAGAGGAAGTGTGATGCAGCTGTGATCTTGCATTTGGAAGTCATTTAATGTTGATGTTTCATGGCAAATAGTGAAAGTTTTACACTAAGCCACACCCACATGCTTTGATGTTAACTACAACTGAGATCTAATTGCAGTGCAACTTTAACATTATCGTGAAATGAGTAAGGAAAATGGTGAAGGTGAAGATGTATCAGTTAATAAACCGCACTGTTCAGTAATAAACCAAGGGCAATGCACATTAACAGAGCACAGTTAACTTTCAGCACATTACAACAATAGCACAGGCTGAATCCCACCCATTAATTAGGTATTAATCACAGGAAGTGCTGCAAATAAATTTTACAACCCCAATGGATCGTTAAAAAGATACTTAGCATTTTCAGAGCTCTTTGAAACGACATTTTAAACATCTTCTATACATAATAACAAACAAGTCTGAATGTATGAAACTGGATGTATCAAACACACTATTCAGTTTATTGAATTAGTAAAGCGCTTCGTTAGCATTAAAAACGTTGCAGGCCTCAGGCATTGGGTTAGCATCCTCCTCAGAATAACTGTTCCAAACATGACGGCTTCCAGAACCAGTAGGAAGGAATAAATTACTCACCGCACCGCGAGTTACGACTGTTTAAACTAACAGCAATGGCTCTTTGCACCTGCCGCGCTGACGTCACAACTGTATACCAGAATGCGGCTCTTTTTTCCGCTTTCAGTAACTATTACTGCTATAAAAGACAAAGTCGTACTTAAGACACAAATAAAACAATACTATGTACTTTGTTTAATTTTCATGGATTTCCAAGCCATCCTCAATTAAGACAGCTTGTAAATATTCGTTGCTACAAGTTAAAGCTACCACTTGAAGCTAACGCCGTACACACCGCTCTAAACACTGTCTTAATGAGCCATTCACAACAAGCATGCAAAAGTAATAAAACGAAATAACACAGAAATCTTAAGCAACACGGCCATATTTTTCTAAAAGTAATAACTCTCAATCTGAACAGTCAGCTGAACTAGAACTCCCATACCAGAGTAAGCTCTGTGCTCGTTTTTCTTCTTCATAATTCAAGCAAAAAGTCTGAACTGTAATCTGCACCCCCACCCCCTCCCCGCTGCTTTATTGTCGTTAACAATAAACACACGTAATATGCTTGAAAATAAGACACAAACAGTGTCCGTTAGAATGGCTGAGAAATCTTTAGATAATTAAATAGCAGATTTTTACTAGAAAGCTAGCAGGCTTGTGCTAGCAGTTTAAAGAAAATAAAACTCACCTTCATATCTGTGAATGTATAACGAGGCGAACATCTTAAAACCTTTCTTTGCCTTACTTGTTGGGGTTTCGGATCGATGTACATTATTAATTGTTACCTTGGAAAAACATTTCAGCCGTTTTTCCCGAACGTGTAAGCTGAGGTGCAAAGAGCCCATTAAACTGCTCCAACTCCGGTCCAACAGAGCCTTCTTGCTCAAAAGCGTGGTTCGGATTTGCAACTCCAAAATCCAAGCAAAATGTTGAGCGTAGTCCAGTTCTGTGGCTCCAAAAAGCAAGCAAAATGTTCAGGAAAACTTTGCAGCTCCAGCTGTCGCCGGCTGACTGTTATTACGTAGCGTCGATCTGTTTTCTCATTGATGGAGTACCACTGCCTCCTGCTGTCGCAATACTGGTATTGCACTAGCAGTACCAGTATTTCTCCACAAGGTGCCAGTGGTACTCCATCAACACTGACCCCAGTGTGTTCTTACTTCGCTGTGTCATAAGTTTTGCTGAATGACTTTGTTTGTATTATTTCTAGCAAAAATGAATGAATGTTTGTACTTTAACCCACAAAATAAACTTATATATATATAAAAAGTTATAATAATGTATATTTAAATAATTAATAACAACATAACCTATGGGCTGCTGTTTTCTAGGGTCGCTATAGAGAAATTAGGCCACGCCCTACAAATATTGTGATGGATTCCAGTCGGGGAGTGGATAAATATTCATCCTTGTGAGTTTGCAGCAGCTGAGCCCGAAAATGTGGTATTGAGAGCCAAACGTATGGCGATGGCGTTACAGGTAACTTCGCCACGCCGCCATGCCCACCTGCTCTATCGTAGCTGGTCGGGGTTGGACTCCTCAATACACCAACATGTCTTCGGTGTCTGGGCACAGTTTCATGTTGATGAGGTCAAAGGGGTCGGATAGCGAATGTTCACAGTAAAACATTACACTTCCTGTTCTCAGGGGGCGTGGCCTAAGTGATGTCATCATTCGACCATAGGGTATTCTAGGAGACCCGATGATGATCAATCACAGAAACTTTGGTGCCTCTGTGAGTTTCTGTGTAGGAGATATAGCAGTTTAATTTTTTATGGCGAGTAGGTGAACTTTGACCCCTGCTAACCCCACTTCAGCATACTCAAAAACTCACCGTTTAGATAACTTTAGATGAGACATGCCTTATGAACAGACTGACCGAGTTTGAAGCCGATCAATCAAAATCCCTAGGAGGAGATAGATCAAATATCAAGGCTGTAAACCGCAAAAATGGGGTCAAAACCCAACTTGAATCCAAATGGCTGACTTCCTGTGGGGTTTAGACCATGGCTCCAAGAGACTTTTTTGTACGTCCTGACAAGGTACACATGTGTACAAGTTTCGTATTTGTAGGTTAAAGCATGGCTTGGGGCTGATCATTTAAAGTTTTCTAGGGGGCGCTATAGAGAAATTAGGCCACGCCCACCAAATATTGTGATGGATTCCTGTTGGGGAGTGGATGAGGGTCCATCCTTATGAGTTTGCAGCAGCTGGGCCCGAAAATGTGGAATTGAGAGCCAAACGTATGGCGATGGCGTTACAGGTGACTTCGCCACGCCACCACGCCCACCTGCTCCATCGAAGCTGGTCGGGGTTATCCTCAATACACCAACATGTTCTCTGTGTCTGGGCACAGTTTCATGTTGATGACGTCAAAGGGTCAGATAGCAACAGTTCACAGTAAAACATTACACTTCCTGTTCTCATGGGGCGTGGCCTAAGTGATGTCATCATTCGACCATAGGGTATTGTAGAAGACCCGATGATGATCAATCACAGAAACTTTGATGCTTCTGTGAGTTTCTGTGTAAGAGATATAGCAGTTTATTTTTTTATGGCGAGTAGGTGAACTTTGACCCCTGCTAACCCCCCTTCAGCATACTCAAAAACTCACCGTTTAGATAACTTTAGATGGGACATGCCTTATGAACAGACTGACCGAGTTTGAAGTCGATCAATCAAAATCCCTAGGAGGAGTTAGATCAAATACAAAGGCTGTAAATGGCAAAAATCGGCAAAAATGGGGTCAAAATGGGAACTTCAATCAAAAATGGCTGACTTCCTGTGATACTTGCACTATGACATTAATTGTAAATTTTGAGCGTCTTGGGGAGTTCTACAAGTGTACCAAATTTCATGTGTCTACGATAAAGTAAGTGAATAGCAGAGGGTAAAAAAGGGTGTTTTTCCAATTTCTAGGTGGCGCCGTAGAGACATTTCTGTTGCAATTTTTGCTAAGACTTTAAAATACGTAAATTTTAAACAGGCTTAAGGCCTCCGCCAAGTTTGGTGAGTTTTTGAATATGATAAAGCCCCCAAAAAGCCAATTCATTTGGGTGGAAGAATAATAATAATAACAATAGGAAAACAATAGGCCTTCGCAGCGCTTAGCTGCTCGGGCCTAATTAAAGCTGCAAGCAGCCTCAAACGGCCCTCGCAGCCAAGCGCCGCTCCGGCCTATTGCCACCGCGGGGTACGAGCAACCGCTGCCTCACGCCAGCCACCAGAGAAGCTCTCACGCAGTTTTCAGCGCCTCCGCCCGCACCGTGGAAGCAGTTGCTCAGTTTCCATCAACGCTGCACGTGCTAAGACAGAAGTTGTTGCGCAGTTTCCGCGCCCGTCCTCCAGGCGGTACGCATCTATGCGTTCGGCGGCTATCCTTCAAGATGCAAAAAAATGTGGTATAGATTCATTGGTTTAGCGAGGAAATACAGCTGGCGGATTAATGTAGGGGAGCAGTGGAGTCAAAATACATTTCAATGCTGTTTTGCTCTTTAGAGGTCAACAAGGTCATACGTTTTCAATTTGGCGCCAGTCCGATGATCCACGTGTCATTTAGAGCCGATCATATGCACGTGGCGAAGTAATGCATTTCGTCATTTCTACACCCCAATGCGGTTCGGTCAGCAGCCAGCATTCATAGAGTTCATCATGTTATCGTTTTTAGTCAGTATTCACATGATGAAACCCATATAAATTATAGAATAAAACAAAACAGCAGAAAAAACATGGACTGCCTCTTAAAAGTGGGCGGGACTACAGTGAGGTCATCAAGTGACCATGGAAATGTGTTCAGGGCTGTTCTCTAGAAAGACAGAGGAAGTGTGATGATGCAGCTGTGATCTTGCATTTGGAAGTCATTTAATGTTGATGTTTTATGGTAAATAGTGAAAGTTTTACACTAAGCCACACCCACATGCTTGATGTTAACTACAACTGAGATGTAAATGCAGTGCAACTTTAACGTTATCGTGAAATGAGTCAGGAAAATGGTGAAGGTTAAGATGTATCAGTTTAATAAACCGCACTGTTCAGTAATAAACCAAGGGCAATGCACATTAACAGAGCACAGTTAACTTTCAGTACATTAGAACAATAGCACAGGCTGAATCCCATCCATTAATTAGGTATTAATCACAGGAAGTGCTGCAACTAAATATTACAACCCCAATGGATCGGTAAAAAGATACTTAGCATTTTCTCAGAGCTCTTTCAAACGACATTTTAAACATCTTCTATACATAATAACAAACAACTCTGAATTTATGAAACTGGATGTATCAAACACACTATTCAGTTTATTGAATTAGTCAAGCGCTTCGTTAGCATTAAAAACGTTGCAGGCCTCAGGCATTGGGTTAGCATCCTCCTCAGAATAACTGTTCCAAACATGACGGCTTCCAGAACCAGCAGGAAGGAATAAATTACTCACCGCACCGCGAGTTACGACTGTTTAAACGAACAGCAATGGGCTCTTTGCGCCTGCTGCGCTGACGTCACAACTGTATACCCGAATGCGGCTCTTTTTTCCACTTTCAGAAACTATGACTGCTATAAAAGACAAAGTCGTACTTAAGACACAAATAAAACAATACTATGTACTTTGTTTAAGTTTTCATGGATTTCCAAGCCATCCTCAATTAAGACAGCTTGTACATATTCGTTGCTACAAGTTAAAGCTACCACTTGAAGCTAACGCCGTACACACCGCTCTAAACACTGTCTTAATGAGCCATTCACAACAAGCATGCAAAAGTAATAAAACGAAATAACACAGAAATCTGAAGCAACACGGCCGTATTTTTCTAAAAGTAATAATTCTGAATCTGAACAGTCAGCTGAACTAGAACTCCGATACCAGAGTAAACTCTCGGCTCGTTTTTCTTCTCATACTTCAAGCAAAAAGTCTGAACTGTAATCTGCCCTCCCCCTCCCCGCTGCTTTATTGTCGTTAACAATAAACACACGTAATATGCTTGAAAATAAGGCACAAACAGTGTCCGTTAGAATGGCTGAGAAATCTTTAGATAATTAAATAGCAGATTTTTACTAGAAAGCTAGCAGGCTTGTGCTAGCAGTTTAAAGAAAATAAAACTCACCTTCATATCTGTGAATGTATAAAGAGGCGAACATCTTAAAACTTTTCTTTGCCTTACTTGTTGGGGTTTCGGATCGATGTACATTATTAATTGTTACCTTGGAAAAACATTTCAGCCGTGTTTCCCGAACGTGTAAGCTGAGGTGCAAAGAGCCCATTAAACTTCTCCAACTCCGGTCCAACAGAGCCTTCTTGCTCCAAAGCGTGGTTCGTATTTGCAACTCCAAAATCCAAGCAAAATGTTGAGCGTAGTCCAGTTCTGTGGCTCCAAAAAGCAGGCAAAATGTTCAGGAAAACTTTGCAGCTCCAGCTGTCGCCGGCTGACTGTTATTACGTAGCGTTGATCTGTTTTCTCATTGATGGAGTACCACTGCCTCCTGCTGGGGCAATACTGGTATTGCACTAGCAGTACCAGTATTTCTCCACAAGGTGCCAGTGGTACTCCATCAACACTGACCCCAGTGTGTTCTTACTTCGCTGTGTCATAGGTTTTGCTGAATGACTTTGTTTGTATTATTTCTAGCAAAAATGAATGAATGTTTGTACTTTAACCCACAAAATAAACTTATATATATATATAAAAAGTTATAATAATGTATATTTAAATAATTAATAACAACATAACCTATGGGCTGCTGTTTTCTAGGGGGCGCTATAGAGAAATTAGGCCACGCCCACCAAATATTGTGATGGATTCCAGTCGGGGAGTGGATAAATATTCATCCTTGTGAGTTTGCAGCAGCTGAGCCCGAAAATGTGGTATTGAGAGCCAAACGTATGGCGATGGCGTTACAGGTAACTTCGCCACGCCGCCATGCCCACCTGCTCTATCGTAGCTGGTTGGGGTTGGAATCCTCAATACACCAACATGTCTTCGGTGTCTGGGCACAGTTTCATGTTGATGAGGTCAAAGGGGTCGGATAGCGAACTTTCACAGTAAAACATTACACTTCCTGTTCTCAGGGGGCGTGGCCTAAGTGATGTCATCATTCGACCATAGGGTAATGTAGGAGACCCGATGATGATCAATCACAGAAACTTTGGTGCCTCTGTGAGTTTCTGTGTAGGAGATATAGCAGTTTATGTTTTTATGGCGAGTAGGTGAACTTTGACCCCTGCTAACCCCCCTTCAGCATACTCAAAAACTCACCGTTTAGATAACTTTAGATGAGACATGCCTTATGAACAGACTGACCGAGTTTGAAGCCGATCAATCGAAATCCCTAGGAGGAGATAGATCAAATATGAAGGCTGTAAACGGCAAAAATGGGGTCAAAAACCGAACTTGAATCCAAAATGGCTGACTTCCTGTGGGGTTTAGACCATGGCTCCAAGAGACTTTTTTGTACGTCCTGACAAGGTACACATGTGTACAAAGTTTCGTATTTGTAGGTTAAAGCATGGCTTGGGGCTGATCATTTAAAGTTTTCTAGGGGGCGCTATAGAGAAATTAGGCTACGCCCACCAAATATTGTGATGGATTCCTGTTGGGGAGTGGATGAGGGTCCATCCTTATGAGTTTGCAGCAGCTGGGCCTGAAAATGTGGAATTGAGAGCCAAACGTATGGCGATGGCGTTACAGGTGACTTCGCCACGCCACCACGCCCACCTGCTCCATCGAAGCTGGTCGGGGTTAGAATCCTCAATACACCAACATGTTCTCTGTGTCTGGGCACAGTTTCATGTTGATGAGGTCAAAGGGGTCAGATAGCGAACGTTCACAGTAAAACATTACACTTCCTGTTCTCAGGGGGCGTGGCCTAAGTGATGTCATCATTCGACCATAGGGTATTGTAGAAGACCCGATGATGATCAATCACAGAAACTTTGATGCTTCTGTGAGTTTCTGTGTAAGAGATATAGCAGTTTATTTTTTTATGGCGAGTAGGTGAACTTTGACCCCTGCTAACCCCCCTTCAGCATACTCAAAAACTCACCGTTTAGATAACTTTAGATGGGACATGCCTTATGAACAGACTGACCGAGTTTGAAGTCGATCAATCAAAATCCCTAGGAGGAGATAGATCAAATACAAAGGGTGTAAACGGCAAAAATCGGCAAAAATGGGGTCAAAATGGGAACTTCAATCAAAAATGGCTGACTTCCTGTGATACTTGCACTATGACATTAATTGTAAATTTTGAGCGTCTTGGGGAGTTCTACAAGTGTACCAAATTTCATGTGTCTATGATAAAGTAAGTGAATAGCAGAGGGTAAAAAAGGGTGTTTTTCCAATTTCTAGGTGGCGCCGTAGAGACATTTCTGTTGCAATTTTTGCTACGACTTTAAAATACGTAAATTTTAAACAGGCTTAAGGCCTCCGCCAAGTTTGGTGAGTTTTTGAATATGATAAAGCCCCCAAAAAGCCAATTCATTTGGGTGGAAGAATAATAATAATAATAATAATAATAATTAAAGCTGCAAGCAGCCTCGAACGGCCCTCGCAGCCAAGCGCCGCTCCGGCCTATTGTCCACCGCGGGGTACGAGCAACCGCCGCCTCACGCCAGCCACCACAGAAGCTCTCACGCAGTTTTCAGCAACTCCGTCCGCACCGCGGAAGCTGTTGCTGAGTTTCCATCAACGCTTCCCACGTTCCAACACAGAAGTTGTTCCGCAGTTTCCTCGCCCGTCCACCAGGCGGTACTCATCGATGCATTCGGCGGCGCTCCTTGACGATGCAAAAAAATGTGGTGCAGATTCATTGGTTTAGGGAGGATATATAGCTGGCGGATTAATGTAGGACGCGCAGTGGAGTCAAAATATATTTCAATGCTGTTATGCTCTTTAGAGGTCAACAAACGTCAAACGTATCCAATTTGGCGCCAGTCGAATGATCCACGTGTCATTTACAGCCGATCGTATGCACATGGCGAAGTACTGCAGTTCGTCATTTTTCATCATCTTCAGCTGTGTTTCTAAAGCACTCTATTTCATTGTTAGAGTAAAACTTACTCACAGTGGCGAATCACTGAAATGGTTTGGAACAAGTAAGAAAACGCTACATTTACTGCATGATTTAATTCAACAAAAATTATCTGAGACATTTCTATCCTTTTAGAAATTTCATGGCAACGCTCTCACAAAGTTTTCGCGCCCATCCGCCCGTGGATCTGTCATTGGTGGAGGAACACTGACACCTACTGGCGAAATACTGATATTGTTCTTCATCCTGTTTATCTGATGTTTCATTTGTGGACCAATACTGAGCCCAAGTGGCGAATTACTGAAGTGGTTTATAAACGCCAAAATGGGGTCAAAATCTGAACTTCAGTCTAAAATGGCTAACTTCCTGTGGGGTTTAGACCATGGCTCCAAGCGACTTTTTGTAAGTCATGACATGGTACACATGTGTACAAAGTTTCGTAATTTTAGGTTAAAGCATGGCTTGGGGCTGATCATTTAAAGTTTTGTAGGGGGCGCTATAGAGAAATTAGGCCACGCCCACCAAATATTGTGATGGATTCCTGTCGGGGAGTGGATGAAGATCCATCCTTGTGAGTTTGGAGCAGCTGGGACCGAAACTGTGGAATTGAGAGCAAATCATATGGCGATGGCGTTACAGGTCACTTCGCCACGCCGCCACGCCCACCTGCTCCATCGTAGCTGGTCGGGATTAGAATCCTCAACACACCAACATGGCTTCTGTGTCTGGGCATAGTTTCATGTTGATGAGGTCAAAGGGGTCAGATAGCGACCATTAACAGTAAAACATTACACTTCCTGTTCTCAGGGGGCGTGGCTTAAGTGATGTCATCATTCGACCATAGGGTATTGTAGGACACCCGATGATGAATCACAGTAACTTTGGTGCCTCTGTGAGTTTCTGTGTAGGAAATATAGTAGTTTATGTTTTTATGGCGAGTAGGTGAACTTTGACCCCTGCTAACCCCCCTTCAGCATTCTCAAAAACTCACCGTTTTGATAACTTTAGATGGGACATGCCTTATGAACAGACTGACCGAGTTTGAAGCCGATCAATCGAAATCCCTAGGAGGAGTTCGATCAAATACGGAGGCTGTAAACGGCAAAAATGGGGTCAAAATCCGAACTTCAATCTAAAATGGCCGACTTCCTGTGGGGTTTAGACCATGGCTCCAAGAGACTTTTTTGTAAGTCCTGACAAGTTACACATGTGTACAACGTTTCGTAATTGTAGGTTAAAGCATGGCTTGGGGCTGATCATTTAAAGTTTTCTAGGGGGCGCTATAGAGAAATTAGGCCACGCCCACCAAATATTGTGATGGATTCCTTTAGGGGAGTAGATGAGGGTCCATCCTTGTGAGTTTGGAGCAGCTGGGCCTAAAAATGTGGAATTGAGAGCCAAACTTATGGCGATGGCGTTACAGGTCACTTCGCCATGCCGCCACGCCCACCTGCTCCATCAAAGATGGTCGGGGTTGGAATTCTCATTACACCAACATGTCTTCGGTGTCTGGTCACAGTTTCATGTTGATGAGGTCAAAGGGGTCAGATAGCGACCGTTCACAGTAAAACATTACACTTCCTGTTCTCAGGGGGCGTGGCCTAAGTGATGTCATCATTCGACCATAGGGTATTGTAGGACACCAAATGATGATAAATCACAGAAACATTGGTGCCTTTGTGAGTTTCTGTGTAGGAGATATAGCAGTTTATGTTTTTATGGCGAGTAGGTGAACTTTGACCCCTGCTAACCCCCCTTCAGCATTCTCAAAAACTCACAGTTTTGATAACTTTAGATGAGACATGCCTTCTGAACAGACTGACCGAGTTTGAAGCCGATCAATCGAAATCCCTAGGAGGAGTTCGATCAAATACGAAGGCTGTAAACGGCAAAAATGGGTCAAAATCCAAACTTCAATCCAAAATGGCTGACTTCCTGTGGGGTTTAGACAATGGCTCCAAGAGACTTTTTGTAAGTCCTGACATGGTACACACGTGTACAAAGTTTGGTAATTGTAGGTTAAAGCATGGCTTGGGGCTGATCATTTAAAATTTTCTAGGGGCGCTATAGAGAAATTAGGCCACACCCTACAAATATTGTGGAGGATTCCTGTCGGGGAGTGGATGAAGATCCATCCTTGTGAGTTTGGAGCAGCTGGGACCGAAACTGTGGAATTGAGAGCCAAACGTATGGCGATGGCGTTACAGGTCACTTCGCCACGCCGCCACGCCCACCTGCTCCATCGAATCTGGTCGGGGTTGGAATCCTCAATACACCAACATGTCTTCTGTGTCTGGGCACAGTTTCATGTTGATGAGGTCAAAGGGTCAGATAGTGAAAGTTCACAGTAAAACATTACACTTCCTGTTCTCAGGGGGCGTGGCCAAAGTGATGTCATCATTCGACCATAGGGTCTTGTAGGACACCCGATGATGATCAATCACAGAAACTTTGGTGCCTCTGTGAGTTTCTGTGTAGGAGATATAGCAGTTTATTTTTTTATGGCGAGTAGGTGAACTTTGACCCCTGCTAACCCCCCTTCAGCATACTCAAAAACTCACCGTTTTGATAACTTTAGATGGGACATGCCTTATGAACAGACTGACCGAGTTTGAAGCCGATCAATCGAAATCCCTAGGAGGAGTTCGATCAAATACGGAGGCTGTAAATGGCAAAAATGGGGTCAAAATCTGAACTTCAATCTAAAATGGCCGACTTCCTGTGGGGTTTAGACCATGGCTCCAAGAGACTTTTTTGTAAGTCCTGACAAGGTACACATGTGTACAACGTTTTGTAATTGTAGGTTAAAGCATGGCTTGGGGCTGATCATTTAAAGTTTTCTAGGTGGCGCTATAGAGAAATTAGGCCACGCCCACCAAATATTGTGATGGATTCCTGTCGGGGAGTGGATGAGGATCCATCCTTGTGAGTTTGGAGCAGCTGGGACCGAAACTGTGGAATTGAGAGCAAAACGTATGGCGATGGCGTTACAGGTCACTTCGCCACGCCGCCACGCCCACCTGCTCCATCGAATCTGGTCGGGGTTGGAATCCTCAACACACCAACATGTCTTCTGTGTCTGGGCACAGTTTCATGTTGATGAGGTCAAAGGGTCAGATAGTGAAAGTTCACAGTAAAACATTACACTTCCTGTTCTCAGGGGGCGTGGCCAAAGTGATGTCATCATTCGACCATAGGGTATTGTAGGACACGCGATGATGATCAATCATAGAAACTTTGGTGCCTCTGTGAGTTTCTGTGTAGGAGATATAGCAGTTTATTTTTTTACGGCGAGTAGGTGAACTTTGACCCCTGCTAACCCCCCTTCAGCATACTCAAAAACTCACCGTTTTGATAACTTTAGATGGGACATGCCTTATGAACAGACTGACCGAGTTTGAAGCCGATCAATCGAAATCCCTAGGAGGAGTTCGATCAAATACGAAGGCTGTAAACAGCAAAAATGGGGTGAAAATTTGACCTTCAATCCAAAATGGCTGACTTCCTGTGATACTTGCACTATGACATTAATTGTAAATTTTGATCATCTTGGGGAGCTCTACAAGTGTACCAAATTTCATGTCTCTACGATGCAGTAAGTGAATAGCAAAGGGTCCTTTTAAAATTTCTAGGTGGCGCTATTGAGCCATTTCTTGTGGAATTTTTGCGACGACTTTAAAATACGTAAATTTGAAACAGGCTTAAGGCCTCCGCCAAGTTTGGTGAGTTTTTGAATATGATAAAGCCCCCAAAAAGCCAATTCATTTGGAGGGAGAATCGTAATAATAATAATAATAATAATAATTAAAGCTGCAAGCAGCCTCGAACGGCCCTCGCAGCCAAGCGCCGCTCCGGCCTATTGCCACCGCGGGGTACTAGCAACCGTCGCCTCACGTCAGCCACCACAGAAGCTCTCACGCAGTTTTCAGCTCCTGCGCCCGCACCGCGGAAGCTGTTGCTCAGTTTCCATCAACGCTGGCCACGTGCTAACACAGAAGTTGTTGCGCAGTTTCCACGCCCGTCCACCAGGCGGTACGCACTGATGCGTTTGGAGGCGCTCCTTGACGATGCAAAAAATGTGGTGCAGATTCATTGGTTTAGCGAGGAAATATAGCTGGCGGATTAATGTAGGACGCGCAGTGGAGCCAAAATATATTTCAATGCTGTTGTTCTCTTTAGAGGTCAACAAAGGTCATACGTATCCAATTTGGCGTCAGTCGGAAGATCCACGTGTATTTTACAGCCGATCATATGCACATGGCGAAGTACTACAGTTCGTCATTTTTCATCATTTTCAGCTGTGTTTCTAAAGCACTCTATTTCATTGTTGGAGTAATTCTTACTGAATTACTGAAATGGTTTGTAAGAAGTAAGAAAACGCTACATTTACTGCATGATTTAATTCAACAAAAATTATCTGAGACATTTCTATCCTTTTAGAAATTTCATGGCAACGCTCTCACAAAGTTTTCGCGCCCATCCGCCCATGGATCTGTCATTGGTGGAGGAACACTGACACCTACTGGCGAAATACTGATATTGTTCTTCATCCTGTTTATCTGCTGTTTCATTTGTGGAGCAATACTGACCCCAAGTGGCGAATTACTGACATGGTTTATAAACACCAAAAATAGGATCAAAATCTGAACTTCAATCTAAAATGGCCGACTTCCTCTGGGGTTTAGACCATGGCTCCAAGAGACTTTTTTGTAAGTCCTGACATGGTACACACGTGTACAAAGTTTCGTAATTGTAGACTAAAGCATGGCTTGGGGCTGATCATTTAAAATTTTCTAGGGGGCGCTATAGAGAAATTAGGCCACACCCTACAAATATTGTGATGGATTCCTGTCGGGGAGTGGATGAAGATCCATCCTTGTGAGTTTGGAGCAGCTGCGCCCAAAAATGTGGAATTGAGAGCCAAACGTATGGCGATGGCGTTACAGGTCACTTCGCCACGCCGCCACGCCCACCTGCTCCATCGAAGCTGGTCGGGGTTGGAATCCTCAACACACCAACATGTCTTCTGTGTCTGGGCACAGTTTCATGTTGATGAGGTCAAAGGGGTCAGATAGCGACCATTCAAAGTAAAACATGACACTTCCTTTTCTCAGGGGGCGTGGCCTAAGTGATGTCATCATTCGACCATAGGGTATTGTAGGACACCCGATGATGATCAATCATAGAAACTTTGGTGCCTCTGTGAGTTTCTGTGTAGGAGATATAGCAGTTTATGTTTTTATGGCGAGTAGGTGAACTTTGACCCCTGCTAACCCCCCTTCAGCATACTCAAAAACTCACCGTTTAGATAACTTTAGATGAGACATGCCTTATGAACAGACTGACCGAGTTTGAAGCCAATCAATCGAAATCCCTAGGAGGAGATAGATCAAATATGAAGGCTGTAAACTGCAAAAATGGGGTCAAAAACCGAACTTGAATCCAAAATGGCTGACTTCCTGTGGGGTTTAGACCATGGCTCCAAGAGACTTTTTTGTACGTCCTGACAAGGTACACATGTGTACAAAGTTTCGTATTGTAGGTTAAAGCATGGCTTGGGGCTGATCATTTAAAGTTTTCTAGGGGGCGCTATAGAGAAATTAGGCTACGCCCACCAAATATTGTGATGGATTCCTGTTGGGAGTGGATGAGGGTCCATCCTTATGAGTTTGCAGCAGCTGGGCCCGAAAATGTGGAATTGAGAGCCAAACGTATGGCGATGGCGTTACAGGTCACTTCGCCACGCCACCACGCCCACCTGCTCCATCGAAGCTGGTCGGGGTTAGAATCCTCAATACACCAACATGTTCTCTGTGTCTGGGCACAGTTTCATGTTGATGAGGTCAAAGGGGTCAGATAGCGACAGTTCACAGTAAAACATTACACTTCCTGTTCTCAGGGGGCGTGGCCTAAGTGATGTCATCATTCGACCATAGGGTATTGTAGAAGACCCGATGATGATCAATCACAGAAACTTTGATGCTTCTGTGAGTTTCTGTGTAAGAGATATAGCAGTTTATTTTTTATGGCGAGTAGGTGAACTTTGACCCCTGCTAAACCCCTTCAGCATACTCAAAAACTCACCGTTTAGATAACTTTAGATGAGACATGCCTTATGAACAGACTGACCGAGTTTGAAGTCGATCAATCAAAATCCCTAGGAGGAGATAGATCAAATACAAAGGCTGTAAACGGCAAAAATCAGCAAAAATGGGGTCAAAATGGGAACTTCAATCAAAATGGCTGACTTCCTGTGATACTTGCACTATGACATTAATTGCAAATTTTGAGCGTCTTGGGGAGTTCTACAAGTGTACAAAATTTCATGTGTCTACGATAAAGTAAGTGAATAGCAGAGGGTAAAAAAGGGTGTTTTTCCAATTTCTAGGTGGCGCCGTAGAGACATTTCTGTTGCAATTTTTGCTACGACTTTAAAATACGTAAATTTTAAACAGGCTTAAGGCCTCCGCCAAGTTTGGTGAGTTTTTGAATATGATAAAGCCCCCAAAAAGCCAATTCATTTGGGTGGAAGAATAATAATAATAATTAAAGCTGCAAGCAGCCTCGAACGGCCCTCGCAGCCAAGCGCCGCTCCGGCCTATTGCCACCGCGGGGTACTAGCAACCGTCGCCTCACGTCAGCCACCACAGAAGCTCTCACGCAGTTTTCAGCTCCTCCGCCCGCACCGCGGAAGCTGTTGCTCAGTTTCCATCAACGCTGGCCACGTGCTAACACAGAAGTTGTTGCGCAGTTTCCACGCCCGTCCACCAGGCGGTACGCACTGATGCGTTTGGAGGCGCTCCTTGACGATGCAAAAAATGTGGTGCAGATTCATTGGTTTAGCGAGGAAATATAGCTGGCGGATTAATGTAGGACGCGCAGTGGAGCCAAAATATATTTCAATGCTGTTGTTCTCTTTAGAGGTCAACAAAGGTCATACGTATCCAATTTGGCGTCAGTCGGAAGATCCACGTGTATTTTACAGCCGATCATATGCACATGGCGAAGTACTACAGTTCGTCATTTTTCATCATTTTCAGCTGTGTTTCTAACACTCTATTTCATTGTTGGAGTAATTCTTACTGAATTACTGAAATGGTTTGTAAGAAGTAAGAAAACGCTACATTTACTGCATGATTTAATTCAACAAAAATTATCTGAGACATTTCTATCCTTTTAGAAAGTTCATGGCAACGCTCTCACAAAGTTTTCGCGCCCATCCGCCCATGGATCTGTCATTGGTGGAGGAACACTGACACCTACTGGCGAAATACTGATATTGTTCTTCATCCTGTTTATCTGCTGTTTCATTTGTGGAGCAATACTGACCCCAAGTGGCGAATTACTGAAATGGTTTATAAACACCAAAAATAGGATCAAAATCTGAACTTCAATCTAAAATGGCCGACTTCCTCTGGGGTTTAGACCATGGCTCCAAGAGACTTTTTTGTAAGTCCTGACATGGTACACACGTGTACAAAGTTTCGTAATTGTAGACTAAAGCATGGCTTGGGGCTGATCATTTAAAATTTTCTAGGGGGCGCTATAGAGAAATTAGGCCACACCCTACAAATATTGTGATGGATTCCTGTCGGGGAGTGGATGAAGATCCATCCTTGTGAGTTTGGAGCAGCTGCGCCCAAAAATGTGGAATTGAGAGCCAAACGTATGGCGATGGCGTTACAGGTCACTTCGCCACGCCGCCACGCCCACCTGCTCCATCGAAGCTGGTCGGGGTTGGAATCCTCAACACACCAACATGTCTTCTGTGTCTGGGCACAGTTTCATGTTGATGAGGTCAAAGGGGTCAGATAGCGACCATTCAAAGTAAAACATGACACTTCCTTTTCTCAGGGGGCGTGGCCTAAGTGATGTCATCATTCGACCATAGGGTATTGTAGGACACCCGATGATGATCAATCACAGAAACTTTGGTGCCTCTGTGAGTTTCTGTGTAGGAGATATAGCAGTTTATGTTTTTATGGCGAGTAGGTGAACTTTGACCCCTGCTAACCCCCCTTCAGCATTCTCAAAAACTCACCGTTTAGATAACTTTAGATGAGACATGCCTTATGAACAGACTGACCGAGTTTGAAGCCGATCAATCGAAATCCCTAGGAGGAGATAGATCAAATATGAAGGCTGTAAACTGCAAAAATGGGGTCAAAAACCGAACTTGAATCCAAAATGGCTGACTTCCTGTGGGGTTTAGACCATGGCTCCAAGAGACTTTTTTGTACGTCCTGACAAGGTACACATGTGTACAAAGTTTCGTATTTGTAGGTTAAAGCATGGCTTGGGGCTGATCATTTAAAGTTTTCTAGGGGGCGCTATAGAGAAATTAGGCTACGCCCACCAAATATTGTGATGGATTCCTGTTGGGAGTGGATGAGGGTCCATCCTTATGAGTTTGCAGCAGCTGGGCCCGAAAATGTGGAATTGAGAGCCAAACGTATGGCGATGGCGTTACAGGTGACTTCGCCACGCCACCACGCCCACCTGCTCCATCGAAGCTGGTCGGGGTTAGAATCCTCAATACACCAACATGTTCTCTGTGTCTGGGCACAGTTTCATGTTGATGAGGTCAAAGGGGTCAGATAGCGACAGTTCACAGTAAAACATTACACTTCTTGTTCTCAGGGGCGTGGCCTAAGTGATGTCATCATTCGACCATAGGGTATTGTAGAAGACCCGATGATGATCAATCACAGAAACTTTGATGCTTCTGTGAGTTTCTGTGTAAGAGATATAGCAGTTTATTTTTTTATGGCGAGTAGGTGAACTTTGACCCCTGCTAACCCCCTTCAGCATACTCAAAAACTCACCGTTTAGATAACTTTAGATGGGACATGCCTTATGAACAGACTGACCGAGTTTGAAGTCGATCAATCAAAATCCCTAGGAGGAGATAGATCAAATACAAAGGCTGTAAACGGCAAAAATCAGCAAAAATGGGGTCAAAATGGGAACTTCAATCAAAAATGGCTGACTTCCTGTGATACTTGCACTATGACATTAATTGCAAATTTTGAGCGTCTTGGGGAGTTCTACAAGTGTACAAAATTTCATGTGTCTACGATAAAGTAAGTGAATAGCAGAGGGTAAAAAGTGTGTTTTTCCAATTTCTAGGTGGCGCCGTAGAGACATTTCTGTTGCAATTTTTGCTACGACTTTAAAATACGTAAATTTTAAACAGGCTTAAGGCCTCCGCCAAGTTTGGTGAGTTTTTGAATATGATAAAGCCCCCAAAAAGCCAATTCATTTGGGTGGAAGAATAATAATAATAAACAATAGGAAAACAATAGGCCTTCGCAGCGCTTAGCTGCTCGGGCCTAATAAACAATAGGAAAACAATAGGCCTTCGCAGCGCTTAGCTGCTCGGGCCTAATAAACAATAGGAAAACAATAGGCCTTCGCAGCGCTTAGCTGCTCGGGCCTAATAATAAGAAACAGTAGGAAAACAATAGGCCTTCGCAGCGCTTAGCTGCTCGGGCCTAATGATTGTCTGAAGTTTTACCAGAAGACCTGGTGGGGGTTCTAGAACAGATAAGCGGTGCCACAGAGTGAAGTTACCAAATTATTAATAATTAGTGTACGACCTCTGTACGAGACTCGTGGCAAAAGCCAGTGCCATTTCTTTAATTTACCCTCCATCAGTTCAAGAAAACCTTCCCAATTTTTCATTACTTGAAATTGATCTCCAGATAAACACCCAAATATTTAAAACCATTTTTCGACCACTTTAATTCATCAGGTAATTTAGGTTCTTGTTTTGTCCATTTACCAACTAACAAAGCTTTACTCTTGCTCCAATTGACTTTGGATGAAGAAATTTTCCCAAAACACTCAATAATTTTGTTTAAAATAAAGACATCTGACTCTTTTGTGATTGCCACAATAATATCATCCGCATATGCAGAAAGTTTAAAAGGTAAAGATATTCATTTAAATTCACCCCCTGTAACTTTTTCCTGATTTGACATAACAAAGGTTCAATGCTCAAAGAATACAACATTCCTGACATTGCACAACCTTGGCGAATACCTCTCTTTACAATAAAGGTGCACTTAAACCACCATTGACTTCAATACACTTTCAATGCCACAATAAAGGGTTTTAATCATGGCAATGAACCCAGAGGAGAACCAAAAGCCTTCAAACTATTCCATAAATACTGGTGCTCCACTCGATCAAATGCCTTTTCTTGGTCGATAGAAATTAGACCAAAGTTTAAATCCAATAAATTAGAGAGGTCCAAATAATCTCGAATTAAGTTATGTTGTCTCTTATTGATCTGCCAGGGATGCAATAGGACTGATCAATATGTACAACTTGATCCATCACTTTTCTCAATCTGCATGCCAGAACCTTTGAGAAGATCTTATAGTCTGTACACAAAAGACTGACCGGTCTCCAGTTCTTATTTCATAAAGATCACCCTTCTTAGGAAGAAGAGTGAGCACAGCTCTTCGACAACTAAGGGGTAACATTCCCCTTGCCACGCTGTCATTGAGGACTTCCAAGAGATCTTCAGCCAGAACAGGCCAACACGACTTATAAAAACTCCACAGGCAAGCCGTCTATTCCTGGAGCTTTGCCATTTTCCATGCTCAGCAGCGCCTCCTGCAGTTCATCCAACGTTATGGCATGCTCCAAAACAACATTGTCATTGTCTGACACCTTTGGCAAGTCTTTAAGAAATTCTTCTGTTATCACAGAGTTTTCTCTGTAATCACTGGCATATAATGTTGAGAAAAAGTCCACAGCTCTTTTCCGCAGGTCAGTAGGATCTGTCAATTCTTTCCCTTCTTCAGATCTTAAGCAATGGATGAAACGATTTTGTCCATTTTTCTCCAAACTGAAGAAGAATTTTGAAGGAGCATCCATTTCAGAGATACTTTGAAAACGTGAACGTACCAGAGCTCCCTGTGCTCTGACCCCAAGCAGATCAGCCAAAGCAGCTTTTTTTTGTTTGAGCGCCTGAATATGGCCTCGATTTTCTGTGGACTCACAAAAAACCTGAAGTTCCACAATTTCAGTCTCTAATTTTTCAATAGATTCACCATTTCTCTTGTGACATTGTGAGTGTATTGATTACAAAACTGCTGAATTTTAATTTTACCAATATCCCACACTGCTGTACAGATGTAAATTGACATTTCATACGTCTCCACTGTTTCCAAAAATACAAAAATCCTTTTTTAAAACAACCATCATTTAACAAAACGGTGTTGAAATGCCAATATGCACTCTTAAGTTTAAAATTATTTATAAACACATTCCTATGATCATACAATGATCAGAAAAACCCACTGGACACATAGTGCATGATCTAAAATTTGTGACTGATGTCCAAAACAATAAAATCTATCTAACCTTGCCAAAGTTATATAATTCTCTTTATAATGAGCCCAGGAATATTGCCTTATGTTTCCATTTTTAAGACGCCATACATCAGCTAAATCATAAGTTTCAATAATACGTTTCAATATTCTCCTTGAATGTAAATGGCTCCAAATGATTCCTGTCTAAATCATCTATTGTACAATTAAAATCACCCCCTAAAATTAAATATTCTGTTGACCCACACTTTAAAAGTGTATTTGCCAACTCTTCTAAGAAAACACAGCGTTCACTTGGATTCACAGGAGCATATACATTTAGTAAAATCAACTTTATATTCATATTTAACAATAGCTTTTAACAATCTTCCAGATACAACATCTTCAATTTCAATAGACACTGGAAGAAAATTTCTTGAGAAAAGAATAGCTACTCCTGCACTTAGTGAAGTTTTATGACTCAGAACAAGATTTCCATCCCATTCTTTGTTCCAATCAACTTCATTATCAACGTTGCTATGAGTCTCTTGAGCAAAAGCTATGTCAACGCCTTTAGACTTTAAAAGTTCAAAATACACAGCCCTTTTTTTCACATCCCTTGCACCATTAAGGTTCAAAGATGATATTTTAAATCTACTCATAATCACATAGAAAAAGATCCAAAGAAACAAGAAAAAACAGCATCTAAACTGCTTTTTAATTTTCATATTACTTAATACGAGCTCTGACTTTTTGCACAAGTTTTCGAAGTCTATATACTTCAGTGTCCCTTAGCCCATCAGAAGTCCTTTGTCTCATTAACCATTTAACTGAGTCAACAAACAATTTTTTATTAGGAAAAAAATAATCTATGGCCACATCCCGTTTCCTTTTGTCACTTCCAAAAACCTTCTAATCTGTTCTAGACTGTAGCCATTAGTACTCTGGCCATCAGGAATAGAGGAATCAGAAGATTCTCTGTCACTATCAGAGTCACAAAAGGTCTCTGAATCACTTTCTTTCCACTTTTTTCAAACTGACTCTTTTTAGGTTTCACCCCTTTCGGTCCTTTAGATTTTCTTTTAGTGTTTGGCACTTTGAAAACACTTTCATCATCCCTAATCAGTCTTCCTTCACTGTGAACTAAATCATCAAATCCATTTCTTCTTGTAATCCTTCAGGTGTGGTCGTTTGACTCTCTTCAGTTCTTTCAACAGAACTAATGACATCCTCAATGTCACGTTCTGCAACATTTGACAGCTTTTGCTCTCCAGTTGAAACTCCTTCCTCATCATTAATTTCTTGAGCTCCTTCCCCACCGGCAGCTACCGGGTCTCCCTCCCCAGCATCAGCCTCCGGAGCTCCGTCCCCAACTGCGCCCACTGGAGCTCCATTCACCGTATCCGCTGGTGTCATCAGCTCTGGATTTTCGTTAACCTGAACAGTCTCCTTTTGAACCTTTTCAGGGCAGTTTCGGACTGAATGTCCCTCCTGATTACATCCAAAACACCTCATCGTTTCCGTTGTCGCAAAAATAGTATAATCAAAACCGTCAACCTTAAATTTCATCACTATGCTCAGTTCCTCAATATCATTTTTAAGAATCATAAACACTTGTCTTCTAAAAGACACAACATGTTTCAACTTCAGTGATTTGCAACCCGAAGGGAGCATTTTCATTGCTGACACGATCTGACCGTGACGTGACAATTCCTTCAGCAACACTTCGTCACTAATGAAAGGCGGCAAATTAGACAAGATGATCTTTTTTGCAGGGTTTATTAAAGGGAAAACAGTAGTTGTGTATTTCTCAAAACAATTCCCCTCTCAACTACGCTGTTCACCTTTTCAATTGAGTCCAAAAATAAAACCACTGCGTTGTTCATTCTGGACGCTGCTTTCACACTTTCACATCCGACAATTTCCCCAACAGCCAAACCACACTCCTCAACCGAGAAATCCACGCCAACCGGTATTTTAATACCGTGTCTTCGTGAAAGGCTCCTAAAGCCTGCAGAACCATAACTTTTCCCGGCCATCGCACCAAGCTAAAAAGCTTGGTGCAGCCGAAAAAAAACTATCAAAAACACCAATAAAAACAGAATGTGTTAAAGTGCGAAAAAAAAAGTGAAACACCACTGTGAAAAGTGAAAGTTTAAACCTTTGGAAAACCTCACACTCGTCCTCCTTCCACTCCACACATGCAGCAGCAGACGCTCACGCATGCGCACTCCAGAGAGAGAGAGAGAGAGAGAGAGAGAGAGAGAGACAGACAGAGAGAGAGACAGAGAGAGAGAGAACAGAAAGAGAGAGAGAGAGAGAGAGAGAGACAGAGAGAGAAAGAGAGAGACAGAGAGAGAGAGAGAGAGAGAGAGAGAGAGAGAGAGAGAGAGAGAGACAGAGAGAAAGAGAGAGAGAGAGAGAGACAGAGAGAGAAAGAGAGAGACAGAGAGAGAGAGAGAGAGAGAGAGAGAGAGAGAGAGAGACAGAGAGAAAGACAGAGAGAGAGAGAGAGAGAGAGAGAGAGAGAGAGAGAGAGAGACAGACAGAGAGAGAGAGAGAGACAAAGAGAGAGAGAGAGAGAGAGAGAGAGAGAGACAGAGAGAAAGACAGAGAGAGAGAGAGAGACAGAGAGAGAGAGAGAGAGACAGAGAGACAGAGAGAGAGAGAGAGAGAGAGAGACAGAGAGAGAGAGAAAGACAGAGAGAGAGAGAGAGAAAGGAGGTAAACCTCTGATCCCAGTCCGGCTTGGATCTGATTGGTGCGTCATTACTGTGCAGGTTTAAATCAAACTCACATCTATGAGTAAAAAAATTACATCACAGTGTAAGCATTTCTTGTCAGTTGATAATTACTGACTAACTTTTTGGTTTTAAAATCCAAAACACTTGGGAAACATCCCACATACTTGGACCTGCGGTGTGTCAAAGGTCATCAGTGATGTTAAATGATGGTGTCACAAAAGAAATCCTGTTCGTCTAAAAGTCAGAAATTTTCTAGAAAAAGTCAAATTTCTGAGTTTCAAAAGTAAAAAAAACTTTCAGCTTTTCAAACTCGTAAGTTTGAAAAGTGAAATATGAACTTTTGTTCCCTTTGAGTTGATCTGTTGCAATAAATCTTAAAATATATTGAAGTTTGTGGCTGCAACTTAAAAGGAAGAAGACTTAACTCCAGATGTGTGGGGCTAATGAGGATTAACGGTTTTTCCTGGAGAAGACTTCACCTTTTTATTTATTTGGGGGATTTGATTGTGAAGTATACGCCTCGGCTTTACTAATGCCTCTCTGTGTGGATTCCTCCAGCGAGCCTCGCAAAGTTTACATCATCATATTTCAGCGGACGGACCGAGAAACGTTCCCAAAGGACGATCAGGGTTCACACAAACCGGCTCTTGGAACCAAACCCGAAGACGAAGCCGTGTTGAAATAAAACTTCATTAATCCGTCATCGTTATCGGGGATGTTTCTTCACCCAACTCCTCAACTTCGTCCCACAGCTGGATCCTGTCCAGAGCCGTGGGCTGATCCTTCTGGCCCAGCAAATCGCCTCTTATCTCCCTATGAGGATTCGGCTTGTCAGATCCCCCTGATAGCGACGCTGCAATGAAACGCTGCAGTGGACCAAGTTTAAACATATTGGGCCATTAGAGGGTCCTGGTGGAGAACCACGGGTCCCGCAAACCCGGCTCAGTCTGGCAGGGGGAACAAAGCGATCCTGTCACCAGCTAATATGTCAGTCGTCATGTTTTAAAGTTTAACACCATTCTCCAGAAACGGCACCGCCGATGCCAGACCAGAACTCCTGGAAGCAAACAAATATTCTGTCGATAAAGATCTGAGGTGTTGGCTTCGCGAAACGCTCCACGTTTCCCTCGTAAACCCGTAATGGTGCGGCTCGGTTCGTGGAAAAGTGCGTTGCTGTTTTCTGGATGTCCTGAGGGGTCCGGTGCCAGGGGAGTATCTGGTGTCGAGGGCGCTGCACATGATCGCTTTTATAAGACGCCCATGTTTACTAGAGGATTTATTGAGGGTTGTGAAGCGGGCCGTATCTCTTTTCAGCTGGCCTCTCTGTTATTTTACTTTCACTAATTCTTTTAGGGAGCGTGACGGTTGAGAGGAGGATATGGAGCCGAGAGCGGTGAGAGCACACAGGGGCATGATAATGTCGGTCTTCATCAAACCCATGCTGACATTCATAGACTTTTTCTATCGCGTAACTTGAGGTAGGCGCATGAGTTGCAAAGTTTGACTGTTCTTATCTGTGAAAATATGAGAGAATAAAGTTAAAGGAGACCTATGAAGCAAAATTTCCATTCGGGTCTCAACTGATTCTAAAAACAGACCAAAAACACCGAGGTTTAGTTTTTTGGTGTCTGGAAAAAAATTTCTTTAGAATTTAGCAGCTTGTTACCTAGCAACCCAGCGGAACTCCACCTGTTACCTAGCAACCCAGCGGAACTCCACCTGTTACCTAGCAACCTCGGCAGTGTTCTGCCCGTTACCTGGCAACCCGAGCTGAGCTCCAGCTGATTTTGCAGCTATTTCTGCTGTACAATGGCTGCTGGAAAAGACAAGTGGCTTGTTGCTGACTTACCATCCAGAAACCTCGTGATGTGTTCTCGTTGGTGGCCAATCAGCATCACTGAATTTAACATCATGACAATCCAGAGTGTTTTACAGATGGCAGGGAGGCCACATTGTCTGCTCCTCAAATAGATGTTTATTGCTAATAATGACGTTAACAAAATCTAAGAACTTGAGGACAGGAAACAAAACTAGTCTTCATCCACTTCAAAACAAGAGTTTGACTAAAATCAGCTAAATACCTGAACAGTTGTCAGCAAATATTCAACACTTGCTAAATTTTAATCAACTGAAAGTAAATTTAAAATTTGTCATTGGAAATCAATTTATGGAAACAAAGAACTAAAGTTTTTACATTTAGCAAAAACTGTTCCAATGAAAAATCAATGAATACCAATCACATACATCCACACTAACATGAAGTTAAATTTACCCAGGTCAAGCTAAGCTAAGGTTAGCTCTACTAGCTCAAGAGTTAAGCTCACAATAGCTTTGCTTCAGTTCATGTTTACAGTGCAAACTGGAACTAAGATGATCAATATGGGCTTGCAGAGTGAATTCGCCCTGATGGTCCTCCATATGTGCAGGACATGTAAATATTCATTTGACAAATGAGCCTCATGACAACGAGAGGGAAAAAAGAGCAACAGGAGGACGGCGGGAGACTCATCCTGGCGTCAGACGTCTATATGTCAGAGATAATGAGGAGGTGAGGAGAATCTGCGTCAGGGCGGCTCATGAACAGCTGGACAGTCAGAGGCTCTAATAATCTGCTGCTTCACTCCATTACTGTCCACTCTGTTCATTTCTCCTTCTGGCTCAACTTCTCTGGCCTCCATCTCTACACGTGACATGGAAAAACACAAACATGAACAAATTTACTGATTTATAAACACAAAGTGTGAAGAAAGAGAGAGAGAGAGGTGGAGAGAGAGAGCGCGGTGGAGAGAGAGACAGAGAGAAAGAGAGAGAGAGACAGAGAGAGAGAGAAATAGAGAGAGAGAGAGAGAGAGACAGAGAGAGAGAGAGAGAGAGACAGAGAGAGAGAGAGAGAGAGAGACAGAGAGAGACAGAGAGAGAGAGAGAGACAGAGAGAGAGAGAGAGAGAGACAGAGAGAGACAGAGAGAGAGAGAGAGAGAGAGCAATGCTTGACATTTTCTGAGTCAAGTAATCCTAACTTTAATGAGACGTTAATGGAAATAAAAGAAATACTGACAAGTTAACTTTGGACAATAGATGGATGGATGTCTTGTTGGTTGGGTTAGGTTTCCATCCATCCATCCATCCATCCATCCATCTATAGATTGTTTGTTGGATGAATGAATGAATGAATGAATGAATGAATGGATGAATGGATGAATGGATGGATGTCTTGTTGGTTGGATGTATTTAGACCTGTCTACAGACCATTCTTCCCTCTCCAGCTGATCTCAGTCGCCATCTTTCTTTTCACCTGCTGCTCGTTGATTCTCCTCCATAGTAACTGATCTTGACCATGATCAACCTCTCCAGCTTTTCATTTTATCTTCTTCCTCCTTTTATCCTTCTTCTCCTCTTTGTCAGAGTGAACTTGCATCTAAAAGCTTTTCTTTCTGCCATCTCTCTCTCTCTGCCTCTCTGTCGTTTTGTCCTCCTCTCTGCTCTCCTTTCATTCTTCCCTGCATCTCTCCCCCTGCAGCATTCGATTGCGTTCCCTCTTTGCCATTACCGGAGCCATTTTCTCTTGCCTAAACGACTTGCTGATTCCCTCGCTAACAGCCAGGCTCTCAAGGAAAAGTGCTTTCTCTCATTCTCTCTCTCTCGTGTTAAAATAGCGTCTAACATGGAGCCTTTGCTCAAATGGAAATGTTTTGCAGGAAGGTGTAGCTACATCTCACGTTTCCCTCAGAAGGAAGCGGGAGAAACAAGTGCCACACCGTGGGGATAATTAGATTTTCTCTTGCTGGTTATGTTTGAATTATTGATCACATTTGTTCAATAGAGTGACAGCTCATTGATGGATCTGAGGCCCTTAAGGGTCCATTAGCTCCATTGTTTGGTAATGACTGGGTCCTTTGCAGTGGATCTAATTGGCACTAATGTCCAGGGTCGAGTCATGACAAATGACACAACGGACCGACTGGTGCCGACAGCGTTTAAACATTTAAAAGCCGTTCGGATCCACTTTCAATGCGTCTACAAATGATGTTACATTGGATCTCAACTGAATGTTTTTAAAGTTCCGGTTCCTTTAAAATCCTTCGGATGAATGATTTCTCTAACAATGATGATGATGATGATGTGATGATGATGATGATGATGATGATGATGACCTCATCCACCAATAGCAATAATCACTTTGTTGCCGTGAGACCCAGTCCTCCCACCTGGAGCAACGATTTAACAGGAACGGTGACATTTAGAGAACAGGTGCTGAAACGACGCTGATTATTTCACTGATACCAGAAGAAAAATGTCTGAAACTGACGATAAGTTTACAGCAACAATACAGCAGAAAATTAGAGCCAAGCTATGTCGGTTTTTTAAAATAATGATGATAAAATTATAATACTACCTGAATAGAATTGGAACAATTCAAGAAAAAAATGTTATAGTATTTTTTCAAGTATTTGTAACTGTATAGACATTTCCTCAGTGGTTAAATAAAAAAAATCTTTGATTAATTGATTAATTATCTTTAGTTGCACCCATTAAAAATATTAAACCTATAGTCATTTTAAAAAAGTAATTGATTTTTTTTGTGATGTTTTTATTGAAAAACTTGCAGAATGTGTCCATTATCGTCAGATTAATTGATTAATCGTTAGAATAAATAATTCTGAAGTAATCTTTCATTGCACTTCCAGAAAAGATTTAACTAATAGTCATTTAAAAAGAGGAACTGAACTATTTGGGGGTTTTAATGTAAACAATCTGCAAAATTTGACCATTTTGTCCAGTTAATTGATTAATCTTCAGAATAATCGATGTCTGAACTTTAGTTGCAGCCATGAAGGAACAGAACCTTTAGTGGGATAAAACACAGGAAGCTGTGAAGGGGCAACTCCCAGTGGACCAAGTCAAGCTGGATGAATTAAGGAAGGGCGAGCAACAAAGCCTGAGTGAAGTTCACCTCACAGGGGGAAAAACAAGCCTTTGACACAGAACAATGTGATTATAGTTCCCCAGCCAGGCAGCAGGTGCTGCTGTGGTCCCCGCTCCACTGAGCTGTGTCTGGGCGTGAGGGTGGCTCCTGCCCCAGCTGGGGCCCGGCGCATCCTGGACGCCCCGTGTTTCTGTGTTTGTGTGTGTTTGTGTGTGTTTGTGTTCACCGCCATGTGGACGAGGTGATTAGATTGGCAGCGTCTGACGGCTCCGGCCTCGTCTCTCTCGTCTCTCGGCGTACAATCGGCTGCTCTGTGATTAGCCGCTGATGGGCGAAGTCACCAGAAACTTCGACTCCAGCCAACTGTTCCTCTCAATAAACAAGGTGACCGTGTCCCGCATTTGCCAGCACGTCTCTCCCCGTCCAGATTTAATGAGCTCGCAGCCGAGGCGGGTTTGGCGCTATGAGAACATGATGCAGGCAGGACTGGATGGTCAGCTTTGCAATTTGCTGTGTTTGTTTCGCTCGTCTGTCGGGGAGCTTTGTGCAGAAAACGGACTGTTTCTGATCCAACATGCGCTGCGGCATACGGCTGCAGAAATAAAGCTGTTCATTCTGTCAATATGGCGGCTTGTGAGAGGGGAAATTAAGCAAAACAGAGCAGGTAGAGTGAAGGGAAACAGACATCTGAACATGACAGCTGTACTGTGAGAGACTGACAGATCGGCCCACCAGGTCATGTCTGAACTTTTAAACAGTAAACAATAATCTCCTCTTGACTTTCTTGCTATATTTAGCAACATTTTGGACAAAAAACTTGATGTTGGCCAAACTTGGTATCAGTCGGGTTTTTCAAAGATTGGTAATTGCAAATGTTTTTAACCAACATGTTAAAAAAAACTGTTTTTAAAATAACATTTACATTGTTTTATAAAAAATGGAAATTTTTCGAGATTAGGAGAATACAGACAAAGATTTGAGTTTATTTGTGATGGAAATGCGGCGACAGACAGATGTAAAACCCTCCAGATTGAACAACCTTTTCAACATGTCTGTTTCTGGCAGCGCTGGCTGGCGTGACATTCAGGGTGCCAGGTGTGGGGCTGGAGGTGCCCAGCTGCGAGGCCACCAGCCAGGGCACGAATCATAACAGCGTCGCCCTGTCAGTCCGTCAGTCACGCCTGACGGAGGCCTCGACTGGACACGCAGGGCGACGCGGCGTCCGGCTGTGAGCCTGGCGGCGGCTGTGACTCGGGGAGGAAGCGTGGCATCGTTTCTGCAGACAGGAAGTGGATTAGCATGGAGAGCTTTTCTCCATGCTAACGACTCTCTCTGGTCTCAATCTGGATTAGGAGCTTCGATTGACCAACTTCTTCAGAAACAAAATAATGACACTCTAATGGACTTTTAATGCAACTTGGCATTAAAATGTCAACATCTTTCAAATTACATTTCATGACAGCAAACATTTATAAGACTCCTTCATAATCATAATGTCATGTCCGTCTCATGCTGCCAAAACATTTAAATTTAGCTCAACCTGGAGCCTTTTCTGATACACTTTTAGAGTTTTAGACGACAAGATTTCTATTTTATTTTTTAAAATACGAGAATAAAGTCATAATATTAGTATTAGTAACAACACAAATACCAGTAAAAGCTGTAAAATTATAAGATTAATTATGCTTCACCAAATCCTGACTGCACAGCATTTCTGATTTTAGTGTTTTATTATGTTTGTGTAGGAGTTAACAATACATGTTATAAAATTATTACTTCCTTCTGCTAGTATTACAACTTTATTTTGGTAAAATAATAAAAACGATTTTTATAAATGTAGAAACATTTTTTTTCATATTTTATTAAAACCTTCACTCTCTTTCTCTCAATAATCTGTATAATTTTTAAAAAATGTTTCCACTGAAAGTCGGAAGCCCTCTTTTCCAGAACCCTAATTGTTAATTTCCTCCACAGATTAACGTCTGGAGTCTCCAGAATATTAACAATGTGAACCAGTTTGGATAAAACTGAAGAAATGTGGATGTTTACACATTTTCTGTCCACACAAGCAAAGATTTATATGCAGTTTTTATTCTGCATTGATTTTCCTAAAATCAATATCCATGTTAAATATACCTCTGCAGGCGGAGAAGAGATTTATTATCAACATTTTACAGCATGTGTATATATTGTTCACCCACTGAAATCTGGTTGCTAATATTTCATAATTTGCCTTTTTTCTGAAAACACAAACTTATTGGTGCAGATTGTGAAAGAAGAACAGGTCTGTGTAAATCCATCAAACTGTTTATAGCCAACATTTGACTCTTTACTTCCCTCCATCTTTTTCCTCCTCCACCTTCATCGCTTCCTGTCTTTGCCATCCGCCGTGTCCAGCCATGTGGAAGTGATGAATCTCTGATCCCACCTCTTAAATGCGTGTAGCAACAGAATTGCCCATTATTGCTCACTTGGGCACAACGCCTTGGATAATAGGAATAAAATACTTCCTCTGCCGGTACTAAAGTTGGCACCGGCTCTACATTTCCCTTTCATTTCCAGATCGCTAACCTGTTCGCTAACTCAAGACTCCCTTAACACTCCGTATAAAACACGTAGATATGAGTGTTTTGTACCACCAAGAATTCAGTTACGGTTAAAAAACAGATGCCAGATCTTTATTAAAGACCTTTTTAGTCACCATTTCTTCCTAAAAACCATTTTTTAACCAATCAATCATTTCTCTTATACATGACTGAAGAGATCCGCTACTAGTGAGACATGCTAGGCTACATTTGTTGTGATTTTCCTGTTGGCGTAAAGTTGGTGTTTGTATGACGGCGTATATGAGCCATTTATAGAGAGAAAACATCATTAGTCAAATTTCTACCAAAACGTTTCTCTTTTTTGAGCAGGTGAAATAATTGGCGCCCTCTGCAGGCAAAGAATATAGAAACGATATGAGATTTTAAAATTTATTGTTTCTATACGTCACAAACACAAAAAAGTTCTGTTATAATCTTTGTAGATGAGATAAACTGCCAAACATTTTTGCCAAAAAGTTGAAAATGTGCAAGAAAAAATTCTGAAATTTTCAGATTAATCAGAAAAAAAACTTGGAAATTTCTGAATTGTAAATTTATAAGAAAATGTTCATCGATTTTGACCTCTGAAAGTTTAAGAATAAATATTGTAAAAACTCTTCTTAAGAAATTTTTGACTTTTGAAACTTCCGAGAAAGTTTCCAAGTTTTTTATTTCTGAAATAAATTTTTAAATTTCAGCTTTTTGGCTTTTTAAGCTCTTAAACTTGTCAAGTCTTTTCTAAGAACATTTCAGAAATTAACTTAAATAATTTTGAAAATGTTCAAAAGGTTAAAATAAAATAAAATAGGTGAGCCGGAGGCAGAAAAACTACAAAATGTCTGCATTGAGAAACTCGTGAGCCGTTAAACACGAGAAACCTGTTCCAACTGATTGGCTACGTTAGCTAGCGCTAACACAGTTATCAGTCAGAAAATACACAAAATGTTCAAAATAAAGCACTGCAGACGATTGAATTAGTCTAAAATACATGTTGAATATGAGACCAAGAAAAGGAAAAAACAGGTGATCATAATACGTCACAGTTACCAACGGCAACAGAAAAAAGGGGTGATGCTTACCGGTTGCTATGGTAACCACCAATCAGGAGTAGCTATTATCACACCAATATAAATTCTTGACTAAACAAAATTAAACACATTTTCTGTAATGTTAAAATAAAACCCGTTGCATTCATGAGTTTTTCTAAAGTCCGTTTTGCTAAAAGGTAAATAATTATTCCTCACCGTCGGACTGAAGTAGGCCTCTCAGCGCCACACGGCTTTTTCTGCAGGACTCCATTACGCTAACCTTGTAAATAAATACTCACCCCGACTTGCCATTGTGGAGGTTTTGCGCCTCACACATTAAATGTCAGGCTAATTACAGAGCTGCAGCTCATTATCTCCAAGGTAAACCAGGAGAGCTTCTCTTGGCCCCGCGAGATGCAGCAGATGCTGCAGCGCGCCACAAAATGGGGTTGAAGAGGCCTCTCACAGCGCCGCACTTGTTGCATCTGGAGAGGCTATTTGGAAGAGAAATGATTCTCCTCCTGGAGGGCCTGAATTTCTCATTTCTCCATTTCTGCCCCCTTTTGTTCAGGCCTCAGTAACAAGAAAATTAATTCAGAGGAGAAGGTTGTGGCTGTTCATTGTGCTTTGAACTCTGTGTCCCTTTCAGACTCATTACAGAGATAAATGGACGGGAAGATATGGAAGGTTTCTGCAAGAAAAATATAAAATATAAACCTAGTTTTACGTTATTTGCTAAATTAAATAAATATATAGAACTATGGTTGACAAAATAAGTTCAATATTTAATTTTTATTTTGATTTTATTTCATGGAGGCATTTATTTTTTGATGTAGTATTTAGAAATTATTCATAAATAACAGAATTTATTTAATTTTGACCTAAATGGCTCCATCAGATTAAAAAATGCCAACGACTAGCTAGCTGATAAATGTATATTAGCTGCTAGTTAGCGGTAGCCTCAACCGCCTCAGTCACACAACGAGAGAAAAACAAGTCATGTAGAAAATACAAGATGAAATCTTAACACCAAGTGACGTTTTTTATCTAACTTTCAGACTTTTTAAGGACGTCTGAATTGATTTAAATTGAATGGATTTTAAAACAGTCAGTTGGTAAAGGTAAAAATCTTCAATCTGGTTTTAATTGCTGAAACTTTTTCATTGTTTTTCCTTGAATAAGGCAGATTAAACAACACACAGCTTATTACCAACCTCTTTAACCTTGCATGATAAAAGCTTTCTCACCTTGCTAATAATTTTCACTATTTTAGCGTACGAGTTTTGTTTTCTCTGCACACATCCCACTGAATGTAATATTTACAGAAATTATTGAAAGAATCATTCACAGCCAGCAAATACTGGAGGATATTTTCTGATTTTCTCTCATTTTGCATTAAGTCTGAAGAGGTTCCTCCAGTGTGAATGTTCGGTTTTCGTCCTCGGTGCCTTGCTGTATCTGCCAGGACAGAAATGTGGATTTGTTTGAGAATCTGATGATCATCATGTGTGGGAAATTGGCAAAGACCTGCTGTGCTAATGAAAGTCATCTGCTGGGCTGAGATAACCCCACCAAACGTCTGCTGCTGCTTCTGCAGGACAGACGTGTTTGTTTTTAGCCATGCTAGCAGACATGAGCCAGATAAATGTCATGCAGTTTATTATTTGAGTATTGACAACGCTGTCAAGTGGGTTGAACATTTCGTCCTGCAGCTTCATAGGTTGTATTTATCAAAGCTTTTATTCTCATGCTGAGGGCGGAGGATAGATAACAGAAGCGTTCACTAAGGCGTTGTTTTGCTCAAACATGTTCAAATAGACGCTGGGGAACTATAAACTGAGGCTGTTGCCTCATGAGGGAAACTTTCCCACAACTTTTTGTTTTCTCTCCAGAAACAAAAACATTAATTTGGAAAAGCTGTTTGTGGAAAAACTGTGGTCCAGGTTTCATGAGCTGCTATCCAAGTGATGCTAATTAATCCACATGTTGACTAATCTTTAGCATGTGTGGCTATCAAACATCTGGAGCGTATGTGGGTGTTTAGGTATCAGCTTTGAGGTCATTTCCAAACAATTTCAAGCCAACAGTTCATTTCTTGTGAACCGAATGACGATGCATCTAAATGAACCTCTAGACTGAAACCAGTTCTGACTGATTCGAACAGAAACGTCGTCTCATCTGAGTTGGCAGGAATCACATTTGGAGTACCACAAGGCTCTATTTTAGGGCTCCTGTTATTTAATATCTACATTTTCCTGCCATCTCAAGTTATAGGAAATAATATGGTTAGCTAGCCTCGCTATGCAGATGACACACAGCTCTACATTACAATATCCCCATGTAACTCCATACCAAAAACTGAAGTTATTAATTTGGACCTAAAGTGAAACAATCTAAAGTCAATGCACAGCTTCAGTTTTTCCTCTAGAAACCAGCAGCAATCAGGCCCAAAATCTGAGTACTGAACCTTCAGAGTCACATAAACACAATTACAAAGTTGGTCTTCTATTGCCTGAAGAATATTTCCAGGATTAGAGGATTAATGTCTCAACAAGATCGAGAGAAACTGATCCATCTTTCATCGATTACTGCAACAGCTGATCCCGACGCTGCAGCTGGAGTTCTGACTAAAACCAGGAAGTTGAAGCAGATCACACATCACCACACTGGCTTCCTGTAGTTAAAATCTGCTGTTGTATCAACCTCCCAGACCTCCCAGCACTTCTGGTTCTGATTCTGGTCCATAAAGAACCAGAACCAAACAAGGAGAAGCAGAGTTCAGTTTTTATGCTCCAAATAATCGGGAACAAACTTCCAGAAGCAGCGAGTTCCTTTAAATCAATGTTGTTTATTAATAATAAGTGGAACGTCATAAACTGTAGTTTGTTTTTCTGACTTTGCCAGTAAGATGTAACATCTTTTTGTGGTTTATGTGAAGCACTTTGGACTGCCTCGTTGCTCAAATGTGATACACAAATAAACTCAATTTTCTGGCTGCTTTGATTTAACTAATAGGAAACATGCAAACTGTTGTAAAAGCTGCTGTATTTCAGGCAGCAGAGCAGCAGAGAGACTCCGGTGTTTTGTTTTCAGGAGGCTCTGCGCCTCCTGCTCATCTGGATTCCTGGAAGGAGCTGAAAGCAACGCGGAGGCTCATTGGGATTCCTGCGGACGCGGCGCGCCGCCTCGCCCCGGTTCTCATGTGAAGAACCAGGCCTGGCATCAAAAGGCATTACTCAGAGGGAAGAAGTGGAGCTGGAGGAAAGTGTCACCTTATTAAGGCCTGACCCCCACGGCGGCTCCATCCAGAGCTTTGGAGCTGGTCAGTCTTGTGATGTAACTCTGAACCTGATGTTTACGCATAAATCACTGAGAACCTGAGCAGGGAAGGTGGATGTTTCACCTTGTATCAGTGCTGAAGGCTTCAAATCCCAAGACGAGACGTTTTGCAGGGCAATATTCACAGATTCACCGACTCTGTGGAAAGTAGCTTCGGATTAGTTACATAAATCCACCTGTTCATGCAGTTTGGAAGCTGAAACTCTTCAGCTCGATGCTATTGGACAGGCTGGCGTTTGCAAAGCAGCCAATCCAAGAGTGCCGTTTAATTTCATTGGCGCTTATTGGCTGAACCAGAGAGAGTGGAGATAAGGAAGACTGTAGATGTAATCCAACTCCAGTCCGTTTGTCTAGAAAGTCCGGTTTGTTTGGGGAGGTGTGAATGCAAAATCAAACCAAAAATGCAAATTCTGGTCCAACTATGAGTAAAAACAAAAATACAACAATTAAAACCCTAAATTCAGCAACCCGCTGTCCATCATGCTAGTGAACGTGCGACGAGTCTGCAATTATTTGTAAAGCACATTCAGCAGCACAGCAGTTCAAAGTGTTTCACATTATAAAAATACAAAATAAAGACATAAAAACATCGTCACCAATTGAGAAGCCAGTAGCAAACAATACATTTTGTCAAGTACCGTCATCAAATCACCAATACACCGATCAACGATCCATTTTTTATGGTCCAAATCAACTCTAAGCTGGTGGGATTTTGGTCAAGATTTAAAGGATCTCTGTGTTTCGGCTGTTTTGCAGTTGAACCCAAACACAACAGAGTGACGGAAATTCACAGGCAAACCTGGAGTTTAGAAATAAATACCTGGATATCAGTCATTTGAGACGATGCTGGTCAGCATTCAGAAGGAAAAATGGAGATTTAGTGGGTCATAAAGAAGATAATTTAAAAGGAATGAGGAAGGATAACTAACTACAGAAGGACTTTTCAAGGTGAAACTATATCCATGTGGATTTTATGGGGAAAATCCTTAAAAACCCAAAAAGCTGTTTAATCTCCATCCCTTCTCCTTGAACAAATGCTTTCTAATGCACACAAGAAGCAGACGGGGACAGAAATGCACCTCGGAGGCCCTCCTACACGCCCAGCTCCTCGTCTTTAGTCTCACTCCGCACGTTTCCTGTTGAATCGCCGTGACGGCGGCGTCTGATAAACCCCGACCTGCAAAGCTTTCTCAGAAACAGACACTGGAAGAAACGATTTTCATGACATTGTCCGAATGTTGGATGATGCTGGATTTGTGTTCATGCACCGAAACCGGGCGAAGACGTCGATGTGGACGGTTTGACATGATGATGGATTGCATGAGAAACAGCTGCTGTTTCCAGTTCAGTGGGAGCCGCAGGATGAGGGAAACTCTGGAGAGGAAAACCAAATCCTGTCCACTCATGCAGCAACGCCACGGTCCAAATGAACAGCGGAAATCAGAGCTCGTTTCTTCCTGTTTCAATTAAATCCTCCTTCCAAGCTGCTATTTTCAGTCCTTTCTGCAGAGCGTTTCTGCAGAGCGTTTCTGCAGAGCGTTTCTTAGGACTGATTTATCAGGTCAGACCATTTCAAATAACTGGTTCAATAATTTATCATTTAAACTTTAAACTAAACCTTTCAATCCTCAGGTTTCCTGCTGTAGTGAAAAGCAAAACCCAAGATATTATATTTATGTTTGTCCTGTTTTATTTTGTTCCCATATGTGTTTGTTTTAAATAAAGTTATTGGGGGGAAAAGAGAGAGAATGTGAAATGAGAAACCTGTCATGAGGATGACAGTTCCTTCAAAATAAGAGCATAAATATAAATGTCTAACTTGTGATGATAAAAACTTCAGCACAGACGTCGACCTTTATTCAATTTAAAGTTTTTCCAAACAGAAATGTAAATTAGTATTTTAGAAATTATCTGTGAACATTTTAAAGCTAGCTGAAGCGCTAAACGTTAGCTCCTCTATTAGCTGACTTTCTCAACTTAAAGTTTATAAAACTGCCAAATAAATTATCATTTAGACAAATTAGCAATAGACCAATTAAATTGGAAGCTAAATATGCGAAACTTGTTCAAAATAATTAGCTTTGCTATTAGCATATTAGCAAGAGTGCCCACGACTGAAGATGTCAAACTTTACTCAACTTTAAGTTCAGAAGATATTAATTAACAATTGAATTTAATTTATAGATAATAATTTATCCAGAGAAAATAATTTAGGGATAACTACACATCATCAGGTTACAGAAAAGCGCTAAATAAATAAGAGCTAAATAATTAGCTGCTAGCGGATTAGCAGAAGAGCGCCCACCACTGCATGTCAAACTTTAGTTGAGAGTAAGTTTACAAATAAGCATTTCAGAAATTATATCTCATCTTAATTCAGGTGTAGCTGAACATTTCCAAAGATACCAAACAAGCTAAGCTAAAATTTAGTTTCGCTATTAGCAGATTAGCAGAAGTTGTAAGTAATACCCACCACTGGATACCTCAAACTGTATTCATCTGTGAGTTTATAAAACATTAAACATTATTTAAAGATAGCAAACTCACTGAAACGCTAAGCTAAGCTATGCTACTAGCACATTAGCAGTGTTCCCACCACTGGTTTCCTTATGATGCCTCTTTGGCTCAAGTTGGTTTGAAAAGCTGTTTGTCTGCTATAAATGAAATAATTGCTTGAAATCTGCATTTTCTATTTATCTTTCATACTTTTCCCCTGAATGGGAAGATCAGGGTGGTTTAACATTTTTGCACATACAGCCCGTTAGTCCCAGCCGATCCGTTAAATCCTCCTCGAGGTGCTGATGGATGCAGAGCAGAGCCGTCCGGTCCGGAGGCGACCCGTCGGACGGCGAGAGCGGCCAACATGTGCAGGATGTGGGAACCGGTTCACGAGGTGTTGCTGGACCGAGACGACAGGATCCCGCTGATGAGGTCACCTGCCGCTGATGAGGTCACCTGCCGCTGATGAGGTCACCTGCCGCCCTGAGAGGAACCGCAGCGGTTACCAGTGTTCCTGGTTCAGGAGGAGGCGCATACATGACTTTTCCACCTTGCTGGTATTTAATGACGGAGTGGAGAGCCTTCAACATGTGGGAGATTTCTGCTCCCATGAATTAGTGACTGCAAACTCCAGATGTTGAAGTGAGTGACCTGAAACGAAATCAATGAACTGAAGGTGCAAACGAAAAAACATTATTTTCCAGTCGGGTCAGGAAATTCAGGGAAAACCGACGGAGGTTTTAGTGAGAACATATCTGTCAAAACATCTGCAGAAATTATTACTGTAGGTGATTAAACCATCAAAACCTCCCACTGCGAATTAACATGATTCATTTAATTAATGCAATGTTTTAATCAACAGTTCAGGTCTAGCAGAGACAAATGGCCTCCAATTCCTTTAATCTATAGAAATATTGCAAAAGTTTGTTTAAATTATTCATTTCATAGATTTTTTACACACAGCATTTAGTATTTATTAATATATTGCTGCAGCTAAAATTAAGTATGTCTTTGTTTTTATTCATATTATTTTGGCACTTCCAAATTTTACTCGTTTTTTTTTTATTTAATTTTTTAATCATATATCTACTTGAAGCGTTTTTATCAGCTGAGTTTGTTATAAATAAACTTTGATACAAATTTTAATTTCTCTGACACTAAACCTAAAGTTTGCAAATTCAGAAATTATTTGCTGTTTCCATAAATATTATTTATGTTTAAGTTTCGCATCAGAAACGGTTGATGAAATGGCAAAATTACAATTTCCACAATTTTGCAAAAAATGTTTTTACAGAAGCTTGAAACTGGTTTAGAACAAACACAGAGAATTGGGAGACAATAAAAATGATAAAATTATTAAAATATTATGAGAATTAAGCCATAAGAAATAATTTACAATCACCAGAATAAAGTTGCCTCATAAGTTTTGTGTCTTTTCTTTCTGTTTTCACAACAACCTTCAGGAGGAAAGCAGAAAAACAAAGCAGCAACTTTTGCTCATTTACGAGGAACTGCAGGAGGTCGGCTCATCATTCTCCACAATCTGTGAGTTTTCTCAGTTTGTTCCTGAATATTACTCACCTGCTGTATTTATAAAAAATGAATGTGGCTTCAATCATACAACTCACTTCCCCCTGCAGTTTCAGATTTATCTGAGCATTTACTGCCTAGTTATTAAATAAAACTGTGTTGAAATCATACTTTGTGGTTTTAGCAGGTTCAGTAACATCTTGTGTTTATCAGAAAACAGCAGAGCTTTAGTTGTTTCCTTTCATTGTTTTACAGTTTTTGTCTCCTTTTTACATCGTAAATCAAAATCTTTGTGATTTAACATTTCTTAATTTTTTTTTACTGTATTCTTTGTCTTTATTGCAGTATTTTATCACTAAAATGTCCATTTTGGGACATAAATGATCAATTAGTCTTAATTTACCGCCATTTTAATGCTTTAATATTTGTTTCTGTGCTGCAGAAAACATTACATTAGAGAAAAATGAAGTAAATTAGACCTTTCTTACAAATATGTCTATGCACTGTGAAGCATCTGTTTCGGTTGGAGCTGCTTTGACTACTGCTTTAATTAGGAACCAACTCTACCTGCTTCCACTAAACTTTCCATACATAATGGCTGAACAAACTGGTTTAACAACGACCTGTTGTGGCGTCTCATTGTTTCCATCCAAAGATCTAAAATAAACCTTTGAAATGTTTCAAGAAGAATCAACACCAAAGATGTTGATGCTGCAAATAATAAGTAATAAAGAGGAAGGAGAGGTTGCAAACTAGCATTGATCACATATCTTGGGGAAATGTAGATGCCTTCATTCCCACCTGGGAGTTTGGACTTTTTCCCAGGTCTTGTGGTTCTGGTAAGGCACAAACCCACCAGCGAATGGGAAAGTTTGAGGAAATAATTTAGAATTTTGTCGTTTTGATCCATCAAATTCTGCAGCAAAGAAATGATGGTTTACTGTCCAGGTTTTAACATCATGCGTTCGCAATTTACTGTTTTTAAGCTTGGAGCATAAAGTGTTGAGTCGTTTTTGGTAACTGGGAAAACCCGGAGTGGAGTTTCAGCTGTCTAGTGGACGCAGTAGAAAAATCACTGGGCAGAGGAACATTTTGTTGTCGTGGGAGGAACACGAACTCTCCACATCAACAGTTTCAGGTGTTTTTCATCCCACTGTGGGTGAAATTACAGTTTTTGTTCTCCGTCTCTCTGCAGCGACATTTGAGCACAAAGAGCGGCGACACTTCACTCCGAGGCCCTGAACACAGAAAACCGCTCGGATTTGGGGAGGTTGTTTTTTTTTGTCCCCATTTTTCTAAACGAGAAGTCGTGGCATTATGTAAAAGAAAACAATCGCGTAGTCAAAACAATCAGGAGCGTAAAACAAAAGAGTCTGACGTGCTCAAGTCGATCCGAGAGGCTGAATAAAACATGCAGCATGAAGAGCAGTGACAGTAATCACACAAAAGACAAAAGGACTTAACTGCTCTTCTTTTCTTTGTCACGTGTCATAAAAATGTCAAAAAAGCAACAAACTCTCAGGCAGCAATCAAAGCCCTCGGCTGCTGCCACAGAAACCCAGTTTTCTGATTTGGCATCAGCCGGAAAACATCAGAGATGTTCTTATATGTCTGTAACTGAGAGTCGAAGATCCGTCTGATTACAGGAATAAGGAGGTGAAAACGCAATAATGACCAAATTCCTCTTCGTCTTTTTATTTGTCTCAACTTTTAAAAACAAACTCAATCACAATAGTAATTTATTTTGCAGCATTTGCTGCATGTTTGTAACTAGAAGAGAGTTTTATAAATGCAAAAGTTTTCACATCTTAAATTTTTCCATATTTTCATCATTTATGTGATTAAAAAAAACACAAAGTAGCGGAAAAAAAGTTCCTGCACTAATTAATCAGAAACACTTCACAACTTTCCATTTATATTGAAAATTGTTTTTATACACATTATTTCTTCTTTAAAATTATGTTAATAAAAGATCATTAAAAAGTTTACTGCCTGGAGAATTCAATAATCAATAATCAATACAGTATCAACACAGATGATGAATCTAACTCAACTAAAACTTTGCAGTAAATCAACAGTTTTGAATTTTTATGAAGCAAAAAAACAACAACATAAGAATAAAACCGATAAACAAAATCCCAGCAAGTTTGACGATTTGTTTTGATTTGGGACCAAAATCTGTTACATTTTCAGCTGCAGAAGCTGTAAAACTGTCAAGAGTTTGAAGTGGTGAGGATGGAGTCAGGAATGGAGTCAGGAATGGAGGAGAATGACGGTTTCATGACAAATCGACAGAAAACAGGAAATCCAGGCAGCACAGGTGAGCAAAACTCCAACAGCGGAGCATCGTAAACAAAACCACGAGTCAGAGACACGACGAGGATCCGACCGGGAAACAGACACAGCTGGGATCAATCAACGTTCGGACAAAATGACAGAGGAACTAAATAAACACACAATGACTCTATTAACCTGTTCAATCACAAATCTAATTTTGGATCCATTTCAATCCTAATGCAAAATATTTATAAATTATTAGATTTGTGCTGGCTTACATTTTCTCTTTTTTTATTAAAAGATGCATGCAGGGATACAAATCTCATTTTACATGTGCAGAAAATCCTTCAGAGAACATATAACTATAATATATTTTCATCATATTTCATCATTGAAGTATTTTACTGACTTCCTCTGATACGAGTTTGAGAAAGACGTCGACCTGCAGGGTCCAGGCAGGAAGTAGCGACATGAAACGATGCTTTAGAGCTTCCAGAAGTTAGAAATAAATATCTGCCAACAATAAACTGACAGATGCTGAAAGTTGAGTTTGACCCTCGGGGTCAAACGTCGGTGTTTGGGGGGCAGATCCTCCACCGCGCCGCCCCCCGAGGCCCGAAGCGTCTCTGTTCGCTGTGACTTTTATGTATAGCTGGATGTATTCGGACTTTCATTGCTGTGTATGAATGAATTCATGGGGAGTTGAAAGAGGGATTCTCCAGGCCAGAATGAAATCCATTCTCCGCCTCAGGTTTTTGGTGTTCTGAGGAGGAAAACAGAGCCTGCTCCTTTTATCTGCGCTTTCCCTCCTCGCCTGCATCTGCATGCTTTGTGAGCAAGAATTAGCCCAAACGTGACGACGGCTGCGGCACCGGGACCCCGCTGATACCTGCCAAGCGCCTCGCCGAGGAGAAAACTGCCGAGACGGGAAGCAGCGGGCTTTCTTCCCGACAGATAAAAACACAAGCATGAATCGTTATTATTATTACTCGCCCGTCTCCGCGTCTCTCCAATATCCAGCCACCTCACCCCCGTCCCAGTGGGGGACGTCAATAGAGGAGCCAAGAGCCGGCAAATCTGTCTGTTTTATACGTCACATCAAGAGCAAATATTAATGCTCAATTTCCTAGCAGTGGGGCCATCCCATAATGCATTTATCCTCTGCAAATATCAATGTCACGCTAACTCTGGGGAGAGGCGTCAGCTGAAATGTTATGAATAACTTGATCAAATTACACGGTGGGACCAAGAGGGGAATAATAAGGCCGCTGCTGAAGGGCCCAGCCAGGTGAGGGCTCCCAGCCAGACAACATGCCTGCAGATAAATGGAGCTGTTAGCAAAGCCTGCAGGTCGCTGAGAGGTGGACGCGCCGTCTGCTGCAACACGAGACCCCAAACAAAGACTAAATATAGACGATACACCTTCTAATTTGGAGCGAAGCCTGTTTACTGGTGTCATATCGGTTCATTTAAAGAGAAGCAGAAGTTAGCTATTGTTGCTACTTTGCCCCGATGTAGCAAACAAAGTTGCTACTGATGGGGAAATGAAACTGGCCCAAAATAAGCTAGCTAAAAAGTTTCCTAAAGCGCTAATCATAAACAATAGTTCACCTTAAGGAGCTTCACCAACAAGGAATTTAATAGAAGCTAATTCGCTATAACAACATAAAATCTTCAGAGGCTAATGCTAATGCTAAAGGCTATACCAACATGGTACTTAATAGAAGCTAATGCTAAAGGGATATACCCATATAATATTTAGTATAAGCTAATGCTAAAGCCATATACCAATGTAGTACTAAGTAGAAGCTAATGCTAATGCTACAGCACTGGCTCAACATGGCATTTACTTGAAGCTAACAGAACTGCTGCACACAGTCTTCCCCACTTCAAAATAAGAGCCTACCGACCTGAATATTTCTTAACAGATGTTGAATTTTATTCAGCTGATAATTTTATATGATACAAAACAACCGAGTAAATTAGAGCTTTAAATTTATCTGTAATAATTAATCCCAATGAAGCTGAATGTTGAAAATGTTAAGTTAGCTAAAGCGCTAAACAATACCAGATAAGCTAATAAGTCAATGGAAGATTGGCTTGGAATAAAGAAAGTTGAGGGCCTAGTCAAAGCAAAGGTCTTGTTCTCAGCTTAAGTGATAATGGGTCAAACTTTTCTCAGACTGATAACAGAAATAACATTATTAATGTTATTTTTATTGCTTAGAAGGAAATAAATCACTTTCTTTTCCACAGATAAAGATCATGTAGTTGCATATATGGATGTAAGTGGAGCGAGAAAGCATGAAACTCAGTGATTTATTGGTCTGAAGATGAATAAAGTTCCCACTTTGCAGTGGAGTGAAACATAAAAATGAACACAACTTAAAATAAAACAAAGATTAATGATCATGCAACAACTTTCAGGTATGTGAAACCAAGAAAGACGTCCAGGGCAAAATGAACAACATTTTCAAAAGCATCTCAAATATGTAGGAAATGGGGCCTCTGCACTCAGTCATTATGTTGCAGAAAAAACTTATTTTTCTCCTCACTAATTCAATTATAAGTCCAATATCTTCTCCTCTGTGCCAAATGTCAAGCTGTGCCTGAGTTACTGCTGACTACGTGCAGAATCAGTTGGTTTTGGCCAGAAACATGTGAGCTGAGGCATGCTGGGATGCCGCTGACCTCCGTTTCTTTCTACAGATTAAAAAAATAAAAATAGGAAAGGAGGCAGAGAGGGATCAGCCACCTGATGCCTCCGACCTGAAACGAAGCTTTCCAGGAGCCGATTCTCTGCCTAAAACCACAATCTGTTTCTTCTCACACGCTTCAGCGCCGATTATGAAAAGAAAACGTTTTGTTTGAGCAGCTAAGTGCTTAACCATTTGATATTAACAGCAGATCAAAAAGCAGATAAAACAGAAAGTCCTTCCAAGTTGGCCGACTTGGCCCCAGATGACAGAGCTTCAACATGGAGGTGGTGAAGAAAACCTTTATTTCTCCTGGAAGATCACAGGATTGCTGGTGATTTCATGGAATTAAAGGAACACCTGTTCAGGTTAAACTCAGGTCGTAACGAAGAAGAATGTGGAAGAACAGACAGAACGTTCTCGCCTGGTTCGCAGAAACAGGAGCTTGGAGTTTTTCCTCAGTGTCAAAGGAAACCGAACCACTGGAAAAAAGTTACAACCAATCAGCTGATCTGGACCAAAGCAGAAAAACTGGAGGTGGAAAAGTCGATCATTAAAGCTGAGGCCATTGCTGAAGGGCTAATCATAAACATCGATTCTGCTATTGCTAAAGTGGTACATCAACATGCTATTTTAGCAGAAGCTAATGCTAAAGTTAGTCATAAACATTGGTTCCGCTAAAGCTAAATTACTACATCAACATGCTACATACCACAAACTCTTGCTAATAAGCTAATAATAACATTAGCTCCAATCACATTAATGCACTACACCAACATACTATTTAGCAGAAGATAATGCCAATGCTAAGATGCTAAACCAGCATGCTATGTGACAAACTATTGCTAATAAGCTAATCAGCAATATTTCTGTTCATGTTGAAGCAGTTCACCAACATGCTATTTAGCAGAAGTTAATGCCAAATGCTAATCATCAACAATATATCAATCAATGCTAAATCGCTATGCCTAGCGCTACAGAAGCTATTGCTAATGTGTTAATCATTGGTTCTTCTAATGCTAAAGCCCGAAACCAATCACACAGCTTTTTAAAGATTACAATTATCCTGTCATAAAGTTTAATATTCAATATGCTAACAGCTCAGGTCAAAATTTCTTTTAGATTTTGATGTTATTTCTGGTTCATATTAGAATATTTTTCCTCTGATTTCTTGTGTATTTTTCAGATTTCCTTTAGGCAGAAGTTTGAGCTTTTGTTTCTTTGCTTTTTTTTCCATACTTTATTTAACTTGTACTATAAACATGCCAAATATTTCAGACAGAACGTTTGACCTTCACATCCAGTTAGCAATGTGTTAGCAGCGCAAACACGTGTGTGAAAAACAATAAAGACAAATGAAGGAGTCGCACAAAGCCTTCCTCGTTGTTAGAGAGCGTCACCCTGATTGTGTTTTACCCCTTATTGTTATTCATGAGCCGCTCTGAACATGTGTGAGGATGTTTTATTAGCGTTCTGTCATTGTGGCTGCAGTGGCTCTGTGATGAGGCTGTGTAGTCGACTTCACAGAGTAATTTCCCTCAGCGGAGAGCAATGGCTTCCCATCACAGCCTGTTCCCTTTAAATAATGTCAGGTCGGCTAGCTCTGGCGCTAACGGACACATTTAGCTCGTTAAAAGTGATGAGGGACGTTTAACAGACTATTATAAACAAACACAAGTAAAAAAATACTGAGAACATTTGACAGAGCTGGAAAGTGAGCAAGAGCTCAAACCAGGAATTTGAGTTCAATTCCTGATTTGAGTTTCATTCTCTGAAACTTTTATTCCTAAATAATGAAGTATGCTAGTAAAAATTATTAGCTGTGTTTCCATCAAGGCTTTTGATGCACATTTTGAAATTTAGGAAAAGTTTATGGAAACTGAACTTTTTTTACTATCAGAAATTACAAATGATTGTAATTGTGTTTTACTTAATACAATTAGTGTTACATTTGCTGTTAATTAATTTTATTGTTAAGCAACAACAAAACAGTTTTTTTTACATTAGCAAAAAAGATTGACAAACTTTTTAGCATATTTGTAATGAAAACATAGTTACTGCCTCTGCAGTGTTTAAACAGTTTGTATCCAGCATGTGTGGGATCTGCATAGACGCTATCTACTTGTTTCCTCTCACTAAATCTGGATAAATCCTGGATGTAGGGAAGGAACCAGATTGTTTGGGTTGGGAATAGTTTTTCTGGGTTCTGTTTGTGACCTGTGGAAAATGAATGTCTGCTCTGACCATCCAATCAGTCTGGCCATGAATAATCCTTGAATCTGGCAGAAACAGAAAATGCAAAGCAGTGGAAAGTCACAAGAAGGTGGTAAAGAAACAAGCGAAGCGCCTCTGTGAAATCGCATAATTGCTCCGCGGGGAATTTTAATCAATTAGAACCGCAGCGCTAATTGAAGGCGGCGTTGTGTTTACTGAGTCGTGGCGTCGAGCGGAGAGGGAAACGAGTTCTGGAGGCTCAGATATAACGAAGCGAAACCGTCTGAGTGCGAGGTTCAATTCAGACTCAAAGGGCTCTGTCCCTTCTGCTCCCGTCAATATGTTTAGAGAAATAAACAATTTAAAAACAGAGGAGGGGGAAGTAGCCAAAAATTAAATAAGAGCAGAACAACTTCAGCATATTTTATCCAAGTAACAGCAAAAAGTATTTGGCAAAAAGTCGACTCAAGTTCTGAGTAACTGATCAAATTATCAATAATTTAACATTTAAAAATCATCAGATGAACCAAAATATGAAGTTCAATGGAAATTTTGGTAAAACCAAAATGACAATAATTCATATAAGTAACAAAAAAATAACAAAATCAGGAAAAATAAAATGTTTCCAAATCAGTTTCTTTCAATAAAAAACATAAACGTTAACAAAAAGTATCCAAAACAGTACTGCAGTGAGAGTAGCAACACATTTTTACTCAAGTAAAAGTAAAAAGTCTATTTCTTACAAAAATACTTTTTCAGGTACTTTGTAGTTTTTCTATTATTTACTGAAACTAGTTCTAAAAGTCAAAAAGTTGCATGTAATTGAGTAAATATATCTAGTTACAACCAAAATCTGTTTAAAAATAGATTTAAAGCACAAACCTTGGGCAATGTGAACACACACACACACGCACACACACACACACACACACACACACACACACACACACACACACAGCCCAGTCTCACTTTATCTGTCACTGCGGCGCTCGGAGCGCTGACCCGGGCGCTGAGCGTCTAATGGCGTCTGACAGCGTCCAAATGGACTCCCGTACAGTTCAGGAAGGTCATTTACATCATCAAGTGCTGCTGATGAGATGAATAAATGAATCAGGGTGATGGCAGCCGAAGTAAAAGCGACGATTGAGACGGGAAACAAACAGGTGCGGTGTTTACTGCCAGCATCCATCCAGCTGCAACATTTCCACAGGAGGTAATTTCATTACGCCGCGTCCAAACTGTACATGCTTGACTGGTGGACTGGAGAGAGGGAATCAATACACCATTACCGCGGCGCTCTGCTGAGGTGTAATATATGCCGCGTGTCGTTTGCGGTGTAAAACAAACCTCGTTTAATGTTGACTAATGAAGATTTAAGAAGCTACTGTTTGTCTCTCCTTTGAGCAGCTGTCAGGGGGTTGATTGCGTCTCCGCGGCGTAACTGCGCCGTTTCATGTTTCACGCTTGTCTCCTCCGCCGCAGTGGAGGGATGGGTGACCCCGTGACCCTGCGGGATGACGGGAGGGAGGTGATGAAGGAGGAAGTGGGAGAGTCAGGAGTGAATCGGGTCAGCGGGCTCCTCCATCTGCTCTGAGACCTGCGTCTGTCTGGCTTGTAATTAAAATAAATTGAAAAAAGACGAAGCAGCGCCAGCCTGATTAACATTGTCACTGAGAGTTTGACATCTGTAATCCTCTTCCTCATCGTCAAAAGTGCATTGTTTATGCCGCCATTGTTTCTGTGCTAGTCTCATTTTATTCTTACGCCGACATTTTGATATTTAATTTAGATAAAATGTCACTTCACACCCATCGTCCTGCCTCACGGTGAAATATGGAGTAACAAAACTCTGAATAAAACGTTATCCTGGTGTAGGAAAAATAATAGTAATTGAATAATCTCTTTACCTTCTCCTTTATAAAACGTGGGAATCATCTGCTCTTTGTTTATTACTGATATTATATATTTGTTTATTAATACCGCAAAGTGAAACTGCTCTTTAAATTTACTTTAGGGTAAAAAAAAGTGACATAAAAATCATGGCAGCAACTCACAGGCTACTTAGGAGCTAATGAAAGTCAAACGAGAAGCTAGTCAAAGTCAAGTTACCAGCTGAGTCATTGCTAAGCTAGCAGCTAATCAGAGTCACAGGACAAGCTAATCAAAGCTAAATAGCTTAAAACCAAGCTACTCAATGTTAAGCTCTTATCTGAAGTAATTGAGTCGTTAACGTTAGTCAGAGCTAATCTAACCGACAAGCTAAGCTAAGTGCTACTTATGATCGCATTTGCAGCTAATTTGAACCAAGCTAACTTAGAATGCAGCATTAGCTCACTGGAGTCAAATGTAACATTCATTAGATTTATGTTAGCAGCTGATGAGTTAGCCGCGTGTCGTTTGCGGTGTAAAACAAACCTCGTTTAATGTTGACTAATGAAGATTTAAGAAGCTACTGTTTGTCTCTCCTTTGAGCAGCTGTCAGGGGGTTGATTGCGTCTCCGCGGCGTAACTGCGCCGTTTCAAGCTAATGGCATCTATACGGAGAAAAATTAACAGCGAGAGTCAAGCTAGCAGCTAAACATAGTCAAGCTAGCAGCTACTGATGATAAACAACTAGAAAGCTAACCTTTACTTGGATTTTAGCCATTATTAGGAAGTGTGAACACCTTGTTAGTTTTTAATCGTGCACCTGATGTTTAAGTCACTTTTTCTGACTTTAAAGGTTATTTTTTTTAATTACTTCATCATTTAAAGAGTCAGCATTTTCAGGAAAATTCAGCAACTAAAACATCTGTCCATCAGCTAAGGCTCAAATCAAACCGGGTAATGGTCAAACAACGATTCCAAATAAATCTGCAACAGAATTTAAAAAATTTAAAAAAATCTAATAAATCCTAATAAGTAGTTGTTTAGAAAGAAAACAAATAGTTGCATCTGAAAACTCAAGATAAAAGCGTCTTTGCTTAGTTTTAGTCACAGAATTATATTTTTTGTACCTGCATAAGATAGGAGAATGATCTAGAGATGAACCAATTACATATTTCAGATAATTAGTTAATTTAGCTGAAGACTAACTGCCTTTATTAATGAGGTGTTGCTGAAATCTAATTTAAGACATACTCAAATTGAGATTTTATTACACACAAGCTAATGGATCATTGTTTTATAACCTAATTAGAGTGACAGACATCCTTTATATGGATTTTAGCCAATAATAATTAGTTATCAAAATGAGAAAAGACAAGAATTCATAAATGCTTGAAAAATAAAGTCTTTGAGGGATTACTTTATGGAAGCTTCAGATAAACAGCTGAACCATTTTCTGACCTCTGTGGCAAAACAGTTTTCCTTGTGAATCAGCAGAGATGACGTCAAACAAACCCATTTTATGAGCTTGCTGTTTGTTCACCTTTACATCCTGTGCTGCTGCTTCTGTGATTCAGACTCCTGATTCATCAGGCAGAAAAAGAAAATATTCATCATAATATCTGATTAAACGGAAATACAATAATGCTAGAAAGACAAAAATGGGGTAAACATTTTTAAATGACAGCATTTAACAATGCTGATAAAAAAAATCTGATAAAAATCTGATAGTTTCTAGCAATTTTTTTTCAAAGCTATGAAACTATTAAAACACATTAAAAATAACGCATCATAATGAAAAAATCCTTTAAAGAATAATTTTACTTCTCCACTAAGTCAAATCAATTGAAAAGAAATTTAGATTTCTGTTTCTTTTTAGAATTTACATATATTAAAGAGAAAAATAACACATTAACATTCTGTCAAACTCAGAGGAGATGCTCACATCGGCATGCTGGATGCTTGACAGCATGCAATTTTTGAGCATACAAAAATTGTACTCAAGTAAGAGGAGCATTACTTCAGCATATTTTTACACAAACCAAGCTAACTTGGTTACCTTTTATCATAGTGAAAAGTAACCATCTAAAAAATTACTAAAAAGTAAAAAGTATTTGGTAAAAGAAAAAAGTCTAGGTACTGAGTAACTGATCAAATTATCTATTACTTAATAATTACAATTTACATTATCAGACAGGCCAAAATGTAAACTTAAGTTGAAATCCTGGTATTTAATAGACCAGAATGACAATAATTAATAAAGTAACAAAAATAAAATCAGGCCAAATAATTTTTTCCCCAAATCAGTTTCTTTTAATAAAAAACAGAAGAAACTTTGACAAAACCACAGGTGTGTGTGACTGTATCTGTATCTTTTCATTCAGACAGTAGAAATCCAGAGATGCCTCATAATAAAATTACTCAAGTAAAGGAAAAAGTACAGAGCAGTAAAATACTTATTAGCACATTTTAAAAAATAGTTACTCCAATAAATGTAATTGAGTAAATGTAATTATTTACCCTCCCAACTCTAGTCACACCATTGGAAATGTGCCTTGTCCTTAAAAAGAATAGGGAGGCATTATGTCAGCGTCACCTTACACAATATTTAACACTGTGAAACACAGCTAAGACTGAAATATCGCATGGTGCCAGCATTCCAGTCAGATGTCTCACTCACATCGGCATGCTGGTTGCTTGAAATTTAATTCCATGACTTAACTTATTTTCTGATCAATTTGGTTGTTAATGAATATTTTATTACCTGGAGTCTCTTGTTGATTATTAGTTTTATCCAAAGCAGTCAGTTAAACCAGTTAAAACCGTGATGGTGACATCACAACATTATTAATTTACAGCTGAAAACAAATTCTTGACCAGTTAGTTGAAGAGGGGACAATTATTTTGTGTTTGCAAGGTTTGCCAGGACAAAATTTGTTTTTGTTTTTGCTTTTTGGACTGTTTTTTTGCTCACAAGATTTTAATTTGGTATATTAAAAAAAAGAATAATCATTTCAGCCAGGCAAACATTGCTCCAACAAATAGAACTCTATAGATGACATGGGAAATTTTTTTGTTTTGCGCTATGTCGCAAAGGTTTTGCATTCTCATGCTATACATCTTGAACACTGGAAGTTTTTCTGCTACAATACAAAGTTTTGATATGTCACTTAATGTGTCGTCTATGAGATTTCTGAAGCTTTGGATATTCTTTTTTTGGATACAAACGCAACACAAACTTATGTGAAAAATGCCAAAGGAAAAACAGGTCAAACATGGACTTTTCATTCATTCTCTTAAAACATAAACATGACAAACATTCTGAAAGAAAAATACACATTCGAACTATAATTTGGTGCATTTTGAGTTATTTTCAGGAGGTAGAATCATCATCTGGAAGTTTTGTTTTGTCTTTTTCTTGTTTTTAGTCAAAATGATCAATAAAGTCTCATTTTCATGAGCTGTCTTGTCTCCACCTTACACAAACAAACATGAATACTCGGTTAACAGATCGATTTTCAACCAGTTTTCTGTTACGAATGTAAACAGGTTTTCACTGAGGCTCTTTAAATGTGAGCACTTTGACATTTATTAACACTGAGATTGCATATAAACTAAATAAATGGTGCAGAGAAATTATGAAAATTATTGCTTTATACTATTTTTAAACAGAACAATTTGCCTAAAATGCTTCGTTGTACTAAATCTATATTCTTGAGACCACAGAGGGATGTAAACTCAGATATATATCTAATTTCATAAGACTGTCCCTCTCCAGGACTCAAGGTTGCTGACAGTTTCACCCGGCAGCTGAAATCGATATGAGTTCTTTAAGTCAGACGCGCGTTCAGAGACACAAGCCTTGAACAAAAACCTGCAGCTGAAGGATAACCTTGAGACAGATCTGACTCCAGGGCAGGACGACAAACGGAAAAGAGAAAAAGCAAAGAGGAAAGAGGTGAAGGAGCAGAGGAAGAAAGGTTTTCCCTGCCGCCTGCCACACAGACAGTCTGGATGCCTGCAGAGAATCCTGAAGAAACGAATGAAAGAAATAAAAATCTGATTGAAGAAGAGTTTTGATTTTTATAAGTAATATTCTGAGACTTACCTTAAATTATAAACATTCATCAACTTGAATTGCTCATTTAGTTCATACTTATATCAGTTTATTAACATGTCTGAGATGCTAACAAACATTAGCTTCTGGCCAAAGATCGCCTTTGCAAACCTATGGACAATTCTGCAAAATATGTGAAGAAACAAACTATTATACTGTTTTTCTCACTTTTATTCACTATAATTATTTCATTTGTTTAGCATATTAACCTGCCTCTTATCTTGTTTTTAGTTGGTCATGAGTTCACAGGGTTTTCTGCTGGAAACGTTTCCATTTGAAGGAGCAAATCAGAAAGATGAGCATGAAAAATACACTGTAATCTTACCAAGTAATTTGGTTTACTTTCTAGTGCGAATATTTTAGTACATTTAAATAATACAAAACTAATTTATAAAGATGTTTTGTCCAAGATCTAAAAGCTTGTTTTTAGTAAATAATTCCTTAATATTGATGAAAACGTTCTAGTTAAATAATCAAATTATTTAATTTATTGACTTAAAAGATGCTTCTATATTTTGGTGAAAAGTTATTTGCAAGTTACTTTTGTCTTATTTCAAGAGCGATAACATATTTGCACTCGGAACTAAACAAAACAATACTTGGCAATATTTTGAGATTAAAATAAGTTATTTTAGCCTTTATTTGTCATAAGGATTAAATTTTGATTCATCTTTGAATTTTTTCTCATCTACCATCTAACTTTTGAAGTCCTATGGCGCCCTCTGGTGTCCCAACCTTTAAAAGGACTGCTTTTAAAAACAACTGCCCTGTGACAAAGATAAATTAGTGAATGATTTTATTTTTATGGAGTATTTTATGTTGGCATTTTCTGAACCACTCAAACCAGTTAGTACCAGATCCAAAATCCCCAAAATCTCCTTTCTTTTATCTGAATCCTTAGACGTTATTTATCATTATTATTATTATTATTATTATTTGATTGAATCGCTTCATTGCAGTTCGGAAGCAATTACAAAGGCAAACTTTGTAAAATAGTTCATAATAAAATCATAAATATCAAATACAAAAGGAAAAATTAGCATTTTATTGGAGGAACAAAGAAATTTTTCTTTGTCTTTTCCCCGTAAAGCGGAAAATCTTTTTTTTTTTTTTTTTTTTTTTGCTTCTAGTGAAACATCTTAAATTTGTGGCAACAAACTTCAGGGATGTTTCTTGTAACTATTTAAGTTTTTCCAAAAACATAACAGAGGCAGCAAAATATTTGATAGCACTTTATACCAACGTCATTTCATTTAGCCTCATTTAACCATTATTACTTAACTATTGTGGTTATTCATGACTAACAACTCTTACATTAATTATTCTGTGTGTTTATGTTGAAAATCCTGAAACAATGTACTTTCACAACAAATAATAGTTATGTACTCACATTTTTGATCAGGTAAACAAAATATTTCAATAAATTGCAGTAATTTAGTATAAAACATGTAATTGTACATGTTGCACATTCAACAAAATATCTGCATAAAATGTTTACCAAACCTGAGTCGTACAAAATTCAGCTTATAGAAACTGAGCAAAAACATTTTTGGTTACAAATCAAATGAAATGTTAGTGTTGTGCAGAGACATCAGTACATTGTGATTGAAGCTGCAGTTTCCTGATTAAAAACAGTTTAAAAATGACAATAAGAAATTCACCCAACCAGCAAACTATACAATGAATAAAAAATCAATCATCTGATCACTAAGTTTTGATTTGGATCATCAGAGCTGCTGCTTGATCACTGAGATCTTCATCGGTTCAATCTTAAGGTTTTATCAATAGTGCAGAAATATGGAAACATCTTGTGAGTGAAGGTGTGTGTGAAGGTGTGTATGTGTGTGTTAGTATCCAGATCAGAGAAGGACAGCTTTCCTCTGTCCCAGTCCAGATTCACTCTGATCCTCTGGAGATTCTTCTGGACTGAGAGACGAGTGGAAGGAGCTGGTGGAGACTCGTATAGTATGTACCTAAAGAGAACAATATAACCAACAATCCAGACCAAATGATTCCCTTCCTCTCAACAGACTCTTCTATCACACCAAGCATCCAGTCCTCACTGTCCCCAACATCAACATCCCAGCTGTGGTTCCCCGAGTTAAAACCATCAGAACTCAGAACAGACCAGTAATTATAAAATCTCTCTGGATTATGAGGAACCTGCAGTTTCTCTGCAAAAGTCAAACTGGTCAGATCTTCAGACAGATGGAGTTCTTTACCAGCCGTGTTTGGGTCCAGAACCAGAGGAGTGTAGGTCACCATGGTCTGCATTTTGCTCCAGATGTTGAAGGCCAGGTTGCCCAGATGTTTGGCCTGGTCTATCAGAGCTCCTGAGGGCAGCTGTGGATCCTCCAGCAGGGGGCAGCGCTGGACTCTTTCCACTGCAGCCTTGTAGTTGTGCAGGAATGAGACGTCTTCAGCTCTCAGCTCCTCCTCTGTGGCTCTGACTGTTTCTGAAAGAGCTGCTATCTCTCTGCTCAGAGCCTCCATCTTCTCCTTCATCATCCCTCTCTTCTGCTCCTCTTCCTCCCTCAGTGCAGCCAGCCTGGCCTCCTCTTCCTCTGCTAGAAACTGATGAAGCTGCTTAAACTGCTCCCTAATCTGCCTCTCTGTGTGTCGGGCCTGGACCTTCAGGTGTTCTGCTGTCTGATCAAACTCCTCCTGAATTTCTTCCTGAGCTCCAGCTTCTTCTTTAAAGGCTCCAGATTTTTATGAAGCTTCTTCTTGTGTTGCTGAGCAGCTTCATCAATGGGTCTGAATCTGTGACTGGTGTAGTTTTCTGAGTCTCTGTAGACGACACACACTGGCTGCTGATGATCCAGACAGAAGAGTTTGCGTTTCTCAGAGTGCAGACTGCAGAGATCCTCTGAAGCTCTCTTCTCTCTCCGCTGTAAGAAAGTCTCACACAGATTCTTCAAAGCCAGATTACGTGGTGGATTTTTGATGAATGATCTCCTTTTACAAACTGGACACTCTCTTCCTGGTTTCTCTCTCCAGGATTTCTGCAGACACTCCGTACAGAAGCTGTGGCTGCATGACAGAAGAACCGGATCCTTAAATATGTCCAGACAGACCGGACAGCAGAGATCATCGTCTGGTCTGGAAGCCATTTCGTCTCTGCTCTCTATCAGTGAGGCCTTCGGAGAAAGGAATCAGAGTTAATCAACAATACAGAAATATTCTTAATTATATAATTAGATTAACTAAAAGGAAAGCATAAAAGAAAGACACATAATAAAGCAATGAGAATAAAAATATTTGATTAATAATATCACAATTTCTCCAACACCGGTAGTTTGGTGGAAGGTAGGTGACACATATGATCCTGAATTTTCTTTGAGTTTTTTTCTCTCTGAACTATTTCCTGTTTTTCTGTATTTCTAGGATCCTATGGAAGATTTTCTGTTAATCTGCAGTTTTATTATTTATTTTCTAATGAGAATCAGATACAATAATGTGTTAATTATCTCACATTTTCTGCCTTCTCTAATGTCTTATTTAAACAATTGTTCTTTTTTTGTTTAGAGGGAATGTGGTTTCTGTTTCAAACTGAATGATCTTATAAAAACATTTTCAGTCTAAATCCTGCTGTTTAAAACCTATCAGCTCATGTAAATGCCCTTTAAAAGGGAGATATTTAATAAAAGAGCCGAACACGGTGCTTTTGCTCCAGCGATTATTATTATCTTAGTTTAGCTTCCAACATACAACATGGCGTCAGCGTTGAGATAGCAGTATCTTAGCACGGTGCTAACAACGGAACTAACAACGAAATTTCTTAACATAAGAAAACATCGAAAATAACTTAGAGCTTTCCGAAAGTAAATAAACTTATTTACAATCTGCAGGTGTGTATTTATGTATGTACTCTTACCTGTAAAAGGGGGATATTTTGATAAAAGAACCGGGACACGGTGCTTTTGCTCCAGCGATTATTATTATCTCAGTTTAGCTTCCAACATACAACATGGCGTCAGCGTTGAGATAGCAGTATCTTAGCACGGTGCTAACAACGGAACTAACAACGGAACTAACAACGGGATTTCTTAACATTAAAAACATCGAAAATAACTTACAGCTTTCCGAAAGTAAATATTATTATTATCTTAGTTTAGCTTCCAACATACAACATGGCGTCAACATGTTATCTCAGTTTAGCTTCCAATACAAAATGGCGTCAACATGTTATCTCAGTTTAGTTCCAACATACAAAATGGCAACATGTTATCTCAGTTTAGCTTCCAACATACAAAATGGCGTCAAACATGTTATCTCAGTTTAGCTTCCAACATACAACATGGCGTCAGCGTTGAGTAGCAGTATCTTAGCACGGTGCTAACAACGGAACTAACAACGGAATTTTTTAACATTAGAAACATCGAAAAGAACTTACAGCTTTCCGAAAGTAAATACACTTATTTACAATCTGAAGGTGTGTTTATGTATGTACTCTTACCTGTAAAAGGGGATGTTTTGATAAAAGAACCGGGACACCGTGCTTCTGCTCCAGCGATGATTTTTATCTAAGGAGGAATTTCCGGTGCTTCACTATAACTAGCGGAAGCGGGATACTCCCCTGCTGGTTGAATCTGGCCACTGCTTCAGCCAAATCAGACTCAATTCACAGCAGGATAAAACAAAATACATATACACAAACAAGACAATACATCTTCAACATAATATTAAACACTTCATTTCATACCAATCATTTCATTTCTAAAAAACTCTTATAAATATCAATCCAATTAATAAATTCTAAAAGTCACAGTGCTTGCTCCCCCTCTATATTTGGTCTCTCCCAGAATCCTTATAAGGAAAGAACTGAGATAAGCCAATCTAAGTAAACAATTAAAACATTTAAACTGTCTTCCTACACGTAATGAAGACCTTCATTACAGGCGTTATGGCAACAGATCCAATATCTGTGTCATTCCTTAGACACGGAGAGTAAAGGACGCGTGAAACTATGAATTTTAACGAAAAATATTTATCTATAAAAATTACATAAATACAAAAATTAGAGCTACCGTTTACAATTTCCTTTTCTTTCTTTTCTAACAATACACAGTTTACACGGTCAAAAACTGTATTGCACCGTGTCTAAATAATCCGTTAAGTGTCAAACCGTTAATAGAATTGTTCCTTGACAACATATTCCCAACAGGAAGTAAGCCTTTCAAAATAAAACTAAAATTCACAATAAAAATTGTATGAACAAATAATCTTATCTAAGTGTAATAAAATAAAAAAGAAACCATCAAACAAATTACTTACATATTTTTTATGGCTCTAACATTCCGGCCCTAATTGTATAGGCAGGATGCATAACAATTAAACTTGAAAAAGAGCCATACTAACCTACCAAAAATCTAACATTTTAGCTGTGACAAACAAGCAGTCTTTCCTTGAATCATTCTGCTTCTTGTAACAAACAGAGTTTACTAATAGGTCTATCTAATAAACTAGTCTTGGTGCGAACTTGAACCCGTCGCACAATTCCTCTAGAGTCCGGAAGGTCTTTTGGATTCTTCCAGTCAACCAAGCGTTTCTTGGAGCTGAACTGTCAACAATGAGTACAAGGTCTCCAGGGATAAAATTCCTCATCTGAATCCGCCATCTCTCTGTAGCAATTGGCAATGGAAGATATTCCTTTGTCCATCTCGACCAAAACAAGTCAGCCATGTATTGTGTCTGTCGCCATCGTCGACGTGAATATGTATCATTGCTGTCAAATAAGCCTGGAGGAAGGACTGGCTGTTTCTTTAACAACAGAAGATGATTAGGGGTCAAACCTCCAGGTCATTTGGATCATCTGATGCAGCAGTCAAAGGACGATCGTTTATGATCGCTTCCACTTCACATAATAGTGTGTGAAGACCATCATCATCTAATGTTGTTCCCCCAAAACAGAGTTCAACACCTTTCTGACAGTACGAATCTGTCTTTCCCATATTCCACCTTGATGGGAGGCAGTTGGTGTGTTAAAGGTCCAAGCGATACCTTTTGTCATTAGCTCTTCTCTTATTTTAGAATGATCAAGCTCAGCTATGGCTTCTCTAAGCTCCTTTTTAGCACCAATAAAATTAGTGCCATTATCTGAGTGCAGAGTAGAAGCTTGACCTCTTCTACATGAACCTTCTGATGGCATTTATGCATGATGAGGCATCCAAAGAGTGAGCAACCTCTATGTGGACAGCCCTCAGTGCAAAGCATGTAAATAGTACGCCATAGCGCTTCACTATGCTCCGTCCCTTTTCACACCAAAGGGTCCAAAATAGTCAACTCCCCACATGTGAACGGAGGTTTGTCTGGGAGTACACGCTCTTCCAATAAGTCTGCCATTTTCTGGACTGCAGGCTTTGCATGTATTTCCTGCATGTGATGCATTTGATATTATTGTGCGGGCAGCTCTGTTCAGTCCTGGTATCCAGTATTGCTGTCTGACCTTTGCAATCAGCTGGTTCCTTCCACAGTGACCATTCTGTCGATGAACCTGTTGCAGAATCAGCCTAGCAATGTGATGTTCTTTGTGCAACACAATTGGGCATCTTGCTTCCTCTGGCATGGCTGATTGTTCAGTCGACCTCCAACTTTGATGATGCCATCATGCAGAAAGGATCTAATTTAGAAAGTCGATTTGACCTCTTTAGATGGGAATCCTTACCCAAAAGTGAAGACAACTCTTCTGGATACATCTCTCTTTGACTGTGACATATTAACCATTTTTGCATCTTCCAGGTCCTGAACAGACAAAGGTTTTCCTTTCACTGACTTTCTCAATCTTATCAATTTTTCATGCACTTCTGGGACTGCTTCAATGATTCTGACTCTTTCAGGACAGCAACTTTACATTCTTTCTCTTCTCCAGATAGTGAAGTAGGTCTTTCATGCGTAGCATCCAACAGCTATTTTCAGTTTGTGCCAGTCAGAGTAGTATTCCACCAGTTTTTAATGGGTGAAACTTCAGTCATAGTCAAGAGACTGACTAGCGCTGTCTTTTTGATCTCACTGTCCTTCTCCATGGTGTTTGGTATGTCAGGTCTTGTTGGCCACTCAGACTCCTCTTCATAGAGAAAATGTGGACCACAGATCCAATTGTGGTTCTGGATGAGTGGTAAATTTTGTGCCACGTGAAGCAATATCTGCTGGATTAAGTGAACTATTCACATATATCCATTGAGATGGTGAAGTAGCTTCTCTAATGAATGTAACCGGTTGGCCACAAAGGTCTTGAACGTAAAGCATCATTCTCTATGTACCTAAGTACGGTCAAGCTGTCTGTCCAAAAAACAGACTCCCCAAGGGGGGTCTCCAGCTCCTGCCTTAACAGTATGTCGACCTTCACTGCTATGACTGCCGCCGTCAGTTCCATCCTAGGAACTGTTATTTTCTTTAGAGGGGCAACTCTGGATTTGGCCATGAGCAATCCGCAGCTCCTCCGTCCATCTTCATTGATTAGCAATAGATATGAAGCAGTACCATAACCAACATCGCTCGCGTCTGAGAAATGGTGCATCTCTGCTTTAGCTGTGGGGGCAGAAATCATCTGGCTTCATACATCTCTTATGTGGAAGCTGGAAAGTTCTTCAAGTTCTGACACCCACTGCTTCCATCTTTGTGACTCTCCTTCTCCAATATTCTTGTCCCAGCTCAATTTCCTTTGACAGAGTTCTCTCAAAATCAGCTTGGCAGGAAGAATACATGGTGAAATTAAACCCAGAGGATCATAAACTGAGTTAACAACTGAAAGAATTCCTCTCCTTGTGGCAGGTTTTCTTGGTATGTTCACCTTAAATGTGAAAGTGTCCGACTCGGTACACCAGTGTATTCCTAAAGCTCTCTCAGTAGGCAGAGTGTCTTTTTTCAAGTCTAAATCTTTCATCTCTGCAGCTCTTTCATTTTCAGGAATATATGACAGAACCTTTCTGCTGTTACTGACCCATTTTGTCAGGTTGAATCCACCCTGCAAACATAGAACCTTCAGAGATTGTGAAAGTTCTATTGCTTGGTCTTCTGAAGCCACAGCTGCCAAGCAGTCATCCATGTAAAACTTTCTCTTGATTGTTTTAGCTGCTTCAGCTGTTGTCTGATCTTCTTTGTTTTCGACTGTCTTTCTTAAGGCAAAACAAGCACAACTTGGAGATGATGTGGCTCCAAAAATATGTACAGTCATTCTGTACTCCTCCAGTTTTCCGTTCAAGTCTCCATCAGGCCACCATAAAAAACGCAAGAAATCAGAGTCCTTTGACGGTACTCTGACTTGATAAAACATTGCCTCTATATCAGCCATCAGTGCAATCTTCCTCTCTAAACCTTGTCAACACTCCAATCAAGGTATTTGTGAGGTCTGGGCCTTGGAGTAACTGGTTGTTCAGTGACACTCCCTGATATGTCGCAGTGCAGTCAAAAACAACTCTGATTTTCTTCTTTTTTGGATGATAACCCCATGATGTGGGATGTACCACACCTCACCGTTGTTGCACTGACTGTCTTCAGGCACCTTTTCTGCATAACCCTTTGCTATGATGTCATACATGAAGGCTTTGTAGTCAGCATGAAACTCTGGGTTCTTTATGAGTTTTTTCTTGAGACTGATAGCTCTCTGCTCAGCCAGACTGCGATTATTGGGCATCTTTAGAGACTTTCTTAAATGGGAGACTTATACAGTAATGTCCATCAACGAACTGACAAGACTGTTCCACATCTTTCATAATTGCCGATCATTTTGTGACATCTCTGTTTTGTCTTCACAGCTACGCTCTGTGAAATCCAAATTATATTGCTGTGTCAGCAATTCCTCAATTCTGGCTACTGATATCCTGTTTGCTGTTAAACTTGGCAACTCATTCTCACAGTGTTGAACGTCTTCTTCCCCTTTCACAGGACCATTGACAATCCAGCCGATTGATGTTTTACTGCATAGGCTAAAACATTTCCTTGGGCTATTGATGACTTTCCACGGCTCTATTGCTTTGTGAGCATTAGCACCTCAAGAGGCCAATTTCTGCCTTAATACTTGGAAGGTGCACCTCATCCAAATATGTCCACTTCCGGAGGTCTTTCTGATCGGGAATGTTCGCCTTTTTGACAGGAATTTCATATTGTGTGAACACTGAAGGTAAGTCAATGTATTTTTCTTCTTCGAATCCACTGACTTCCAGTTCTGACAAGATGTGACTATGGACAAGCTTCTCCTGTCCCATAGTTCGGAGCAAAATGTCCGTCTTTCTGCCTCTTTAAGTTCAGTGCTCTCCTGATCTTTTCTGTGCAAAACGTCGCTGAACCGCCAGGATCTATAAAGGCGTATGTCTCAATTATTTGTGTGCCTTTCTTGGACTTGAGTTTTACCGGAACAATGGCCAAAACTTCTTCTTTGCTTCCGGCCCCAGTGTATCCACACATCTCCTGGCTTACAGCACTAGTGGTCGGAGATTCAGACATGGTGTTTCTTTCCTTTTTAGGTGATGTCATTTCTTCTCTTTGTACATGTAGGCTGCCTGGATGTTTCCGCGAACATAACTGACATGTCAGTCTTCTTGAACAATCTTTACTCAAATGACCTTGAACAAGGCATCCAAAACATAAACCTTTGGATTTCAAATATTCAATCTTTTCTTTGTGTGCTTGCTTCTGGAACTTTTCACAATTGTCAAGACTGTGATTCTTGCCACAGAACAAACAATTATTCTGAGATACTTTGCCATTATCAGTCTTTGTGATTTGGTTTGACTGTGAAAATTTCTGTTTTTCTGTGTCAACACTTGTAGCAAAACTGCTTCTTCTTGGTGTATGTTCTTTTGCTTTCCTCTCAAAACAACCATTTTCCTTTTGCTTTGTAGATAAACTGACTTCCTGGAGATCACCAAACAATGGATCTGAGATGATCTTTGTTTGTCTGTCAATGTAATCTACCAGATCCGTGAACCTTGCTCTTCTTCCTCTGGCCTCCTGCATTTCAAATGCCACATTACGCCATCGCTCTCTCATCTTATATGGCAATTTGGTCAGAATGACTCTCATGTTTGTTGGATTGTCCATCTCTTCCATATAGTCAACATCTTGCATTGAGTTTCGACAACCAATCAGGAAGAGAGAATAAGCATTTAAGCCCTTAACATCATCTGTTTTTATTTGTGGCCATTTTAAAGCCTTTTCGATATAAGCCATGGCTATTTTTAAATTATTGCCATATTGCTTATGAAGTAGTTGTCTGGCTTCTCTGTAACCTTTTTCTGGGATCATGTGTTCACAGCTTCTCACCAGATCTTGTGGCTCTCCACGTGTATATTGCTCCAGAAAGAAGAGTTTATCTTTCTCGTTTTCTGTCTTATTGTCAATAGCATTGTCAAATGCTCTGAGAAAAGATCTATATGTGAGTGGATCACCTGAGAACACAGGAATGTCTCTCGTGGGTAGGAGTGATAGGCTTTGCTGCTTGACCAACATTTCAGTGATCAGGTTCTGATGATGCATCACTTCATAAATTCTGTCACCTGTAGATGTGGGCTCCTGAGGACCGGTAGGTGGGGCTCCTTCCAAGTGATCCTGATGACACAAAATATGCATGAGACGAATGTTTTGTGATACTAGCATACACATCAGAAATCGGATGATCTTTCCTCTCTTCATCATGAGCCTTTATTGGAGCATGGAATTCATTTACAGGTTGGGATCTTGGGAGACTTGACAGAGGTTCTTCCAGCCTGTATTTCAAATATGCATTCATTGCATCTCGCGGTTCTTCATGGTTCTGGAAAACCTTGAGCTTAGCAGTAGAGGCTGCTATTGCAGTTTCAATCTCTAGCTCCTCCAACTCAGCCTTTAACTTTGCTTCCTGCAGTTGTATCGCTTTTTTCCTTTTTAGTGATTCAGCTTGTGCTAGAAGAGCTGCTCTTTTAGCCTCCTCTTTCATGCGAGCCACTGAACTAGTGTTTGACACAACTGAAGATATTGCAATGCTAGAACTCAATCTGCTATTACTTCTTTGACAATGAAGATCAGCTATCACGGAAACACTGTCATGTGGAGTAACCTCCTCTTCATTTACGTTCTTGAATCCAACTTTTAGTCTCCTGTAAAAACTGTTTAATATTAGCTGCCTTTGACTCGTAGCAGTTGCACTGATCTGTTTTGGCTTCATCTTCAGGTAACATCAGTGCAACATTGTTGTTTAGCAATATGAACTCTTCGTGCAGCTTGTGAAAACTTTGATGTGTTTCCGATTTTACTTTATCCACATGCTCTTCATTATTTTTCATGCTGTTTATTTCCTTCATTTTAGTCGTTATCTGAGCCATTTTTGCCCTTCTTTGTCCAATAAGCATGCGGAGTTTCTCCTCGAGTGCCTTTTGTGTGTATTTTGGCTCCCTCTTGTGGTCATCCGCCAGCATTGCGTCTGATGCGGCAACAAACGATCGTTTCTCCTCATTCATTAATCAAGGTCCAATATATCTTCAGACACACTGTCATATGTTCACAAAAGTCTTTGTAGTCCATAAACGTAAAATATTTTCAGCTCTAATGTCTCTTTGACTTGCAAACGACTTAAGCAGTGTAACTGGTAGCTCCCTCAGTTAGCAGATCTAACGGTAATCAAGTTTTGACAATGGCTCTTAACCTCTCGTCTTCTCAACGTTTCCTCCGCTTCGTTTCTTTCGTTCTGATGTCCTTTCATCCTCTTGGAGACAGCAAGTTTTTGACTAATGTTATGGCAACAGATCCAATATCTGTGTCATTCCTTAGACACGGAGAGTAAAGGACGCGTGAAACTATGAATTTTAACGAAAAATATTTATCTATAAAAATTACATAAATACAAAAATTAGAGCTACCGTTTACAATTTCCTTTTCCTTCTTTTCTAACAATACACAGTTTACACGGTCAAAAACTGTATTGCACCGTGTCTAAATAATCCGTTAAGTGCCAAACTGTTAATAGAATTGTTCCTTGACAACATATTCCCAACAGGAAGTAAGCCTTTCAAAATAAAACTAAACTTCACAATAAAAATTGTATGAACAAATAATCTTATCTAAGTGTAATAAAATAAAAAAGAAACCATCAAACAAATTACTTACATATTTTCTATTTATGGCTCTAACAACAGGCTTATACCAAAAGCTGGATACGGAGAATAGCCATGTAAGCAAAATATTTGGAATTTTTTTTCACTGAGAGCCATATAATATATTTTAAGCCTGAATTCAACTAGAAATATAAAAATCTAAAATAATCAAATTCAACATGTTTGTGGTGCGTTTCTACTGGTAACCAATCATTTTACAATAAAAGGGATTTATTTTTGTCAAGTATGTTTTTATCAGAGCTGACAAAAATCAAATTTGGGGTCCCTCAGGACTCCATCTAGAGGCTCCTGTTAACTCAGGTTATCACAAGAAATAAGATTAGCTAGAGTAGCTACGCGATGACACTCAGCTCTACATTATGATGACTTAAGTGAATCTTAACCATCCAAGAAGAAATCAATGCATGGAGACGTAATAAAACCTGTTTCTAAGTATTTGAAACAACATGAAAGTTTTTCAACAATGAAAAGACTTTCATGTTTCCTAGCTGATCTTCATTGTCAAAGAAGTAATAGCAGATTGAGTTCTAGCATTGCAAGATCTTCAGTTGTGTCAAACACTAGTTCAGTGGCTCGCATGAAAGAGGAGGCTAAAGAGCAGCTCTTTTAGCACAAGCTGAATCACTAAAAAGGAAAAAAGCGATACAACTGCAGGAAGCAAAGTTAAAGGCTGAGTTGGAGGAGCTAGAGATTGAAAACTGCAATAGCAGCCTCTACTGCTAAGCTCAAGGTTTTCCAGAACCATGAAGAACCCCGAGATGCAATGAATGAATATTTGAAATACAGGCTGGAAGAACCTCTGTCAAGTCTCCCAAGATCCCAACCTGTAAATGAATTCCATGCTCCAATAAAGGCTCATGATGAAGAGAGGAAAGATCATCTGATTTCTGATGTGTATGCTAGTATCACAAAACATTCGTCTCATGCATATTTGTGTCATCAGGATCACTTGGAAGGAGCCCCACCTACCGGTCCTCAGGAGCCCACATCTACAGGTGACAGAATTTATGAAGTGATGCATCATCAGAACCTGATCACTGAAATGTTGGTCAAGCAGCAAAGCCTATCACTCCTACCCACGAGAGACATTCCTGTGTTCTCAGGTGATCCACTCACATATAGATCTTTTCTCAGAGCATTTGACAATGCTATTGACAATAAGACAGAAAACGAGAAAGATAAACTCTTCTTTCTGGAGCAATATACACGTGGAGAGCCACAAGATCTGGTGAGAAGCTGTGAACACATGATCCCAGAAAAAGGTTACAGAGAAGCCAGACAACTACTTCATAAGCAATATGGCAATAATTTAAAAATAGCCATGGCTTATATCGAAAAGGCTTTAAAATGGCCACAAATAAAAACAGATGATGTTAAGGGCTTAAATGCTTATTCTCTCTTCCTGATTGGTTGTCGAAACTCAATGCAAGATGTTGACTATATGGAAGAGATGGACAATCCAACAAACATGAGAGTCATTCTGACCAAATGCCATATAAGATGAGAGAGCGATGGCGTAATGTGGCATTTGAAATGCAGGAGGCCAGAGGAAGAAGAGCAAGGTTCACGGATCTGGTAGATTACATTGACAGACAAACAAAGATCATCTCAGATCCATTGTTTGGTGATCTCCAGGAAGTCAGTTTATCTACAAAGCAAAAGGAAAATGGTTGTTTTGAGAGGAAAGCAAAAGAACATAAGAAGAAGCAGTTTTGCTACAAGTGTTGACACAGAAAAACAGAAATTTTCACAGTCAAACCAAATCACAAAGACTGATAATGGCAAAGTATCTCAGAATAATTGTTTGTTCTGTGGCAAGAATCACAGTCTTGACAATTGTGAAAAGTTCCAGAAGCAAGCACACAAAGAAAAGATTGAATATTTGAAATCCAAAGGTTTATGTTTTGGATGCCTTGTTCAAGGTCATTTGAGTAAAGATTGTTCAGAAAGACTGACATGTCAGTTATGTTCGCGGAAACATCCAAGCAGCCTACATTACAAAGAGAAGAAATGACATCACCTAAAAAGGAAAGAAACACCATGTCTGAATCTCGACCACTAGTGCTGTAAGCCAAGAGATGTGTGATACATGGGGCCGGAAGCAAAGAAGAAGTTTTGGCCATTGTTCCGGTAAAACTCAAGTCCAAGAAAGGCACACAAATAATTGAGACATACGCCTTTATAGATCCTGGCAGTTCAGCGACGTTTTGCACAGAAAGATCAGGAGAGCACTGAACTTAAGAGGCAAGAAAGACGGACATTTTGCTCCGAACTATGGGACAGGAGAAGCTTGTCCATAGTCACATCTTGTCAGAAACTGGAAGTCAGTGGATTCGAAGAAGAAAAATACATTGACTTACCTTCAGTGTTCACACAATATGAAATTCCGTCAAAAAGGCGAAACATTCCCGATCAGAAAGACCTCCGAAGTGGACATATTTGGATGAGGTGCACCTTCCAAGTATTAAGGCAGAAATTGGCCTCTTGATAGGTGCTATGCTCACAAAGCAATAGAGCCGTGGAAAGTCATCAATAGCCAACGAAATGTTTTAGCCTATGCAGTAAAAACATCAATCGGCTGATTGTCAATGGTCCTGTGAAAGGGGGAAGAAGACGTTCAACACTGTGAGAATGAGTTGCCAAGTTTAACAGCAAACAGGATATCAGTAGCCAGAATTGAGGAATTGCTGACACAGCAATATAAATTTGGATTTCACAGAGCGTAGCTGTGAAGACAAAACAGAGATGTCACAAAATGATCGGCAATTTATGAAAGATGTGGAACAGTCTTGTCAGTTCGTTGATGGACATTACTGTATAAGTCTCCCATTTAAGAACAAGTCTCTAAAGATGCCCAATAATCGCAGTCTGGCTGAGCAGAGAGCTATCAGTCTCAAGAAAAAACTCATAAAGAACCCAGAGTTTCATGCTGACTACAAAGCCTTCATGTATGACATCATAGCAAAGGGTTATGCAGAAAAGGTGCCTGAAGACAGTCAGTGCAACAACGGTGAGGTGTGGTACATCCCACATCATGGGGTTTATCATCCAAAAAAGAAGAAAATCAGAGTTGTTTTTGACTGCACTGCGACATATCAGGGAGTGTCACTGAACAACCAGTTACTCCAAGGCCCAGACCTCACAAATACCTTGATTGGAGTGTTGACAAGGTTTAGAGAGGAGAAGATTGCACTGATGGCTGATATAGAGGCAATGTTTATCAAGTCAGAGTACCGTCAAAGGACTCTGATTTCTTGCGTTTTTTATGGTGGCCTGATGGAGACTTGAACGGAAAACTGGAGGAGTACAGAATGACTGTACATATTTTTGGAGCCACATCATCTCCAAGTTGTGCTTGTTTTGCCTTAAGAAAGACAGTCGAAAACAAAGAAGATCAGACAACAGCTGAAGCAGCTAAAACAATCAAGAGAAAGTTTACATGGATGACTGCTTGGCAGCTGTGGCTTCAGAAGACCAAGCAATAGAACTTTCACAATCTCTGAAGGTTCTATGTTTGCAGGGTGGATTCAACCTGACAAAATGGGTCAGTAACAGCAGAAAGGTTCTGTCATATATTCCTGAAAATGAAAGAGCTGCAGAGATGAAAGATTTAGACTTGAAAAAAGACACTGCCTACTGAGAGAGCTTTAGGAATACACTGGTGTACCGAGTCGGACACTTTCACATTTAAGGTGAACATACCAAGAAAACCTGCCACAAGGAGAGGAATTCTTTCAGTTGTTAACTCAGTTTATGATCCTCTGGGTTTAATTTCACCATGTATTCTTCCTGCCAAGCTGATTTTGAGAGAACTCTGTCAAAGGAAATTGAGCTGGGACAAGAATATTGGAGAAGGAGAGTCACAAAGATGGAAGCAGTGGGTGTCAGAACTTGAAGAACTTTCCAGCTTCCACATAAAGAGATGTATGAAGCCAGATGATTTCTGCCCCACAGCTAAAGCAGAGATGCACCATTTCTCAGACGCGAGCGATGTTGGTTATGGTACTGCTTCATATCTATTGCTAATCAATGAAGATGGACGGAGGAGCTGCGGATTGCTCATGGCCAAATCCAGAGTTGCCCCTCTAAAGAAAATAACAGTTCCTAGGATGGAACTGACGGCGGCAGTCATAGCAGTGAAGGTCGACATACTGTTAAGGCAGGAGCTGGAGACCCCCCTTGGGGAGTCTGTTTTTGGACAGACAGCTTGACCGTACTTAGGTACATAGAGAATGATGCTTTACGTTTCAAGACCTTTGTGGCCAACCGGGTACATTCATTAGAGAAGCTACTTCACCATCTCAATGGAGATATGTGAATAGTTCACTTAATCCAGCAGATATTGCTTCACGTGGCACAAAATTTACCACTCTCATCCAGAACCACAATTGGATCTGTGGTCCACATTTTCTCTATGAAGAGGAGTCTGAGTGGCCAACAAGACCTGACACCAAACACCATGGAGAAGGACAGTGAGATCAAAAAGACAGCGCTAGTCAGTCTCTTGACTATGACTGAAGTTTCACCCATTAAAAAACTGGTGGAATACTACTCTGACTGGCACAAACTGAAAAAAGCTGTTGCATGGATGCTACGCATGAAAGACCTACTTCACTATCTCGTGGAGAAGAGAAAGGAATGTAAAGAAGTTGCTGTCCTGAAAGAGTCAGAATCATTGAAGCAGTCCCAGAAAGTGCATGAAAAATTGATAAGATTGAGAAAGTCAGTGAAAGGAAAACCTTTGTCTGTTCAGGACCTGGAAGATGCAAAAATGGTGTTAATATGTCACAGTCAAAGAGAGATGTATCCAGAAGAGTTGTCTTCACTTTTGGGTAAGGATTCCCATCTAAAGAGGTCAAATCGACTTTCTAAATTAGATCCTTTTCTGCATGATGGCATCATCAAAGTTGGAGGTCGACTGAACAAATCAGCCATGCCAGAGGAAGCAAGATGCCCAATTGTGTTGCACAAAGAACATCACATTGCTAGGCTGATTCTGCAACAGGTTCATCGACAGAATGGTCACTGTGGAAGGAACCAGCTGATTGCAAAGGTCAGACAGCAATACTGGATACCAGGACTGAACAGAGCTGCCCGCACAATAATATCAAAATGCATCACATGCAGGAAAATACATGCAAAGCCTGCAGTCCAGAAAATGGCAGACTTATTGGAAGAGCGTGTACTCCCAGACAAACCTCCGTTCACACATGTGGGAGTTGACTATTTTGGACCCTTTGGTGTGAAAAGGGGACGGAGCATAGTGAAGCGCTATGGCGTACTATTTACATGCTTTGCACTGAGGGCTGTCCACATAGAGGTTGCTCACTCTTTGGATGCCTCATCATGCATAAATGCCATCAGAAGGTTCATATGTAGAAGAGGTCAAGCTTCTACTCTGCACTCAGATAATGGCACAATTTTATTGGTGCTAAAAAGGAGCTTTAGAGAAGCCATAGCTGAGCTTGATCATTCTAAAATAAGAGAAGAGCTAATGACAAAAGGTATCGCTTGGACCTTTAACACACCAACTGCCTCCCATCAAGGTGGAATATGGGAAAGACAGATTCGTACTGTCAGAAAGGTGTTGAACTCTGTTTTGGGGGAACAAACATTAGATGATGATGGTCTTCACACACTATTATGTGAAGTGGAAGCGATCATAAACGATCGTCCTTTGACTGCTGCATCAGATGATCCAAATGACCTGGAGGTTTTGACCCCTAATCATCTTCTGTTGTTAAAGAAACAGCCAGTCCTTCCTCCAGGCTTATTTGACAGCAATGATACATATTTACGTCGACGATGGCGACAGACACAATACATGGCTGACTTGTTTTGGTCGAGATGGACAAAGGAATATCTTCCATTGCTACAAGAGCGGCAGAGATGGCGGATTCAGATGAGGAATTTTATCCCTGGAGACCTTGTACTCATTGTTGACAGTTCAGCTCCAAGAAACGCTTGGTTGACTGGAAGAATCCAAAAGACCTTCCCGGACTCTAGAGGAATTGTGCGACGGGTTCAAGTTCGCACCAAGACTAGTTTATTAGATAGACCTATTAGTAAACTCTGTTTGTTACAAGAAGCAGAATGATTCAAGGAAAGACTGCTTGTTTGTCACAGCTAAAATATTAGATTTTTGGTAGGTTAGTATGGCTCTTTTTCAAGTTTAATTGTTATGCATCCTGCCTATACAATTAGGGGCCGGAATGTTAGAGCCATAAATAGAAAATATGTAAGTAATTTGTTTGATGGTTTCTTTTTTATTTTATTACACTTAGATAAGATTATTTGTTCATACAATTTTTATTGTGAAGTTTAGTTTTATTTTGAAAGGCTTACTTCCTGTTGGGAATATGTTGTCAAGGAACAATTCTATTAACGGTTTGACACTTAACGGATTATTTAGACACGGTGCAATACAGTTTTTGACCGTGTAAACTGTGTATTGTTAGAAAAGAAAGAAAAGGAAATTGTAAACGGTAGCTCTAATTTTTGTATTTATGTAATTTTTATAGATAAATATTTTTCGTTAAAATTTATAGTTTCACGCGTCCTTTACTCTCCGTGTCTAAGGAATGACACAGATATTGGATCTGTTGCCATAACGCCTGTAATGAAGGTCTTCATTACGTGTAGGAAGACAGTTTAAATGTTTTAATTGTTTACTTAGATTGGCTTATCTCAGTTCTTTCCTTATAAGGATTCTGGGAGAGACCAAATATAGAGGGGGAGAAAAGCACTGTGACTTTTAGAATTTATTAATTGGATTGATATTTATAAGAGTATTTTTAGAAATGAAATGATTGGTATGAAATGAAGTGTTTAATATTATGTTGAAGATGTATTGTCTTGTTTGTGTATATGCATTTTGTTTTATCCTGCTGTGAATTGAGTCTGATTTGGCTGAAGCAGTGGCCAGATTCACCAGCAGGGGGAGTCTCCCGCTTCCGCTAGTTATAGTGAAGAGCACCGGAAATTCCTCCTCAGATAAAAATCATCGCTGGAGCAGAAGGACCGTCTCCGGGTTCTTTTATCAAAACATCCCCCTTTTACAGGTAAGAGTACATACATAAATACACACCTGCAGATTGTAAATAAGTTTATTTACTTTCGGAAAGCTGTAAGTTATTTTCGATGTTTCTTATGTTAAGAAATTCCGTTGTTAGTTCCGTTGTTAGTTCCGTTGTTAGCACCGTGCTAAGATACTGCTATCTCAACGCTGACGCCATGTTGTATGTTGGAAGCTAAACTGAGATAATAATAATCGCTGGAGCAGAAACACCGTGTCCCGGTTCTTTTATCAAAATATCCCCCTTTTACAGGTAAGAGTACATACATAAATACACACCTGCAGATTGTAAATAAGTTTATTTACTTTCGGAAAGCTCTAAGTTATTTTCGATGTTTCTAATGTTAAAAAATTCCGTTGTTAGTTCCGTTGTTAGCACCGTGCTAAGATACTGCTATCTCAACGCTGACGCCATGTTGTATGTTGGAAGCTAAACTAAGATAATAATAATCGCTGGAGCAAAAGCACCGTGTTCGGCTCTTTTATTTAAATATCTCCCTTTTAAAGGGCATTTACATGAGCTGATAGGTTTTAAACAGCAGGATTTAGACTGAAAAATATTTTTATAAGATCATTCAGTTTGAAACAGAAACCACATTCCCTCTAAACAAAAAAAGAACAATTGTTTAAATAAGACATTAGAGAAGGCAGAAAATGTGAGATAATTAACACCTTATTGTATCTGATTCTCATTAGAAAATAAATAATAAAACTGCAGATTAACAGAAAATCTTCCATAGGATCCTAGAAATACAGAAAAACAGGAAATAGTTCAGAGAGAAAAAAACTCAAAGAAAACATTCAGGATCATATGTGTCACCTACCTTCCACCAAACTACCGGTGTTGGAGAAATTGTGATATTATTAATCAAATATTTGTTATTCTCATTGCTTTATTATGTGTCTTTCTTTTATGCTCTCATTTTAGTTAATCTCATTATATAATTAGGAATATTTCTGTATTGTTGATTAACTCTTATTCCTTTCTCCGAAGGCCTCACTGATAGAGAGCAGAGACGAAATGGCTTCCAGACCAGACGATGATCTCTGCTGTCCGGTCTGTCTGGACATATTTAAGGATCCGGTTCTTCTGTCATGCAGCCACAGCTTCTGTAAGGAGTGTCTGCAGAAATCCTGGAGAGAGAAACCAGGAAGAGAGTGTCCACTTTGTAAAAGGAGATCATTCATCAAAAATCCACCACGTAATCTGGCTCTGAAGAATCTGTGTGAGACTTTTACAGCGGAGAGAGAAGAGAGCTTCAGAGGATCTCTGCAGTCTGCACTCTGAGAAACGTAAAACTCTTCTGTCTGGACCATCAGCAGCCAGTCTGTGTCGTCTACAGAGACTCAGAAAACTACACCAGTCACAGATTCAGACCCGTTGATGAAGCTGCTCAGCAACACAAGAAGAAGCTTCATAAAACTCTGGAGCCTTTAAAGAAGAAGCTGGAGCTCAGGAAGAAAGTTCAGGAGGAGTTTGATCAGACAGCAGAACACCTGAAGGTCCAGGCCCGACACACAGAGAGGCAGATTAGGGAGCAGTTTAAGCAGCTTCATCAGTTTCTAGCAGAGGAAGAGGAGGTCAGGCTGGCTGCACTGAGGGAGGAAGAGGAGCAGAAGAGAGGGATGATGAAGGAGAAGATGGAGGCTCTGAGCAGAGAGATAGCAGCTCTTTCAGAAACAGTCAGAGCCACAGAGGAGGAGCTGAGAGCTGAAGACGTCTCATTCCTGCACAACTACAAGGCTGCAGTGGAAAGAGTCCAGTGCTGCCCCCTGCTGGAGGATCCACAGCTGCCCTCAGGAGCTCTGATAGACCAGGCCAAACATCTGGGCAACCTGGCCTTCAACATCTGGAGCAACATGCAGACCATGGTGACCTACACTCCTCTGGTTCTGGACCCAAACACGGCTCATCCATACCTCCATCTGTCTGAAGATCTGACCAGTTTGACTGTAGGAGAGAAACAGCAGCTTCCTGATAATCCAGAGAGATTTGATGATTTGTTTCTCACTGTTCTGAGTTCTGAGGGTTTTAACTCAGGGAACCACAGCTGGGATGTTGATGTTGGAGACACTGAAGCCTGGAGCCTTGGTGTGATAGAAGAGTCTGTTGAGAGGAAGGGAAGAATAGAGTCTGGATGGATGTTTTTATGGTTCTATAAAGGTACATACTATGCAGAGTCTCCACCAGCTCCTTCCACTCGTCTCTCAGTCCAGAAGAATCTCCAGAGGATCAGAGTGAATCTGGACTGGGACAGAGGAAAGCTGTCCTTCTCTGATCTGGACACTAACACACACATACTCACCTTCATATACACCTTCACTGATAAGATGTTTCCACTCTTCACCACTAATAACACCTTAAAGATTGAACCCATAAAGATCTCAGTGAACAAGCAGCAGCTCTGATGATGCAAGTCAAAACTATTGATCAGATGATTGATTGGCTTTATGATTGATTATATGGTTTTCTGGTTTGGTGAATTTCTTATGTCATTTTTAAACTCTGTTTTTAATCAGGAAATGAAAGATGATCTGATCATCTGGAGGATTTTTTACATATTTCTGTTTCCACTGAAATATTTTGAAGGTTTATTATTTATCACTCGATGTAAATAAATTACTAGGTTTTTGTTGAAAACTTGCTCTTTCAATTTTACTTGTGATGGATTATAAATGAAAACTATCACTTGTATCAACGTATCAATATATTTCCTTCTAGTTAAAGAATTACTGTTTACACAAATGTTGTAGATTATTAGTTGTTTCCAAACCTGAAGATTTTTCTTTTTTTTCTTGTTAATTTTGAAAGAATTTCATGTAAACAAATATATCAGCTGGTTTATGGGATCAAATGTTCATGAATGTCTCTTGTTTACTTGAAACAGCAAAAATAAAACCTATAAAATCAGATAACGTATCAAAGTTTCTTTTCATTGATGGCTTCAGATTAAACATGCATCAATAAATGATGCATTAATGTTTTCTCTCATCCTCCTGATAACAGAAGACTTGATTTTATTGGTCAGACTGTAGGAACGCCGCCCTCAAGCTTTTAAAGATGAAGTGATGTGAAGAAATCAAAACAAGGCGTCTAAATGGATCCTGTGGGGAACAAAGACCTGCTGCTCCACAAAAAACTAAACACAAAGGAAGGATCTCAGGATTAGGACCAGAAATGCACCAGAAACCACGTTCAGAAACAGAAAGCTAAATGTTAACAAAATGAAACATTAAGAAAGGCAGAACATTTGAGCGACTTACCATCTTATTGTATCCAATTTTCCATTAGAAAAGTAATTATAAAACAAAGAAACCAATTAGAGCCACCAGAATAATGAGGTTTTGGCAACAGCTTCAGTTACAAACAAGTTTTTACTCTGAAGTCAAACTTTTATTTGAATTAAACTCTTAGATGAAGGGACCTGGTGTGTTTTTGAGACAGAAATATAATGTTCTGATTCTTCTATTATATCAAAGAACTTTGTATTTTCTGTCATCAGGAAAGATAATTTTCTTTCATCAAGGATTTAGATGGTTAAATTTCTCTGAGTTTTGTAGGTTGAACATCACGTTTAAGTGAGTTTTTGAAGGGCCCTCTAGGTCAATGTCCATTGGCTGAGTTGTGTAGATGAAATATTAAAAATGTTTTATTGCATTGTTATGGGACTTAATGTAGTTTTGATTATTGATTGTGCACTTTGAAATGCCTTGCTGCTGAAAGATGCTATAAAATAAAATTTGATTTGATTTGATCAGAATTGTTTGGTGCTTGGAGGTGGACTAGACCAGCAGCTGCTCCAAAAGCATGAGGTGGACCACAGCGCAAGGCTTTCTGGGTACATACAACCAAAGCAAACAGGCTAGCTAGCATTAGCAGGAAAGTTATTATTTACCGAATACAAAAAGGAAATCCTGAAACTGCTTCTATTTTCTGGAAGCCATTATTAAATTGATCAATGGAATCACTAAAATGAAACAATTTTCAATGAGATTTTAATGTTCTTTGTAGTTCTTTGAAATGATTTTTATGAATAAAAGCATTTCATGGCTTTAAAGCATGAAATGATTTAACAATTTTAAAGCTCGTCTTAAAACCTATTTATTTTACTTGGCTTTCAACTCCAGCGACATCTAGTTTTATATTGTATGTTTGTTGTTTTAAACTGTATTTGTTTTTATCTATTTTATGTACAGCACTTTGTTTCAGCTGTGGTTGTTTTAAAGTGCTTTATAAATAAAGTTGGTATGGTATGGTATGGTAATTTCTAGAACTAAAGAAAGAAAACTGGAAACTGATAATTAGAAGCACTTTAAAATATACGATAAACTGGGAGTAAAATAATTGCAAAGTCAGGGATGCAGAACAGATCTATGTATTTTATCCTCCACTAGATGGAGCTAAAGGACAAAAATAAGGCAGATTCATTAAGAGACAATCATCCTGTCACATGATGTATTTCAATCATGTCATAATTTGCCAAAACTTTATCTTTAGTTATGGATAAAACATGAACACCTCTATCAAAAACATTTGATAACATTGAATATTAAAGTCTAGAAATAGAAAAAGATTTGGATCCCGAAAAGAACTTTATCTATAATAATGTTGACCATTGTTGCTACTATTCTACTCAGCAATACAATTTGACTGTGAAAGCAGATAATACATTTTCCATCATACATTTCAACAGCAAAAGCTGATATGTGAATTTGACCAGCATCAAAGACTGTTTAATCCAGTTCATTCAGGCTTTAAGTATCATAACTATGTGTGAAACCTGGATTAATATTAAGGCTGACTTGAACTAGATGGTTATGAAATTAGTTACATTAACAGAGATGTGAAGACAGACAGTAGACCCTGAAACATTCCAAGAACACATCAATCCATGGAGGTGCAATGAAACATTTTGCTAAGTATTTGAAACAACATGAAAGTATTGATACTCCTCCATTAACAATGGAGGAGTATCAATACTTAGTTTCTATTATACTTTCATGGCTTTTATTTAAATTTGTTGAATTTCTTAACATTATTTTGGTTTACATTTACAATATTTTTTGTAATTTTTCTATCTCCGTTTTTAACCACATTATACAAAGGTCAGAAAAATAATCAAATTTGCATCAAAGCATTTTTTATTCTGAACCTGATTATTTGCAGAAGGGCAAAGTTTTCCTCAAAATCCAACACTGTCTTTATCTCCAGGACTGCAGTTTTTTCTAAAACAGATTAACAGAAAATCCATAAGAGGGCGCCACATCTTTGCCTCAAGACTGGAATTCAAACAGGACACCTTGATATACAGAAAAACAGAAAATAGTTCACAGAGAAAAACTCGAAGAAAGCAATCACGAATGTCTTTCTCACAAGCCTTTCACCAAACGACTGACTCAGGAAAGATTAAAGGCGACCAGAGAGAAAATTGAAGAACAAGACACTGAAACACAGACTGCTGCTGGATAAAAAAAAAAAAGGAAATCAAAGTGAAAGTAAGAGAATACAGTTTCTGCACAAGGGAAACTGACTTCCTGGTTTAACATTCAGTCTGCTGTGTTTTCAGCTTCACTCAGAGACAAAATGGCTTCCAATTTGCGGGAGAATCTCTGCTGTCCTGTCTGTCAGGACGTCTTTAAGGATCCGGTTCTTCTGTCATGCAGCCACAGCTTCTGTAAAGAGAGTCTGAAGAACTGGTGGAAAGAGAAACCAGTAAGAGAATGTCCAATTTGTAGGAGGAGATCTTCAAGACATAATCCACCTTTTAATCTGGCTCTGAAGAATCTGTGTGAGACTTTCTTACAGCAGAGAGAGCAGAGAGCTTCAGAGGATCTCTGCAGTCTGAGAAACTCAAACTCTGTGTCTCGTCTGCAGAGATTCAGAAAAAACACACCAATGATCAATGAAGCTGCTCAACAACACAAGAAGAAACTTCAGGAAATTCTGGGTTCATGGATGATGTGGATAATGAATATAATACTGTTCTAAATATTTTTAAATCATCATAGGACAATAACTGTCCTAATAAAAACAGTAAATATTCAAGTCAGGGAACGGCCACACTCACACACATTCTGTCCAATAACGATACTTCAGGACACAATGGTCAAGTTACACCTTCCGGGGACGGCACACACACACACACACACACACACACACACACACACACACACCACACACACACACACACACACACACACACACACACACACACGCATACACACACACATTCTGTCCAATATGGACACGTTGGAACATAATGATAACGGTATAACCCACTGCAGGGGACAGCATCACACTCACCCCAAGATTTATGGTCCTGGTGTGGCTTATTAAGAACCAGTTTCAGGTCCTGGTGTGCTCTGTAAGAACCAGTTTAAGGTCCTGGAGTGGCTTTGTAAGGACCAGTTTAAGGTCCTGGTGTGGCTTATTAAGAACCAGTTTCAGGTCCTGGTGTGGCTTTGTAAGAACCAGTTTCAGGTCCTGGTGTGGCTCTGTAAGAACCAGTTTCAGGTCCTGGTGTGGCTTTGTAAGAACCAGTTTAAGGTCCTGGAGTGGCTTTGTAAGAACCAGTTTCAGGTCCTGGAGTGGCTTTGTAAGGACCAGTTTAAGGTCCTGGTGTGGCTTATTAAGAACCAGTTTCAGGTCCTGGTGTGGCTTATTAAGAACCAGTTTAAGGTCCTGGTGTGGCTTTGTAAGAACCAGTTTCAGGTCCTGGTGTGGCTTTGTAAGAACCAGTTTAAGGTCCTGGTGTGGCTCTGTAAGAACCAGTTTCAGGTCCTGAGTGGCTTTGTAAGAACCAGTTTCAGGTCCTGGTGTGGCTTTGTAAGAACCAGTTTAAGGTCCTGGTGTGGCTTTGTAAGAACCAGTTTCAGGTCCTGGTGTGGCTTTGTAAGAACCAGTTTAAGGTCCTGGTGTGGCTTTGAAAGAACCAGTTTAAGGTCCTGTGTGGCTCTGTAAGAACCAGTTTCAGGTCCTGGAGTGGCTTTGTAAGAACCAGTTTAAGGTCCTGAGTGGCTCTGTAAGAACCAGTTTCAGGTCCTGGTGTGGCTTTGTAAGAACCAGTTTAAGGTCCTGGTGTGGCTTTGTAAGAACCAGTTTCAGGTCCTGGTGTGGCTTTGTAAGAACCAGTTTCAGGTCCTGGTGTGGCTCTGTAAGAACCAGTTTCAGGTCCTGGTGTGGCTTATTAAGAACCAGTTTCAGGTCCTGTGGCTTTGTAAGAACCAGTTTCAGGTCCTGGTGTGGCTTTGAAAAACCAGTTTCAGGTCCTGGTGTGGCTTTGTAAGAACCAGTTTCAGGTCCTGGTGTGGCTTTGAAAGAACCAGTTTAAGGTCCTGGTGTGGCTTTGTAAGAGCCAGTTTCAGGTCCTGGTGTGGCTTTGTAAGAACCAGTTTAAGGTCCTGGTGTGGCTTTGTAAGAACCAGTTTCAGGTCCTGGTGTGGCTTTGTAAGAACCAGTTTCAGGTCCTGGTGTGGCTTTGTAAGAACCAGTTTCAGGTCCTGGTGTGGCCTACTCAGTAGCACACCTCAACCCCAGAGAAAACATTTGCAGGGAGTTGAAAGTCTCAAACCATCTCTGGTCTAGAGGAGATCTGCATGGAGGAATGGGCTAAAATACCAGCTACAGTTTGTGCCGAGACTTATGGAATATGTACTGAAAACATTTGACCTCTGACCTCTGTCATTGCCAACAAAGGATATGTAACAAAGTATTGAGGTGAACTTATGCTACTAACTAAATACTTATTTTACACCATTTGCAAGTAAATACTTTAAATAAATCAATATGATTTTTTAGATATGTTTTCTCATATTGTTTCTTATTGTTGAGATCTACCTATGATGTAAATTACAGACCTCTCTCATCTTTGCAAGTGGGTGAATTTGCATAATTGGTGTCTGACTAAATACTTTTTTCCCCACTGTATGTTAATTTCAACATTTCTCATGGGGATCCAAAAATGTTCAGACGATCAGGACATTGCTTCAGATTCAGTGGAAATCTGGATTCAATCTTCAGAATCATGACTTTGTTACAAAGCGTTGCATTACAAAAACACTAATATGGAGAAAGGTGAATGATTTGAGGTAAACAGGGATGAATGCTAAGGCAGGATGAGCCAGAAGTCAGATTAACTTGTGACACCTGATGGAGAACGAGGCTGTGGGAGCAGAAAGTGATGAATCAGGTTTGGAGTCTGTGGCTGCCATGATGACTCCCACCTTGGGCAGATACATAAAGTCAGCTGATCTCTTTATCACTTAGCGTTCAGCTTCATGTGTCGGATAACCTGAGACCTCGTGCACCGCTGCATTTAGCAACATTATCAAACGGCTGTGGGGTCCCTCAGGGCTCCGTCTTGGATCTCCTCTTACTTAATACCTCCATGATCCTGTTAGCTCAAGATATGATAAGAAATAAGATTAGCTGGCGTAGCTATGCAGGTGATACTCAGCTCTTCATCATGATGACCTTTAGTGACTCTGAGCTATCCAAGAACAAATCAGTTCATGGAGGAGGTGCAATAAAACCTGTTTCTAAGTATTTGAAACAACATGAAAGTTTTGTTGAGACTCCTCCGTCAGCAATGGAGGAATATCAATAGTGGGTTTCTATTATACTTCCATGGCTGTTATATTAATTTTTTGAATTTCTTACTATTATTTTGGTTTACATTTATAGTATTTTCTCCAATTCCACTGTCTCAGTTTTTAGCCACATTTTAAAAATGTCAAGAATTTATCAACTTTGCATCAAAGCATTATTTATTCTGAAACTGATTATTTGAAAATGGGCAAAGTTTCCCTTAACATCCAACACTGCCTTCATCTGCAGGACTGCAGTGTTTTTCCTCCATCAGATTTACATGGAATCCTCCAAATGGCGCCACGTCTTTATCTCAAGTTTGGAATTTAAACCTTGAAATACAGGAAAAACAGGGCATAGTTCAGAAAGAACAAAACTCATAAAGAACTCACTCAGGATCACCTGTGGACGGCAGGTGATCCTGCCTTCCACAAAACTACCGCTTCAGGACCAACTGAAGGCGACAGAGAGAAAACTGAGAAACCAGACACTGGAACACAGACTGCTGCTGGAGGAAAAACAAAGAAATCAAAGTGAATGTAAGTTCAGAAAGTTTCTGCAGGAGGGAAAAGAGACTTCCTGGTTATCGTTCTGTCTGCTGTGGTTTCAGCTTCACTCGGAGACACAATGGCTTCCAATGTAGACGATGATCTCTTCTGTCCGGTCTGTCAGGACGTCTTTAAGGATCCAGTTATTCTGTCATGCAGCCACAGCTTCTGTAAGGAGTGTCTGAAGAATTGGTGGAGAGGAAAACCAGTAAGAGAGTGTCCAGTTTGTAGGAGGAGATCTTCAAGACATAATCCACCTTTAAATCTGGCTCTGAAGAATCTCTGTGAGACTTTCTTACAGCAGAGAGAGAAGAGAGCTTCAGAGGATCTCTGCAGTCTGCACTCTGAGAAACTCAGACACTTCTGTCTAGACCTTCAGCAGCCAGTTTGTCACATCTGCAGTCATTGGAGACTCGGTGTTAGAAGAGTCTGTTCAGAGGAAAGGAATCATAAAGTCTGGATGGTTTGCTATATGGTTCTATGAAGGTGAATACTCAGCATGTTCTCCACCAGCTCCTTCCACTCGTCTCTCAGTCCAGAAGAATCTCCAGAGGATCAGAGTGAATCTGGACTGGGACAGAGGAAAGCTGTCCTTCTCTGATCTGGATACTAACACACACATACACACCTTCATATACACCTTCACTCACAAGGTGTTTCCAGTTTTTGACACTTTTAATACATTAAAGATCGTACCACTGAAGATCTCAGTGATTAAACAGCAGCTCTGATGATCTCAGCATGAAGAACAAAAAGTTCAAATCAAACATTATTGATCAAATGATTGATTTGTTTTATGATTGATAATTTTTTGGTTTGGTTTTAATATCATTTTTAAACTCAGTTTTTAATCAGGAAACTGGAGATGATCTGATTATCCACTTGATGATCAATAAAATATAATCTAATCTAAAACCATTCATCTTTTCCAGGGATTATGTTACCAGCTTTTGTTATTAGTCCACTAATAAACACCTTTATTTTCAGTTTTTCATTTATGCTAACAAGACACTGAAAGTCATTTTTCAGAATGTTTGATTTCTTCTTGTCCAGATCTTTGACTCACTTATCCAATCAGTTACGGTCACAAAATGTTCTTTCACAGATAACACAGCAGAAACATTTAATCAAATCTATTCTTCCTCCTCACCACTAAGTTGTAATGATGTAAATGAGTTGGTATGAAGCTTTCTGTCTAAACTCTCAGATATCATTGATTACTTTGCCCCCATTAAAGTGAAGGTTGTACCTGGTAGGATCAAGTCTCCATGGAGAAATGCACAAACATTTAGATCTGCAGGAATATTCTGACATAGAGCTGAACAAAAATGGCGTAAAACTCGACTTCATGATTATTATGATATATACAAATCGCTCTACTAATCTACTAACACTCAACACTAAAACATGCAAAAGAAACATTCTTTTGTACATATCATCGGTAAAAACATTAACAAAGCTTGAGCTTTATTTGCAGCAGATGAGAGAATCACAAATATATTATATATACAATTATATTATATATGTTATATATATTTTATGTATACAAGTATGGCTTTGTTTTTAATCAGGAAACTGGAGATAATCTGATCATTTGGGGATTTTTTCATATCTTTCGGTGTTTTCCACTTTAATGCTTTAATGTTGTAATGTTATGTACAACAACTTGATGTAAAATAAATTACTAGAAGATGATTGAAAGCATAATGGGAAGCCTAATAAATTTATTTTGTACCTGATAAGAGTGTACTTTGTTTTTCAACACCACAAAATCTTGTAAAACAACTTTAACATAATCACAATATGCATCCAACCATCTACACTGCTCTGCTTGACTGGTAAACAAAATAAAGGAACACAAAAATCATCCAGTTTGAAGCAGAAACCACATTCCCTCTAAAGACAAATAAGAAATATTGGGTAAATCAGACATTAAAGAAGGCAGAAAATTTGAGATAATTAACACCTTATTTTATCTGCTATCTCATTAGAAAGGTAATTATTAAAAAAATAAACCATTTTCAGAATAAGTTCCAGAATAATGAGGTTTTGGCAGCAGCTTCAGTCACAAACAAGTTTTTACTCCAAAGCCAAAGTCTTAGATAAAGACAGAAAATTAAACTCATTAGTGGTGAAAGTTCTTCAGGTATCAGTAGTTTTAGGGACAGAAACATTAATGGTCTCATTAAAATTATATTTTAAATGACTGTCTTCTCTGTGGTCAGTAAAGCAGACAGGATTCCATTGTGTCCTTCTTGTCCTTCTACAATCTTTGTTGGTTTAGTGATCTGGTTCTTTATATTATCCTGTGTTAGAGAATCTGCTGTAGTTGGACCAAAGATAAACACCATTACTTTTCAGGAAATCATTTACAAAATCAAGGATACAGAACAAATTCATGTAATCATCCTGTCACATCATCTTTCAATCATGTCACAATTTGACAAAATTTTACCTTTATTTATGGATACAAGATGAACACCTCTATCAAAAACATCTGATTACACTAAATATTAAAGTACAGTCCTGGAAAAGGATTTGGATCCAGAAAATAACTTTATATCTAATAATGCTAACAACTGTTGCTACTTTTCCACTCAGAAATACAATTTGACTGCTAAAGAAGATAATACATTTCGCATCATACATTTCAACAACGGAGGCTTATATTTTAATTTAAAAAGCATCAATGTCTGTTCAAGCCAGTTTATTCTGGCTTTAGGTGTCACAATTTCTGAAACCTGGATTAATATCAAGACTGACTTTAACTAGACGGTTGTGAAATTAGTTATATTAACAGATGTGAAGATGGATGGCAGAGTAGCTCTATATGTGGACAGCATTCTCAGATACAAAATATTTGAAAACATGACTAAAGTGGTAAAAGACATTTTGAGAGCTTAACACTAAACATATATGGAAACAATGTAATTGTTAGTTGCATATATTGATTGGGTCTTTTTTACCTGAGATTTTTAATATTTAATATTTTATGCAATCTGAGCCTTTTCCCTCAAATTGTAAGACCTCGAACAGCGCAACACTAACAGATAATATATTTACTAATTTAATCTGGATTATTAGTTAATGATATTAGTGATCACTTACCTCTTTCTTGCTTGTAACAACTGCTACATGAAAGACAAAAGTGAGAGCAATCCATGTTTTTAAGGAACATTTTTAAATGTGTTCCTAACAAAAAGAGTAAATGATCAAGTCATACCATCAGGGGACGGCCACACACATGGACACACACACATGGACACACACACATGGACACACACCCATTCTGTCCAACATGGACACTTTGGAACACAATGATCAAGTTACACCCACCATCATTGGACAGCCACACACCCATTCTGTCCAACTTGGACACTTCAGGACACAATGGTAAAGTTACACCAATGATTAGAGGACAGAAACACACTCACACACATTCTGTTCATCATTAAAACCTCAGAACTGAATAATCAAATTACACCATCAGGGGATGGCCACACACACACACGCACACACACACACACACACACACACACACACACACACACACACACACACACACACACACACACACACACACACACACACACACACACACACCCATTCTGTCCAACATGGACTCTTTGGGACACAATGATCAAGGTACAATCACTGTCAGGGGACAACCACACACGCACACACACTTACTGTCTTACATAGACACTTCAGGAGTAACTCATCAAAGTACACACACACACACACACACACACACGCGCACACGCACATTCGCACACACATTTTGTCCAACATTGACACTTTAGGAGTCAATGATCAAGGTACATTCACTGTCAGGGGACATCACACAACCCACTGTGCGCCACTGAATATTGCCAACTAATTTTTTTAATGCCCCTATTAAACGTCACTGAAACTTCCAGGCAAATCAGTGCTGTTCCTCTGTTATTCATCACATTATACACAAACAGCAGTTAAGTACATAAGTTCATATGTTAAGTACATGCTGTCAATAATTAAAAAGATCCCACATCGCTTTTGAGCCCCCTCTAGTACAACGCCCCTATGCGTTGCATACAGTACATTTCCACCTTTTGCACCACTGACACCGCCCAGGGTCTCTAGAACCCAAGAGCATTCACTGGTTCTCAACCATAATGAAACTCAATATGACTTGCCAATCACAGCTTTATTTTTGTTAGGCAATAGGGGATTTTGTCAGACCCAGAATAAATAGTTCGAGGGGATTTCCCTTAGGACTCTACAACCCTTATTATTTTGAGGGATTTTAACTTTCAAACCTCTTCAACCCACCATGAATCACAATATTGTAGCATTATGACACTGTTTATAATTTAGGATATCAAGAAAGTTTTGGGGGATTTTTTGTTTCCGTAGAAAACAGATACCATTTCACTGATTACAGTCCTGTTTCTTTACTTACACAATTCTCCAAAGTTTTGGAAAACATGTTTGTCAGGAGAGATTTATTGATGGACATCAGCGACTCACTGAAAGTCAGTATATGTTTAGTGTCCCAAAGAGCCAGAGCGATGGCAGATCTTCAGTTAATAGAAGAGTTTACCTGATCATATTTATTGACCTAAAAAAGCATTTTATACAATAGACCATAAAATATTAATCATGAAACTGGAGCGCTACAGTATGAGAAGATTAGTTCAGCTCTGGAGGGAAACTTGATTATTGTTCCTCAGTGGGAAAATTCAGACTTACCATCAGCAACAGACTGATGGAAACATGCAGACTCACACACAAAGGTAAAAAATCTCTAAAAAAAAAAAACTGTACAGTCAGGGCAAATTGATATCATGAAGAAAATACTGTAATGAATATAGCACACCTAGGTTTAAGGAAGTATTAAAGAGAGTAGAGTAATTTGAGAAACTTAGAAAGTTTGCAAATATTTAGACTTTAATTTAAATGAGTAAAATGTGCAAAACCAGAAGAGTGTAGAGTTTAACAGCTTTTCAGAAGAAGGACAATTTATAACAATCCATATTGCACTTTGGACACATCTCTTGCTTTCTTTTGTCCCAACAGTTTTTATGATGGTACACAAAACCTGAGTTAAAATCTGAACTGTGATCCCAAATCCAGCAAGAGCTAAAACAGAGGTGTCATTTAGGCAGAGCAGAGAGAGGACGAGGAAGTTCACACTCTCTCTTCTGAGCTAGCACAGATTTAAAGAGGAGCAGCAAATGCAAATGAGGTGGATTAGGAGCACTTGGTGTCATACAGGATGTGATACAGTGAAACATCGTCTCTGATATTTAGAGACTCAAGAATTCAAATGCAACAGGAAAAAGATCAGAGAGAAAAAACTGATTGAGAAAACACTCAATATCACCTTCATTACCGACTGACAGACACTGAACAAGGAGAACAGCGAGCTGGGGAACAGGACACTGGAACCCAGACTGCTGCAGGAGGAAAGACAAGGGAAACACTTTTAATAAAGTAAGAGAATAAAGATTCTGCAGGAGGGAAACTGACTTTTTGGTTTAATGTTCTGTCTTCTGTTTTCAGCTTCACTCAGAGCAAAAATGGCTTCCAAATCAGATGATTACAAAAACACTAATATGGAGAAAGGTGAATGATTAGAGGTAAACAGGAATGAATGCTAAGGCAGGATAAGCCAGAAAATGGATCAACTTGTGACACCTGATGGAGAACGAGGCTGTGGGAGCAGAAAGTGATGAATCAGGTGTGGAGTCTGTGGCTGTCATGATGACTCCCACCTTGGGCAGATACATAAAGTCAGCTGATCTCTTTATCACTTAGCATTGAGCTTCATGTGTCGGATAACCTGAGACCTCCTGCACCGCTGCATTTAGCAACATTGTCAAACGGCTGGGATGGTGAAACGAGCTCAGAGAGGCTTGTGAAGGAGAAAATGTTTTATTTGCATCAAACAATGTTCCTTTATGTATCCCATGAATGTAATATTATTGCATCATAGTCAAGATTTTTCTGTGTGGCTGCAGAGGATGAAAAAACTAATTGAACAAAATGTGCCTGATGAAGTTTTCCAGGCTGGTCGTCTGGAACTTGTTTTTCCTGTGGCCTTCCTTGCACAGAGATAGAGTGCAAGGTCGTTTTTAGTTGACAAAAATCACATGTCGGGTCTCTCAGGGCTCCATTTTGGGACTCCTCTTATTTAACACCTGAATGATCCTGGTAGCTCAGGTTATAACAAGAAATAAGATTTGCTGGTGTAGCTATGCAGATGATATTCGGCTCTACATTTTGATGACCTTCAGTGACTTTGAACCATCCAAGAACAAATCTATGCATGGTGACCATACATGCATGGAGCCTGTTTATAAGTATTTGAAACAACATGAAAGTGTTGTTGATACTCCTCCATCAACAATGGAGGAATATCAATAGTGGGTTTCCATTATACTTTCATGACTTTTATTTTAATTTTCTGAAGTTCTTAATATAATTTTGGTTTACATTCACAGTATTTTCTGCAATTACACTATCTTAGTTTTTAGCCACAATATAAAAATGTCAAAAATAAACAAAAAATTCCATCAAAGGATTTTTTATTCTGAACCAGATTAGCTAGGAAGAAAAGTTTCCCTTCATGCCAAAGATCATCTTCATCTCCAGGATGCAGTGTTTTCTCAAAAACCACAGATTTACTGGAAATTCTCCAGAGGGCGCCAAATCTTTGCCTCAAGACTGGAATTCAAACAGGAACCTTGAAATACAGGAAAGACGGGAAATAGTTTAGAGAGAAAAACTCATAAGGAAAACACTCAGGATCATTTCTGTCACCCGCCTTCCACCAAACTACCGACTCAGGACAGACTGAAGGCGACCAGAGAAAAAACAGAGAAACCAGACGCTGGAACACAGACTGCTTCTGGAGGAAAAACAAACACTGTGAAAGTACGTTCAGAAAGTTTCTACAGTAGAGAAACTGACTTCCTGGTTTGACGTTCTGTCTGCTGTGGTTTCAGCTTCACTCTGAGACAAAATGGCTTCCAGATCAGACGATGATCTCTGCTGTCCGGTCTGTCAGGACGTCTTTAAGGATCCGGTTATTCTGTCATGCAGCCACAGCTTCTGTAAGGAGTGTCTGAAGAACTGGTGGAGAGAGAAACCATCAAGAGAGTGTCCAGTTTGTAAAAGAAGATCTTCCAAGGATTTTCCATCTTGCAATCTGGCTCTGAAGAATCTGTGTGAGACTTTCTTACAGCAGAGAGAGCAGAGAGCTTCAGAGGATCTCTGCAGTCTGCACTCTGAGAAACTCAAACTCTTCTGTCTGGACCATCAGCAGCCAGTGTGTGTCGTCTACAGAGACTCAGAAAACTACACCAGTCACAGATTCAGACCCATTGATGAAGCTGCTCAGCAACACAAGAAGAAGCTTCAGGAAACTCTGGAGCCTTTAAAGAAGAAGCTAGAGTTCAGGAAAAAGTTCAGAAGAAGTTTGATCAGACAGCAGAACACCTGAAGGTCCAGGCCCGACACACAGAGAGGCTGATTAGGGAGCAGTTTAAGCAGCTTCATCAGTTTCTAGCAGAGGAAGAGGAGGCCAGGCTGGCTGCACTGAGGGAGGAAGAGGAGCAGAAGAGAGGGATGATGAAGGAGAAGATGGAGGCTCTGAGCAGAGAGATAGCAGCTCTTTCAGACACAGTCAGAGCCACAGAGGAGGAGCTGAGAGCTGAAGACGTCTCATTCCTGCACAACTACAAGGCTGCAGTGGAAAGAGTCCAGCGCTGCCCCCTGCTGGAGGATCCACAGCTGCCCTCAGGAGCTCTGATAGACCAGGCCAAACATCTGGGCAACCTGGCCTTCAACATCTGGAGCAACATGGAGACCATGGTGACCTACACTCCTCTGGTTCTGGACCCAAACACGGCTGGATCAAAACTCCATCTGTCTGAAGATCTGACCAGTTTTACTTGTGGAGATTATCAGCAGCTTCCTGATAATCCAGAGAGGTGTGGGTCATGGTCTGTTCTGAGTTCTAATGGTTTTAACTCAGGGAACCACAGCTGGGATGTTGATGTTGGAGACAGTAAAAATTGGAGAGTTGGGTTGTTAGAAGAGTCTGTTCAGAGGAAGAGAGGCATAAAGTCTGGATTGTTGTATATACGGTTAAATAACTTTGGATACTCAGCAGATTCTCCATCAGCTCCTTCCACTCGTCTCTCAGTCCAGAAGAATCTCCAGAGGATCAGAGTGAATCTGGACTGGGACAGAGGAAAGCTGTCCTTCTCTGATCTGGATACTAACACACACATACACACCTTCACACACACCTTCACTCACAAGATGTTTCCATATTTTTACACACATGATAAAACCTTAAATATGGAACCAATGAAGATCTCAGTGATCAAGCAGCAGCTCTGATGATTTCAGCATAAAGAACAAATGAAACATTATTGATCAGATGATTGATTATTTTCATGATTGATAGTTTGCTGTTTTTTTGAATTTTTTAATATAATTTTTAAACTGTTTTTAATCAAGAAACTGGAGATGATCTGATCATCTGGGGACATTTTCATATCTTTCTGTGTTTTCTACTGTCATGTTTTAAATGTTGAGTTCATTATTTTCAACTTGATATAAATAAATTACTAGGATGGTTATTGAAAACTTGCTCTTTCAATTTAACTTGTGATGGATTATAAATGAAAACTATCACAACATGTATCCACATATCATTATATTTCCTTCTGGTTTAATAATTATTGTTTCCATAATTGTTGTAGATTTTTAGCCGTTTCCAAACCTGATTTTTTTTTCTTGTTAATTTTGGAAGAATTTTATGCCAACAAATATATCAGCTGGTTTATGGGAACAAATGTTCATAAAAATAAAAAAATTAAATAAAATCAATAAAACAGATAAATTTACAAAGTTTCTTTTCATTGATGGCTTCAGATTAAACATGCATCAATAAATGATGCATTAATGTTTTTTCTCATCCTCCTGATGACAGAAGACTTGATTTTATTGGTCAGTCTGGAGGAACGCCGCCCTCAAGATTTTAAAGATGAAGTGATGTGAAGAAATCAAAACAAGGCGTCTAAATGGATCCTGTGGGGAACAAAGACCAGCTGCTCCACAAAAAACTAAACACAAAGGAAGGATCTCAGGATTAGGATCAAGTTTGATATCTGGTTGTTATTTAGCTTATTTCCTGACTAACTTTCATTTCATCTCCTGTGCAACTATAAAAACATGATGAAAGATTAAAGGAAGGCCACAGTTCAGGTAAAAACTGTGATGGACTTTGTCAACATGATTGTTGAAATATTATAGAGGAACAAATACAGAAGCTGTGGTAATAAAACATAAACTCAGGTTGGCCTGAAATCCCTTCATTTAGCTGCCAAAGGGCCATCAATTAGGCTAAGAATGTATTTCAGTGAAATTAGAGCCGATATGCAACATGTTAATGATAAAAAGGTTTTTAGTTCTTGCACGATGTTTTTATCGTTGAATTTTGTTTTCTGCTATGTGTGACTCAGAACTACAGAACAAAATGCAGACAGACAGGAACATGAATGTTCACTACAGTATTTTCTTCATGATATCAATTTGCCCTGATTGTACAGTTTTATTTTTTTAAAGATTTTTTACCTTTGTGTGTGAGTCTGCATGTTTCCATCAGTCTGTTGCTGCTGGTAAACCTGAATTTTCCCACTGAGGAACAATAATCAAGTTTCCCTCCAGAGCTGAACTAATCTTCTCATACTGTAGCGCTCCAGTTTCATGATTAATATTTTATGGTCTATTGTATAAAATGCTTTTTTAGGTCAATAAATATGATCAGGTAAACTCTTCTATTAACTGAAGATCTGCCATCGCTCTGGCTCTTTGGGACACTAAACATATACTGACTTTCAGTGAGTCGCTGATGTCCATCAATAAATCTCTCCTGACAAACATGTTTTCCAAAACTTTGGAGAATTGTGTAAGTAAAGAAACAGGACTGTAATCGGTGAAATGGTATCTGTTTTCTACGGAAACAAAAAATTCCCAAAAATTTTCTTAATATCCTAAATTATAAAGTGTCATAATGCTACAATATTGTGATTCATGGTGGGTTGAAGAGGTTTGAAAGTTAAAATCCCCTCAAAATAATAAGGGTTGTAGAGTCCTAAGGGAAATCCCCTTGAACTATTTATTCTGGGTCTGACAAGATCCCCTATTGCCTAACAAAAATAAAGCTGTGATTGGCAAGTCATATTGAGTTTCATTATCGTTGAGAACAGGTGAATGCTCTTGGGTTCTAGAGACCCTGGGGCGGTGTCAGTGGTGCAAAAGGTGGAAATGTACTGTATGCAACGCATAGGGGCGTTGTACTAGAGGGGGCTCAAAAGCGATGTGGGATCTTTTTTATTATTGACAGCATGTACTTAAGATATTAACTTATGTACTTAACTGCTGTTTGTGTATAATATGATCAATAACAGAGGAACAGCACTGATTAGCCTGGAAGTTTCAGTGATGTTTAATAGGGGCATTTAAAAATTAGTTGCTGATATTCAGTGGCGCACAGTGGGTTGTGTGATTTCCCCTGACAGTGAATGTACCTTGATCATTGACTCCTGAAGTGTCAACACCCATTCTGGACATGTTGGACAAAATGTGTGTGTGAATATGCATGTGCGTGTGTGTGTAGGTGTGTGTGTGCGTGCATGCGTGTTTGTGTATGGCTGCTCCCTAATGGTTTACTTTGATGAGTTACTCCTGAAGTGTCCATGTCAGACAGAATGTGTGTTAATATGTGGCTGTCCAATGATGGTGGGTGCAACTTGATCATTTTGTTCCAAAGAGTCCATGTTGGACAGAATGGGTGTGTATCCATTTGTGTGTGTGTGTGTGTGTGTGTGCGTGCGCGCGCGTGTGTGTGTGTGTGTGTGTTTGTGTGTGTGCGTGCGTGTTCTTTGATGAGTTACTCCTGAAGAGTCCATGTCAGAAAGAAAGTGTGTGTGCGTGTGTGAATGTTCCCTGACAGTGATTATACCTTGATCATTGTGTCCTGAAGTGTCCATGTCAGACAGAATGTGTGTGTTAATGTGTGGCTGTCCAATGATGGTGGGTGCAACTTGATCATTGTGTCCCAAAGAGTCTATGTTGGACAGAATGGGTGTGTATCCATTTGTGTGTGTGTGTGTGTGTGTATGTGTTGTGTGTGTGTGTATGCGCGCGCGCGTACGTGTCTGTGTGTGTGTGTGTGTTTGTGTGTGTGTGTTTGTGTGTGTGTGTGTACTTTGATGAGTTACTCCTGAAGTGTCCATGTTAGACAGAAAGTGTGTGTGCGTGTGTGGATGTTCCCTCACAGTGATCATACCTTGATCATTGTGTCCTGAAGTGTCCATGTCAGACAGAATGTGTGTGTTAATGTGTGACTGTCCAATGATGGTGGGTGCAACTTGATCATTGTGTCCCAAAGAGTCCATGTTGGACAGAATGGGTGTGTATCCATTTGTGTGTGTGTGTGTGTGTATGTGTAGGTGTGTGTGTGTGTGTGTGTGTGCGCGCGCGCACGTGTGTGTGTGCGCGTGTGTGTGTGTGTGTGTGTACTTTGATGAGTTACTCCTGAAGTGTCTATGTTAGACAGAAAGTGTGTGTGCGTGTGTGGATGTTACCTGACAGTGATTATACCTTGATCATTGTGTTCTAAAGTGTCCATATTAGACAGAAATGTGTGTTAATGTGTGGCTGTCCACTGATGGTGGGTGCACCTTGATCATTGTGTCCCAAAGAGTCCATGTTGAATAGAATGGGTGTGTGTCCATGTGTGTGTGTGTGTGTGTGTGTGTGTGTGTGTGTGTGGGGGGGGGGGTGTGTGTGTGTGTGTGTGTGTGTGTGTGTGTGTGTGTGTGTGTGTGTGTGTGTGTGTGGCCATCCCTGATGGTGTAATTTGATTATTCAGTTCTGAAGTTTTAATGATGGACAAAATGTGTGTGAGTGTGTTTCTGTCCTCTAATCATTGGTGTAACTTTACAATTGTGTCCTAAAGTGTCCATGTTGGACAGAATGGGTGTGTGTCCATGTGTGTGTGTCCATGTGTGTGGCCGTCCCCTGACGGTATGACTTGATCATTTACTCTTTTTGTTAGGAACACATTTAAAAATGTTCCTTAAAAACATGGATTGCTCTCACTTTTGTCTTTCATGTAGCAGTTGTTACAAGCAAGAAAGAGGTAAGTGATCACTAATATCATTAACTAATAATCCAGTTATTAAATTAGTAAATATATTATCTATTAGTGTTGCGCTGTTTGATGTGATCCTGTTAGGTCTTATAATTTGAGGGAAAAGGCTCAGGTTGCATAAAATATTAAATATTAAAAATCTCAGATAAAAAAGACCCAATCAATATATGCAACTAACAATTACATTGTTTCCATATATGTTTTTACAGTTAAGCTCTCAAACTGTCTTTTAGCACTTTAATTATGTTTTCAAATATGTTGTGTCTAAGAATGCTGTCCACATATAGAATTACTTTGCCATCTATCTTCAGGTCTCTGTTAATATCACTCATTTTATAACCGTCAAGTTAAAGTCAGTCTTGATATTAATCCAAGTTTCAGAAATTATGACACTTAAAGCCTGAGTGAACTGGCTTAAGACTTTGATGCCGTTAAAATTTAAAAATAAGCTTTTGCTGTTGAAATGTATGAAGGAAAATGTATTATCTGCTTTTACAATCAAATTGTATTGCTGATCAGAACTGTAGCAACAGTTATTAACATTATTATAGATAAAGTTATTTAATGGATCTAAATCCTTCTCCAGGTCTGGACTTTAATATTCACTTTAATAAAATGTTTTTGATAGATGTGTTCCTGTTGTATCCGTACATAAGCATAAAATTTTGTTAAACTGTGGCATGACTGAAAGACATTATGTGACAGGATGATTGTTTGTTCCTGAATCTGCCTTATTTTGGTCCTTTAGCTCCATCAAGTGGAGGATAAAAGTCATAGATCTGTTCTGCATCTGTGATTTTGTAAATATTTTCCTCCAGTGTATCTTCTATTTTAAAGTGCTTCTAATCATCAGTTTTCAGTTTTCTTTCTTCAGTTCTAAAAATTGGTAAATCGGTTCATGCATTAAAATTAATAATATTTTACTACTAAGAACATTAAAATATCATTGAAAATTGTTTCATTTTAGTGATTCCATTGATAAATTTAATCAGTTTCAGGATTTCCTTTTTGTATTTGGTTAAAATAAAAAAGATTTCTTGCTAATCCTAGCAAGCCTGTTTGTTTTGGTTGTATATACCCAGAATGCCTTGTGCTTTTGTCCACTTTATGCTTTTGGAGCAGTTGCTGTTTGATTCCACCTCAAAGCACCAGATTAAAACAATTTTGCTTGCATAATTAAAGAAAAAATGAAACGTAAATCTTTGATGACAAAAAATTATCTTTCTTTATGACAAAGATTACATAGTTCTTTAAAACAATAGAAGGAAATCTGATTTTATTCTGAACATTGTGTTTCTCTCTCTAAAACACTCTAGGTCCCTGATAAACTTTCAACACTAATAAGTATATTTTACTGCCTTCATCTAAAAGTTTAATTCATTTAAAATTTGGGCTTTGGAGTAAAGTCAAATGAACTGAAGCTGTTGCAAAAATCTTATTATTCTTAAGCCTGTAGTTGGTTTCTTTGTTTTATATTTACTTTTCTAATGGGAAATCAGATACATAAGATGGCAAGTAGCTCAAATTTTCTGCCTTTCTTAATGTCTTATTTTGCTAATATTTTGCTTTTCATTTCTGAATGTGATTTTGAAGCCATTGAAAAGCTACTTCATCTGAGGTTTTCAATATCAATAATACAAATATAACCATGAGACAAAGTTTACAAAATATATATATTCCTAACAGTGATGAGTATCACTAAATATAAAACAAATAATTAGCAAGTCATATTTATAAATTAAATAATAATTTATAAATGAATGCAGCGAAAATTAGATTGAAGTAAGCCAGACGTGGACATTGTAAAGTCCAATGTTCACAGGCAGAAATGATTTCCTGATTCTCTCTGTGGTTCACTTTGGTAAAATGAGTTTCTGGCTGAAGCTGCTCCTGTGTCCATTCAGCACGTCATGAAGTGGATGAGACCCGTTGTCCAACATGTCCTCCATGTTGGACAGGATCCTTTTCTCTGACTCCACTGTCAGAGAGTCCAGCTCCACACCAACTATGCCAAAGGCTTTCCGGGTCAGTTGGTTCAGTCCGTTGGTGTCCTCCACCTTCAGCCTGCTGCTCCAGCACCACAGCATACAGGATGGTACTGGCAATCATGGACTCATAGAACATCCTGATCAAAGTCCGGCAGATGTTGAAGGACCTCAGCTGCTTCAGATTCTGGAGCAGCTCCAAGACGAGTCTCTCCAGGGTCAGTCATCTGCTGGTGATTTATTTACATCAAGTTGTTGAATATAATAAACACAATGTTCAAGACATTACAGTGGAAAACAGAAAGCTATAAAAAGTCCCCAGATGATCAAATCTGATCCTGATTAAATACAGAGTTTGAAAATTATATTAAAAAAAAATCACCAAACCAACAAACTATGCAATCACTTACAAAAAAAAATCAATCATCTGATGAATGTTTCATTTGGACTTTTTGTTCTTCATGTTGAGATCATCAGAGCTGCTGTTTGATCACTGAGATCTTCATCGGTAGAATCTTTACGGTTTTATCAATACTGTCGAAGTATGGAAACATCTTGTGAGTGAAGGTGTGTGTGAAGGTGTGTATGTGTGTGTTAGTATCCAGATCAGAGAAGGACAGCTTTCCTCTGTCCCAGTCCAGATTCACTCTGATCCTCTGGAGATTCTTCTGGATGGAGAGACGAGTGGAAGGAGCTGATGGAGAATCTGCTGAGTATTTACCTTTATAGAACTGTATATACAACAATCCAGACTCTATGTCTCCTTTCCTCTCAACAGACTCTTCTATCACACCAAGCATCCAGTCTTTACTGTCTCCAACATCAACATCCCAGCTGTGGTTCCCTGAGTTAAAACCATCAGAACTCAGAACAGACCAGCAATTAAATCTCTCTGGATTATCAGGAAGCTGCAGTTTCTTTCCTACAGTCAAACTGGTCAGATCTTCAGACAGATGGAGGTATGGATGAGCCGTGTTTGGGTCCAGAACCAGAGGAGTGTAGGTCACCATGGTCTCCATGTTGCTCCAGATGTTGAAGGCCAGGTTGCCCAGATGTTTGGCCTGGTCTATCAGAGCTCCTGAGGGCAGCTGTGGATCCTCCAGCAGGGGGCAGCGCTGGACTCTTTCCACTGCAGCCTTGTAGTTGTGCAGGAATGAGACGTCTTCAGCTCTCAGCTCCTCCTCTGTGGCTCTGACTGTTTCTGAAAGAGCTGCTATCTCTCTGCTCAGAGCCTCCATCTTCTCCTTCATCATCCCTCTCTTCTGCTCCTCTTCCTCCCTCAGTGCAGCCAGCCTGGCCTCCTCTTCCTCTGCTAGAAACTGATGAAGCTGCTTAAACTGCTCCCTAATCTGCCTCTCTGTGTGTCGGGCCTGGACCTTCAGGTGTTCTGCTGTCTGATCAAACTCCTCCTGAACTTTCTTCCTGAGCTCCAGCTTCTTCTTTAAAGGCTCCAGAGTTTTATGAAGCTTCTTCTTGTGTTGCTGAGCAGCTTCATCAACGGGTCTGAATCTGTGACTGGTGTAGTTTTCTGAGTCTCTGCAGATGTGACACACTGGCTGCTGATGGTCCAGACAGAAGAGTTTGAGTTTCTCAGAGTGCAGACTGCAGAGATCCTCTGAAGCTCTCTTCTCTCTCCGCTGTAAGAAAGTCTCACACAGATTCTTCAGAGCCAGATTACGTGGTGGAACTTTGATGAATGATATTGTATTACAAACTGGACACTCTCTTACTGGTTTATCTCTCCACCACTTTTGCAGACACTCCTTACAGTAGCTGTGGCTGCATGACAGAATAACCGGATCCTTAAATATCTCCAGACAGACCGGACAGCAGAGATCATCGTCTGATCTGGAAGCCATTTTGTCTCAGAGTGGAGCTGAAACCACAGCAGATAGAAGGTTAAACCAGGAAGTCAGTTTCTCTCCTGTAGAAACTTTCTGAACTTACTTTGACTTTGATCTGCTTGTTGTTCCTCCTGCAGCAGTCTGTGTTCCAGCGTCTGGTTCCTCGGTTTTCTCTCCGTTCTCCTTCAGTGTTTCCTGAGTCGGTGATGAAGGTGACCTTGAGTCTCTTCTCGATTCGTTTCTCTTTTAACTTCTTCCTTTTTTTCATTGTCTTGAGGCTCACATGTGGCGCCCTCTCGAGGATTTTCTGTTAATCTGAACTTTTAGGAAATGGTGAGCACTACATATAATGCAAATTTCACATTTTGGGCACTTTTATTCTTCCATTTGTATCTCAACTGCTCCTATAAACAATCCAACTGATTAAGAACCAACTGAGCCATTTTTTGACTATGAGCTTGTGCTTTTTGGTGTCTGGAAAATGAGCTGTTTCAAAAGCCTCTATGTTGAGTCACAATCAATGGGCATTGCCCCGTTACCAAGCAACCGTAGCTGACTTCCAACATGTTTGGTCAACTGGTTTTACACTTGTGTGTCGTGTAGAATGGCTTCTGGAAAAGATAAGAGTTTTGTTGTTCCCTTACCGTCCAAAAGCCGTTTGCTGTATTTTTGTTGGTTGTGCAGGAGGCTCCACTTCTGATTGTCAAAATGAGCAGGTCTGTTTGCAGCTATTTTTACATGCAAGTGTAAAAGTTGAGTTGGGGAGGCGTGGGCAGCAGCTGCTTTTTTAGATTTAAAGTGACAAGACACTAGCTAAAAGTTTCATTATTTGTGAATTACTTTGTTAAAAAATGACATAAAAAATTATATGTGAGATGTTTTGTGACAGGAACACTAAAATAAAGAATAAAAATCTTCTTTTGCATAATAGTTAATGCTGTGTTTGTTACTATGTTTTAGATTCTTGTTGATAACCAGTTCAGAGGGCTCGCCAGCCTCAATGTCTGGCTTTCATCTGGAGAAACACCAAAATTCAAGTTAATTTCTTTACTAAAATCTTTGAATGGTCTGGTTTTGATGTGGATGTCTTCCCTCTGCTAATCCAAACTAACATGCAGCCCATTATCTTCACAATATTCAGCTAAAATCTGTTAGGAAAGGTTCGAGTCCATAATGGGATATGCTGTTGGTTTTTAAAAACAAGAAAAAATGACACTTTTCTTGCCTTGAGTTTTCATGTTTTGGCTCAAAGATTCACAATATTGTGGTTAAAGATGGTGAAACATTTCAGGAAGACAGAAAACATGCATGATTAAAATTCAGTTCAGTACAGTGAACACATCTGATGATAAAGTCCTGAGGTTAAAGTTAAAATTCAATATTTTTTTAAATTTTAAAGAAGAACCAAAATACCAGTAAAAAAATCCCAACCGTTCCTGAAATATGGAAGACACTGGAGTGCTTTAGAGAGTATCAGTTAAATTAAAACAAGATTAGTGGATTTTATTTAGGTTTTATTAAAAAGGTATGTTGACAATTTTTTTACACTATTCTCAGTAATCGCAGTATACTGCTTTCCTTTGTATGAAAGCAGTCAAGCCTTTCTTATAGTAGCTTTTCGGCCTTTTGCATGTTGTTGATATTTTGAATCTTTATCTTTAATGACAAGCTTCAGATCTTTGAGGTCAGTCTAAACTTTAGCTGAATACATCAGATTCAAGTCAGGACTTGAACACTAACATCACTTCCAATCATAAGAAACATTTTTTGTAAAATTAAAAGATGACACTTTTCCTATTGCCTCAGAATAATTTGTGGACTTCAGTGCAAAATTTGCACTTTCACTGAACAAATTCAGGCATTTATATCTGCAGAGTGTGACATATTTGTGAAAAACGTCGCCATGTCATGACAGAAAGACATGATAAAGATAATCTGTGAACAGATCGAACTTCTCCACCTCCTCCATGAGCTACTATTGAGGCCTGGTGTAGCACTTTAGCATTAGTTTTAGCTAAATGCCTTCTAAGTTTAGCATTTTAGTGTTAGCTACTGTTAAATACCATCTTGGTGTAGCATGTTAGCATTTGGTTTTGCTAAATATCATGTTAGTGTAGTGCTTTAGCATTAGTTGCTAATCAGTACCATGTTGATATTGTTCGCTAGCGTTAGCTAGTGCTAAATACTGGGTTGGTGTAGGGAATTAGCATTAGCTACAGCTAAATGTCATGTTAGAGTAGTGCTTTAGCATTAGCTAGTGCTAAATAATGGGTTGGTGTATCACTTTAGTGTTAGTGCAATTCATGTTTCTGATTAGTTCTTTAGGGTTTTTAATTAGCGGTGCCCCCAACCTGGAAATGACTTTATAAACTCATGGATGTTTTCTGGCATATTCCAGTAAATTGAGCTCTAAATTCAGCAAACTTTCACATCATCGTTTGGGTTTTAACAGATCTGTGAAACTTTCATCAAACTGTGTCCTCAACAGGAAAACCAAATGCTGGACGCAAGAGTCAAGATGCAGAAATGGTCTAGTCAAAGACCAGACCTCAACCTGACTGAAATGCTGTCACCACTCTGTGGTGGTCAGAGTCATTGCTGCTGAAAGTGTGTCTACAACCTGTTGGGTCATGTAGTTTGGACTTGTTTTCCTCTAGAACCTGGTTCTGCAGAACCTGTTCAGGAGGTTCTGGTGTGTTTTTAAATTCAACATTCGCAGCAGAACAAAACTCCAGCTCGGATGAGGATGATCACACCAGGTGGGCGGAGAGAGGCGCGAACAGAGGAAGACGGAGGGGAAGTGGTGAGGATGCCTTACAGCAGCAGCAGCAGTCGGCTCTTCGTCTCTCAGCAGCTCAGCTCACGTCAACCTGCTGCTGGACTTTCCTCACACCACAACTCAGCATCCTGACGCTTCAGGTAAGACTTCTGCTTCTCCTCACACATCCAGCCTCTACCTGCCGGCTGACAGGTTGACGTTTCCCCAGCCGGTTCCACTCAGCCGCCGTCCGGCCCGTCGGCTGGGCGTCCCACTGTGAGAACATGAAAATTGTATCACAAGAGGAAATCAGCTCCACTTCCTCAGTCAGACACTAAAAAAGTAAAATATCTGCGACCGGCTTGTAAGGAGCACTTTGTGACATTTACATACATGTAAAGGCAGCAGGCAGGTTTAAATATTTGCTTTCCCTCACCTGAGCGTCTAGTTAAACACAGGCCTGTTTGCGGTTTACACCCAGCTCTAATGGAGGCCTCTTCATCACAGATACTCCAGGAGCTGTTGGTTTAACGCCGGGTGTAACTGTTAAAAATGCAAAGTCAAAACTGAAAACAGGTTTATGAAATAAAAGTTACAGTTCCTCAAACAGAGATCAATGAGAAATGTATTACTATACTGTTTTGTCTCATCACACAAATTGATTTAACTCCTTAGTCAGCTTTAATCCAAATCCAGTCCGTTTGTTTAGAAAGTCCAGTTCATTTGGGGAGGTGTGAACGCACAACTGGACCATAAACCCGAACTCTGGTCCACCAACAAACCTCAGGCTGGGTTCAGTTGAAATGAACTCTGGTTCGGATTCAAAGCATATGTGAACACCAAGCGGATCGGAGGCTGCTCTAGAAGCAGATAGTGGACTACAACACAGAGCATTCTGGGTAATTTAAACCAAAACAAACATGTGAGTCTAAAGCTAACAGGAAAAATGTCTCATGGTCTTTTACCACAAACAAAATAAAATTCTACAACCACTAATATCTGACGCTACTCTATATTTGATTGCATTTTGTGAAGAAGGAAGTTTCACACTGTGTCTTCTTCAGAGATTTTTGTTTTGTTTCCTTCAGTAGTTCTTGGTGCAGCGCCACCACAGGCTGGGAGGGAACAGAGGTTCAAAAGATTTGGTCAGTTTGACTGGGTGCAGTTTGAAGGTGACCCACAGAGGCTGAAAATGTATCAAATGTTGCAATTTTGGTCCCAAATGGAACCGAATATATCAAGCTGTGAGATGGGAAAACAACTTAAAGATTAAACAAATGTTTTGGATCAGTTCTAGTGGAGATGCAGTGTACACATCACACTCCAATCTACGGAAATACAAGAATAGATGAAACACAAAGTCATTTTAAAGTTTCAGGATTCCAGAGAACCAGCATGAAGAAATGGGGAAACCAGGAAGTGTTTGCCTCATCAAAAAATCAAAAATGTCTCAAAGAATCGAGATCAACATGTACTGGAGGCGACACTGCCTCTGTTACGGTTCATGACAGAGAGATGGGAGGGACACCTTTCTGATAATCTACTAATTAGCACATTTAGTGCTTTTGCTAATTTTGAAAACTTTTTAGCACACTTAGCTTCCCCTGAACTCTAAAGCACTAATTTGCTGTCTTGTAAGCCTACAGGTTTTCTTACCGAATCCCTATTGTGGTGGAATAAATTGAATTAGCATCAGAGCTAGCAAAACTCAACAACTATAAACTTTAAACCATTCAAATCCTCCAGTCTGAGTGGATCAAACCAGTGAACGACCATCATTAGAGTCCAGTCTGCCTCTATGAGAACAGTCTTCAAACATCAAGTTGGTCGTTTTTGAATTAACTCAAAGAAACAAGTTAAATTAAGAATCATTGCTCCAACAGACAGTAGACAGATTGTGTAATGGTTGTTGTTACATTATACAACCTGATGTTGAGGCAAAGGGCACATCAGCGCTAACTTCCTCACTTTCAGAACCCAGACCTGACACTTCTTCATCGAGTCGATTGTTCAGTTTGTCTCTTCTTCCACATGGTGATTTTTGTTTGTCATTAGCATTTCACCATGAGGGGAAATAACTAAAAATAACTTTTATGTTTTCCTTACTTTAGTTTTTCTACTACTGCCATTTTGCAGCAGTAGAACCAAACATGCTGGAGCTTCAGTTGGGTCACCAGGTAACAGGTGAGCTCACCTGGGGTTGCTAGTGCCTGCTGATTTGTGATTCGACATGCTGAAGGATTTTGACACCAAAACCATGAACTTAAAAACAGATGTATCATTTTATTTTAGCACTTGGCTGTTTTTAGAAGCAGCAGTGGCAAAAATAGAAAGATAAAAACGACCAAAATGTTTAACATCAGATATTGATTTTAAGATCAGCTCTCCCACAGTTCAAATATATTTTATTGCATGAAAAGATTGTATGATGACTACAAATTTGGTTAAAATTCCACTTCACTGTATTTTTTTTATTTTTATCTACATTGTGGAGGGAGAATGTTATTGTCATTGTAGAGGAACACTGCAAAAACACCAAATCTTAACAAGTATTTTATTTTATCTTAGTGCAAAACTAACAAAACTAACTTACAAGTAACTTTTCAATAAGATAGAGAAGTTCATTTTAAGTAAACAATTCCTTAGTTTTGATTTTAAAAAATTGTTTCACTTATAACAAGACATTTTTCCAGTGTTGTAAAGTGAAAGTATTAATTTTTCATAAATATAAAGGATTATTGACTTAAAATAAACTCCTATATCTTGCTGGAAAGTTACTTGTTATGGAAAAGTTTTTATTTCAAGTGTTCTCAGATGTTTGGACTAGAAACTTCAAAAATAATTAGTGTCTTTTTTATTATTTATGTGTTTGCCTAAGTTATTATTTTGATTTGCTCCACCTCGTTCTGTTTTACTTGGATTATGTTCTCTCTCTATTTTCACACCTGCATCCTGTTAGCCAATCAGCTCCAGAGTCTCTCCCAGTATTTAACCTCCTCTCTTTCGCTCTCTGTTATTTACGCTTCCTGTTTGTTTACCGGCTGTTGCACATATTTCTCCTCATATGTAAGTTGATGTTTATTTATCATTAAATTCACTTTTACTCGCCTCTTAATCTGCAACACCATCTACAAACCAAATCATCAGCCAGAAACCAAAAACTCTCACTGGGTCACGTTTTTATGAAAGGTTTATTCTTCCCTTCAGGTTTTTCTGCCTTGAATATCAATATGGAAACTAACGTCAAGCTGTGAGAGCAGATCCCTGAAAAACGTTTCTCTTTATCTTGACGACCCTTCTCGACCCAGTTCGCCTCTCCTCGAGTCAAAACCACGAAACCACATCCTGAAGCAGAACCTTAAAATAAACAGAGCTGGTTGTCTGTGCCGCTTTCTGCAAGTTTACTCATCGCTCCAAAAACATTTAATCTGAAAGATATCTTTAAAACAAGATTAAATGTGTTGAGTATGAAAGTGCCTCTTGCATCAGAAACCAAAAGAAACAAAAAATGGGTAGAAAAAAAATGTTAGTTTCATAATTTCTGGTGGTTTGTTATAGAAGTATGTTCTGGTTTTAACTGAATGAGTTTGTAGCCGATTAAAAAAAACATCTGGAAAGAAATGAGTTAAATGAGGATTAAAATACAGTGAAAAATGATAGAAATTCATGTCACTTTCATTAAAAACACTTGGTTCAAATACAGAAACATGTTTGTTTTGGAAATAATTGGGGGAAAAAATTACATATCACTACAAACAATAACCTTTACCAGATATAATCTGGGTTCAGTAACATATGAGAAGAGTGTTAACTTTACCCAGTTGAATAACTATATAAATAATCTCACACGAGTGTAGATCCACCATTTTATGAAGCACATCACTATATCTGCTCCAGATAAAACAAACTGTAATCAATGTCTGGAGCATAAATGTGATTAAGAACAACTGTCAGGTGAATAAAACTCATTATTTTGCTCCAGATGAAAAACAAAACTGAGTTTTTAGAATAAAACAAACAGCTTCAATGATAATTTCAGGTTTAATCTACTTACCAGAAAACAACTGGCTTAGCTAATGCTAGTTAGCTAAGCTGGGCTGATACATAATTACAATGGCTATGTGTGAATTTAGTAAATAAAATCAAATATGATGCCAGAAGGTTAAATCAACAATAAATGTATTTATTGCTGATTTAACTTTCAGGTCTGTAAACAAGTTAAGATTCAGATAAAACAGATGTTAGCTAGTAGATGTTAGCATTTCCTGTCTCACAGGCTCCTTATGCTCCTTTACCATTATGCTAAAACGATGAAAAATGTTAAATAATAAAGAGTAAAATATGTGCATGACAAGATATTAAACTTTAAACTGATTTTCACAAATTATGATGCCCTGAATAGTCAGTTCCTTTGAAATTTCACCACTTCTCTCCTTTACTTCTGTAATACGTAGTTTGTTTTTCTGCTCGCTCAGTTGAACAGAGCTTCTTTTCTCCAACATGCTAACCTCATCCAGGATCTGGATTTGAACCCAGAACCTTCAGAGCCAAGATCACAGAGATGAGGAAACCTTCTCAGTCGTGAACAATCCTTTGTTTTGTCCCGGGTTGCATTTTGGGAAACTCGGGATCTAAGCTGTAAGCCCTGATTGCTGCTCATTGTTCTAAAAATGGGAGATTTTTTTATTGTGTGTGTGTAACAGGTTTAACAATCCTTATTAATTGGGACCAAGGGTTATTGTGGAGGATTCTGGAGCTACAGGCTTACAAAAACTGAAAAGTACCTCAGAGTTATGAAGTAGCTCAGACAGAACAGCCTGTACAGGTCAGGCTCCATGCAAGGAAAATAATGAACATCTTCTTTTGGTTTCTACAAACCAAACTGATATGATTATATTCATGCAAATGTCTTCTCTCTACAGGAGCTGCCAGCTGGGGAAATGAAGTTTCCATGAAGCCCATCAATCGTGAAGCTGTGCATCATTGGTTCATTCATTAGTGAGCTCAATAAAACAGGAAGTCAGTGAAAGTTGGAGGAAGAACAGCCGAGCTTCCCTTTGAATAAGTTCTCTAAATCTAAGATGTCAACGGAGACCGTCGACAAGGAAGGAAGAGGAACCAAAACCTCTAAAACGTCAAAGGATCACAAAAAGGTAAAACAAAATCCATCATTTGTCAAATTAGTTCTGACTTTCTAGTGGATTTTTAAACTACTATCTCAGAAATATTTAATTATCATCAGCATTTCTAATGTTGAAATGTTAGGTGCAACTTTCTCCCTAAGCTTCATGTGAGAGTCGTTTATCAATGCAAATGTTTTGGTATCAGGCCAAAATATTTAAAAGGTTTAGCCATGACAATGAGTTCACTTTACTCTAGTTACAAGATTTCAATAGTTTTATTAGATAAAATAATCCATTATTAGTCCCACAAGTGAGAAATTTAAGCCGCTACGGCATAAAGTGAGACAGAACAAAAGATTTACAAAAATGAAAACACAGGGCAGTGCAGAAAAACACCAAACTAGCTAAACTAGACATTTAAATATGAACCTTTCAATATATTCTAGTTTGGTGTAATCTGCAGCAGTTGCAAGATTATTAAAATGTCTGAAATATTTTTACAAATCTGTGTTGAATCCATAATATAAAGAATTAGGTCATTTCCTGCTGCTGGTTGTATATAATAATTGACCTGCAATTTGGGACGATTTTTACAATGACTGGTACTGATGTCATCATGGTTTTCAAAATTAATCTCGAGCAACCTCATAATATCTCGTTAAAATCGGTTTTGAAGGGGAAAGAATGTAAATAACTTTTTCCAGACAACTGTAGATCTTTGTGTAAACTGGTCAGTTTTGAATCTTAACTCCTAATTTCATAGTATTCTGGTGATTTATGTTTTTTTTTTTTTTTTTTTTATTTTAGGTCAATATTAAACTTTTCAAATAAACATTTCTGGGGATTCCTAAGCCAGTTTTAAAATGTAGGAGTTATCTTTAGGCTAACTGTAACCATCAAAAGCAGTATTTTCCTAACTTTGATGAATCTATGAACTGTTCTAAATCAAATGTAGTATCCCGTAATTATTTTGAGACTTAAATCTTATCATACAATGCTAAATGTTACATTTCATTATTTGTTAGCACTTAGAAATATAGATGTTTTCTTTATTCTGTCTTGATTAAATGAACAAGTTCAGTTGTCCTCCACAGTAAAAGCTAATAATTTTGTATAGTTTGATGTGTATATGTTGCCAAATATAAAATATTGTCAATAAATTTTGTTTTTTTTAAATTTCCTTCTTGTTTGCGCAAGCTAGCTCTATAAGGCTGCTAGCTTTAAAAGGCTGCTAGCTTTAAAAGGCTGCTAGCTTTATAAGGCTGCTAGCTTTATAAGGCTGTTAGCTTTAAGAAGTTGCTAGCTTTAAGAAGTTGCTAGCTTTAAGAAGTTGCTAGCTTTAAGAAGCTGTTAGCTTTCAGAAGCTGTTAGCTTTATGAAGCTGCTAGCTTTAAAAGGCTGCTAGCTTTAAGAAGCTGTTAGCTTTAAGAAGCTGCAGGCTATAGGTAGGTGTCACTTTAAAAATACAAACAAATTGACACGGATAAGATCAGATTACATGCTGAACTAGACCAGTATATATGAAGAGGAACATGATATTGTGTTTTTCCCAAAATGGATCTAGGCTATTTACACTAACGTTCAGTTAGCAAGTGGTGCAAACCGTTAGCGGCTACATGTTAGCATAATCCCAAACAACAACACAGCCTCTGTGTGAGCCTGAAAGTGTTAAGTATTTGTTTGTTTATGAGGTCACCGCCACCACTGAACATGTTTACAAGCTAATTAACACAAAGCCAAGTACAGCTGAGGGAGTCAACAGTCATTAACATGATTCATCCCGAGGGGAACGTGCTAACCCCGACACTTTCTACTAGACCAAATGTTACAGATGCTAAATATAGCCTGTTCGTGAGGGGGAAATGTAAAAGTTATGCGTTCAGACAGGAAAGAAGTAATTAGATTCTTTTTATTATTTATAAATGTGTCTGTCAGCCCACAGCAGAGGCCCTGAAAGGAGCCATCCAGCTGGGAATCGGCTATGCTGTTGGAAACCTGAGCTCCAAACCAGACAGAGATGTTCTGATGCAGGACTTCTCCATGGTAGAAACCGTCTTCCTACCCAGGTAAACATTTACATGCAGTACAAATAGAGGTAAATCAAGATCAACTGTCAGTTACCCACTGGTGGGTTTTTATTAAGGGTGAAATGGCTCACCACCCATGGCCGCACGTCCTGTGGGGGCGGCTGCACGCCGAAGACATTTTCTATTACTTCTTAAATGGATGCAGAATGGATGAACATACAAACTGGTCAAACATGGACTGAATTAATGGTTTCTGTTGCACAATATCAAATTAAAGACAAACCGTTAATTTGTTTTATTCATTAAATAGAGAGAAAAATACATTATAATTATTTTCAACCAAATAAGTTAAAGCCGATAAATGATTGAACTTTCTGTTTCTCTGAGGTATAACTAAGACTTTCTGTTCTACCATCACAAACATAAATGTATAATTTGCTAAATGCTGCAGGGACTTACCTTACAGATGCACTATAATTGTGTCTGGCATGAATTGTTAGTGTGATAATATGAAATACCAGGATATGTTGGAAAGAAATCTAGTTTGATCTGTTAGAAAAATGAAATAAATTGAATAACAATTTATGGTGGAAATGATTCACCATGTGGAAAATCAACTTTATTCGTCCAAATAAAGTATTTGACCAGATCTAATGACAAAAAAACCTGCTAGGTGATTCTGAGAGAAGAAAGTTAAAGGTTCAACTCCAACCTAACGAAATGTAATAGATTTTGTCCTGCTAGTTTCCAGTTGTACAAATATTACCAACATGTGTTCCAGTGATTGTGGCACAATTTACTTTGTATGAAATATTTTTGAACATTTCTAGTAGCTTAAAGGCTTTGATACAGAACAAATTGGTGTTGGTTTAATTTCACAAGCCGTCACGCTTGGTCAGACATTATCTGGAAACGTGACGCTGCAGGAAAACGCTTTAGCAATGTTTGGTTTACCCTCTGACTGGTCAAACTGCCTCACCAGTTAACTAACTACCATATTTTATTACTATTATCTCCAGTGATGGCAGCAACCTGACTCCGGCGCATCATTTCCCAGATTTCCGTCTGAAAACGTACGCGCCGCTGGCCTTCCGCTACTTCAGGGAGCTGTTTGGCATCAAGCCTGACGACTATCTGGTGAGCTGAAACCACAACGTCAAACTGACTCATCACTGCGCTGATGTGAGTTTCCTTGTAACTGGTTGCGAAATGTTGCGTCTCTCCGTCTCAGTACTCCATCTGTAAGGAGCCGCTGATCGAGCTGTCCAACCCCGGCGCCAGCAGCTCCTGGTTCTACCTCACCAGCGACGACGAGTTCATCATCAAGACGGTGCAGCACAAAGAGGCGGAGTTTCTGCAGAAGCTGCTTCCTGGTTACTACATGGTGGGTTGCTCAGTCAAACGTTTCCCAACAGTGACTTCACAAGACGCTCGGCTTCCCACAAAGCGCTTATCAGTTTTCTGACACTTAAATCTTCTAGATCACGTATATAACCAGGATAAAAACTAAAGGCTGTTTTCAAATCAAAATTTTATTTAATAAGGAAAAAATATACTGAGAAATATACTTTTAAATTCACCTATTAAGCTTCTCTGAACAGGTTAGGATTAATGCATGGCCTATACAAAACATGTTCTTTACATTATTTGCACAACATCTATCATGGATAATGAGATTTTAGCTGTTTTAGGGCATCAAACCCCTGAACTTAAAATTAACAGCAACATAAACTCAACATAAAACGGATGCAAACAGATGGATAACATATTTAACAAGCAGAAGTGGAGCCTCCTGCACAACCAGCAATAGTTTCTGCACGCCAAGTCAACAATTAAACTCCACCTTGTCTTCATGTCGTCTTCCCTGCTCTGTTCTCATTTCAGAATCTGAACCAGAACCCGCGGACGCTGCTGCCCAAATTTTACGGCCTTTACTGCATCCAGTGCGGCGGCGTGACGGTGCGCGTGGTGGTGATGAACAACGTTCTGCCTCGAGCCATGAAGATGCACTTCAAATACGACCTGAAAGGCTCGTCCTACAAACGCCGCGCTTCACGCAAGGAGCGCGTGAAGAACTCGCCGACGTTCAAAGACCTGGACTTCCAGGAGATGCACCAGGACGGGCTTTTCTTCGACCCGGACACCTACAGCGCCCTGATGAAGACGCTGCAGAGGGACTGCAGGGTGAGCAGGAACGCACTGCAAAAACACTAAATATCACCAAGCATTCCTCAAGGTTTTAGTGGAAGTAACTCGGTTTATTTAAAATAAGACAACACTAACTTACAAGTAACTTTTCAGCTTGTTTTAAGTCAATAATATTGATGAAAAACTTCTAGTTATAAGCAAATCTGCCAGAGGAACAAGACATTTTGGCTTTTAACATGGATAATATTTATGAAATAGAAAGAATAACATTTTCTTTTTGCAGTTTTCTATTAGTAAAGCATTAATCATGAATATTAACTCCACAAATGTTAAAATGCAACACAAATATAGCATCATGTTGGTAAAGCATGACGACCAAATTTAACTTTTCAGTCTGAATGAATCTTAGAAAGTATTTCTATTCAAATTTTTACTCCAAATATCTTGGCATATTTGATGCAAAACTAACTTAAAATGAACATTTTAGTTGTTTTAAATAAATAATCCCTAAATAGTTGTTAGTAAAATAATCTTTCAGTGGAACAAAACTTTTCCTTATATGGTAAAATGTTCCACTGGTTGATAATTTCTCTTACAACAGGAACTTTGTTCATCAATATTAAGGAATTATTAACTACTACAGGCTCATATTTTTTGCTGAAAAAATATTTTAAGTTAATACAAAGTTTTTTTGTTGAACCTTTTTAAACTTTAATGTCTCCCAAAGTTAATTTTCTGTCTTTTAAGCTAGAAATGCTTCAAACAAAATTTTAAAATGTCAGATTTCAATAATTCTGAAGGATTTTATCTCTTCATCCCACTTTAGGATTTTTATTTTAAGTGAACTAAGATATTTATACTACAAACTAGACTAAAATACTTGGTAAGACAGCAGCTTTTATTAGTGTTGTCTGGTGGGAACCGCAGACTAAACGTTAGCAGTGCTGCTAACCGGAAAGCGCTAATCATAAATATCACTTCCACTGTTGCTCAAGGGTTTTTCCAACACAGCATCGTGTTTGTATGAGCAAAGGGAAAACTCCTGGTCTGAATTCAACTCTGCAAAAAAAAAAAAATCTTACCAAGTGGTTTTTTAGTCTAGTTTCTATTCAAATATCTTTATTGTACATTTTAAATAAAACAAAACTTGCAAGTAACTATTCAGCAAAATGTAGGAGCTTGTTATGAATACATAATTCCTTAATTTTGGAAAAATAAGTGTATTGTATGTGTATTTTTACTATTACTTTAGTAATTTTATTAGGAAGTATTTCTACTCTTGAGTAAAATTGATGGTTACTGATTGTAACATGTAAAAGGACAACAACTCTAAGCCAACAGCCAGAGTGGTTTTAGATAGAAAGGCCTAGTCAAAGTCACAAAAGTGGTTGCGTTTGCATCGTATTGCTGTAGGAAAAACTGCAGAAGTTTCCAGAATCTACATTTAACTTCATGTTTCCACGTAACTGAAGATCATGTGGTTCTAAAATACAGAAATGAAGGTTTGTGAACACAAAGGGAGCGAAGAGAACTGATTAAACGGCTGATCTCTAATAGAAACAAATCTGAGCTTACACAGAAATATTCATTAGTGGTGAGAGACTCAGCAGCTGGAGCTGATTCCCACTATCAGCTCGTTTTACTTGCTTGTTGTTCCATCAAATTCCCCGGACCAAACACTCAGAGAAACTGAGACTCAATCAACTTATCGCTTCAGTCCACAGCGGGTTTCGCTCTTTGCTCCTCACTAAGCCTATGATCACCCCACAATTCTCCACTTTGATGACGTTACGCAACACAACAGAGCAGCAGGCTGCGCCGCAACAACATCCCTGCTTCTCTGTCTGTTGTTTTATTAAACAGAAGCAACAATGGCCACTTGATTAAGAATTAGCACCTGAGCAGCTCTAACCGGTCGGCTGTGTGTAACATCAGTCTGTGTGTTGGGTAACTGGGGGTATTAAGAGTCTCTTTGTTTGTGTTCAGAGGCTTAGAACGTTCTGTACTTTCTGGTTTAACCTTTTTAAACTTTAATACCAGCTTACATGAATCCCAAAGTTCATTTTCTGTCTTTTTAAGCTAGAAATGCTTCAAACAATACTCTAAAAAGTCACATTTCAACAATTGTAAAGGATTTTCACTCTTTATCCCTGTTCAGATTTTTTTTTCCAAACTATATGATGTAATGTTCAATGCATACTCCTACAGTGGATCTTCACAACCACCTAGTAATAGCTGAATTCTGCAAATTCGCTCTAAATAATGTTATAATTGCCTATTTTTAAATTCAAACACCAAATATTAACTTAACATGCACCGATATATGCAATGGAAACTATCTTAGCACTAATGCAGAAGCTAATAGCTACAAACTTGGCTAATAAACTAGATTCTGACCAAGCTAACGGCTAATAAGAGTCAAGCTAAGGGCTAATCAGAATCAAGCTAAGGGCTAATCAGAGTCAAGCTAAGGGCTAATCAGAAATCAAGCTAAGTGCTAATCAGAGTCAAGCTAAGGGCTAATCAGAGTCAAACTAACAACTATTTGCTGTTAAGCTAAAAAGCACTAATCAAAACTTTAGTGTCAAGCTAATGGCTAATTGTTGGTCAGTGAAAAAAAAAGAAATTTCAGTTTGAAAAGTCAAAAATTTACTTTGGAAAAAATTTTTTTATTAATCTGAGAAATTTCTGAATTTGAAAAGTCAAATTTTCAATTGCCTGAGTTGAAAAAATTGAACATTTTAAACTTTTTAAATTCAGAATTAGCATAGCAAACATTTGAGAAAATAGAAAATACTCATTGAAACAGAGAAATCATATAGAAACTGAAATAAAAGCTTTAAATCTTGCATATTTTGGTCGATGTAGGATGACTGTTAGCATTAGCTAGCGTAGCTCATGAGAATTCCTCATTGATGCTCCAAACAGTCTTCTAGCTGGTATTCGACGCTCCTCCTGACTTCTGGCTCTTCAGGTCCTGGAAAGCTTCAAGATCATGGACTACAGTTTGCTGCTGGGCATCCATGTGCTGGACAGGAAGCCGCTGAGCCGAGGGAACCGCTGCGACAGCAGGAGAGGACAGAAAGTCCTCTACTCCACCGCCCTGGAGTCCATCCAGGGGACGGTGAAGGACCCAGAACCGGTCGCAGACGACGACACGTGAGTTTTGTTACAAACAAACCCGGATTATTCTCCAATCACACTAAATATGTTTAAATGTATCAAAACAATCATCACTTTCTCTACAGGTTGGGTGGGATTCCTGCAAAACACAAAGATGAAAACCTGCTCATCTTTTTAGGAATCATTGATATTCTTCAGTCGTACAGGTAACAAAAAACACAGGTAGCATTTTAAGGCCTTGGTGGATGGAGAGACAGGAGTGAATTTCTGCCAAACATTTGAGGTTTTTTTTAGATTAATCTCTGAAATTTTCAAGAAAGAAACTTAGAAATTTCTCTTTGCTTTCTTTGAAAAAAAAGAATTTGACAATAACCTGAAATGTAATTTTTTTTTTATGGGTCTTGTGGCACTTTCCATTGTTTTCTGTTGACATTTGCTGTATCTTTGCTCATTTTATTGTTTTTTTCCAGGTTCATTAAGAAAGTTGAGCACTCCTGGAAGGCTCTCGTGCACGACGGGGTCAGTTTGTCGACCTGCGCTTCCATTTCACCCACAGATTCATAAAAACATTTTATTTGACCCTTTCTCTGCTTGCAGGACACCGTATCGGTCCACAGGCCCGGTTTTTACGCAGACAGGTTTCTGAAATTCATGGGAACGACTGTTTTCAGAAAGCTTCATCGTACGTTTAACTTTCTGCTTTATTTATTTATGTATTTCTAGTCGGTTTGTGTTTGATGAGTTTGTCTTTTCTGTTTCTGTGACGTCAGCTTTAAGAGGGGCGTCTTCGAAGAGGAAGAGGAGTTCCCTCCATGCAGGGAAATCGGCGTCTCAGGAGTTTCTGTCCATACAGAAGGAGAAGGAGGAGAAGAAGGCACAGAGCATGGACAACCTGGATGGAAACTGTAACATAAACTTTACCCCCATTTTTTAAAAACTAAATATCTTTTTATCCTTTCTGATTCCCTTTCTGGTGTTTCAACAGTTTACAGTTCCTCCAAACAACCGGATCTTCTCCCCAAATCTGCTCTGACTGAATCCATCCGAAACGACGACGAGGAAACTGAAAACAGGTACTTTGTCTCCCTGGCAACCATCTTGCCTCACATCCTGTTGTTTTCAACAATAACAGGAAAAAAAAACTTTTGTTTCCTGATATGAAAACCCGCAAATACTGAACTCGGTTCACCTGATTTTGACGTAAAAATAATTTTGGAGTCATTTTCATTAAGACGTCTTGCATCTGAAGTGACAACAATTTGTGTTTTTAAGAAAAGAATCAAAAAGTTCTCATCCAAGAAATTACTCAGAAGTGAAAAAGTATTTGGTAAAAAGTACTAACTGATCAAATTATCAATTATTTAATATTTTAAAATTGCATCATTAAAACAAATGACATGGAAAACATGTTTGTTTTTCATTCAATGGGAAAAATACCCAGAAATTTTACTCAAGTAAGACTGGAAATACTTAATAATAAAATTACTAAAAGTACCTAAAGTAAATTTACATATAAAAGTGCATAATTTTTCCACAAAAGTTGCTGTAATTGAGGTAATGTACTTATTACATTACATGAATACTCTGAAAACCTTCAGTACATAAAAATCTAAAATGTGTTTTTTCTTCTGTCCAGTGAAGATCGCCGGGACTCCAGCTCCACTTTAGCTCTGGATGATCCGCTGCCGTCGCTCAGCAGGAGCCAGTCAGACTCTGAGTTGGATGTTTACTTGGTATGAAATGTTTTTATCCACAAGTTACTGATCATAAACAATATATTTTTATGAGATCTGCGTTGGTCCTTTCTGCTAAATGCAACACTGCTGACCAGCTAGAATAAAAATTGAGATAATCTAATTTATTATCACTTGTGCTTGATGGAAGAAAGAAGATTTAGACTCATAATTCATCAGGCTGGTTTTTTTTTTTTTTTTTAAATAAAAATCCATCCATCTTGTTAATTATTAATGAAGAAAATAAAAAATGACAGGTGGTTTTCATAATGTTTCACATGAAAACATTATGAAAAGTGCCCCGCAGTCAATAAAACATAAATAAAATCTAGATTTTTTTTTTGTTATGTGCAGTGATGATGAAAAAGTTAGCTATGCTAATCAGAAAGCTCTAATCATAAACAAATAGCATAAGCTAATGCTTGATTGCTAGTGCTGGGATGCTAACACAGTATTTAGAAGAAGCTAATGCTAACCCGCTATCTTTAAATTATATTTGTCCTCGTAACACTACAACCCTTGAGCAACCATTTAATTTTTATGTAGCAACTAATATGCCCTATAATTGCATGTTTATCTCATTGTGTCCGTTTTTTATTTTGTTCTTGTACTTTTCATATTTCAAATAAAGTTATTGTGGAAAAAACGGACAAAACGTGAGGAGAGGAAACGGAAACAGCATTTACCTCCTTCACAATAAGAGCTTGAATATAAATGTTAATCGTCGATAATCGAAATTTAAACGCAGATGGCGAACTTTTTTCAACTTCGTTTACAAAACAGCAGAGAAAATATCTGGAAAAATTAATTTCCTGGAAGCTAAGTGCTAAACGTTTTGGAAGAAAAAGCAAAACAAAAAGTTAGCTTCACTATTAGCATATTAGCAAAAGTGTGCCCACCACTGCCTTATTATCTATATTATTAAAATATTAAGTTTATTGTTACACAGAGGAGGAAAAACTCATATTTTTATAAACAGATGCCAACATTTTAGTTCTAAGATACTTTTGTTTTTGTAGGCGGTGTAGCTTCTAATATTTCCTTTCTTTGACAGATTATCACATACACCTTTAAAGCTACCAGCTTTTTAAAAAAATAACATTCAACATTTCTTTACAAAATGTGGCCTTAATACATTTTCAGCCTCACACAGACTCGCCCAGGCGACCCAGCTGGAGCTGATCACGTGTTTGTGTTGCAACATCCATAAAAATGTAAGCATTAAATTACATCTACAAACATTTCCATTCACTTGTTTCTTTCTTCTTTAAAGACGCTGAGGGTCTTCTGGGCTTTCGGTTTTCCCTTCATCAGACGTTCTGGGACAAAAATAGAAACCCGTAGATTATACTCAGTGACTCATGATAAGTGAACTCCCCTGCAGCCATGAGATGTTACTGTTAATGACACGACTTCATCTTCCTGTTTGTCACGCTCATGCAATTTGTCTCATCGTTAAAATACTTTCTCGCTTGATGGTTGCGGTTTCGAGGGGTCAAAAGTTCCCGCTGTCATCGTCCAACCTGAGTGACTCAGACTTTTTCCCTTTTTGCTTTCCAGCCTGGGAAAACCTCAGTGAATTTGCTTACATAACCATCAAATCCTCATTCGGGCTTATATGGCGCTGTTTTCCAGCCTGTGTTGAGCAGACGTCCGAGTTAATCTGATCTCAGTGGCTCAGGCGGAGCACAGAGAAATTCAACAACTGGAACACAGACACAAATAAGAAATTTAGTTCGCATGAACTTCTCTATATGCTGTCCTTCTACCAGTTTGGGCAAAACATTTACCCTATTTGTTTATTTTCCTCCATTTTTGAATCTATTTGGAACCAAAATAAATCTTTCTGCGGATTATAAACAATCTTATAACCCATAAGAAATTTTATCTGACTAAAAATGTCAAATTAAATAATAGAAAATTGCATATAAACAGTGAAAATACTTTGCAACAGTTAATCCGCTTAGTTTTAAGATGCAATAAAGAAGCTTTTTATTTTAAAACAGCCATCTTGTAGTATAAAATAACACAAATACCTGGAATTGACAAGTTAAGTTGAAAACGTTCAAAAGCAGAAATATGTGGAGAAACAAATATGAGCCACCAGGGGGCGACAACGCACGTTTTTAAAAACTGATTTTATTTTATAAAGATAATAAATGTAGGATTTTTGCAACAATTTTTAACAGAACATACAAAAACTAAGAACTTACATGTAACAAATGACATTAATAAATGCTAAATAAATATAAAAAGTTCAGTTATGAGACACAAAGGGTCAGGTAGGAGGAATAATAGTCATTTGTGTTTTTCCTGAAAGGTATTAAATAGGAATTATGTTTTATTTTTCTTTTCCAGTGAGGAAGAACCTATGAGCAAACTTTTAAGACTACAAGCAGGAGCATGCTGGTTGCCGCCTCCATCATCGTCATTTTCTGTGTCATCATCAATGAGGCAAATCACTGTAGATCCATTTTCATTCTATTAATAGAAGATGTTTGTGGTTTGAGATCCACTGTTCTGACAAAAACAAAACACTAAGCTGCCACTGCTTCTCCCTCTTCCATTTTGTTGTTCACTGTGCTGGCAGTAAATATTTAATTTCACTTTGTTCTCTTTTGCTTGTTAGTCTTTGTTTTAATGTAAATATGGAACTTTCTCAGCGGCTGGATCCCTGAGGACGGAGATTACTTTCCCAGAAATGATGTTCAGAGGTGATTCTGTTACCTGTAGCATCACAGTGCAGCTTGGACTGCTGTGTACTTACAAAACGTATTTCAATGAAGGGTTGTGCTCTCCTATATTTACAGTATCATGCAAAACATCTGATAGCACTAAATAATACAGATTAAACTTTCCTTGAACTTACTGCTTCCTGTACTGGGTGCCTTCCTGAGACTTTTCCCAGATACCCATCAGATCATGTCCTGAAACCTATCAGTTATTGGCTTAAAATATTTCTGGAACCTATTCTGATCCTGGAATCATAATAGGTTCCCGGTACTTTCCAGGAACCTTCCATGGACCTTGATGGGCACATCCCTGGAAACTACAGGTACTTTTCTTGTAACCTGCCAGTTATTGGCTTGAGAATGGACCAGGTACCAACCAGGAATGTTCTCAGGCTAATCACTGGTAAGTTTCAGGCAAGTATCTGGCATTTTTCAGAAATGTAGCTGGTATGTTCTAAGTCTTTTCTGAAACTTGTGAGGGATTGTCCTGGAACGTTCGTAGAAGATTTCTCACAACTTAACAGAAACATTTCTAGAAACTGTCAGGTTCTTTCCTGTAACTTACCAGTTATTGGGCTGAGACTTTGCTGGAACTTATCAGGTTCCAACCTAGAACATCATCAGAACGTACCAGATGCTTTCCTGGAACTGTTCCTAGAATTTACCAGGGACGTTCCTGGAAACTTCCAGGTAGTGTACTGAAACTTTCCAGGTGCTATCCTGGTATTTTCATGGAATCTACTAGGCACTTCCCAAGAACTTACAACACACTTTCTTGAAATCCAGTGGTGCTTTCTAGTAACTTAGTTACTGGCGTAATACTTCTCTGTAGCTTATCATGTACTATCCTGGAAACTATCATGCAATTTTCTGTAACTATGCTGGAATATTCTCAGCACCTTTCCCTGGACCTACCAGACACCTTTGCCTGTAATTTACCGGTTGCTGACCTTAGACTTTCTGAAACCTTTCCCAGAGCTTACCAGCCACATTCCTGAAAACTATCAGGTACTTTCCTGGGATGCAACATTTAATTTCCTGAACCTTATGAGAGACCATCCCTGAACATGGCTCATGTCTCAGAGTCCAGGTGGAAGTCCAGCGTTAAGTTTCCAGTCAGCGACTGTCTGGGTCGCCATGTCAACTGCTGGTTTGGTCTACTGGGTTTTCTAAAGACCAGCAGTCTAACATTATTTGTGGTCCTTCTAGAGCTTATGGACATGCAGATATTTTCCAGCAGGACTTGGAACCTGCAAAGCCTGTCAAAGACACCAAAATCTATTTCAGTGACAATATTACTTTGCTTGATTGGCCAGCAGATGGACAATCAGGACAATTTAAGACAATTTAAGATTGTCTAAGTGCTTGGAAGTTAAACATAAAAATTCAGGGATGAATAAATAATACCAAACATTAGCTTTCTTAATTTGAAGATCTTAGTCTGTTAGCATGCTAAAGATTAGCATAGCTGTTTTGTAGTTACTGTGTGAGCCTAGTAGCATCTGGACACAGCTGTACATTTTTGTGACATGAACTAATCAGTAAGTCTCCATAGCAACCCATATGCACGAAAACTGCTTTGAAGAAACAGGCGAACATTAGCATGTTAGCATGACATGCTAATTTCTCAGCTACAAATGCTATAGATAGATACAGTAGTAGAAATATTAGTTTTAAACTTCCTGCAACATGTTATGCAAACTGTCAAGACGGAGCATCTCAGCCTTTAACTTTGTTTTTAACTATTCAATTTTCAAACTGTGTTGTCATAGTAACACTTACAGCCACTGTCTCGTTTTAGCTACATTGTCAAAAATGTTTTGATTATCCAATAAAAGGTGATTGTTTAAAATACCTTAAACAAATTCTGATTTTATGTGAAAAGGCTTTTTTTTTTGTCTTTGTTTGGCTTTAGTTCACATATTGTGTTTAAACCAAATTTGTTTCTCTGTGGTGTTTAAGAATAAATTTGTAAATTTCTGGAAATAAATTATTTACAGTCCTAAAGTTTATCTGTGATCTTTTGTTTTATGTTCACTCATAATCAGAGAAATTCATCTTTTATATATAAATATGTATACATAATTATTCTGATTTGACTTTAATCCTGAGTACTTAGCATTATGCTAAGGGTTATTTATTTTAAAAATGAGTTTATAAATTACTGATAACCCCTGTTTTTATTCATTTTTATATAGATTATTCAGTCATAGGACATTTGGAGCCTCTTTGATTAATGCAGTGATAAAACAAGCTATGAAAGCTAACCAGGGGTGTCCAAAGTGTAGCCTGGGGCCCATCTGTGGCCCTCGGATAAGTTTTGTGTGGCCCTGACCACAATTCAAGAATTGCACAAAAAATTTGGCTCTCTAACATTTTTTTCTTTTCTTTTTTTCATAAATGAAAAACATCCAGCAGATCCTACTAAATAAGTTTTTGTCTCTCATGCAAATATCTTAGTTTTCTCTAAATAAGACAAAACTAAAATGTAACTTGAAGGAAATAATTCCTTAATATTGATAAATTATTATTTCCCCTGGCAGATTTTGTCACATGTTGTAAAAATAGCCATTATTTATTATCTATGAAGATTTTTGTGTAAAAAATTGTAACATGTTTTAAGCTAGGTTTTAGTTGCTAGGTGACAGGGGTTTCTGCTGGGGTTGCTGGGAAATGGGCAGATTATGTCACTATAACGAGATATTTTCCTCCTCGTTATGAATGACATAAACTGCCTGAGGACATGTTGCTTTCTAAGAAATATTAGGAATTATAGATTTTTTTCCCCACTGAAAAGTTACTACAAGTTAGTTTAGTTTTATTTGAAGTGAACTAAAGTGTTTGGATCAGAAACTGTAACATACTTGGTAAAACTTTGAGTTTTTCCAGTTTGTTTTTCCAGTTTGTTTTTCCAGTGTGTTTTTCCAGTGACTTTCCGCCTTGTTGTTGTCAGCTGACAGAAGTGTGTGTGTGAAAGGCAGAAGACAAAACGCCGTCGGATGCTGAAGAACCCGTTGACAGGAAAAGGAGGCGGCTCTGCTCCTTCCTGCTCCAGTCCGGCTTCCTGTCCCAGTGAGTTCCCAGTGTTTGTGTCCAGTATCTGATCCTGGATCTCGTGGTCGAGGGAACGAGGCGCGGCGCCTCCACCGGACCCCCACAGGGACCAGGGAGGTTCGGTTGATGCTCAGCGGAACCAGGTCCGACCCCAGCAGGAAGATCTGAGCCAACCACTGGAGAAGCACCGCAGGGAGGGGTCAAAGGTCACAGAGGGAAACAAACTTCATCCATTAAACAGCCCTAACCATCCACTCATCCATCCATCCACTCATCCATCCGTTTTGTTGCTGTATCTGTTATTTAATTTGTTAAATAATAAAATAAATACTACGAGGACAAAGTCAAACAAAACTTTGTTGTTTTTTTTCTTTATTGAGGATCAATTATTAATATGCTGCATATAATCAGACAGACATAGAAACATCACGGACTTCCTGTGGTTTTTATTCAAAGTTCAGAATAAGAACCTGGACTCAGTTCACCAGTTTCAACATGTTATTTAAATAAATAGATTTTATTTTGTTTAATTCATGAATCCGTGTTCAGTGTGACTGAATGTATTTCCCTCTGCAGAGCAGCTGGGTCTGAATCCACTCAGTAAATCAGTGATGAGTCAGAGCAGCGATACCATCAGCCGCACCCACCGCGGTTTCAACTGCACACCTGAAATCACTAAGCCACGCCCACATACCTGCCACAACCAGGAAGAGCGATTATATATGGACTTCTCCCGAACGTCCACCGATACCTTTCCCCGCTGAAGACCCCTTCCAGCCCACCTCCTCCCCGCCCGGGCCGGTAGCTCGGGATAAAACCTGCGTTGGACCGGGAGAACCGGGAGAAAGTCGCGGTTTCGCCAGGTGAGTCCGCCCTGTTCTGCGCGCTCAAATGTCGCCTCTGTTGTTTTTCTCTCCGTGTTTCTCAGCCATGTTGGATCAGAAAGCGACACGGACCGAGAAATAATGACTTACTGAGGCGGTTTAAGGTGGAATAACCACCTTTAGTGCGCTTTTAAGGTGGAATTAAAGGGTTAGTTTATGGTAATTTGACCCAGTTCGAGTCCAGGCCGGTTCTGTTGGCGTTCATCCAGGAACAAACGGCGTGTCTGTCTGTGTGGCCTTCAGGGAGCCTCAGGTGTGTCATGCATGACCAAACAGTTCTCCACTGCCTTTAACCTCTAATGGGGTTTATGGAACATATTTAATTCACTTTCACATTTTCAAATGACCTTTTCAAGAGAAAAATGGATTTTCACAGAAATAATTTAATTTCTTCTCAACTTTTAGGCCTCAAGCATAAATTCAGTTTTGATACTTTTTCTCTTTTCGCGGTAAAAATGACAGAAAATGTTTCAGACATGGAGTTTCAATATGTGGCAGTTATTCAAAATTCTCTGATTTGGTGTAAAATAGTTTTAAATAGGATCAATACAAATATATAATTTGATTTTATGGCTTTTAGATTTGAAAGACGCTGCAGATGTAGATTATTTTGTATTGGAATAAAAGTCTGAACAGCGTAAAACACATTATTTACAAAAATTATTTGCCTTTCCTGAACTATAAATTGTTTAGGCTTCCTTTGGTAGTCTAGCTTTTAATACTTTTAGTAAAATAATTTGCAGTTTATGATCATAATAGAAATCTGATATTTTTTCATCTTTCTGTTTTTTACTAAACTTTTTCCTCATTTTTTTTTTATTTTGCAAAACCAGTTTAATGTTTAGATTTTGAAAGTTTTGAAGTTAAAAAAAGTGTTTATTTTAATTGCAAAATATTTAAATAATTGGATTTTTTTTAAAAAAAGAATTTTAAGTTTTTAGGTTTGTAAGAAGTTAGTTAAAAAGATGAAGAATTAGAAATTTTCTTCAGAATTTATAAAATATTTAACTGCATTTTTAAAATTACAAAATAGATTTTTATACTATGGAAGAAATAAGAAACAAAAACATCTTTTAAAACTGGTCAGTGATTAGCATTTATAACTTTCCAAGCCATAATCCTGTTTGACTCAAATAATTGTATTTCCTTTAAATAACACAGGAAAATGTGATAATATGAGGAAAACCTTCCCGTTAGTCTTTAAATTCCTGATATTTAGTCGTTTATTTTTAGGTTTATGGTCAGTTAATCATTTCTAATCACTGGAACTTCTTCAGTTTTAATTCCATTTCCTCTTCATTGTTCCCGATCTGTTGGCGTTCAGTTCTTGTTGCTTTTATTGGGCTTTTGTCAAACATAATGACCTTTTCTGACGTAATGGAGGCATATAGATGCTGATCCGTGGAACCGGTTGGAGAACCTGCTTAATGAGTCAAATTTCTTTTCTCCTGGTTACTAAAACTGAACATTTCAGGGAGAAGTGGGCTGGCTGCAGTTTTCCATTGAGCCGAGGAAGGAGAAATGTTTTTTTAAACGGGTTAAGAAGAGGCAGTGAGGCCTGCTGGTTAAAATATTTGATCCTCCCTCTGTGTTTGTTATGGATCAGCGCAGCAGGGAGGCGTTTTATCTGCTCAACCGGCTGCGTTTGCCAAGCATTGCTTTGAAAAGAAACGCTGTGCAGTCCTGACCAGCTTTTACTGGTATTAATAACACAAAGAAAATTGAGATTATGCAACAACTTTACTCAGTTTTAAATACAGTCTGAGTTGTTTACGTCCCCCAGTTGACAAAATAGACAATTTAAAGAGACTTTAACTGGAGAAACTGGTCAGACTATTAAGTCTACAAGCTGAAATCAATTTATTGATGTAAGAATCAGATAAACTGATTTCACACGCTTTGAAAACAATCTCATACATTCCAACTTCAGATTGGATTTTATTTTATATTTACAGAGAGAATTGATTTTATGTTTTATTTACTTTGGGTATTTAAAATGTCTTAAATGTTCAATAGCATTTCAAGTTTATTGGTCTTTGCGAATGTGTTCTTTATTATTATGCCATTAAATTACTTAAATCGTCTCAAAACAGCAATTAATCCATAGAATAACCATCAGATTAAATCCAACAGATTCTTCCTTTACTACAAATTGTCACTATAGTAATGCTACTGTGCTGCATTTTAGGCAATAAAATGTTTATTTTCTTATTTAAAAAGCAATGTAAATATATATTTTAATATATTTATGATATGGTAGAAAAAGGCTTAAATGAAAAGTCTTTTGTTTTTGATTAATTGCCAGAATAATCAATTATTAAAATAATCGTTAATCTTAATAGGATGTTAGAAAGTCTGATTTTTCTCGTTCATATGAACAACGCCAGGGTTTTTCTCCTCCATTTGTTGGAAACATCAGATACAGTATCAGATAAGTTGCTTATTTAATCTCCTTGCCGCCGCCGCAGGAAAGAGAAACAACTTTTCAGTCCCTGCAGATTGAAAAATCAGACATTTTTTCCCGTCTCTCATCCCTGATGATCCCGACTCCACCTGTGCAGAGCATGTGCTCGCCGCCTGTCAATCTCTCTCGTCCACTTCCTCCCTCGCTCCCTCCGCACGCTCTCGCCACAGAGTGGCGGCTGGCATGTGTCCCTCCATCTGGCGCGCACATGCACTGCATTTGGACGTTGCGTAATGGCCTCGGGCCGGGGGAACGCGGCGCCACCGTGCCACTACGCCACACGTGGGGAAGTGACAAGGACCGGAGAAACAACCTGCTTATGTAAAGGCATTAAGACGACCAAGCAACTCCCGCCACATTCGCTCACCCGGTTGAGGAAGTAAAAATAGAAAGTTGGTGAGAAACAGAAAACGTGCAGCAACAAAGGAGTTAGCTGCAGGGCTGAGTCGCCTCCGCCGTCTTCTATAATTAATCATGGGAACCTCAGACGCTTTTAGTCCTTAATGCATGATTAAAGTCATCTGCAACATATTTTGGAGATGAAATCGGTTCAAAACGCATTTAAATATCATTTCGGGGTGATTTTAGCTTCACAATTCATTTTGATGCCTGTGGGCAGAAACGATCGGATTAGCTTTGATTAATCAATGATTGAAGCATCAACTAGTTTAATAATTTAATTAATTGGAATATATTTAGACTTGAACAAAAGCCATTTGCTTAAAAGACAAAATATCCAGAGTAGTAATTAAGACATGAAATTTCAGACAATTTAATATCGTTTGTTTTTTTTTTCTGGATGTTTTGACACTAGTTCTGTTTAATCCGCTTTAATTCAGCTTCATTTCATTTGCTTAGAAAGTTTGATTTGTTTGAGGAGAGGCGGATTTACGATCGAACTCTGATTCGGTTCGACTGTATATGTGAACGCCAAGCGGACTGAGACCGTTCCAAAAGCAGGAAGTGGACGACAGCGCCGGGCAGTCTGGGAAAAATGCAACTGAAACAATCGCATTAGCCTAGCGCTAGTAGCAGAAATGGTATGTGGGATTTATCCAAAGGAAAACAAAATTGCTAAGATCTGATTCCATATTGGTTTACATTTGTCTTCAAAGGTTTTCATGTCGTTTCCTTTAGTGGTTCTTGGTGCAGCGCCCCCACAGGCCAGGAGGGGAACAGGTTTTTCATCGGTTTGGTTCATTTGACTCAGTGCAGTGGGAAAGAACAGCAGCTGAAAATGTAACTAATATTGCAATTTTTCTCTGCAGTTGAACCAAATATGGTGGGAAAGCTTATGACTAAAACGTCAGCACAACAATGATAACTTTCTCAGTTTATTCCCCCTGGTGGTTTTCTTCCTTGTTGTTATTTTTCCTGCTCTGAAATCTGCAGCAGCTCTCGTGGCTCGACCATCCAAAGCCGTAATCCAGAGGCCCAGGCTGGTCGAGCACAAATCCCATTCGGAGCATTAGCTGGCATCTCATCGGGAGGGCACATAGATTAATATTTATTATCTGAACCCCCCAGGACACGCATATCTGCTGTCATCTGGAGACTGGATGGTGGATTATTAATCTGGCTCTGCTGACTTTACATCAGGAGACGATACAGAAGTTTATTTTTAAAAACTTAATAATCTAGAAACGAAGATGGGAAAAACATGCAGGAAAACATCATAAATGTGTATTTTTTGAGCCTGGTGGACGTTTGAGCAAGTCGGGGCCAAACGGTGTAGCAAACCTCAGCACATTCTTGGCTGATGAAACGGCTCCAGTTTGACTTCAGGCTGCTTCTGAATACTGAGCAAGTAAAATCCTGGCATGAAGCAAAGTCATAATTCATGACAAAATGCAAATAACCAGCATGGAAACAATTTAATTTACTTTATTTGATCATAATATACTTTATTATTGCATATTTTAGCATTATTTTCATATTTAGCTTATCTCGGTTTACTTTGGCTTAGATAACCTTAACTTAAGCCGATTATCTTATTTTAACTGATCTTTATATATTTGAGCTGGTTTTGACGAAACAACTTTGCACATTTTAGCTCTGTTGATCTTTTATTACAGTTTGGATTAAAAGATCCAAACTGTTCGCTAATCAAGAAATTAAAGTAGTTGACAAAAGGTTTCCATATCTAGTTTTAAGAAAGAAAAACCACGGCATGATTTTTAATTATCAAAACATTAACACATTATTTTTAACTGTTTTTAATTTAATTGTGAAATAAAACGCACAATATTATAAACTAATTTGGTCACATTTGTAATGTAAACTCAACTCAGGCAAAATGTTTCCAAATCAGTTTCTTTCAATATAAAAACTTATGAAACTTTAACAAAAATTGCAGGTGTTGACTGTGTTTGAATTTCTGGCTGAAACGTGTTTGTTTTTCCTTCAGTGAGTAGAAAATCCAGAAATTTACTAAAGAGCAGAAATACTTCATAATAAAATTAGTAAAAAGTAAATTTCTCTCAGAAAAGTAACGAGTAAATGAGACCAATGTGAAGATGTGTCTGAGTAGTTTGGACATTTCTGGTGTTCCGTAGCTGTGCTGATGGAGGGGGGGTGTGTCGGCTGAAGTAGACGGGTCGCTGTTTAAGTGGCGAGAAGACTAAGCCTCCATGGGGGGATTATGGGGGCGGGGAGCCTCCATGATCTGTCAGAGCTTAGTAACACAATTATCCCAGCGGCTCTGACAGCAGCAGCGACGATGATGATGATGATGATGATGATGATGATGATGGTGGCGGAGGCAGAAGCAGCGTTTTCATTAGTGTAATGCCCAGAGACGCTCGCTGTTATTATGTATGCGTGACGCCATCCCAGCTCCCAGCGACGGCGTGGCGGCTCGCCTCCCGCTCTGAGAAGCCAAAGGGACGTCGGTCCGTCAGCAGCGGCGGCGGCGGCGGCGGCGGTGATGTCGCCGACCTCCGCTCTGGATCCCAGCCTCGTTGCCATGGAGAAGCGGATGCTGTGAGGAGCGGAGACGGAGCATCTGATGAGTCAGACGAGACGAGACGAGAGGACGCGAGACGGACGCGGCAGCGGCGGTCTGATGGATGTTAGAGATTTAAAAAAAAAAGAGAAAAGATGAAGTTTAAGAAGTTCATCACCATCATGCAGGCGGCCATCGGGGTCGTTCCCCTCAACAAACGGGAGCTGATGCCGCCCGGCAGGAAGCTGTGGAGACCCCCGGGGTGAGATGGACGTCTCCGTCCAATTCCCACAAATACAGGAAACAACAGTGTCTGAATCAGGGAAGGAACAGGTGGATTCTGTACCTTTAAGATTTCAGCTTTTAAAAATAACATCAGCACCAAAAATCTAGAACAAAAAATATTTATCACCATTATTCTCTATTTTTGTAATAATTTGTTCACTGCAATCATATTTATGCTGATTGTATGGATGGGATCCAGCCTAAATCTGGCTCTTTGATTTTAGAGTAATTCAGTCATTTTAAGCAATTCTGCAGCCATATTGTCAAAAAATGAAAGGAAAAAATGCTTTAAATTAAAAATACTTTCACAAGAGCCAACATCAACAGCTCAAAAGTATTTATGGGTTGAAATAATTTAACTAAAACAAAAACCAACAACAAAAATGAGATAGTTCATGGTTAAAACAGATCCAGTTTTTTTTAAAACAATAAACTAAAAAGGACTATTTTAATTTAATATTTAATTAAAATTGCATGTATTTTGGGCTCAATTTTCAAAATTTTGTCTTTTCTCATAAATAAAAACAGGATCTAATTTATTTTAATTCCCTTCCTGTAGTTTCAATACAGGAATTCAGAACCGATTTGGATACATTGATCTGTGACTTGGATTACAAGTCGTCGTGTGGATTGTGTATCGGTTATCATGACAATGTAAGGAAAGCAAGAAACTTGGAAAAGCTGATCACTTTGTGTCTCATCTAACAAATTCCAACTCCAAATTGTTGTTTTTCTCCTAATTTAATTTGTTTTTTAATTTTGATTGGGTCGGCCGCAGAAAATGTACTGAAGGGCCACAAACGGCCCACGGACCCTATTTTGAACACCCTTGATTAATAACTTGGAAAATACCCCAAAAAACTCTGAAATCTGTTTTAAAGGGTGTTTTATTTTTGGTGAAAACTGGAGCCTTTTGTTGATATTTTGGATGAGAGTCCAGACTTTGTTGCTCCAGTGAACTGAAAGCAGCAGCAGGAGGAAGAGGAGGAGGAGGAAGAGCTGAATATCTGGTGGTTTTGACCTCCCTGCGTCACGACAGAATATATTGAAACAGAAACAAAAGGAGACGTTGTTGCATTCATAGATCAGCTCTTTAAACTTTCAAGGTCTTTTTGTCCAGTTTCCCGACTGAGCAGAACCAGAATGGAAATGTTGTTGCTTTAGAAATGAGGGTTGCTTTAAATGTTGCAGCTGTTGAGTCATGAGAGGACGTTCAGTTTTCTTCCAGTCCTTTGGCTTGATTTGATCTTTGTTTTTAATCTAATATACTTTTGCTTCAGGTTTTTTGAGTGGAGCAAACAGAGACGAAATGTCAGGACGACTGACCTTTTGTTTTCTGTTTTATTCTCGGAGGGAAAATCTTTGTCTGAATCGGCCTTTTTGTGCACCGACACACATGAAAGGAATTTAATAAGAAACTTCAACTGCAAGAGGAATTACTGAGAAAATATCTGGTTGAGACGGCGCTCACTTTTGGTATTAGAGGACAAGATGCTCCTTAAGAATGTCTGATTAAAGCGTTTTCTGCATCCAGAAAACACAACAAACTCCTGACTTTCCGTCAGCCGTTCCCGGAGAACAGTGGTCTGGTTTCCCATATTCACACCTGAGACCTTTGGTTCGTTTCCCCTATTGGTCCTTTAGGTGTGAATGCACTTCAGAAAACAGTCGGCTGAAGTATAAAGTGGAATAAAACGTTGCAAAGTCGCAAATATACACAATGAGAATAAAGTCGTAGAAACAGGAGCAAGACATTAAAGATAATAGTAAGATTACATGAGGATGCATGTTACCAATTAACTCGTTCAAGAATATTATAAAAATACAACAGTAGTTTAATGACAGTTGTTATATTAAATGACAATAGACGTATTACAAATTAAACGTAATATTTAGTAGAGAATAGTTGTACAACAGTCATAATATTATGAAAAGTTTTAATATTTTTCAGAATAAAGTTGTAAAACTGAAGTCGGATAAAGTTGTACAAAAAAGACGTACCTCAATAAAATATTACCAGCACACAGTTGTGATGTTGGTTACGGGGATAAATTCGTGACTTTATGATAAAAACTTTAAGAAGCTAGTCGGTGCGACAAAGATGGAGGAAAATGTTTCCCTGGATCGTCTCAGCAGCTGATTTCCTGAAACGTCGCCATCAGAAACCCTCCCACCGTCTCCCACATCCTCCCCGCTGCGGGCGCGTCGCTGCGGGCGCGTCGCTGCGGGCGCGTCGCTGCGGGCGCGTCGCTGCGGGCGCGTCGCTGTGGTCGCTGCGGGCGCGTCGCTGCGGGCGCGTCGCTGCGGGCGCGTCGCTGGCAGCATCAGCCATTGTTCGGGGACCGGTTACCATGGGAACCGTGGCGAGGGAAGCGAGAGCCATGTTGGCAGAGGCCTGATCATGTCGCTGACGGTTAGTCAGGCTGAGAAAGAGCGAGAAACATCTTTGTTTTCATCGTCTGTAGCTTCGTCCGTCATCCAATCACAGCTGATGTTCACTAGATGAGTTTTATTATTGGTGAAATAAAAGGATGGATAATGATGTTCTGACCCAAACGTTGGTCTGGTTGCAGGTTTTAGAGGTCGGAGTGCGTTTTGGGCTTGCTAAAGGCGGATCCTGAGAGTCTGAAGGGTTTGGTGATTCAGACTGAAGAGTTGACAGTTTGACAGTTCGGCCGCTGAGACTTTCCCTCTAAATATTTCAGAAGCCTCGTTAAAAATTTAAACCTTGGGGCCACAGCGTCTCAACGGCTCATCAGCTTCCAGAAATACAATCAGATTCTGTTTTTAGTATTGCTGACAATGACTGTGCAATGTTGGGTTTTCTCTGATTTTTATTACATTTTAAGCTAAAAAACTGAAAATGGTGTTTGTGGTTTTTATTGGCACAAAGATGATGAAATTTATTGCTATAGCTTAATCTCTTACTTTAGAAGCAAAAGTTTTAATAAACCAACTTTTAAATTAAATCTGGAAAAATGCATTTTCTTGGTGTCTTGCGACCCTTCAGAGGTCCCCGACCCCATTTTGAGAACCTCTGTGCTGCAATAATTAAGTGTACAGGAAGTAATTTATTAAATAACCATCATTTATGTCTTCGCAGCAGTTTTCTAAATTTATTTAGTCTCATTTGGGATCTGCATAATTTTCAATGGTGACGGGATAAATTTGGGTCCTTTTATACGGCGTCACATTGATGCTAAAAATCTTCACGGTACAATTAAGTGGAAAAAAAATTACAACTATTCCTGTTCTTTACCTTCGTATCTTCTTTGTCATCATCCTCCTCTTGTATTGGCGTTAATGTTGGCTGTCACTGTACTTGTGCTGAAAATGAGAATGAGAACCTTATTCTCCCCTGTCTGACAAATATTCAGTAAACATTAAGAGCACAAGTTTTCCAACAAAAATGATCAGAATGAATAAATAAAAATGCCTGCGATCAGTTTTAAATCTGCAGTTTTAATTTGCTTAACATGCTCCTCAGCACTTTTGGCAGGAATATGATTCCGTACAACCCTTTTTAGCACACTTCTATTGATTTCCAAGCTTTTCATTCATTATATTCAGTTTAATGAGATAATAAATTTGTCATGATCCAGATAATTGATTAGTTTTACCCAGCTGGTCATGTTGGGATCAGTTTTTATAACTTCATAAATCCTTTACCCTCTGACACGCCCCTGATCTGAGTTTTTCTTCTGCTCAGGGACCAGAGTTGCTCTGACCAGACCAGTACTGACCTGCTCAAGTCCAGCCGTAAGTTCTGCTGGTCCAGAGAAGCCCAGTACTTGTATCTTCGCCGCCTGTCGTCGAGGAGCTTCTCCGCCATCACCATGGTACGTTGCACAAGCTGACAGTGGGAGACGGAGCGTCCGCCATGTTTAGGGGTTAACATGGGGTCAGCGCTTGGGGTCAGGAAGCTTTGCTATGACGCTGCAGCTGCTGTGAAAGGGATTTTATTTATTACCCAGAGTTTAAAATGTCACCAAATGAACAGCGGTTATGGTTGCAGTTGAGATGTTTGTCAAATTCAGTTTGTAGATCTGAATGGGTTGGTTTTTTCCTCTTTTTCCATTTTTGTCTTGTATATTTTTTCTTTTTTTCCTCTGTTTTTAAAAATATATTTTTTTACATTTTTGAAATGCTCAATCCTAATTTCTGTAAAGTTATTAGTAACAGATAAAGCATTTCATAATGGTGTTTGATGGCTTATGCTTTGTGTGAAGAATGTCATTTCAGGTCATATCACAGCTTTTTTTTTTCTGACACACTTTTACCTTCCACCAAACTTTCACAATAAGATACAGCACTCTGTGAACATTCAGCATTGTTGGAAATGTTTTCTGATTTATTCTTCTTGCAATGGAGGATAAATAATTTATTCTCTGGAAGGTGAGAGGTTTCTTCTACAACACTTCTTCCTTCCACTAAACTTTCTCTCTGTAAACAAAGCATTTTGTGATCAGAAAATATTATTTACAATGGCTTTTTGTGTAATTCTCCTCATGAAGAATGTCCTTTACATTCTGGAGTCTTTATTTATTTATTTATTTTCAACTGTCATTTTTTCTTCCACTAAACTTTCCATTTATATAGTGGTAGAGCGTTCTGTGATTGTTGGGAAGGACATTTGTGGCTTATCTATCTTGTGAACGATGTCATTTATGCTCTGGATAACAACTATCAGGTTTTTCTACTATACTTTATCCTTCCACTAAACTTTCCATTTGCATACAGTGCTGTATTGAAACCAGCATTGTTAGCAATAACCTAGTGTGGCTTGTTGTCCTTGTGAATAATGTCGTTTACATATCAGGTTGGAGAGATTTTCCTTCCACTAAACTTTTGTATTATTAAAGGCCTTACCTGGAAAAACTAACAAGAAATAGTGCCTGGAATCACTTTGTGTGCCATTAGTTTGTATGTAATGGGTTCGACTAAAATGCAGTGTTTACTTTCATCCTTATGTATTTGAGTTTAACTTCATAGATTGTTGTTGTTGAAGCTTCCTTTAGGGAAATGTTAGATAGAAATCTGGTTTAAAATGGATGCAAGCCGTTGAAATCCAGTAAACTTCCCTCTGTTTGTTTAGTTTAGGTCTGATCATATCTTATGGATGTTGCTAATTCTCTTCTGGAAGATTAGCGTCAGTCTTTCTGTCTTTGGTTTCATTTTTGAGCTTCTGTCCAAATGGAAATCGCAGTTTTTTACCTTCTAATGAAGCCGCTTTGTAATCCTGTAACGGATGATTCAGAAAGCAGAGTCAGTGTGCTGACATGGATTAAAAGAATCAGTGACTCAGTGTTTCCCAGTCTGCTGCTTCTTTCCTTTTTATCATGGTTTTTGAACACTCCTCTCCTGCAGAGATCCCCCCTGCTGCTCTCCCCCACCCAGGATGATGATTAACCAGGGAGACATGTCAGAATGCAGAAAGCTTCATTGTTTTTAATGGCTCAGTCTTACAAATAATTCAGGTCAGGGAGGCTGCTTTGCATAAGGTTGGCCTATTTTGAGCTGTGCCTGACATTTTTCAGCAGCCCTGGAATGTGTTTATTTCTACTACACTGACTCCTCTTCCAGAAAAAAGTCAGAGGTGTGTCCACAGTGCAGAGGAGCTGCATTTGTTTTGAAATTAACTTATTTGTGTTTCACTGTAGCTATAACCTGAAACAGATGTTTACTCATCCAGGAAGTTAAACTGCTGAGATTAAAAACTTCTTTAACTTGATTGATGTTTCCAAAACAGGCTAAAAATAAAATAATTTATCAGTATTATTACTCAAACAGTGAATATGCGCTTATTTGCGGTTTTGTATTCAGATTTTTATGTGACTGGAAGCTAGAAAGCTTAGGTACAATGCTACGTGACACGCTATTGGCTGCCGTTTTTATAAGAGCCAATCCAGGAGCGCCTTTATTTTGCTCTGCGCTGATTGGCTAATACGCCAAAGGAAGACTTGTTAGCTTCTGCGGCAGCGCTAGCTAGCTAATGATCTCCACTCTGTGAATTAATGTATATTTATTATATTTGAGGTTTGTGCGATTAAAATAAACAGCTATAAACGTTTTGAAGGAGTTTTTAAGGGTTTTAGCTATTTTTGGCCGGCTGGGATCGATAACCGGGTGAATATTAGGAGCTAACTGCTAAAAGAAAACAAAATACTGCATTCAATTCAAGTAAAATATACAATAAAAATTCAAATAAAGAGGAGCAAAATTAACTATACAACGAAAGTGAAAATATGATATAAAATAAATGGTAAAAATTTTCATAAAGGAGTAAAAAGGAGGCACAATAATAGAAAAAAATTAAACATATATAAAAACAATTTGTATGAGAAATACAGCTACAATGAGTAAGAAATGAAATGACAAAAATCACATTTATATGGGATAAAGGTTTAAAAATCAATGAAAACAATCTGCTTGTTATGAGTCAGAAATATCCTTCATTTTCAAATTGAAATAATTGCAGCCATGATTCATCTGCTAGACTTTGGATTCATTTTTTGTTTTAATTGGGAACCTCTTTTCATGGACTAATCCTTGATTTTATAATTGGGATAATCCCTGCTTTATCTGCCTGGATAATTCGACTTATAGTCTCCTTTTATAGTTCGGCAGAGTATGGAAACAATTTGGTTTGGTCTTATTAGAAGATTATGACGAGGTAATATTTATTTAGGACAACAAAACACCCAAAAGATCAAATTAACTGACTTCTCCACCTGGATAATACCAACAATTTTGTACAATTATTGACAAAAGTAGTCATAAAAGCAACTATATTTAGAATGCAACATACATAAAATTAAATTTGTTTTAACCTGTTAGAGACAATTCATAGTTTAGTAACTACATTTTATTTTTAAAGTATTCTAAATGGATTGTTTAGGGAGAAATTATTTATAGCATAGTTTCATAAAATATTAATATATCTTAAACTTAACTTTTAACTTTCAAAACCACTAATTTGGATGCATTTTGTTTAGTTTTTATGTGATAAACCAACACAAAGTCCAGCATTTATGCCAGTACTCTTTGCAAAATAGCTCCAACTCAGATTGGCTAAAGAACATGTGTGCATACCACATTCTTCAGATTTTTATTCATTAACATATAAAAACTTTTCCTTTTGTTTGCTACATAAAATCCTAATAAAATAAACTAAAGGTTCGGTTGTAATGGAACAAAATGTGGAAAAAGTTTTAAAGCTGTGAATGCTTTGAATGCTAGATGTTGCAGTTAGGGATTTTTTAAAATTTGTTTTTATGTGGGAGTGTAATAAGTCATTGCGTTGTCTGTGATGCAGATTTATTTTTAGCCCGTTTAAAAATAGATAAATAACGCTCAGATCTCGTTTTCCTGTGTCATATTTTGTTCTGTCCGCCTGGGAGCTTCATAGCTTTAAAAATCAATGGGAAATTCGGACTAGTCCATCCGACAAGGGTTAAAAACCTGACATCTTTTGTGTAAATGTATCTTTATTCTTCCGGTTTGATTTTAATGGCTATGAAACGTTTAAATTTGAGAGAAGTGGTTTAGTAGTGTGGTGATAAGGAGGTTTTCACATCGGAGTGGATTTATCCTGACTATTTGTGAAGGCGTCTCCCCCCCGCCGCTGCCTGCGTTGGTTCAGTCCGGCTCGAGCTCACAGCCCTCGGCGCTAGTTTTTTTTAATGTTTTTTTTTAGGGAGCGAAGTTCGTGATTTAAAGTCAAGCCGAAGTGGCTCTAAATCTTTAAACTTGTGTATTTTCCAACTTTTATCCGTCGCTTCGGCCGACGTGCCACCCGGAAACGTTCGTCCAGTCTGGGAGTTCGGTTGGAAACAGTGGTACCAGTCCGGGACGGTACAAAGTGCGTGATGCCAGAACAGAGGGGCCCTGCTCCCTCTGAGAAGATATCCGCCCCGCAATTTAACCGTGAGTATCTTCCGTTTTTCAAACAAACCGGACTTATAAACCTCCACCGGGAGTAGAAGTGACACTGGGGCGCTCATAGAGGTTCGTGTGGCCGTTTTTAGGGGGAAAACCGGGAATGTTTGGGTTTTTTTCCCCCTAAGGATCCAACTGAAGCCTGTTGCATCCTGCCGCACCTGCTGATAGGACGGCGCCGAAGTTGGCGTCCGTTTGGATGCTCCTGTAAAGGGCTATTCCACAGTTTTTAAATGGATAATTAAGCAGCTCCAGGCCAGAACCAGAACCTGAACCCAGTTACTGAAAATTTAACATTCATTAAAACACAGTCGGTGATCCTCTGGAACTTTTTCACTCAAACCTATAAAATAAAAACTTATTATGAACATCATGTTGGCGTTTATGACAAACTGTGTATCAATCAACTAATAATCAAGTTAGATTGATTCCACTTTTTTACAACTTGACCTCATCTAGGCTGGCATTTTGAAATTAAGACCCATTTTAAATGAATAAAACTGCACCTTTCTGTTATTAGAAACCACATAACTTTGTCACAAATATGACTTTTAATCATCCGTGGGAAGAAAGTTTGATAATCCCTGCAAAAATTAGAGTATACATTTACCAGGCTGTTAAAATATTGTTGTATTTACATGCAAATATTTCAAATTGATTGTTTTGTGTGACTAGATGCATTTCAAAAGCGACAAATTAGTCTTTTCTTGTCAGTATGAGAAAAAAACATGGAGGTTTTTCAGCCAGCTGGCTGACTGTCTGCAGCAACATGTGCAAAACTGTGCTTTAAAATGAAAAACTGGCACATTTTCTGCTAAAATCACATTTCTATCAATAAAAACTAAAAATTGACCATAGTAGCAGCAACTGGAATTTCTTTATTGGGTTTGAAATGGTGGATTAAATAATAAAAAATTTTGATTGGTGTAGGATATTTCAATCCAAATTGTCTTTTTCCAGTTTTTACAAATAGATTAAATGTTTTAAACCTCATAAGAGACTTTTAAGGATTTCCTAGGAAGAGTAGAATTTATCTGGGTAAATGCATGCATAAGAGATACCATGTAAAATATCATCATAAAATGGCAATTAAAGCATTAAAATTTCTATTTATTTTTCCTATGAGTCAAAAAATTGATGGCTATAGTTGCTGTTTCTTTAAAAGCAGTGAAATATCTCATGTTAGATGCTAATGTCAGAGTCATCTGATATTAAAAGTTGTGAAATCTTTTTTTTTTCTCACTAAAAGATGAATATTGTTGGTATCTAATTTATGCTGTAGCTTTTTTTTCTTATGGTCAAAAAAATATTTTTTTTCTTTCAATTCTTTACCTTTGTAAATTCCATCTGTTTTTGGTAAGAAGAGTTTTTTCTGTAATTAAATTTAGTTTTTTGTCCATTATTTTGTTTGTTCATTTTAAAATTGATGGTGTAATGCCGCTTTGTTCCCAGCAGAGGGCGCCACTGTACAACGTTTCCCCAGCATCCTCTTTAGATTTGAGTTTGAGATTTTTCTGGAAAGAAGTCAAAGTATTTTAAAAAAGACTAATTTAGTTTTTCACATTCCTTGCAGATTGTATTGTCTAGTCGAATCGTCTAATCTGACCTTTGACCCTGAGTTTGTTACAAAAACTACTCTTGTTGGTTACAGTTTGAACAAAATGGATCTGATTTCTTTGTGACACAGAAATGTTTTTCTTTCTTTTTATGCTGAGTTTAGGCTGCTGACTTGTTAAAGTTTTATCTGTTTTGTGGATAAAATTTGACTTTTGTTTCATAATTTCCTGTAACAGTGAGTCAGCGCTCTGAAGCATCCACTGTTTGGTTTTAGTGCTTTTAGCGCCTCCTGCAGGAAGACATGGCTCCTTATTTTAGCTGAATCTGACTGATTACTGTTGTATCATGTAATATGAAATGTTCCTCCTTTTTGTGAAAATTGTTTTCATTGTTAAATAAGTGGAAAAGCCTGGGATCATAACTGGGGGTTTCTGATTCTGTACAGTAGCCACTCGCTTTTCTTAACTGAGTCTTAAATTCCCTGTTTTAATTTAGATTTTTTTTTTTTACTCTTATCTCTGAAAATACCATTTTTATGCAGGTAGAATCTAAGCTGTAGTTAAGTCTTACTTTTAAGGCTTACATCAAATTTTTTCTATCAATTGTGATCTTTTTAATAATTTTTGTGCTTTATTTACCCATTTAAGTTTCTTTTAGACATCCGTGTTGTAGTTTGTAGCATTAGCGCAGCTAGCATTGGAGATCGTTAGCATTTTCTGTCTGTTTGCTTCAGAGGAAAGTTTCTTGAAATGACGCTGCCGTTCTCCTTGGCGGGTCAGACCCAACTAGGGGCACAAGTCTTCTGACCTACTAGCAAAGTTTCCCCCAGAAAACCTGCTGACCCGGTGGTTGGGGCGCTCGGCAGTCATTCATCCAGCGACGCGTCGTCTTTTTGAGTTAAATATGTTTAAAGTTGACATGAAATATTTAAAGAAATTATTTCTTTAAATATTGGAAGATTAATACCTGAACATCAACTATAAAGTCCTAAAAAATGCAAAGTCTTTAAAATGTAAGCAATGCTTAGCCTGGTGGGGCACAAGTAAAGCCTGGTGGCCCGCCAGGCTTATAATACACTGGAGGAAACCCTGCAAAAGGATTTTAGCCTGGAAATCAGTGCTAAGCTTCGCAAAAACAACCAGATGTTAACCTTTTAACCTCTGGCTCTAAAGAAATCATTTAAATGTAACTCAGCACATTTATTCATAGATCTGTTACAATAACACATTTTCCTGGATGATAATTGTACCAGTTATTGTTGCGATTCTTGTCTTAAGATTATTTTTAAGTAATATATCAAAGACATAATAATGAAAGTGAATCCTATCAAAAACACAATGAAATTTTTTTATATATTTGTTTAGCACTAGAAATGGAAGATATTTTAGATATCAAATAAAACCAACAATAAAACATAAATAAAAACCATAAATAAACTCTATTATAATGTCTCTGTTATGGATCTCATTTTAATCCGTCATGCGATTAATTACCCAAATAGTTTATCCTGTTTCTAATCTAGAGGTTTTTATCCACGTCTTTATGTGGCGACTAAGAATAAACCCAGAGTAGATTTTTTTTTCCTTCTTCTTCTTCTTGCTGTAAATAATTAGTTCAAGTCACATCCTGTGATTCTGATCCTCATCAGAGGAAACGTTTATCACATGATCCCGACATTCAGAGAAAAAGCTTTCGCTGATTTATTCTCAATTATTCATCTTCTGTTCTCTGCATTTTTCATCTGTCTTCACACGCATCTAAACTCAACAGTTTTGGAATATAATCTAAAAGCCTAAATTTGGAAATTATTTACAGTTGAAACCAGATAAAACAAACTATTCTTTTCTCAGTGTCTGAAGTTAAATCAGATTAAAGGTTGGTTTATATCAGGGTGTCCAAAGTGTGGTCCGCGGGCCATTTGAGGCCCCTAGATGGATTTTAAGTGGTCCCCGACCCCATCGGTTGGTAACAGAATGAATTTCTGTAATTTAAAGAAATATTACAAGAAAACAACAAGAATGAATCATGATTTATTTATTTAAGTAAATGGAATCATAAACATTTGGGCATTTTCTCACTGTATTTTTAAAAACAGTTATTCCTTTAGAAATATTAAGTTATACATAAATAATGTATTTTCTTTGAAAAGACAATAAAATCTGTCAATTTAAAAAAAACTATTTTAAAGAAAAAAAATCTGGTGTATTTAACAAAATAAAAATAGTATTTTTTAATTAATTTTTGTTAAATTTGTGTTTTTGGAGCAATCAAACATTTCTTAACACTAACTGCGTTTATATTTTAGCTGCAGTGGAGTGCAGAACATCGTAACAATACCTTAGTAACACCATTAATAAATAACATCACGTTTATTTATTTTTATCTCTGAATTGCGGTGCTGCGAAAGTTTCCAAACTTCCCTCTGAAGCGGTGGGGAAGTGCTGGAGTTTTCCTGGCGGAGCGTTTCAACGCAGCCCAGAAGTCGGAGCGTCTCTGCTTCCTCTTCCTGCAGACGGTGGGATTTGTGCTGAATGTAGGCCAGCAGAATCCCGCTTACGTCAAAGGCGGTTAGGCAGGGAGAGAGCTGCTGCTGCTGCTGCAGCTGCAGATGTGTGCAGATGTGGTCATGGAGGCTGTGGCGCACATCGATCCGCCGCTGAACCAGGAAACGCGCGGATAGGAAGCCACCATGAAGACCGTCCTCAGCCTGCACAGGAAATGGGCGCACGCCGTCAAGACCATCCGCATCCTGCAGGGACTCGTGAGTGCCGCTCCGCCGCGGCGGCGACCCGGTTTGGGTCCGAGTCGCGCCGCTGGACCCGGCTCGTCATGGAGGCTGTGTGATGGATTTGATGGAGAATGAAGGGATTTAGATTTAGTGTTTTTAAGGTTTCTGCATTGAAAGTTTTGATTTAATTTAATCCTGACATGAATTTTGCCTCTAATTTCTCTCTGTATCCTGAACAAGTTTAATCTTAATCTGCAGGTTTTTAAAAAATCTTTCATACAGATTAACTGGTCGGGGTTTCTATGTTCTGTTCTGGTTTCTGGAGGTTTTAAGTCAGAAACTTAAAGCCAAACTACAGATTTGTCTCTGTGGTGATTTCACTGCCTGGTGTCTTTCACACATTTAGGGAGAATCTTGAAAACTTGAGTTTCTAGTTTCTAGTTCTGTTTTCACAGGTTTTCTTCCTGCTCCTCAGGTGTTTGGTCTGCTGCTTGTTTTGAGTCAGACTATATATATATATATTTTGGAGGGCAATAAGTGGAATTTAATTTTCTTTTACGAAGAAAAACATATTGTTTTGTTTCTTTTATTTTTTTAACACATAGCTGCAATTTTTTTAAGGGAAACCCTTTTTAATTTTATTTTAAATGGGGGAAAAGAACTTAGACAAATTCTGTATTTTTATTCATTAATACTTTTAAAAAATTTTTAATCAGTTTCTGTATTTTGTTAAAGAGAAAAACTCTTATTTTTATTTTTGCTTGGGGCAAAAATCCAATTTTTATTTTATGTCTTCCTTCAAATTATTTTTTTTTCAATTCAGTTTTTTTCCCATTTATTCTACTTTTAAAAATGTGACATCATTTCCCTTTGAGAACTTGATTTATTCAGACAGAAGTTTTTCTTTTGTTGCTACAAAAGGCTGATTCACACCAAGCCTGGTTTTTATGCTAATGTTTAAAATCTTTTGCTTAAATTGACACAAAATGAAAATATTTAAACATTTTCTTCACTTTACATAAGAATGCGTAATTAATTTTTATTTTGTCCTGTAAAGAAAGAAGCTTTAGTTGTTCAGATTTCTGCACCTTTGTAAAGTATTTTAATAGTTTTAAAATGTTACTAAAGTTGATTTACTGTTAGCAACTTCATTCAGACGCACCAATCAGATTTTTTCTCGCTGATCTGAACCAATATTTCTCTTCTTAAAAGTCCTTTGAGTTTCCAGCCGAGTGTTGCATGACATATCGGCTCATATGCCGGAGTGAAAAATCGTCTGGTTCCGGTCTCTGGCCGGTCGATCGGTGCGTCTCCAGCTGGAAGCGGCCGGCCGTCGCTGCCGCCGTTCCTCTGCTTGTGTAACGACGGGCCCAGTGGAGCGGCTTTGTTGGTTACATCACAGAATGCATTATTAATCTGAGTCTGAAATGGAAATGTTTGTGTTGTTCCCCAGAACCCGGTCATGGAGCAGACGGTGTGGGAGCAGTACACCGTGACCCTGCAGAGGGTGAGTCTCAGGCGCCACCATCTTTACATTATTCACCACAAAGACGACGACGCCGGGAGCGCTTTGCTCCGAGTGCTGATGAATTATTGCTGAGTAACGGCTAAAGATGGACACACTCTCACTTTTCTTGTAAAAGCAGAAACTGATGCATGTTCAGGCCAACAAACACAACAAAGTTTACTGGACCATAAATGGTCCCATTAGTCACCGTGATAAACGATGAGATTGTTTTGAGACCATTTTCAACTAATATAATGGAAATAAAAAAATAATAGTGGATGAAATTAATCTCAAAGATCAACAAACTTTAACATTTAATTTAAATTTTAATAAACATTAAACACTGGACCTGAAGGACATTTTGGAGAATCTTCAACGCTCTAAATTAATTTTAAAAGTATATAAAGCTCCAAATCTGAACCATTTTGTGCATTTTTAAAGTATCTTGCTTCTCTAAATCTGAACTGTTGTGTCCATTATAAATATCCAAAGTAAATAAATAAACAAATAAAAATAAAGTGAATTAGAAGTTTCTGTAAACAAAATTATCCTTTAAAAAAAAGGCCTAGTTGGCACCAAACTGAAGACTTTTATCATCCAGTTTTAGAGAAAAAAAAGACGATAAATCATGAAAATGGAAATTATTGAGCTCGTTTTAGTTTGTCATTTGATTATTGATAATTGTATCAGGTCTCTGCGTGTTTTGATGGTGTTGGACTGTGAACACGTGCAGTGCAGGGCAAACGAAGCTGATTTAATGCAGGAAGAGGTTTTCTTTCTGCCCCCGCCCCTCCGGCAGCCAGCTGTCGCTCTGCTGCCGTTCATTATCTGATGCTGCTGCTAATGCCTCAACGCTGCGTGATATTTGTTGGATTAGAGTCATCAGGTGAGGCGGGCAGCTTCACCGGATCTGAAATACTTTCTCTCAAACTATTTCAGATTCAACACATTAAACACAATTTGGTTGTTTTCCTGATGGTTCGGTTGATTCGGTTTGATTGGGGACCAAAACGCTACGTTTGTACAATTCTTCAGCTGCTGCCGTTCTTTCACTTTGCACCGAGTAAAACAATCCAAACTAATTGAAAAACCTGTTCCCCTCCTGGCCTGCGGGTGGCGCTGCACCAAGAACCACTGAAGGAAACAACACAAAATCTCAGACACAGGGATCAACTTCCTGCTTCACCAAATGTAAACAGAAATGGAGTAGCATTAGATTTGAACGATTATAGGATTTCTCCATTGATATAAATGATTGGTTTGGACATCGCCTGTTAGCCGCTAAAGCTAGCGACGCTCCTGCAGGCGGCCATTACTGAGAGTCATTGAGTCACATCCACAAAACCAGATTATTTCTCACCCTGATTTCTGTAAAATATGGCTTAAATTGAAGATGAGAGAATGGCTGATATTTTTATAGATAAAATATTTATTCTCTCCAGATATAAATAAATCTATAAACAGTTTGGATTCTGTCAAGATGCAAGACATGACTAAGCAAGTTTTTCTTATTGGAAAATAATTTATTATTACATAGTTCAAAACCAAAATGGCGGCTCGTCTTCTGTCTCTGCGCTCTCTCTCCCTCCCTCTGCTCGATCGGCCATCTGCTAGCAAAACGGTGAATTGTTTTTATAAATGGTTCAGATTGAAGGGAGGGATAAAGAGCCGAGGTCATCAAATCTCCAACTTAATCTCATCTGGTGGGAAAACCGGTTCATCACCAGGTGGAATAAAAACCAGATTAAATCGGGTCGTTAGTGGAAAAACACTCTTCTCCTAGAAATGATTTTAAATGTTTAAAGTTGTTTTTTGTTTTTTCCAGGATCCCAAAATGGGTTTTGGGATCGCGGTTTCAGGAGGACGGGACAACCCGAACGAGGAAACGGGCGAGACGTCCATCGTGGTGTCGGACGTCCTGCAGGGCGGCCCGGCAGATGGGATGCTGTTGTGAGTTTCATCTCAGCGGGTCGGGGACGGACCTGTGTGTGTGTCAGAGCGCTGACCCATGTGTGTGTGTGTGTGTGTGTGTGTGTGTGTGTGTGTGTGTGTGTTTCAGTGAGAAGGACCGCGTGGTTCTGGTGAACAACACGCCCATGGAGGGAGCGCTGCACTCCTTCGCCGTTCAGACCCTCAGAAAATGTGGCAAAATGGCCAAAATCGTAAGATTGACATCAAAACTCAGTTACACTGGATTCATCCATCTGTCCTCGTTTCCTTCTTTCCTTCATGTTTCCTTATTTACTTACTTGTTCTTGTCCTTCTTTCTTTTCCTCCTTTGCTTTTATTTTCTTCTTTCCTTTGCTATTGTTTCCTTACCTTGCTCTTGTGTCCTTCCTGCCTTCTTCATGTTTCCTTTCATACTATGCTTATTTCCTTCCTTTCTTTGTCCTTGTTTCCTTCTTTCCTTGCTCTGTCCTTTGCTCTTGTTTCTTTCCTTTGTTGTTAAAATGTATATTTCTCCTCCTGGCCACTAAATGAAGTATTTCATGATACTATCATTGTGTTACTGCCATGTTAACATCGACAGTTGGTTTTGTTACATGAGGAAAAACAGAACTGCGTCGCGTAGATCTCTGTTTGGACGGCTTGTTGTGTTTTTCTAGTCCTGCTCTCAAAGAAACCTGGGAAGTTCTGTTGGACCCGTGACTTAAAGGAACCCAGACTGCGAGGTTTCTCTCACCATTTCTTCTCTCCGTCTTCTGCAGACGGTCAAGCGCCCCAAGAAGGTCCCGGTCAGTGTGATGCCCGGCGCCGTCTCGCCCGAAGTCTTCAGCAATGACAACTACAGCGACTACAACTACGACGCCGACCGCCACAGCATGATCAGCGGCCGCGACAACAGCCTGGAGCGCCGCGGCTACGGCGACTCTGGCTACCAGACCCGCGGTAGGAGCGCCGAGCGCGACCTGAGCCCCGACCGCGGCTACCGGCGCGACGGCAGCAGGGGCCGCACGCTGGACCGGGAGTACAGCCCCGATCGGCCGGACCGCCGCTACCGCAGCGATCGCGCCCTTGACCGGGAGTACAGCCCGGACCGCCCAGACCGCCGCTACCGCAGCGATCGCGCCCTCGACCGGGACTACAGCCCCGATCGGCGCTACCGCAGCGATCGCGTCCCGAGCCCGGAGCCGCGCTACGGCCGGGACAGCTACAGCCCCGCCAGAGGCCACAGGCGCGACCCGAGCTACGAACGCGACCGAGACCAGAGGTACAACGAGCCGGTCCGGCGGACGGCGAGCAGAGACCGCCTGGACCGGTCGCCGTCGCCCCCTGCTGTTCCCATCCCGCTGCCCCGACCGGGCCGCGACCAGGAGCCGCTGGAGAAACCCGTCAACGTGCTGCTGCTCAAGAACCATCCCAACGAAGGTGAGCGGCCCAAACTGTTGTTCTGTCTGCGGTTCTATTGGACTCAGCTTTGGACCGCTTCAGGACTAAACGATTCATCGCTACTAATTAGATTAATCACAGTTGATCAGTTACTGAATTCAGCAGATTAATAATCAGTGATTGTCTGTAACATGTTTAATTACTTAGTCACAATTAATCAAGATTTTAATAATTGATTGTGATTAATCTATTTTTAATGATCAAAATGCTTGATTAACCATAATTAATTGAATTAGTCATAATAAATCAGTTATTGAAATCACAATCCAAATAATGTATTTAAATAATTGATTCATTGATTATTGATATAGTAACAGTAGTCCTCAATGTGTGGCTAATTTGCTGAAATGATTAATCAATTGCTGAAATTACAATTATTCAAATTAACGTTAATTATTTTTAATCAATTAATTGTGACTAATTGGATGATTTGTGATTAATCGATTAGAAATCGTAGTAGTCCTTAAAGCGTGGTTCAATTTATGTGCAGCACAGTTTGGTGATAAAATACGTTGATCAGATTTGACTTTATAATTTTAATTCAGATCTTAAACAGCAGGATGGAGATGAATTTGCTCGTTAACATGAAACCTGAGAGGTTAATTAATGGCCTTCATCTCTTCTTTGAGTCTGATTTAGTTGCTGACAGATTAGCAGAGCAGCAGCTCAGATGTTTGATTAAAGCTAAGCTCATAAAACGAGATTATTACAGTATAACTAAGGATTAGGTTTAATGTAGTTTTTGCAACATATTAACAGTTTCACCAGAATCCAGTGGTGATTTTTCTTATGCAAGTAATGAGTTTACTGAAGTAATAAAGGAAAATATAAGTTTTTCTAGCTTAAACCAGGAGGGATTTATGCAGAAATCGTCATTTATGAACACTTTACTGAGTTTAAATGTGACTTCCTCAACTTTTAAATCTTAAAAAAATGTAAATCTTCTCATTTGAAGTGTGAAATTAACTCTGATTTATTAAATTTGATGTATCATAATTATTAATCAAATTATTAATCTTGGACAAACAGGCCAAAAATATGAGAAGCTTTACATCTTTCTATAGAGGCTGAAAATATTCAACATTTACTGCTCTAAAAATTACGATTATTTTCCTTCCTCATTAAATATGTTCAAATCAAAGGATGAATTTTCAGGGTGAACAAAACTTTTCCAAAAAATTGTTGTTTTTCTTTCAGATTCAAACTAGATTTGTCTTTAAAATGTGACATATTTGTTTAGCCTTGTCCAGGTTTGACGGTGAATCTGAAATGTCTGTGATCTTCTCCTGCAGAGTACGGCCTGCGCCTGGGCAGCCAGCTCTTCATCAAGGAGATGACGAGCAGCGGCCTGGCCGGCAGAGACGGGAACCTGCAGGAGGGAGACATCATCCTGAAGGTGGGAGCCAAATTCACTCAGTCAGAGTTTATACAGCTGAAAACAGAATCACTTAGAATAAACACAGAGAGAGAGAGAGATTACTCTTCATTCTTTATCTGGGTTTTCTTCCCTCCTTCTTGTTTCTCCCTCTGAATCCCGCTCTCTCTCATCCCTTCGTTCCGATCTTCCTCTTTCTTTCCATCGATTTCTCTTTCTAACTCGTATTTATTTTTCCATCTGTCAACACAACCGGTCCCTCCTTCTCTCTGACCTCTGACCTCCCTCTGCTGCCTCAGATCAACGGCACGGTGACGGAGAACCTCTCCCTCAGCGACGCCGGGAAGCTGATAGAGAAGTCTCGCGGCCGGCTGCAGCTGGTGGTTCAGCGCGACCGCCGCCAGATCCTGATCCGCATCCCGCCGATGGTGGACAGCGACTCGGAGCTCGATGGTGAGAGACCCTCCAAACTGAAAACCAGCAGGACCTACCCAGTGTGAATGCTCGTCTCCGCCGCCGCCGCCATCATCATCACCGCCATCGTCATAAACATACTTTTTAAACGTTTAAAAGAGAAAAAAATAACCTACCGCATGTGAACTTCCATTTGTGAAGAAAATTGTTGCCAATAATGTTGCTGTAACTTGTTTTACGCTCATTAAATAAAAGCTTTTACCTTTACTCTCATCCGCTTTTAGTCGTATTTAAATATTTAAATATTCACTCCATGCAGCAGCAGCTCCTCTTTTATACCTGGTTTTTTAGGGTCACATGACTCAGTCGGAGGACTCTGATTGGTCCAGCGTGACCCACTTTGTCTGGTTTGTGTTTTCATGTGTGAAAGTGTTCATTCCCCTCCAGCAGGGTGATCTCATCCCAGATTATAATCCTGCTGTTGGATTTTCACAATACAAGGATTGTTTTGGGGGTTTTTTAGCTCCCAAACATCGTCCATCCACTTCATTTTGTTCCCTGCACTGCAAAAACACAAAAGTATTTTTTGCTTAGTTTCTTGTGTAGATACTTTAATACACTTGAAATAAGGCTAATCTAACTTAAAAGTTTAACTTAAGTTATAGCAGCTCGTTTAAAGTGAATAATTCCTTAAATGTGTTTCATTGATTATTTTATTTAAAATTTTTCCCATGTTATAACTGAAACAACCAGAGTAAAATCTTATTATCCACAGATGATTTTGTGCAAAAAATAAAAATGCAATGACCATATTTGTGTAGACCAGGTTTTTGTTGCTAGGTGACCGTGGAATTCCACTGAGGTTGCTGGGTAACGGGCGGAACTCTGCTGGGGTTGCTAGGTAACGGTCAAATTTTTTTTTTCCTCTGGGTGAAATAAAATGCCAATGTAACTAGTAAATTTTTGTCACTTTTAAGGAATTATTCACTTAAACTCCTATATCATTGAACAATGACTTGTTAGCTGGTTTCTCTTATTTCAAGTGCATTAATATATTTACAATAGAAACTAGACTAAAAATACTTTGTAAAACTGTGTTTATGCAGTGTGCTGCTGTCATTTTCTGATGCTTTTCAGTTTAAGATCCACAGATCTGCTTATTCTCGTAATTTAGTCGGAGACGTTCGATTTCAAAACAGGTGAATCTGTTCTGCGTCTGTTTCGGTTTCTCGTTGCAGGAAAGAGACAATTTTCACTTCGTCTGTCGTGCTTTTTTTTGCAGATATCTCAGAGATCGAGTCGTACCGCTCTTACTCTCCACAGGAGCGAGGTCATCCCTCCGACCTTTCCTCACACTCGTCCAATGAGAGGCTTCGAGACAAACCCAGGTACGCTTTCATGCAGCCCAACGCGGCTCGCTTTGATCTATTTTCAGCATCTTAAAATAACACAGTTGAGCTTTGATTCAGGTATTCAAAGCAAAGAATAAGCTACTGTGTACAGCTGTAAAAAGGTCCTGTATTCTCTCTGTTTGCCAGTAAAACTTTATCTATTTCAGGTCAGTCAGCATTAGCAAAATTAATTACTCAATGTTGGTGGCAACAGCTAAAGTGGCAGCGTAAAAAAAACTTCTGGTTTTAAGTTACATTAAAACACCTTTTAATTCTCATTTTCCACTTTGATTTTCTTGTTTCAGATTTTATTTTTTGCTCCCATGAATTAAATCACTTAGTGTTCTCGTGGGTCCGAGAACACAACCTTGTGGTACTCCTAAAGATATTCGAGTTCTAAAATATTTTTCTCATTTTATGACATTATTTTTGGTATTTCAAGTTTATTCCCATTGTTACAACACTTAAGATTTTATTCTCATAACATGACTTGTACTTATTTGTAGCATTTCCTGCTAACTTTTATTTTTACTTTCAGAGACGATCCTTCTAGCAGGATGACAAAAATGGGTGCGATGCCGACGCCTCTCAAAAGTCTGGAGAGGCGTGAAGATTCCTCCCCTTTGCCGCCAGAGAGGGACGAAACTCGATCTGCGTCGCCGCCTGGTAAACGTCTTTCTGCCTCTGAAGAAAAACAAGCTGATTATGGCTGAGCTGATTGTTTTACCGTTTTCATTTGCAGCAGCAGCAGCAGTCGCCCCAAGAGTTCGGGTTCCTCCAAAAGTCCCACTGAAGCCGAGCTTGGAGGACCAGGAAGTCTACGGGTCAGTAGGTTAATCTGCCACATGCATGTTATTGTTTACAGCGCTGGAGGGTAAACAGACGATTCTTTAACATAGTAGAACAACTTCGTTCACTAAATTAATGCAGAAAAAGTTGAACAACTAAGATCATTTTTTCTCGCTCTCATGTCGGCTGTGTTACAGGCAGAATTGTTGCAATTTATATTGTAACTGAACTAAAACGGCAAATTCCACAGCACATCTACATGTCAGGTTGTCCTAGTCAGGCTAGCATCTGACCTGCTTCTGTCTTCCTTGCTATTTTTTCTCTTACTTAAAACTTTTTCCTGACCTTGTAATCTTGTTGTAGTGTTAAAAATCAGCAGAAAAGCACTTTGTCTCCTTTTCTTTTATATAACAAGCAAGCGTACATTTTAGATTTAGCACGTTATGCTAACAGCTAAAGCCAATGGTAGTGTTCTTCAGCCAGCAGCTTTTCGTCCTCCAGCCAAATTGGTCTATATGAGTAATTAAAGGAGAATTTGTCTGTTTTCGTAACAAAAGCCCGAACACCATCATGGTGCGCTTCAAGAAGGGCGACAGCGTCGGGCTGCGGCTAGCCGGAGGGAACGACGTCGGCATCTTCATCGCCGGCGTTCAGGAGGACAGTCCGGCTGAGCAGGAGGGTCTTCGGACCGGAGATCAGATCGTTAAGGTGCCGCCTTTAGGTCCTCGTACTCCAACGTTCGTTAGCATGGCATCTAAACGAAAACCCTTCCAGTGACTTTCTGGTCTCTGTTTCAGGTGAACAACGTTGACTTCAGAGGGATGGTGCGCGAAGACGCCGTGCTCTACCTGCTGGACGTTCCAAAAGGAGAAGACGTGACCATCCTGGCTCAAAGCAAACCCGAAGGTACCAACACAAGAACACTGAGAAGTACAATATAAAGTATCTGTGAACCTGGATCCGACATGATTTCCTGGTTTCAGTGTATGAAGATGTTCTGGCATCCGGACGCGGCGACTCGTTCTACATCAGAACCCACTTTGAGTACGAGAAGGAGGCGCCGCAGAGCCTCCCGTTCGGCAGGGGGGAGATCTTCAAGGTCATCGACACGCTGTACGACGGCAAGCTGGGCCACTGGCTGGCCATCCGCATGGACCAGGACAGCCAGGCGCCCGAAGTGAAAAAGGGAATCATCCCCAACAAGAGCAGGTGGGCGGTCAGAGAAACGCGTCCGAGACGTGAACCTTCCAGTGCTGAAACCTCTGAGGTGGGCTTGTTTTGTGTCTCAGAGCTGATCAAATGGCCAACGTGCAGAACGCTGCCAGAGCGGCGTCAGGCAACGACAGAGGAGACTTCTGGAGGCTCAGAGGTCAAAGGGCGGGGAAGAAGAAAGACCTGCGGAAGAGCCAGAGGACCTGAGCACCGCCAGTCGCCACCAAGTTCCCCGCCTACGAGAGAGTGGTGCTGCGAGAAGGTAGCGGAAACCTTTCCTCCCGTCTTGTCTGCTGATGACGGTGAATCCTGACGTCCGGTTTGTGTTTCCAGCTGGTTTCAGGAGGCCGGTGGTGATATTCGGCCCGATTTCCGACGTCGTGAACGAGAAACTGGCCAACGACCTTCCCAACGAGTTTATTATTGCCAGTAAGTATCGTCTAAACTTTTTCTGCTTGTGCTGGAAACTGTTTAGAGTAACAACTGGTTTACTTGTTCAAATAGAAATACTTTGTTCAAATAGAAATACATTTTGTTCAAATAGAAATACATTTTGTTCAAATAGAAATACATTTTGTTCAAATGAAATACATTTGTTCAAATAGAAATACATTTTGGATTCATCAAAATGAATGAAGCACATTTTAGCATTTATTATTTATTATCTCCAGCAGCAACTTCGGTTTAGTCAGGAATCCTCAAAGACCTTCGACGTCTTATTAATATATCTCTATAATATTTCACTTACTGCTACTGATTCAGGCTGATTACAGTTTCTGCTTTGGAAAGATGCTAAAATATGGAGCTAAATTGGGGCCATAAAATAAAAAAATAACTAAAATCTGAACAATTTTAACCTGAAAAAAAATCAATTCTTTTTTTTTTTTTTTTTGTTTCAAACTTATTTTTTTAGTTACTTTAAAAAAAATTTAATTCACATGTTTGTATCATAGTTTTTAAACAGAAATTTTCAACTTTGCTACAAGAATTTGAATTGGGACTAAAATGTTTTTTTTAAATCGTTAAAAAAAAGTAAAAAGATTTAACTATGAATTAAAACTGAAAGGAAATTAAAACTTTATTTTGCTGTTTTCTGTTGAGCCTTCCTGTTATCAGCTGGACATTTTTCTCTCTTGCTTTGAATCAACTGCTGAAATTTACACTGTAAAAACTCTATTTTTATAGAATTAAAATTAACTCTTTGGTTTGTCCCAAAGTTTAAAACAAACTTAAAAACGTCTGTGTTTCAGAAACCGAGCCCAAAGATGCTGGAAGTGAGAAATCGTCTGGAGTGGTGAGACTGAACACCATCAGACAAATCATCGAGCAGGTAGCTGGTTTATTTTTTGTTACTTTTACCTGAAAGTCTTTTTCTGGTGGGAATAAAATCCTAAAAACGCGGCGTCACGTAGGACCTGCACGCACTGCTGGACGTCACTCCCAAAGCCGTGGACACGCTGAACTACACCCAGTGGTATCCCATCGTGGTGTTCCTGAACCCGGACAGCAAGCAGGGCGTGAAAACCATGAGGAGCCGCCTGATCCCCGGATCCAACCGCAGCGCGCGGAAACTCTACGAACAGGCGGTCCGGCTGAAGAAGACCTGCTCCCACCTCTTCACCGGTCAGTGGCGCCTCACGGCGAGTCCCGTAAAGCTTTTAGTCCCATCCGCTCACCGATTGGATCTTCCTGTGTGTTGGGAATCCAGCCACCATCGACCTGAACTCGTCGAATGACGCCTGGTACGGCAGCGTGAAAGAGTCGATCCGGGAGCAGCAGCAGAAAGCGGTGTGGGTGTCGGAGGGGAAGGTGAGTCTGACCGAATCAGAATAAAAGATAAAATGATCCATGTGCACAAAAACATATAGTACAGCTAACACTGAATCCAAGAAGGTTTAGTGGAAGGAAAAAGTTAACTGCAGAAATTACAAACCAGCAAAGTATAAAATTGCTTTAATTATTGGTCTATAAATTGTTTCAATAGCTGAAGAAGAAAAAAATAAACTTTTTGTTGGATTTTGATCTTTTTGATTTAAGAGAAAAAGTTAAATATATTGGAAATTAAAACACAACAACAAAATTCAGATTAGTTATCTAAAATTAGATGAATATATTGGTAAATAAATTAACAAAAATGTTTAAAAACTCTAAATTTCTGTTGAAATTAACAGTGAAAATGACATTTTACTGGTTCAACATCATCTGTTTTTATCCAACAACCATGTATAAAATGAGACTAAAGTATAGAAAATTAACATGAGCTGAAAATATCTGTGATTAAATGGTTTAAGGTGCTGAAGTAGTTCAGCTGTAATGAAAACTAGGATTTTATTTCAGTTTTAAACTAGAAAAAGTTAAATATTTTAGGAAGCAAAACACTTCAACAACATTAAAGTAGCAGTTTCTGAAATGAGGTGAAAATATTGTAAATTAATGAAATGATTAAAGTTAAATTCCACCAGGATTTTGGAATAAATAAGTTTCTGATTCTGTTTTCCGTCCCTGCAGATGGACGGGTCGGAGGAGGACCTGGACCTGCAGGACGACCGCATGTCCTACCTGTCGGCCATGAGCGCCGACTACCTGAGCATGGACAGCCGCCTCACCAGCGACTACGACGACACGGCGGACGAGGGCGGGGCTTACACCGACAACGAGCTGGACGAGACGCTGGACGACCCGACGCCCGTCTCCGCCATCAGCAGGTCGTCGGAGCCCGTCCTGCCGGAGGAGCCGCGCCGCGCCAAGAGGCACGGGAGCCGCGAGGTTCTGAACCGGGACCCCAGCCCGCCGCCTTCGTTTGTTCCAGAACCACCCAAGGTGAGCAGGAAGATCTCAAACGCCTGGCTGTGACTCCTGGGGGTTAGAATATTGTTTTGTCCTATTTTGGATAAAAATGTCCAAGGTGGCGTCGCAGCAGAATCGCTGCAAAATGTTTATTTTTCGTCTCATGACCTCTGGAAACATTTATAAATATCTGTAAAATGACATTTTAGCTGCACAAGTTTTGTTGGATCAGGAGAAGGTCCCATCTTGGTGAATGAATTCCCGTCCTCCTCCTCTAACCCGGCGTTGCTCTGCCGGTCCGCAGCAGGTCCGCGCTCAGGCCCGGACCGACTCGGTGCGCAGCTACGAGTCCCAGTCCAGCAGCACCATCAGCAGCATCGACGCGGCGGCCGCCAGCAGGCCGGCTCCCCCCCGCCGTGGCCTCGAAGCCCAACGTCGCCCGCCTCCACCAAACCTCAGAGGAGCAGGCGCCGGCGAACCAGCAGGAGGAGGAAGACCCCGCCAACAAGTCCTTCCTGGGAAAGGTGGGAACAAAAACCAACCCGATTGCCTCAAGACTCCTTAAAGTCTCTCTTCTTTCTTCCTTCACGCTTCGCTTAATAAACTTGTCTCCTTTTCTTCCTCCTTTGCTTTTTCTCTCTTCCTGTTATGAAATAGAGAATGGCCAATCAGGTAACTGCACATGTCCACTTCCTGTTTCAGGGTTCCTGCACAAAACTTGACCGTTTTCTGAACTTCACCAGATCTGAGCTCAACACACTTTAAGCTTCTTTTGTAAATGATGCAGCTGTGATTAAAAAACTGTAAATTCAACATTAAATATAAACCTTTAAGTAAATATTTGAGAAAATAATGTGGCATTTATGCTGCCTGTAAACAAATGAATGTGAATTAGTTTATTTTACACAAAACGAACTTGCACAATGTTTTATGGGGAGAATTTAATGTTTTTGATTTAATTTTGAATACTTTGATAATTTAATTTACAAAATGGTTTAAACTGCTGAAATATCTTTAGAAAGAACTGAATTCTGAGTGGATTTTAAGGTTTTATTTTCATTTTAATGTCGTTTTTTCCCCTAAATATTGGTGAAGAGGTTTAATTAGCTTTATAGAAAATCACATTTTTACTTTTTATTTGCTTTTGAGGGTTTTGATTAATTTCATGTTGGCAAAGTTAGACAGAAAATAAAATAATCAAAATGAGATGAATGTATTGGTAATTAAATGAATGAAATGAGCCGAGCGAATACCAGAATGAATAAATAAATCATAGATGTGTAGGAACTCCGTGTCCATCAGTCCCAACCAGCCTCATCATGTCGGCCATCTTTCCTTCTTCCTGTTTTCCTTCCACTAATTGAGGCTCGTTTTCTTCCAGATCAAAGCTTTTGAGAAGATGGACCATCTGGCCCGAGCGCAGCGTCTTCTGGAGCTGCAGGAGGCGGAAAAAGCTCGAGTCAGTGAAAACCCGCCGCTCGTTTAGTCTGCGTTCGGACCCGTTGGGTCCGGGTCCGGCCTTCAGAACAATAGCTTCCTGAAAGGCTCCTCTGTAGTTTTGCTGCGATTCACTCTGACGTTTCTGGGTCTGTTCCAGTTGGAAATCGCCCAGAAGCATCCAGACATCTACGCCGTCCCAGTGAAGCTGCCAAAGACCAACCAGAACCGGCCCCAGCCAATCGGGTCAGAGCCTTTTCTCTCTCGTTTTCCACACAAATGGAAACAATTTAAATTCCTGTCAATAGCAAGAATACAAGAAGCACAAACTGATTAAACCGTCTCTTTGTTTCCATGAATCAAAATCAAAGCAGCAGAATCTCCTTTATAAAACATCTCCAACGAGGGCTGGACAATAAATCAATAAATCGATAGATCAATACCAATAGATGATACATCTTATAGAATACTCACTGAGTTCTGATCCAGAACCGCTCAGCATTCTGGGAAATGTAGGCAGAGGAAAGACGTTAGCTTTCTAGCTAGTCTGAGCTTTAGTTTAAAGTGTAACCGCTGTACCAGTTGAACTTTTTCCTGTTTACTTGCTGATGATTTAAAATCTGTTTCAGTTGGAGACGTCCACAAAGGTTCAGATTACTTCGCTTGTAAACCATAACTGCTGTGAATTTGAGCTGCAGAGACTTTTTCACATTTTATAATCTCACTGCCGTTAATCATGTGCTGCTGAAATCGTATCAGTTTCCCTTTTCCTCCCGATCCGACTTGTTTCTGTGTTTTCAGCTCGAACGCCGAGCCGCAGACGATGTCCCGGCCCACGTACTCGGAGACGAGAGGAAACGAGGACACCGAGGCGGAGTACCGCCGCCAGCTGGCGGAGCAGACCCGGAGGGGATACTACAACCCTCAGAAGTACAAGGACACCGAGCTGTGAGGCTCCGAACAGGAAGTGAGGTCGTTCACCAGCTTCTGTCGCTCTCTGAACTTCTTCTTTCTCACATCTTGGCTCTGAGTCCAGACTCTCTTCAAGCTGGCGGCGGCGCCGTTAACCGCCACAGAGGAAGAAATGTTGGTCCTGATTTCCAGAGACGAAATGTTTGGTTTGGGTTTAACAGCCTCCGGTGTTTCACTGGCGAGTCCAGAGTTTCTGAATCCGATCCATCACAAATATCAAGCAGAAGTCCTAACTTTAATTCTTTTTTTTTCCTCCAAGCAGCAGATTTTCTGCTGGTTTGGTTAATATTCATCCAGAGTTTCTGAAGGTCTTTAAAAGCTGCAGGAACCAGAAAAGTTCCTGGAATGTTTTCCTTCCAGTCAATTTTCACCAGAGCTGCTACCTGGTCCTGCAAGGTGAGAGATTTAAAAACCATGTTCCACCAATAAGAAAGTTTTATTTCTATCTAAATATCCAAACAGAAAAAAACAAAACAACCAATTGTTATTGATCCTTAAACTAATTATTATTACTCACCAAATGAATCTTTTTTGTTTTTTTCAGCAATAAACATGAAATAATTGAACCCAGATTCTAAAAACTGAAACAGAACTGGTCCAATTGAGTCCTGGAAACCAAACAAAGCGATGAAACTATTGTTTTGGTTACAGTTTAGCATGGAGTGACTTTACCTATGTTACAAAGAATAACCGCTGTTTTAATTTTATTGCTGAAAATCACAAATCTTATTTTTGCAGTTGTGGCTTTTTTCCAGGTTTCTGCAGATGACTTAAAATCTTGTTTGATACGTCCACAAAATTTGAATGACTTTGCTTTGCTTGTGAACCATAACTGCTGTGGAACTGAGCTGCAAGGAGTTTGACTTCAGTTTTTATTCGCACTTTGACCTCAGCTGCTGTCAGGGTGAATAAAATAATCATGTTTTTGCTGCTAGAACCATTTTCTGTCCGTTAATCTGGAAAAAAGAGTCCAAAGAAACACTTCACCTTCAGAAATTGTGCGAATTATTGATTAAATTATTCAGTTTAGAAAATCTGGATGCCTTGAAAGAAATGAGGAAAAACTAGAGACTTTTGTACAGAATTATTTATGTAATTTCAGCATATTTAAGTGTCGAAGAATAAGTAAACTGATAAAATATTTACCGTCTCGTGTCACAATTGAAGAAGAAATCATTCCCCTAAAAAGAGTTTAATAACGATCAGAGGAAAAGCTGTAAAGTAGTTTTTTTTTGGCTTCACTTCTGCAGCAGCTTCTTGATTTCCAGAATAAAACCCGATTTGCTGGAGGAGAAAGTTGCATTCTGGGTAGCAGAAACTGCTGCGGTGCCTTTCGACTCCTGATTCTGGCTGGGAAACGAAGCTGCTGTCAAATTCAGAGGCTGGACGGAAAACATGGAAGCATTTTGGGTTTCCTGTTAAAAACTAAAACTTTTAAGCAGACGTCATTCCTGCGAAGCCGTTTTACGGCCGTTCTAGATGGAAAGAAAAAGGAAGTAAATGTCTGCCTGAAATTTTGAGAATTTTTAGAAAATTTATAGAAAATAAGAAAATTTCTGAGATCTGAAGGTCAAAAAGTTGAAAAAAAAATTCATAAATTTTGGTAATTTTCTTGAAAAAACATGAAAACTTTCTTCTTTTCAAACTCTGAAAACTTCCAAAAGTTTTTTTTTTCACTTTTGAAACTCAAAAATCTCCACCTTTTTTTTCTAGAACATTTCAGACCTCAGTCTAAATATTTCTCTGTTTTTGGCAGAAATAAACTCCTGCTTTGTCCTCTTAAACTGGCCGTAACGAGACGCTGTCAGTTCCTGCTGCTACTGTTTTATTGAGCTGTTTCTACAGTCTGGAGGGAAAGTTATTTCATTTATTCCTGGTTTCCTCTGGAACAAACTGAGCGAGGAATCGAAAAGACAATCACCTTTTTACTGCTTCTATTTTTATACTAAAGACGATGTAAACCCACTCTAGTCTCAGTGTTTGTGCACAGGAGGGAAGAGGCGACAATCACGATGTCTTTTTAGTTTGTGATTTGTGGTTTTTGTAGTTGGTGATCTCCCGAGTGTTTCACTGCTCACTCTTGGAAAATTCAGACGAATAAAACATTTTTTTTACACATTCTTCAAAGTTTCGGTTCTGTTCTTTGTTTCACTTTTAAACCTTTTGCAGGGGAAATAAAACGTGAAAGATGCTGGATTTTTTTTGTTTCTAGATTTAAAACGATGTTTAGAGTTGCAGTACTTTCTAATGTTAATATTTTAAATAATTTTTTCAATATTTAGATAATTTAACATTCACAAGATGCTCAACTTCCTTATTTAATTACTGTGTAGGAGTTGTTGTGGTATTACGACTTATTCTGGTATTACTGACATTTTTCTTTTATTGCAGCTTCTCGTAAAATTACGACCAGTCTGGCAATATTGTGAATTAATTTTTGCATTACAATGTTTTTTGTATTTTACTGTTCAACTTTTCTTGTAACTTTTGTATTTAAGATGTAAATTCATTAAACATACAGTAAAATATTTACATTTTATTTGATATATATTGTATTGAGGAAAAAAGACAGCATAAAGTTATCAAACTGTTGCCTTTTGACACCAATATATCTCCATATATTAGATTTTTTTTCTATCTATGACGTATGTAACCTTCATTACCTCAGTAATTTTTACTTTTTCTTTCTAATAACCAAAAAGCCCAAAATTGATTGTATTTTCATACATTTATTCTGCAGAATTGAACATGCAATCCTCTTTCATATTATAGGTCCATCATGATTGAAATACATTCAGATATTACGGCTATTCAACCTGATCTAATATCGTCTCTGTTTGCAGCCTAAATATTCACAAGAAAAAACAAACAAACCACAGATTATCTTTGGTCGAACCTAAAATGTCACATTAACACTCGGCCTAAAGTGAGACGGTTTGCCTTCTGCTGCCACACCGCAGACGATTTACACGACAGCCAGCTGTACAGATTAAGGCAAGTCCAGTGAGATCGATCTGGGACGAGGGGCGGGGCTTAAACTGGGGGCGGGGCTTAAAACGGCAGGAGGCGGAGCTTGGAGAAGAGCAGCTCAGATGTAGACGGGTTGCTCCTGCGCCGTCAGCAGACGGTACATGGCTGCAGGCATCGTCTTCATGTGGATCTGGAGAAGAAACCAGAACATTGTTTTTTTATCTCTGAGTAGAAATTCTGCTCAAAATGAATGATTTACTTCATGGTAGACATTTTGTCCTGGAAACCAGTTTGGAACTGGTTTCTGTCCTCACCTCTCCCATGGCGTTGGACAGGATCTGGACGATCTTCTCGTGAGGCGTCGCCACGACGCTCTGCCCGTTGATCTCGATGATGCGGTGGCCGACGCGGACGCCGCCGCGCTCAGCGATGCCGCCTCTCATCAGGCTGCAGATCTGCAGGAAGAAGAGGAAGAACGGCCAATCAAAACGTCCAGGAAATAAGAAATGATCTGAAACCCAAAGTAAAAGTTAAACCATTAACTTTCTAAGATGTCTTGTTTTATAGAAAGTATTCCTGGTCCAGTGTTTTTCTGTTTTGCTGTTAATGATGTGTAATTTTTTTGCCTCATACAAAAAAACTATATTCCTCCTTGTCACTATTTTATTGAGATGTTTTCAATGAACGGCTAATTACAAAGTCTTACTAATAATACTTTGTGATTAAGTCTTATTACTAAGACTTAATATTGTGACTTGATTCTCATGCAGCTTTTTTCCCACCATGTGACAAAGTACTGGTGTTTCATAAACGACATCTTGTATTATTCAAACTTTATTCTGGTAATTTGACATCTTTTTGGTTTCCTGGCCTCCAGGTTTTGGTTCAGGGTTGATTGTTTAGAACTTTCCAAAACTTGGTTTTCTTTCCCACAGGAAGTGCCTCCGTGTTGTTTCACCGTCTGCTTCCTGTCATTTCCTGTTTCTGCCAAAGTTCTGTCCGTTTTCGTTACTTACGATCCCGTTCTGGACACTGAAGCCCAGCTGGTACCGCAGGTCCGGCCGTCGGATCAGCACCATGGTGACCGGAGGACAGCGGACGATGTTCATCTTGATCCTCGACTGAGACTTCAGACCCTGAAGGAAACAAAAACACGGTTACGTTTGTTCTCAGGAGGGAAACCAGGAGGAGCAGGAGGACGTTGCAGGTACCTTGATGATGCTCTGGCAGGTGCTGAGCGGTAATCCCACCAGGCTCGTCCCGTTTATCGTCATGATTTGGTCTCCGATGTTCAGCCTGCCGGACTTCTCGGCCGGCCCGCCGTGCATCAGGCTGGCGATGATGACGGTGGGAAGAATGGAGCCCCAACCCGACTCCACGATCACCACACCCAGGATCTCGCCTTTCTGCTTCTCGATGTAAACCTGCAGGTGGGAAACGCTTTGAGAAACTCGCCTTCGCTCAGATCAGGAAGGTTTTTTATGAAGCTGCTGCACAGCTGTGTGAAAAATCCAGCTGTTCATTTAAATCTGCTGGAGGCCAAAAATAACCGAGACCAAGAACAGAAGAGAAGGAGATGCTGCTTTATGGTAAACGCACAACAAATTCATGTTTTGTTTTTATTTAATATCAAAATTATTGAACTTAATTTTGAGTTTTGTATTTTTTACAGTTTCAAAAAAGAAAAAACATTTTATAGCTTCACATCCTTTGGTGTCTGGTTTGCAAAAATTTCTCAACAGTTACTTTTAATATAATTCTGGAAAGCAGTTTTGAACTTCATTAAATGTTTTTTTTAGCAAACTTTATGGCACCATCGTAGCGCCATACTTCTTTTTTTTTTTTTTAAACTAAATCTAAAAATTTGTTTTTTAACTTAATGTTCAGTTTCTTTTTGGAACTGAACATTTTTGGGCCAATTTTAGAGCAAAATTGGAGCCATAAAACTGAAATAACTGAAAAAAAAATACCTTTCAATTTTTTAAAATATAATTTTAGTTTTTTGTCTTTTCTTTTAAACAAACTTTAATGGCCCAGTTTCACTCCATACTTATTTCCTCTGGGCGTCTGCAGTTTGGGGAGAAAAAGACTTTTGTTGCTGATTCTTCAAATGTTCATTTAAATCCACCAGAGAGTAAATCCTCAAGCCAAAGCAGAGCTGCTAATGCTCTTTTAGAAAACACACAATAAAGTTCAGTAGAAGAAGTGAATATTTTTTATGCATAACAAAGAGGGGAACCAAACAAAGTTAGTTTAGCTCCCTCTGGTGGCAGGCTTACGTCTCTGCAGTTCTCGGACTTGGAGAAGTGGATGAGGTCGTCGTTGTACATGTCCTGAGTGTTGAGCAGGTCGCTGTACTCCCTCTGGCTCAGGTCCTCGGGGTCGATGCCGTTGGCCCTGAGGAACTCCTGGTAGGCCACGCTGAAGGATGGCCGATGGACTGAGCTGCTGCGCCTGAAATGAAACAAAAACTGTTTAAAACACGGTTTATTTAACTAATATTTGCTCAAATTACTAACGATTTGGCTGTAAAGAGATTCCGCTCCTATTTTATTACAGTATTCCAAACTTTTATGGAGTTAAATTGGGGCCATTAAGAAAATTTTGAAACTGGAAAAATAAAAAATAATTTTTAACCTTCAATTTATGGAGCAAATTTGGGGCCATAAAGTTTCTTTAAGAAAACAAAAATAACAATAAAACCTTGACTAGTTTCTAAAATGTATGGAGCTAAAATTTTGCCATAAAGTTTGTTATTGAAACATTTTTTGAAATATGTAGAAACTAAAAAAAATAACACATTTTAAATAAAATTAGTTTGATTTTTTTCACCATTTTGTGTTTTTAATAATGCACAAAAGATTTCAAAAATAATTTCTATGTTTTATAAAGAACTTGTCTAAAACAATCAAATCTGGATCCAAAAGTGAGAGAAATCACTCAGAAGTAAATAAAAGTTTATAATATTGTATCGGAATAAGTTTAAACATTTTAAAACGTGTTCAGTTCTTCGTTACGACTCGATGGTGACTCACGTCTTCGGACTCGAACACGTGGCAGATCATCCTGTACATCCTCCTGTCGTCGTGGTTCAGGTCCGTCTGCTCCGATGTCTGGTCCAGGTTCTCCTGAGCGCTGCGCGACCTCACCATCTTACCCCTCGCCATCAGAACCACCATGTTGCCGATGTCGGCGATGTACGATATGGTTCTCAGCGGCAGGTCCATCAGCGCCTCCTGCAGGAGACAAATCAGACCAGATGATATCACCGTCTTTGGTTTAATCTAATGCAGATACAATTGCTAACTTTAAAAGCCTTTAGCTCACATAGCTTCTCCTTTCGTTTTGTAAACTTTCCGTTGAATAAAATGTGACATTTGTGTTTTCAGCTGCTTCTATAGAAGGTGTGGTGGTGTATTTTCCTGCTTTGCTGTGGTTTCAGCTCAGATTTAGTTTTTTTACCTGCGTGTCTGCATTGAGGACTTTGATCCTCTGTGTGGACATGAACAGGTCGACCTCGGCGGTGGACGGACTCTCGCTGTCTGGACTCTACGGAAACACAGAAACGAAAAAACCTCCGGTTGCAAATCAGCTCCAGTTTTCACAGAAACGCAGCCGCCCAGCATCGACTCACCTTCTTCCTGTTCTTCGCCTGTTTCTGAGCCGCCTGCAGATCAGAAAGCAGAAAACATCTCAGAACAACTCAGTCCACTGCAGATTGACTCGAATGCCAAACAAAGGGACAAAAGAGGCTTAAAGCTTTCTGTTTTGATGTCTCCGTGTGTGGGAGGTCAGCGGCGGCCATGTTTGGCAGCAGCAGGACGCCGGTGGCGTCTGCGACCGACATCATCACCGGTTTCCTCTGCATCGGAGTGACACGACGCGGCCTGAGGACACAACGGACTGCATGTGTTTGAGGCGGCCGACGGAGTCACAATGCGACCAAAATTAACTCAGAAACCTCTGGAAATGTTCAAATAAAGCATCGATTAAAAACAGATTCTTTTCTTTTTGTTGAAAATGTTTAAGATTTTAAGATGCATCTTAAGGGTTAGGAGGACATATTTGATTTTGTTCATTATTTTCTGCAAAATAAAAAATTTTCAGACTCGGAAATGTTTTGGTTTTTTTTGTCTGATTTTTTTTATAGCAAATTTTAAACTTATTAAACTCAAAAAATTGTGAATCTTAAAATGTTAGTTTTTCTTTCCTGTAATATTTTAGACTTGTTGAACTACAAATTTTATTTTTTTCCTCAAATTTCAGATAACTGCACATTCTCAAAATGTGAAGTTTTTTTTTTTTTTAGCAAATTTTAGACTTTTGAAAGTCATAAATTCCTTAGCTTTTCTCAAATTTCTTAGATTAATTGCAGAATTTCTGAGTGTTTTTCTGGAAATATTTCAAACTTTAAAATTTTCCAAACTTTATTTTTTCTAGAAAGTTTCTGATCTCAAAATTAATTTTTAATTTTTTTGGCAGAAATGTACTTTTTGTGTTTTTTTTCTTGTATATTTGTCCTTAATTTGCAATGTACAGATTATTTAAGTTAAAGCATGACTTTTCATTGATATGAAAAGTCATGTAATTTTTTCCAAAATTCTTTAATTTAAAAAAAAATAAATTTTTAAACATTTGATAAAATCTTTACATTTTTATCAAAATTAAAGAGTCATTGACTTAAATCTAACTCCTCTAACTTGCTGAAAACTTATTGTAAATTAGTTTTGTCTTATTTTTAGTGAACTGAGGTTTTTGCACTAGAAGCCAAAAATAATCAGTAATATTTTGTGTTTTTGCAGTGTAATTGTATCCATGATTACAGCCAAATTTCAGCTCTGATTTCTCAACTCCTTTATTTCTGGAGTAAATAAAGTGTTTCTGGATCCAGGCTGCAGGATGAGCTTGGGCTGCAGGAGGAATGCTAATAAGATCTGGACCCAGATCTATAGAAAACATTTAAAAGAAGCTTTAATATCTCGTCTCTCCTCTCTGCCTGCCAGCTCTCTCATTTCTCCACTTATCGTCTTTTTCATATATATTTGTGGCTTATGCACCATTTACTTCCTGGACGGTAATACAAGCAGAAATCTTGGTGGATTGGTGGTTCTGCTCCCAGAGAGAGAAGCTAAAAGCTTCTCGCTAACCATGTTTGACATCTCTGGGGCCCCGGCGCCGTCGCCGAGCAGCGGGGCCCCGGAGGAAAAGCCGGACCGACTCTGGGAAGGACGCAGCGATCCAAACGTAATCCCGTCCCACAAAGCCGCGGCAGCGTCACCTGACTTCAAAAAGAGCAACGTGACAGCGAGTCTGGAGCACGAAAACAAAAACTATGAGCTTTTAATTCATTTTAAAAAATGTAACGAATCTCTGCAGTGACTTAGAATTGAATAATTAGTGACAAAGTAAAACTCTGAGGTTATTTATGCTAATTAACCCAAGAGTAAAAAATAAAAGACCTCAAGATGCAGGCAGGATGTTATACTAATGAGCTGCAAGGCCAATCAGTGAGGAAGAAGAAATTAATATAAAAAAATAAAAATAGTTTTGGATCAGAGTGTCGTGGATCCCCTCCAGTGAAACGTTCCCGTCACGTCTGTGTCGTTTCTCACCCGGACTCGGCTCATGGCCTCCTGCGCCTGCTGCATGCGCGCGCTCTTGGAGGGCGTCCGCTCTGACAGCAGGTGGGTGCAGCCCAGGTAGGTCGCAGCAAATATGATGCCGTCAATCAGATCCTCAGGGTCACACGGTCCTGGAACTGCAGGAACCACGCAGACGTTAACAGCAAAGTCTCCATGTCAACGGTCTTTGATTTGGATGTTCACGCTAATGATCAGGAGTTTCCCAACACTTAGTGTAGCTAATGCTAAAATGCTACACAAACCTTTGTATTTACCGGAAGCTAATGCTAAAATGCTACACCAATATGGTATTCAGGAGAAACTAATGCTAAAATGCTACAAAAACATTTTTATTTACTGAAAGCTAATGCTAAAATGCTACACCAATATGGTATTCAGGAGAAACTAATGCTAAAATGCTACAAAAACATTTTTATTACCAGAAGTTAATGCTAAAGCTCTACAAAAACATTTTTATTTACTGAAAGCTAATGCTAAAATGCTACACCAATATGGTATTCATCAGAAGCTAATGCTAAAATGCTACACCAATATAGTATTCATCTGAAGCTAATGCTAAAATGCTACAAAAACATTTTTATTTACCGGAAGCTAATGCTGAATGCTACTACAACATGGTATTTACCGAGAGATGATGCTAAAGCATAAAACTCAGCCATGTTGATAATCACACGTCGCACTAAACCCTAATTTGTTGGTGTTTGGAAGGCTTTTCTATCAAACTGGATCCAGCTGTTTAACTGGTGCTACTGCTTGTTTAGCACCAGTTCTATTGCCCCAAAGTCTTTTTCTGCCCTCCCAAAACCAGAAGGTTCAGACGAAAGAACACTTTTTAGCTAAAGCTAACGATCGAGCAGGCAGGAAAACCGGTTTATGGTTTTCAAACAAAAGCATCCACACCAAAACAAAACAAAATGCACAGGAAAAGATTTAACTGTGTATTTAGATTTCAGTTAATTTTACTGTATATGCAGAGCAGCAGTTTATATCTGAAGACATCTTCTAAAACAAAAAGGATCATTTGTTTTGTTTATATTGAGGATTTCACTCACCGTCCACAAACGTGGGAAAGGGAGGAAGAGCTCGTCGAATCTGAGAAATCACAGAAACACAAAGCGTTCGGGTCACTTCACACCAAAGATCAAAAACTCATTTACACAAAGCAGGACCTTAGAAAGGTTTTCCTTCCACAGGATTTTCTGCTTTGGGGATTTAACTGACTATAATCTTTAAATTGCTATAACTAAGTTGCTGAGCAGAACATTAAATTTAACTCTAAAGTTGAGAATAGGATTATGAATTAAAAAAAAGATACTTTGAGTAAATATTGTTGCATCCACAAAGTAACTGGTAGAGTTTATAAATACTTTGGCATATTAATAAATTATAAATATTTATTGAATAAGTTAAGCTCTTACTTCCTGTATCGACGCCTTCTGAAGGGGCGACGATGGCTGCGCTTGAGCAGAAGATTGCTCCGGACTCTGCTGTTGCTGCAGACGTTGACTTGGCGGATGCTGAGTCGGCGTTGTGGGTGTGTAGGTCTGCGGCGTCCGTGGCTGCGACTGGTAGCCCTGGTGGTGGTGATGGTGTGTTGCGGGTTCCTGGACGTCTCGGCTCTCAGAGGACTGACGCTGTAGCGGGACGGAGACTCCAGAGCCGAGCGAACGGGGAGTGAGAGACGTCTGGGAGGGGAGATGGCGGAAAGAGTTGCATGTTAGTACCTAGCAAAAAACTTCTAATGGACCAATCGGCAAACAGAAGGAGAAATTCTGAACAATTCTACAGAAAATTGACTGATTCTCTACCACAGACTGAACAATCTCACTTGGTTTGCAGGAACAGATTCTTCACTGGAAAAAGTTACAAATTCTCACCAAAGTTAACCCAAAGTAAGCCCAGAAAGTTGTACTAACGTTGGCTTGCATTGCGTATGCGTCCTCCGTTGGGCTGATTTCTTGTCTCATCACCCAGATCGGCTCCACCGGTTGGTCCGGTGTGTAGGGAGACCGCACCGCCTTGATCTTCACTCCCTCAATTGCCTCTTTGATGTCTTTAATTGCCAGGCTGATGGCATCTCCCGATCCTTTCGTAGCGTCGCCTGACAGACCCGTCAAATTCCTGTCTTCGCCCAAACCGGCCGGTCCGGGTGATTGGGTCTTAGACTGGGGTTGTGGCGGCCTGGATGCCAGCCTGCCGGTCTTGGATAGAGGGCTTTTATCAGCGCCATCGCCCTCGCTGTCGGACTGCCGTCGTAGTGGTGCAGCCGGCAGCCAACAGAGCGGTCCACAGGGAAGGGACGGGACCCACGGTTCCTCCCCGGCCTCGGAGTGGGGTGGGAACTCTCCGTAGGGGAGGATAGCGTCCCCTTTTGAACACTCTTCAGTCTATGTCCGACAAAGGTCTCCTGCTGGGACTCTTGCTGGGCCTTGTTAGACTCGGGTTCCAACCAGATTGTCGACAAGCTTCCTGCTGCATTTCGGGGTAGGAGGTCTTCAGAGGCTCGGGGAAAGAGTTTGGGTGACATTTTGGCTCCGAATACGACTCAAAGCCGGACTCCGTGTACGTCTTCTGGTGGGACTCCGTGTAAAACTCTGCATAGGTTTTAGGGTGAGACTCTGAGCAAGAAGTTGAGTGAGACAGTGAGCAAGATTCGGAGCAATCTCTTCCTCTTCTTCAGGTAAAGGGTTGTTGTCAGGTAGCGAGCTCAAACTGACGTCCTCGCTGAAGTGGTCCAGCTGGGGGAAAGGCGGGACGTCCGGAGAGGAAGGAGGAGTCGGTGAATGTAAAGGAGGCGGGCTGTGAAGAGGTCCATCCATGCTCAGCGAGGCGGCGCTCTCCGTGTCTGAGCAGAGATCTGTAATTTCACTTCCCTGAGCCGTAGGATCCTCTTCTGCGTTCTCCATGACGCCGACCCGGTCCTCCTCCACCCTCTCTGCTTCTTCTGCTCTGTCATTGTGGCTGCAGCTTGGGTTTCCTCCAGTGGGCTGGACGGTTCCGTCCTCCTCTACTTCTTTGTGTTCCTCTTTCTCTTTCACTTCCTCCGATTCCTCTTCATGCTCGGCTTTGTACTCGCCGTAGTCTTCAGCTTTAGCCGGTGCGTTTTGGGGTTCAAGTTGCACGTCACCCATTGCAGGAGCAGAACTGACATGGGTAGGAGTAACAACGGCAACTGGAGTCTGATGAGGAGATCCTCTGTCTTGTGATTGGTTCAGGACAGGATCAACAAAACAGACTTCCTGCTCCCGAATCTCAGCTGCACCTTCTCTCTCCCCGGCGCCAGGCGAAGTCACCTGAATTTCTCTAAACTGCTGCCTCGGTCTGTGATTCCTAAGTCTGGGGTTCGGGTCACCATGCCGGCGGTAGCGGGTGACGGCAGGGCGGTGTTGTTGCACGGGACGGGGCTCGGCATCCTGGCCCTCGGCACCGTCCGGCCTGGTGGAGACGACGGTTGGGGCCGAACCGGGACTCTGAACCTGCCCTGATGGAGGCCGGCGGCGGTGACGAGGAGGTCCGCGACCCGCGGGGTGGTGATGGTGATGTGCAGAGTGGTGGTGGTGCCGGTGGGGATGGTGAGGAGGCATTTCCCCATCCTGGTTCTGCATCTGACAAGGCCTCCAGGAGCGACGGACGGGCGGTTCGCCGTTGGTGTCGTTGGACTGCCTGGCCCTGGGAGGCACAGAGGCCCCCATCTGCTCCTCGTCTGCTTCGCCTGCAGCATCTTCCTGATACTTTTGACTCATTGCTGGGACGGGATTGGACTCGGAACGGCTTTGCAGATCATCAACCCACTCACAGACCGACCTGGAAGAGAAAGAGACGAGAGACGGGCGTTTGTTCATGAGGCACAAAAACACTTCTGCTAACGTCCTAATAGTGAATATTCTGTTTAGCACTTCAGCATTTATGCTAACTTTGAAAATGCTTAGCTTCACCTAAGTCATTATTTTTCTTATAAGTTATAAAACTTATTTTTGCTCGGCTGTTTTGGAAACGTTCAGTCGCATAAAGTTTGACATCAGTGTTGAAGTTTCTCTTCATGAAGTGCAATGTCTGTGCGGCGCTTCAGTGCTAGCAAAACTACTGTTTATGATATCAGTTAGCAAACTGTATATTTAGCTTGCTAGCTAGCATAGCTGTCTGCTACCATTAGGAAAACTATTTAAAACAAGCTGACAGGTTTTATCTTTATGTTTTTCCTTTTATTGTAAAGATAATCGGCTGAAGCTAATTTTAGCTTGTTAAATATTTACTTAGCATAGAGAGATAAAATATTTAACATATAGCTTTATAGCTTAGTAGAGGTGAAAAGACATATTTATCTTCTACCTTGTGTTTGGTGTCACATAAAATCCCAGTGAAATAAACTAATAAACGTTCAGAAGGTATAAAAACTGTGACGTTTAACTTTGGCCCCGCCCTGTTTTTGTTTCACTAATACTAAAAATGTAAATCCTCTGGGAATCACTTTAATCTCCATCGTTCATCCGTCCGCCAGCAGCTGGCAGATGGTACCAGGAGGATGAAGAGGAGGAGGAGGAAGGGCAGGAGGACAAGGAGGGACCTTTATCTGGTACCTGATAGGAGCTGACAGAGGGGAGCGGGTCGGGCCGCACTCTGAATAATAAATACGCTCTGTGAAGGAAAACCACCGGATCCGTTCTGACGTTTATTTAATCCGATGTCCAGGAGATGACCAGCATTTACTGCAACTTCCCCGGATATCAGATGAGCTCCAGAAAAGGAGGAACAGAAACTAGAAAACCTGGTTTAAGATTAAAAAAAGCCTCTAGAGTTATTTCACCCAAACATCAGATCATTTGTTTCATTGTTCTCCTGGTTCCATTGTTGCATGTTTGAATCATTTCAGGTGCAGAGAGGAGGATGTTTTTACTTTTTTTTACTTTCTGACAGTTTCTACGACAAGTAACCATGGCAACAAGGTGCCGTTTTCTTTGGGTTTTTCACCAGATGCAGCAGCAGATCAACATTTCAAAAACTAGAATAAAACTACCTGAACTACGACCTTTCAACCCTAAGGAGTCGAAACAAGAGGGACTGATGGATGCAGAGCAGAGAGGAAGAAAAGTCAAACTGTCTCTTCTCCACAGGTGTCAAACTCGAGGTGCGCGGGCCAAATCCGGCCCGCTGTAGCGAACTTAAAGGTAACAGTTGTGTTATTTTATTATTCAACTCAAATCAGTTAAAAATGTTTACGATTCAAGAACCAGAAATGAAACAATGAGGCTGTTTTTCAGAAGCAGAAATTAAAGAACCAAAACATGCAAAATGAGTGAATTTTGAAGAACAGATCCCCTTTAAATGTGGACATAACAACGTCTGGACTGGGGACAGATGAACCGGTTAAAGGTTAAAGGTTAATGGCGATCCGGTAATTTGAGCACCAACTGCCAGGATGGGACCAGAAAGGCTAATAGTCGTCCCTGTTCGGGGCTTAGAGGCGCTGGCGAGCAGCAGGCATGTGGAGAGAGTCGGGAGGAAAAGGCAGTCTGGGTCACAGATGGCCCGGCAGCGAGACCGACGGCTGGACCCGGCCGGAGCCGCCTCCATCTGTCCAACTGCAGTGAAAGCTGCTGGGGGGGATTGGAGGCATCATTAAGTTGCTGAACGTTTCCTGACGACGCCTCAAGCTGCAGCGGATTCTGGATGCATGTGCTGAGCGGACCAGACGTCCAGGACTATTTTAAATCCCTACAGTTTGTTTGCACAAAGAAACCAAGTGTAAATCTTCCTGTTCTGGTTTTACTTCATGCAGAGACGCTTTCTGCTTCTCTCTCTCTCTGACCTGTCAAAGATGCTCAACATGAATAAAATAAACATCCAAACCTGCGGAGAAAGAGGAACATGAAGCATATAAATTAAATATGGTTTCTGATTGTTGTGCCGTCTGAAAGCAGGCTGTCAGAAACCAACAGTCAGCAGATTGAGTCCACTGCAGAGGAGGAACCGGGTTAGCGCCTCAGCCGGCTGCTTTAGACGCCCAATCCACAAAAACTGTCTGACCAAAGCCATTTTTAATAAAACTTCTCATAAAATCATCATTTTTAGAAAGATTTTCATCCATTCAAACATATAAAGTAACCTGGAATGCAGTAGTAACTACTCCAGGCCTGTAGGTGGCGGTGTAATGCCTGTATTATAATACAAAAATCAGACATTTTCTACATGTAATGGCTGTGAGACTTTAATTTTTAGCTTTCTTCATCCGTCTGCTCCTGAACATGTTTTGTTTTTGTTGGCAAAACCAATATTCTTGTATCATTACGACTTTTTCTCATATTATTTCAACTATTTTATAACTATTCCATTAATATTATGACTTTAATCTCAAATTTTTTCTGCAATATGCGTTTATTCTGATATAACTGCATTCTCTATGTATCCTGAGTTTATTATTGTGTTATTACAATGTTATTCTCACAATATTACATTATATTAATTATTTGTGTTTTAATTTGCCTGGCTGTAAAACTGCATGGCAGAACACGGCAGTTTGTTCAGATGAGACCAACTGAAAACATTCAACATGTGCAAAATTCTTTACAAATTCTTCAAAATCCATAAGACGTGAAAAACAGGCAGAAACAGAACCCAAAAAAAACATTAAAGGTGATTCTACAGGTGTGATTACTGTTCCGACGCTTGAAATGCGTGAAAAATATGAAACATTTAGGAGAGAAAGGATTTTTAAAAGGCTAAAAAACTGATTATATATCATTTTATTTTAAGAAACCTTCACATTAAAGGTCATGTGAGTATTTCTGCCTAGCCTGATTCATTCAGTGTGTGTGTGTGTGTGTGGTGTGTGTGTGTGTGTGTGTGTGTGTGTGTGTGTGTGTGTGTGTGTCAGTCAGTCACACACCGTGACAAACACCAGCAGCATATGCTCTGTGTTGGGATGCATCAATTATCATCTTCCAGGCGTCACGACCGCTCAGGATGATGAATTCACGAAAATAAATACGTAAGAAGACAGGCAGGTGCTTTTATTTTGAAGACCTTAAATCCGTCCTGTGGTTCGGTTTCATTTGGGCCCAAATGTTCCTGTTTTTTAAAAGCTGTGGTTCCGGGCCTGTTTGGTCATTTAGAGGCTGAAACCAAACGTCCTTGGCCGCCTTGTTTTACAAATTCATGACATTTATTTTGAAATGCATCCATCCAAAAATGTCGGAGGGTTTTAATAAACGTCGCTGTTCCTGATTCCCCGCAAGTGCAAAAATAATCCCAGAAACAGAAGAAATGAGCGACAATCGGACGTGACAGCCGCCGCTTTTACCTTCATGTTGAGGAGCAGAGGCCCGGCTCCGGTCCACATCGTCCCGCCCGGGTCGGCTCGGTTCGGCTCGGTTCGCTTCCTCCTCCGGACAACCTGGTGGGATTAAGACGGAAAGCTGGGCCCCCTCCCTCCGCACCGTGACATCAGAGCGGATTAGCGAAGCACAAAGCGCCTTTAGCGGCAGCGGCAGCAGCTGATGCTGGAAAACAGCGGCTCGACCCGCCTACTCCATCAGCAACCTGCAGAGAGCTGCGGCACGCTGCCGCTAACGGCGGCCGCTGGGGGCGCTGCGGCGCGCTGCCGGCGGCGGCCGCTGGGGGCGCTGCGGCGCGCTGCCGGCGGCGGCCGCTGGGGGCGCTGCGGCGCGCTGCCGCTAAAGGCGGCCGCTGAAATGAAATGTAACTCAAATAAATTCATATTTTATGCTATACAATTAGAAAAAGGTTTATTTATTTCAGTAATTTAAATAAATTGAAACTCATAAACAGATTTTGATATTTCAAGTGTTTATTTAAACTCCAATATTATTCAGTTTCCCTAAATAAATAAATTCATAAATAAATATTGCTGTTTTCATTTCCTGATAATGGAGGACTGATATGTCCACATTAGCAAAAATAGAAATACATAAATGGCTTCATAAAGTAATTTCTTATTTTTAATATTTGTTGTGTCCCTTGGATTAATAAAGTATTATCTTAGTTAATGTGCCCAATTCTGTCCAAAATATGAAAAAGAACATATGAGAGAAAATAAATCAGTGTGTGATTAAAAAAGTGACAGAAAACTAATTAATGAAACAATATTATGGCAATAAAATTGAAAATAAAATAATAGTAATTTGTATCATGTCAATAAATAAATTAATCAGGTAAAAACAGCCGTTTCTGATTTATCAGCTTGTATTTGTATGATTATATCTGTTTTTACTACATTTCTGCCCACAAATCACCAGTTTTTCATAAATAAAATCTGTTTTTTGAGAACAAACATTCTGATTCTGTGTAGATTTTAAAAAGTGATAGTGTCCATCGTTTTAGGGGAATATTAGGATTCTTGTCTGAGTTTGGACTCAGAAATGATGCAGCTGTTGCTGTGTGTGTGGAATGTGGAAAACGCAGGAAGTTCTCCAGAAACGTGGATGGATTGGCCTCCATCCGGATCCTCCGGCATCAGAGCCCCGTTTTCACACGCGGCAGTCGACTCGTCTGCGTCACCAACGCCTCCGTCTCCCTCAGGAGCTCCCCGTTGCCGTGACGACGGCCCGTGATGCAGGGATAGTGGTGATGCGGGCCGGTAACCATGGCATCCGGTGTGTTATTACCATCCGGCGCGACCTTGATCCCACACAGAGGGGCCGCCACTCTTCGCTGTTGCCAGAGGAAGTGAGAAAACCTTCAGGTTAGAAAGAGAGCAAAGATGATCAATCAGACACGTAATCTGTAGCTTTTATTCTCCAGATTATTTCCAGATTATTCTCCAGATTATTTCTCCTACTGTCAGAGAATGAGTCAATCATTTCTGTAAATGTGTTGGAAAACGTGAATAAAACGTCATTTGGAACTAGACAGCCACACAAAACTGTAGCTTCTGTCATCAAGTTATCTGGGATCAACTGGAGAAAAAACGACAGGAAGACCAGGGGTCAGACTGGGGGTCAGACTGGAGGTCAGACTGGAGGTCAGGCTGGGGTCAGGCTGGGGGTCAGACTGGGGGTCAGACTGGAGGTCAGGCTGAGGGTCAGGCTGAGAGTCAGACTGGAGGTCAGACTGGGGGTCAGACTGGAGGTCAGACTGGAGGTCAGACTGGGGGTCAGGCTGGGGGTCAGACTGGGGGTCAGACTGGGGGCCATATTGGGGGTCAGGCTGGGTGTACAGAGTGAAGATAATAATAAAAAAATAATATTACTTAATTACTAATCAGAAACATTGGTTCCACTGATGTTTACACCAACAAAGGAGTTAGCAGAAGCTAATGCTAAAACACTAATCACAAACGTTAATTTTGCTAACTCTTAAGGTGCTATCCCAAGACGGTACTTAGCGGAAGCTAATGCTAAACCGTTACTTTGATTCAATTTAGCTTAGATATTGTATTTTTGTTCATATTTTGTTCTCTACTGTCTGTTTATTTTGTTCCTGCAGTGAAACCGCTGCGAATGAGGCGCGGTGGTGAAACATGAAACTGCTGCTGCGCAACTTACTCAGGGAGTCGTTGCTAGGCAACCAAAGTTTGGGGGGGGGGACTTTAAACTGCTTGTTACCCAGCAGGTTGTTGCTAGGCAACCAATGAGCTGAGCGATAGTTACTAGATCCCACCAACCTAGCTTAGCTGGTAGTTAGAGGAGGCTAAAGCTTAATTATGCATGTTATCATGCAAAATCCAAATAAAATACATTAAAGTTTGTATTTTTAAAGATACAAAATGTGGAAACTTTGAATGAGTGAAAAGGGAAACATCTTAAAAGTCAGTGTGAAGTGATTTTTAGCTCCTGTAGGGCTCCAGCGTTTTTCCTCCAGCAGCGTTTTAGAGGTCAAATCATGCTAACCGTATAAACGCCTCTGGATGGACGGCATGTCGGTTATTCCTGCTGCGTTCGCCTCGCTGACGCAGGAAATTAAACAAATAAACCGAAGACTGAAGTCGGAAATGCAAACCAGTTGGAAATTACAGGCGATTCAGAAGGTTTTTAATCTGCTGCGTCTCTGAGCAGAACCAGCTGGGCAGTGAGTCAGAAAACACATTGAGGGGGAAAATGAAGCCCTGGAGGAGATCTGACACTGAAACGTGAATTAAAACACAGAAATGTGTGACTGAGGAGAGATCGGAGAAATGTTTCTGTTTTCCTCATCGGCTGCTGAAGGGAAAGTGGAAAGTTTGTTCCACTGCACGGCGTCTCCAGAGGAAGAGGACAGCTCTCCTTTTGTTTCCTCCGCCGGTCAGAAACCTGCAGCTTCTGCTAGGATTTCACTTTAGAGCCAACAGGAAAAAATTACAGGAAGTTTCATATTTTACCCTCAGACAATTCAAATCGGACAACATGGCGTTTATTTATCTCTTTCCTTCCTTTTATCCTTGTTTCCTGCAATCATCCCTTCATTCTATCTCATCTTTCATTCCTTTTCTTTTCTTCCTTGTTTTTTATTAACCTTTTCTTTCTCCTAACCTTGTGTCCTACCTTTATTCCTCCCTTTTTGTCCTTCGTTTGTTCCTTCCTTTTTAACTTCCTTCTTTCCTTTCTTATTTGTGTCCTTCTTTATCTAATTCCTTCCTTTTTTTCTTTTCCCTTCCTTCCTCCCATGCTTCCTATTATCCCATCTTATTTTCTTTCCCTTCGTTCCTTCCTCACATCCTTGTCTCCTACCTTCCTCCCTCCATTGAATCCTTTTTCCCCTCCATTTCATTCCTTTCATTCCTTGTTCCTTTCTTCCTTCCTTCCTTCCTTCCCTTGTGCCCTACTTATATTCCTTTCCTCTGTCCTTATTTTGTATCCTTCGTTGAGTCCTACTTGATACTGAACAGTTTTTTTTATTGATCATCACGCAAACATTGAACATTTATGTCATTTTCTCCAATAAATTTGTAAATGAATAACTTTAAACTAATGTAAACAAACTGATCTTTTTCATTTTTATGGGCAGAATTAGTTTCCAAAATCAATAAAGCTGAAAATGCTGCAGATTTCAGCCTCAAATACATTTTTTCCTAAACAGTTTCAGCGTTTTTTCTTTCTTTAAAGCGAACATTTGCAGCAGTTTTTGCAGGTTTTCTTCCAAAGGAGGCTGCAGTCCTGAGACGTGGCCACTAGGGGTCACTGCATCCTTCAGTGTCGTGTCTTTCAGCCACTTGAGCCTCATTATCTCAGTCGGTTACCTCATTGTTAGTAGTTCACTTTATTTAAGCTGCTGATGCCCGGCAGCGTCTCTGTTTAATATTGTTTGATGAAAAATGTCTGTTGCTCGGTAACAAAGTCAATAAACTCGTTAAGTCGTTTATGGTTTTTTTTTATTGATATGTTTCCAATTATGGGGGGAAACAGCATTACCTGATTAAAAGGGAGAACATGAGGAAAAACCTGACGGCTTCAAAGGAAGATGGAAAGATTTACGTCTATAAAAATGAAATCTAAGATGAAAATGCTTTTAAATAATATTTTATTGGAGAAACTCCAACAGAAATCAGGAACCTCAGAAGCTTAGTAGAGACACAATAAAAAGTGTCTCTACTAAGATAGATTTCAGATTTTAATGAAAACCAGGCATCATTTGCCTTCCATTCCTCAACGAAGCATGTTTTTATGGAGGACTGATCCTGCCAAAATTGTTATAAATGCATATTAAAAAAATGAAAATGGCTGGATAAAGTAAAAACTGTGAATCCAAAAAATAATAAACAAAAAAATAGGAACATATTTTATTATATGTGTGATATACAATAATATTTTCTCATAATTTTTAAAGATTATTTCTATTAAATGTTCCTATTTTATTTCCATCTTATTGTTTAATGAATTAGCTTATTTTATTTCATTAATTTTCTTATAAATAATTGTAACTTTTAATATAATGAATAATCTTTTATTTACTGACAATCCATTGATTTAGTTTCTCTTTCCGTTTTCAGCTTTGCTCGATTATTACAGATTTTTTTTTTTTTTTTATCACATCCCTCATGTTTTTTTCCTCTTGTCCTCTTTGTAAGAGTCTTTGGAAATAAAAATTAAACACAAAATATTACAAAACAATTAAAATTCAAAGCTGAAATAAAACTTACTGACAATAAATAAAACATATTAAAAACAGAAGATGAGACAAAATAAATAAAATGTGACAAAACAAGTGAATAAATACAGAATGTGAGAATACAGACAAATTAATTATAAAATGTTTGAAAATAACTAAATTAAAAAATATATATTAAATACAGAATATGAAAAAAAAACAAATAGAAATTAAATGAGACAGTAAATTCTATAAAATAAATACATAATGTGAAAATAATAAGTTATAAGTAATTAATAAAATAAAGCAAGTTAAATAATTCTGATATCAAACCATTTATTTTATTTCTATATTTATTGCCAATCTTGGCAGCATAATTCCTCCATACGTTTGTGTCTGTGCATCACTTCAAGCCTTTGTAAATCTGTTTTACTTTAAGGGTTTTGCTCTTTTCCCCCTTCATGCTTCACTCTGAGTCTGAGTTCATTCAACTGTTACAATCTGTTACTGTAACTGTTGTAATGCACTGCAAAAAACACAACATAAGACCAAGTTTTTCTGATCCAGTGGAAAATAGTGCTGCAACTTTATTTACTTAAGGGAATGAGAACATAACTGTCAAATATTCGTTGCAGTAAAACAATAAAAGGTTTTTAGGCTCATGGATAATCGGTATCAGTATGATTGGATCATAAACACATTTGCTGTGAATATGTTTTAGAGTAATAAGACATTTACAGTAGAAACACTTGGTAGATTGCAGTGCAGATTGATGGTGAGATGTTGTGTTTTGCAGTGTAGATTGATGGTGAGATGTTGTGTTTTGCAGTGTAGATTGATGGTGAGATGTTGTGTTTTGCAGTGTAGATTGATGGTGAGATGTTGTGTTTTGCAGTGTAGATTGATTTCCACTGAGCTGAATGGTGCCAGCTGGTTTTGATAAAGTCCAAAGTGCCTCTGAGTGTTTTTCGATCAGGTTTTGTTAACTCTCCACATCCAAGTTTTCTGCTCTTTTTAGCTCATCATTCACCTTCTCTCCTCCTCCCTCCCTTCTCCTCCCTGTTCCTCCTCCTCCTTGCAGTGTGCTGCCAGTCTTTGAGCTGGAGAGACACTCAGACAAAACCTGCAAACACTTTTTCTGCAAACAAAAAAAACTTTCTCTGTTTTTTTTACTTTCTGGACTTCACCACAGAGCGATGGCGTTGTTCCTGAGACAGAAAGCTGCGATGCTGCAGATCTCCCTCCTGGCTTTTGTCGGTAAGCTCTCACTGCTGCTGGAGAGTAACGACACTTGCCGATGATTCATACTAACCGTCTCCTCTGCCTCCGTTTCTATTCCTGCGCTCCAAGCCGCAGTCGGAGCCCACAGCCGGCTGCTGCCAGGCTCATGTAACTTTGAGTCCAACACCTGCGGATATGCGTCAGACTCAGACTTCACCAGCTGGACGCTGCACGGAGACGGTACTTTGATTCCCTACTTCACCTTTAACGCTACTGTGTGTCACCATAAAACATGTTTTTTCCACATTTGTTAAGACTGTCACCATGTTGTGAATGTATTGCATAATAAATATCGATTTCCTTCACCTTCTCCCTGAGCTGCTCGCGACCGAAACAACCAATCAGAACAAGTTACCGTTACAGAAAAACGGTTTGTCCGCCATTATCGGTGCTAACTAGCATTAGCATTTACGACACGCTATGCTAGCTGAAGTGTAGTGATTCCGAAAGCACTTTTTGTATCATCAATATGATAAAATGTTTTTTCATTTTGTTTGTTGAGATTGTCACTATCTTAGTTTAATGTATAATATACATTTATTTCCGCTCTGAGCTGCTATCGCCGAAACGAACCGAAAAACAACCAATCTGAACAAATTACCGTTACAGAAAAATTGTTTATCCGCTATGCTAGCTGACCGGATCTGTTCCGGAAGCCCAATCCGTACCATCACTGTGCTAAAATGTACGGATTGACCTCCTCCTCTCATGGCCTCCTCTAATGACCACAAACAACCAATCAGAGTAAAAACTTAACATTACAGAAAAACTGTTTATCCACAGTCATCAATGGCTATGCTAACTAGCGTTAGCATTCAGGACATGCTGTGCTAGATGTATCTGGTAGCTTGGTACCACTTGTTATAAGGCGACATATTTTCCAAGACAATGTTATAACTATCAATAATAACTGTCATCATTTAGCTCAAATATTGTAATTAGATAGTACACAGTTCCTACAAGTCTAAACCGGAAGTGATTCTGAACCGCCATCTTGGTAGGCAAGCATAGAGTAGTCAAAAATTGTAATCAAGTAATAACTGTAATTTGGTTATATTGGTCATAAATCAGATAACAGTGAGGCGAGGGATAGTTCTAAGATGGTGGGTTATTTTCTGTTGTCATCGTCACTCAATGGCTACTTATACCATTAGAAAACAAAACAAAAAAAAAACAACAAAGAAGAGGAGCTCGATTTTTTTATATGTAAAATAAAATATATATATATATATATATATATATATATATATATATATATATATATATATATATATATATATATATATAAAAGTTACATTCTGCAGCTGTAAGGATGCAGAATGTAATTTCAAGATGCTGTTATTGCTGCTGATTTCTTTGGCTGAAGCATAAAAGCCCTCCGTAGAAAAAGGTCCATCTGGTCTGCATTGACTGCAGCATCAGAGAACATCTGGAGAGAGAGAAATAGCACATTTCGGCTTTCCCCCTCGGGTTTGTAGTGCAGCTCATATGAATGAGCGCTACATCCCATATCGAAGTTATGTCATCGTATATTTGTGTAGCTCACAGCTTGATGAATGAAGCTCAGATCGTGTGATTACACTGATTACTCTGCCTTTTGTTGTGCGTTCATGTGTCTGTGCTGAAAAGCAACGATTATGCACAGAGTTAGGAAGAATGGGGGCATGGACCTCTGGAGCTAGCACAAACAGCTGGACTGCGTCAACTTAACTGTCACATGGAGTGTGGCCTATTTCAAGGCCACACTCCAGGTCACTTTGTTCATGGTGTTTAAAGATAAGCAAAGGATCTTGTTTCTCTTAACTTTAAGGCAGGTGGTCATATGGTGGTTGTAGAATCCTGATATTTGAAACTACATCAGCTTTAAATGCAGAAGTGCCAAGTTTATTTTGATTTTTTTACACCAAATACACCTGGACACATACGGGTTGATAAACAAACACCAACTGGCAATAAATTTACACTTTCTCATGATGCAAAGAAGCTAACTGGCTAATGAACATGCTTGCAAATATTCACTTGTTAGCTACTTAGCTCAAATGTTTGCCTAATGGTAAAGTACAGAAAAAACATAAGCTACATATAATATACAAGACTAAATTAGAAATTATAATTATATCAGTGCCATTGTAGATAAAAATAAAAGAAGAGAACTTCCATTTTTTACTAGAAAATGTCTTTAGATGAACAATGAAATAAACATGTTTGCACCACAGCTTGCTACCGTTTCCAAGAGGAGCGGCCATATTGGATCCTGAAGTCGATGTTTGATAAACTGCAACTTTCAGAATATGAAATCTAACTTCCTGCGGGCAGTGAAGTTGATTTTCTTTCCTTCAAAAATCAGTTTTTACTACAAATGAAACATTTTATGCATTAGTCATGCTAGCAGCTAATCACATAATGCTAATATTTTAGTGTCTGCTGTACTAATTAATGTGAAAACTTTTGTACTTTACAGTTGCTTACATTGCTTAGCTTAGATTAGCTTAGTGATGCGAGTTAGTTTCTTTTTTAAACTTAATTTGTTGAATAACTGCTTTTCAGTATTTCTGAAGAGCAAAAACAGATATTCTGTAATTGTTACTGCACCACCCACAAATCAGACAGCGCTGGAAAAACTTCTGTAAGCTTTTCTCTGTTTCCATCCACCATCACTGGTTGAACTAGACTAAAAACTGCCCTGCTGCGGCAGCGTGACTCATGACTCAGTCGCTTTCCTCCAACTGTTTCCATCCTGGTTGCTACATCCTGACGCTTGTTAAAAAGCCTCAGTGGCGGCGCAGCCTTTAATTGTCGATTCCTTCTTTCTTCTGCTTTTGTTTATGCTCTTCTCACACTAACCAGCAGGAGCAAACCCATGTCAACTACTGTTCACTGGATGCGGTTAGTTGACATTTATTGACAAACACGAGTGAAATTAGTTTCCCATTAAGTGGCTGTTTGAGTCTCCATTTCTGGGTGTTTTCCTCTCATTCTGCGGAGCTGCAGGGCTGCAGAGCATTCCACAGGGGCAAATAATAAATGACAGACCACTGAGCTCTAAACGCTCTGAGGCACACAGGGGTCACGAAGGAGGATTTTATGCTGAACTGGGTCAGAGATTTATGACTGGGTTTTAAATCCTGGTCTGGATCACCATATTCACTTCTGAATATTGTTTCAGAGACTCTCATATAAACAGCATTTAGTTTGTTGGGGCTTTTCCCAAAGGGAAATCCTTTCTCTTTTTGGACTGAAATTAGCTGTATAATCCATGTTTCAGTATCTTGTGTAACTTCAACGTATAAGAAATTATTCGCTACTTCTGCTGTTTTGTTTTACATCATAACTGGGCGCTGAGGGACGGATGCTGCATTTGTTTTGGATGAGATGCTGGAGCGAGGAATGCACACCGGAGTAAAGAGCTTTGGAGTTGGAGAAAATGATGGAAATTATGTGGCTTTTAAAGCTGCAGTGTGTAACTTTGATCCAGAATGAGGTGAAGATGGATCTCCTCCACCTTTTCCTTTCGTCACTGAAGAAATGCATCTCTCTCGACCAAAAACAGCCAATCAGAGCCAGGGGGAGGGTCTTAGCGCTGTCAATCACCCTCCTGTACTGGTAGTGGAGAAACAACTTACAGGAAAACTTTATTTGTCATCATCAGAGGCCATGCTAACTAGCCTTAGCATTCACAACACAGCATATTACCCTCTAGTGGATTAAACTTGCTATTGCACACCTTCCTGTATGGTTTGATTCTTTGGAATTTTAGTTTTTATAGTTGTTGAGTATTGCTAACTCTGTTGCTAATTTTATTTAGCCTAATTAACCAGAGAAAGCAGATTATAAACACTAAATTTTAAACTACTGCCTGCTGTTGTGGACAACATGACAAGAGGAAACGGTCTCCTCACTTCAAAATAAGAGCATGAATATAAACGGCTAGCTACTTGAAGAATTCTTAACAGTTGATAACTAAAATTTCAACACAGATGTTGAACTGAAATTCATAAAAAATTGGCTATTTAGAATTATTTAAGAAATGTAATTGGGGTAGCTAAATGTGCTGGACATTCTTGAAGTTAGCAAAAATGTTTTGTTTAGGACATTTTGTTGCTGTGGAAACCGCGAGCGACGACGTGGAGGGCAGCTCAGGTTCTGGCATCGAACCAAAGAGAGAAGCGACCGGAGTCCTGCTGAGCCCATCCCTGGAGCACGACGAGTGGAGCTGCGTGCGGCTGGTGTACCAGATCGCCGGGTCGGGTCTCCTGGAGGTTCTGCGGCGCAGCGAGGGGCGGAGCTTCGACACGCCGCTGTGGAGCAGCAGGACGCCATCGGACAGCTGGGTCATCGCCAGCGTGGATCTGCACAACGCCTCGGAGCCGTTCAGGGTGAGGAGAGAGTCCGCATCCAACCGTACAGCAAAACATCCAACTAAACATCCAACCGTACAGCAAAACATCCAACTAAACATCCAACCGTACAGCCAAACATCCGACTAAACATCCAACCGTACAGCAAAACATCCAACATTAAAACTAAACATCCCTCCATGTTGTTTGTGAATTTTCATCTTATTGATTGTTTTCCAATGGAGTTCGGTTATTGGATCATTATTGATGAATTAATCAGAACTTTCTGCTGCTGCAGCAGAACCTCCTCAGCCCGGTTCTCCACGTCAGTCTAAAGTTAGTCCGATACGCAGAGCTTTTATCGTAGCGTAAACACAGAGCTGGTGTTTACGTTGAGAGGCGAGGCAGAGCCCGGCGGACTGGACCGGCACCACGATGATGAGGTGCCAGGCCTCCGTCATGTGTGGGCCCCTCATCACATAAACACACCGGCAGAGAGTCCTGCTAACGCCGCTTTCTGTCAAAGCATCAAGAAAAACTGCATGCATGTTTTCAGTTAGTGCTAATTTACAGTAAATCTGCTGCTTTCACTTCTCTGGTGTTCCCGTCCTGTTGTGAGCAGATTGTGATCCAAGGTCAGGCTGGAGCGAGCGCAGGGAGCAGCGTGGCCATCTTTGAGATCCACATCACCCCCGGATACTGCCTGGGTGGGTGACGGCGCTTCTGCTGTTCGACTCTCACATCTCCACTCAGATCAGAGCGAAACAGCACGACCTGATGGACAACATCTGCTGCTCGTTTCTGCAGCACTTAGAAAAACAAAACAAACACAAGAAGCAACAGGGTGAACCTTTGTTTTTACTGTATTGTAAGTAGAGAAAGAGGGAGTACATTGCTGCCAAAAAGCTTTGAAATTTGGAGATTAATTCCAGAAATGACATAGGAAAACTTGGAAACTTCTTAGTTTGAAAAGTCAAAGATTTAGAAAGGGTGTCAGATTAATCTGACACCCTTTCTAGAAAAACTGTAAATTTCTGAGTATGAAAAGATGAAAAAAACTGAGAAATGTTCAGATTAATGTAAGAAATGTTCTAGAATAACAAAATATCTGAATGTGAAAAGTCAAACATTTGCTGGAAGAAACTTTGCAAGTTGTGAGTTTCAAAATTCAAAATTTTGCTAGAAAAAAGTATCAGAAATGTAAAAAAAAAAAGTCAGAAATATTGACTTGAAAAGTTGAAAATTTGCAAAAACTCTCCCTAAAACAAAAAATATTCAAATTAATCTCAAAAATGATCTAAAATTAAAACCAGAAAATGTCTGAGCTTGAAAAGTCACATTTTGTAAAAATAATCCTTAGAAAACAATCTTAGAAATCTTCTCTCACTTGAAAAGAATTGTTGGATTTTCTACCTGCTAATGAATCATTTCAGTTTTTCATTCCTTTAATTTTCCTGATTTGTTGCTGAAATCCTGAACAAGCAGCTTCTTTAGCAAACAGCTTTGATTTGGCCATGAAGTGCAGACAAACTAGAGACTCCAGGTATTTTTTAAATATAATAAACTGCATTTATCTTATGAACAACAGAAATAAGCAGATTAAATAAATTATTATAATTCTATGTTAATCTATAAATGTTGCCTGTAGGTTCTGGTCATTGCTGATAGCAGATGGTTTGGGTTTAGTTTTTGTCCAAACTCAGGTTGATTTTTCCGTCTCCTGTCTGCAGAGTGTGATTTTGAGGAGCCTCACCTGTGCGGCTACAACAACCAGTGGAACGTAAACGTGAACTGGTACGTCGGCGGCGGCGGCGTCCAGCTGCTGCACAACGGCATGCCGGACGATCACACGTACCACAACAAGACAGGTGAGGCGGGGAGTCCTGCTTTTAATTCTGTAACGACACAAAGACTGAAACGATTAATCGTGATTAATTGACCTTTGAAATAACCATCGATTAATTTACTAATCGATTAATCGTTAACTGGAGAGTCCAGCCTCTAAAGAGGCCGTTTGCTAGAAGAACAAAATAATCAAAACAGCCAAAAATTTTACAAATAATTTTACATTTAAGATAAAAGAAAAACTGTCTGTTTATATTGTACCTAAAACTTATAAAGTCATCTAATTTTAGCTTCACATTCTATCCAGTGCTAATCAATTAAAGCCAATTAATGGGAGGCTAATTTGACTAAACCAATGGAAAATCTGCACTATTGATTAATCGATTAATCATCACAATAATCAATTACTAATTGACACCCAAACAATCTTTTACAATAAATAAACTAAAAAAGTAGTTTGCAGCACTGTGTGTGTCTGAGACTAAAAGCATGACTCAGCGTTATTTTTAGACTGAGAAAAACAAACCAGCAGATTATGGGACTCACAGCTGGAAACCTGCAATCAGGAGCATCCGATTGGATTATAGTCATTTAGCTAACTGCTACACCCTGAAGCCGCAGGAAGCTGCAGACTCCGCCTCCGTGGTGGAGGGAATCTTCTTCCAGGTTTGCTCGTCTTCCTCAGGTCACTTCATGTACGTCGACTCCAGCTACGCCAAGACCTTCAAAGAGGTCGCCACGCTGGTCTCCCCCATGGCCACCACGCCGATGTCCGGCTGCCTGAGCTTTCAGTACCAGCGAAGCGAGGAAAGAGGGAACATGTTCACCGTTTTCACCCGGGACCGTCTGGGCCAGTACCAGGAGCTGTGGAAAGCCGAGTCCGACAACCGGGTCGATTTTATCAACCCCCAGGAGAGTGGATCCCTGTGCAGGTGGACCTGAAGGCTCCATACCCAGTGCAGGTCAGGCAGTCATAGCTCTGTGGAACTTTATTCTATAAGCACATACACTGCCACGGCACCAGGCGTTTGGGTCAGTAAGAGTCCAACTGGTCCATCAGACAGCATACTGGACCGCGCTGCAGTTTGGGTCGACCTGCTGCCGTCTCACTACACAGTCATTGATCGTTGGACAGAAAATGTCCACTAGTTTGATGTCATGTCAGGCATTTGGGTTCAACTGGGTTCACCGCCAGTTTCCAGTCCAACTGCCGGTGGAGTCTCTGGAACGGCACCAACCCGTGTGATACCTGAACTCTTCCACCAAACCCAAACGACTGGATTCTCATCCTGGCACAAGAACCAGAGAGTCTCCTGTCCATGAAGAGTCTCTGGTTGTGTCCAGAGGATATCTCTCTCACTCTCCTCATTTTTACAGTAAATCCACATTTCCTTCTGCTCTGGTTGCCATGAATACATAAAATATGCACACAGGAAACTTGCAATATTTTTCAGATTTGTGGAAGAGCTGACATGCAGCTTTTTTATGGGTTTCTGTTTCTCTCTTTTACTTCCAGGTGGTTTTTGAAGTGGGCTTCAACAGCCCGCGAGGCGGACATGTTGCTCTGGACGACATTTCCTTTTCTTCAGAGTTTTGTAACAAAGACACAGGTGAGCTGTGACATCATGAATCCCAACAAGCCAACCAAACACCGAGAGAGCCGCAGAAATCATTTCTCCCAGAGAGCCAACATGCTGATCCCTGGCATTACTTCCACAGAGCCAGCCTTCGATCCGTCCATCGCCAACTGTGATTTTGAATCTGGTCTCTGCCTCTACACCCAGGACCGCAGCGTCGCATCGTCTTGGAGAAGAGTGTCGGTGAAACCCAACATTTTCAGGAATGGAGACCACACCACAGGAGCAGGTGAGAGAAAACTGCAAACACGACTTAATGACATATTTCACCAAACCTCCCAGATTCAGCACAACATGGATGGTGAAATATGTTCATTAAACTGAATTAAAATGAAATTCTGTGCACTAACTAATCAGAAATATTAGTTCTGCTAATGCTAAAGAGCTATTTCAACAAGTTATTTAGCAGAAGCTAATGCTAAAGAGCTATTTCAACAGGTTATTTAGCAGAAGCTAATGCTAAAGAGCTATTTCAACAGGTTATTTAGCAGAAGCTAATGCTAAAGAGCTATTTCAACAGGTTATTTAGCAGAAGCTAATGCTAAAGCTTCAACTATGTTGACATCCATGTTCTGTAATGACTTTAGGTATTGATTTATGTTTTTATCTTCTTCTCTACTGTTGGTTTTATTTTGTTCCTGTAGGTTTTTTCCTTTTAAAAAAGAAATCGGGGGGAAGAAACAGAGAAAATGGAACGGCTGCAGAAGTGTGCTCACCAGTTTCACACTTTTTTCCTTCAGTTTCAAGGAGTTTTGTCAGAGAGGAATAAAAACCAATACTTTCTTATGAAATGCCGGCATTTGTAGTTGAAAACAGATTTTCACCAGAAAATAAATGCCACCTTCTCCCACCAGGGTCCTTCCTGTTGGCCCACTCCCGGATGGGCCCGCGCTCCGGCTACGTTAGCAGCGTGATCAGCCCCACGCTGCCGGGGAACAGCAGTTCTGCCTCAGGTTCTACTTCTCTCTGAGAGGTGAGTCGACTCCGGCTGTGAAGTGTCTCTGGTGTGAACGGTTTGCAGGAATCTCGGGTTTTTCTGAATAAAAACTGTGGCAGGTTTCAACCAGACGGAGCAGGCGCTGGTTTACCTGCTGCGGCAGGGAGGCCGGCGGGAGAAGATCTGGACCCAGGCCGAAAAGTCCAGGGGAATCTGGATCTCAGCAGACGTGACCTTCCAGACGTCGCAGCCGGCCAAGGTCAGTGGAAGACGAGAGGGAACCGCATGTGGAAGAACGAACAGAGAGAGACTGGAGGGAGGGAGAAACCACGGGAAAATGAGTCCTGACTGCTGCAGAGGAAAACGAAATGATAACATGAGAGAAAAAATACACAGGAACTTTGGATTAAAGTTGGAAAAACAATAAAACCAAAACGGATGAAAAAAATGGGCAGAATTCCTGGAGAAATACTGAGGAGTGGAAGTTTGGAAAAATATATTTTCCAAAGCTTTCATCCATCCTTTTTATAGTTTGAATCTAAAAATGTTTGAACTTTGATAAATAAATCAAAGCCTGAAAATCAATAGAAGAAATTTCTAAACAAGTTCCAGAGATGGACCAGAACCAACAGCCTTTTTTACATTTTTGCTTCTCACCTTTCCACTCAGCTAGAAGCTCCCACTGCTCCACTGATGTGAAGCAGATCACTGATTGGTCAGCAGCCAGAGGGAGAAGCGTCTCACTTCCTGTTTGTCTCCTTCAGATGGCGTTCGTCAGCACCTGCAGGAGTTTCTGGGACTGCGGCTCCGTGGCGCTGGACGACATCAGCTTGAAGCTGGGAGACTGTGAGCTGACGGCCGGTAACAACGACTGTCTGTTCCAACACTAAACCGGATTTAGGGATTTATACACTTTAATCTGACAATTTTAACATTTTTATATGTTAATTTGTTTTTCTTAACTTGGGGCAAACAGTTTTTTTTTTGTCAAGTAAACATTTATTATTTTATATTTTATTTTTTTTCATGCATTTTTTAATTTATCTTATTTGTTTTTACTTTGATTATTTTAACTATCTTTTTTATGTAAAAAGTTACTTTTATTTTTTTCAATTTTTATCAAATTTTTTTAAGCAGTTTGTTCTTTATATATTTTTTTCTTTTGTACCTTTAAATTTCTTCGTTTAATTGGAGTAAGTGGGTTATTTTTTAAAATGTCTTCAACATTTGTATTTATTATCCATTTAGTTAATTAAATAGTTTTTCCTGGTGTCGTATCAGTCGGTTGGTTTGTTCTCTACCAGAGATTCTTTCTCGGGTTTGGACCAATCATGTGGTTTCGTCTCAGGCTTCCTGTCGGCGCCGCTGCCCGGACACTGCGACTTCGAGGCCGGACTCTGCGGATACTCCCAGGACAAACACAGAGACGGCGCCGCCTGGCACCAGAGGAGGGGCCCCACTCCCACCTCCTACACGGGCCCCAGAGGGGACCACACCACAGGACTCGGTGAGGTCACCCCCCGTCACTTCCTGTTTCTGCTGCGGCGTCCCTCAGACAGCGCCCCCTCTGCCTGCGACAGGGTACTACATGTACATCGAGGCGTCGTCACCCATGCTGCCGGGTCAGAGCGCGCGGCTGCGGTCCCGTCCTGTCCGGGGGACCCGGGGCTCTCAGTGTCTCCGGTTCTTCTACCACATGTACGGGTCGGGAACCGGGAAGCTCCGGGTTCGCCGACGAGGACGGGGAGGAGGCGTTGCTGTGGCAACGGAGCGGCGAGCAAAGCGTGGCTTGGCTGAGAGCCCAAGTGGAATATCAGAGCCAGAGGCACCATCAGGTGAGACAGAGATAAATCCTCCTACTGTTGATTTATTAAAATATATTTTAGTCCCTTCACATGTGAAAAAGAAACAAAAAGTATATATACATTTACTTATATTACTGTATATATTTGAGTATATCTATACATTAAGGATGATTATCTGACATAACACGTTTATGTTCTTGAGGATTATGAAGAAAGTTATTTTTAGAAGTGATATTAAGATATTGGTTTAAACATTCGTCATAATTAATCTGAGTTGTCTGAAAATCCAAACAATTGTTTAGTTTGTTGTTCCTGTAAGGTTCAAATAAAATAAATGACTATAATAGAGCTGGTATGTTAAAATGATGCTATTAATAGTAGATGAGTATCTTAGGAATCATAAAGCATATTGGTGTGAGGGGCCCCAAATGAAAATCTGCTTAGGGCCCCCAAAAAGCTTTGACCTGCCCTGTTTAAGCAAATACAAAGTATTTCCAATAACCTTTGTTGTTAATTTCTTTCTGAAAACAACAGAATCTGCTGTAAATAAACATCATGTATGTTAAAGTTTTCAGGTTGAATTAGTGGAAACATTTCTCTTCTATATCATCGTCTCTCTTCTGTAGAGGAATCCAAACAAACAGAGTGAAAGATGGTGAAAACTAGAAAACAAGGATGACAACATTTGAGCTGCTGCCATGACATTAACCCAGATAAGGAGATAATTTTGGATTCTTACTCCCGTTTATCCATCATCACATGGAAGTGAAGCCAACATCAGCCATAAATGGTTCAGTGTTTCATCCAGAGGCTTAAAACGATCAAGCAGTTGGAAAGAAAGACGACAAGAGACAAGAAAATCTGACTTTTTTAAACTTGACAAAATCCAGAAGTTACAAATCCCAAACATGTTAGCTTAAGCTAAAAATCCTAGCATAGCCTTTAGTTTACGTAATTCCAGCTTATATTAGCTTAGTCGTTCTTGTCTTCATAAGGCTTAAGGTAGTATTTTAGCAGATCTCCTAAATCAAAATTTTAAATACTTTCCTTTAGTTAAATTTAGCTTCTTTAGTTCATTCTCATTCAGATTCTGTTAGCATAGCTAAGTTTAACTTAGCTCACAGTTTCTTGTCTTTTCTCTTCTGCATGTCCTCTGGCTAAGTTTAACATTTTTTATTTGATTTAGTTACATTTTAAAAAGCAAGCTAAAATATTGATTTAGCATGTTTTTAGTTTTGCTCAATATAAATTGTTAGCAAAGCTTAATTTATTATAATTTAGTGTATTAAACCAGTGTCAAGGCTTATTTAATTTATATAATCACTCCTTAGCTTATTTTTTATTATATTAGATTCTATTTTCCCTTTAGTTTGAAATTTGTTGTTTTAGTCTCATATTAGCTCCTGTTAATTCAATGGAGCTTAGCTTCAGCAGTGTTTATTTAATTAAGCAACATAAACTTATTTTAACTAAGATATACCTCGATTATCTCAGCCTGTATTATTTTAAAGTTGAATTAAAGTTTAGTTGTCCAGAAAAGATTTAATTGTTTTTTTCCCAGATCGTGTTTGAAGCGACTCGCGGCTCTTCAGTCAGGAGTGACATCGCCATCGATGACATCATGTTGGACAGCGGTCCCTGCCCAGGTGACCCTCTCTCCCTCTCAACTACATCACATAATCCGAGATTATATTCCTGACTCCTCTGTGTTTTCCTGCAGAGACGGAGGTCGGCGTCGCCGTGGGAAGCTCCAACGAGATCGAGTAGAAACATCAGCAGTAGGATGCATGAACCCTCCACTTTCCTCACTTTTTATTTTTGCACATCAGACAACCCGAAGCGCTGTTGACTCCTACATGTCAGCTGGAACATGTGGATTAAAGAAACTCAGTTTTGAATGGGGCAACATATCAGATATATCAGGCTCTCTCTGCACTGATGCGCCACAGATTGTCAGACGGTGTTTTCCTTCACACTTATATGCATTAGATTAATGCTCATCGCTTAAATAAACCCAAGACTGTCGTTGAATAAGATTGTTTGTTGTCACATTTTGAAATAAAACGTGCAGGAATCGTCAGAACAAGAATATGAACCCATCATATTCGGATTTATTACACAAACTGTACATCTGTAGGGTTTTTCTTTGAGTCTTTAGACGGCGCTACATGATGAGAGTCCCGTCGTTGGGGTATTTCATGGACGCCATCTGCTGCGTCATGGCCAGAACATCCTGAAAGCCGGTGCTGAGTCCTGACATGTGCTGGAAGTACGCCTCCTTTTCCACCTGGACCGACAGATTGTTCACCCCGGCGTCTTTCAAGATGGCCGTCACCTGGAGCCGCGGAGACGCCACAGTCAGATAATCGAGTTGCGCAACATAATCTGCGATAATCGAAGCTGTGGAAGGAAACTGGCTTGAGCCGACCTGCTGGATGATCCGCTGCTCCACCACGTCTGACATGACCTGCAGGTGGACGGTCCCGGCGATCACGTTGGCCGAATGTCTCCAGAAGTGAGGGTCTCTGTACGACACAACTCCTTCAATCTTCTCAATCTGCAACAGGACAAAATAAATGAAGAAGTCGGGTTTTAGCACTTAATGGTACTTTCTGCTTAATACAATGTCGGTACAACACTTTAGCTTTAGCCTCCACTTAGCATCCTGGTGTAGCGCTTTAGGGTTAGCTTTTGCTAAGTACCATTTTGATATTTCGCTGTAACTTTAGTTTACGGTCATAACATGCTAGTGTATCTTTAATTTCCACTAAATACAATGGTAATGTAGCGGTTTTTTTGCTTTTTCCTGCTAAATACCGCGTTATAGCGCTTAAGCATTATCTTCTGGTAAATACCATCCTGGTTGATTTAGCATGTAGCATCGCTTTATGTTTAGTACCATGTTAGCATTAGCTACCGCTTAATAACATGCTGTTATAGCACTGTAGCATTAGATTTAGCTTCCACCGTTACAATGTTAGTGTAGAGTTTTTGTTAGCTGCTGCTAAATGTTGTTAAATAACATCTAGCAGTATTAGCATCTGCATAATGATGGCAGAATTAACTCCAGTTTCTTCTTTCAGCTGAGATGATGTGTTGAAAACTCTCATTTTGTTGCTATAATCTCAAACTTTGGTGTAAGAAGTGAGGATCTGGGCCTCCTCACCTTCTCCAGCGCGCCGTTCAGGTCCTTCTCCTGTTCCAGAGGAGTTCTCAGGAGGAGAACCTCGCAGGCGTCCTTCAGCAGCGGGATGACGCTAAGGAAAATGAGCGTGGAGATGAAGAGCGAGCAAATCGGGTCGGCGATCAGCCAGCCGAACTGCCGGATGAGGATGGTGGAGATGATGACGCCGACGCTGCCCAGAGTGTCGGCCAGAACGTGGAGGAAAACTCCTGGAAGAAACGAAACGAATTCAGAGAATTATCGCGTTTCCACGAACTCCTCGGCGCCGCAGCGACAAACCTCGCATGTTGGCGTTCATTCCTCTGCTGCCCGAGCCGTGGGAGTGGGAATGGGCGTGGCCGCCGTGGGCGTGGCCATGACCACCGTGGGCGTGGCTGTGCTCGCCGTGGGCGTGGCCGTGATGCGAGTGTCCGTGGTCGTGAGAGGAGCAGCTTTTCCCGCCGTGGGAGTGGGCGTGGCTGAAGGCGCAGATTCCCACCAGGTTGACCAGCAGACCGCCAACCGACACCGGCTGCAGGAACCACAGATTATCGTTTCAGGTGAACGAGGATTAGAGTCACTGAAAAAAAAATAAATCTCTTTTTCTCACAATTCTGACTTTAATCTTCTGGCATCAAATGACAGAAATTGGAGGACAAAAAACTAAATTAAGAAAAACGATTGAATTTTGAGATTACGGTCAGATTTCAGAGAAAGGAGGTCAAAATTCTAGAAAAAAGATAAAAATTAAAATCAAAATTTGGAGAAAAAAAAACTGAAAAATGGGACAAAAATTAAAAGGTAAAATACTTGGGGAAAAAAAATCAGACTAAATTGGAATTTGGAAAAAAATGCCAGAATTTTTAGATTAAAATCAGAATTTGGAGAAAAAAACCTCAAAAATTAGACAAAAAACAGGCCAAATTCTTCTTAAAAAAAGGAAACATTTTGAGATTATATCACAATTCAGAAAAATACTTTTAAAAAAATCTGAAAAAAAAGAAAACATTCTTTGGAAAAAGAGTAAATTCAGGGCTAACTGAATTCAGAGATTAAAGTCAGACTTCTTTATGTTTAGTGGCTCTAATTGTCTTCCGTAGTTTGTGTCTCTTTCACTGGACCTGGATGTTTGCAGGTTGCAGTGACCCGTAACCTGATCCTGAGAATCCAGATCATTTGTTCCGTGTGAGGTCCAATTAAACCCGACCCATCTGACCAGAGAACCGTTTGTTTCTCCATTCAGGGCGGTGAACGTGTTTAAAAGTGTAGAAAACAGTCGTGACACCAACTGTTTTCACTCGCACACATTCATTCATTCATAAAGCTCCTCTATAAATCAGAGCTCCATTTGGACCGGATCAGGTTTGGTTCTGAAGGCCACCCCGACCCAGAACTCTCTTCTTTAAATCCTGTTTGCTAATAACAACAATAATATTTTCTGTCAAACATCTGGAGGAGCTTAAATCACCCGACTGTGTTTACTCTGCTGACCCAACAAAGTTCTTCCAGAACCAGAACAAACCCGACTGTTTTCACTCCGTTTATTTTGGCTTTTGATCCGGAGTTTGTGTTGCTGAAAGCTTCGTGCCGTGGAGGGAAAACTCACGGTCAGCATGTCGGTGTTGATGTTGGGAGGATCCAGCAGGCGGGTGACCGACTCCACGAACACGAAGAAGGCGATGACCATGAGGAAGAGGCCGTTGATGAACCCAGACAGGATCTCCACGCGGCCGAACCTGCAAGACCAAAACCCAGCAGACCACAGCATGAGGGACACGAGACACGAGGAGTCATTTCTGATACAATTTTTAAAAAAATGTCTAGAAAAAATGAGAAACTTTCTGAGCTACGAAAGTAAAAACACTGCAACACTTTAAATTTTCAAATTAATCTCAGAAGTTTTTTACAAGAAAAAAGAAATTTGAGCTTAAAAAAAAATTTGTAGTAGAAAAAAATTTCAAGTAGAAAAATCTTCTCTTTTTCAAACAAAAAACATTTTAGAAGCAGATTTTCAGTTTTTCTAAGAAATTTCTGATTAATCTCAAAACTTCTACAAAATTGTCATTTTGCTGTTCAGAAATTTCCTATTTATGGCAAATTATTCGAGTTTTCAAACTCAGAAATTTTCTTTTTTCTAACAAATGAGGGACACATGGAGTGTCCCTCATTTGAGGGACTTTTCAAATTAAAAACAATTTCTCTTTGCTCAATGGGACTTTTCAGCAGCTCTAAGCTTCAGCTGTTTATTAGCAGGAATTTGAACCAAGCTAAAGAAAATCATTACTTTTCCCTGAGTTTTACTGGACCTCATTCAGTCCATGTGAAAAATGATGCTTTGACTTCTGTGCTTGTCTATAATAATTTTAAAAACTCTTTCATAAAATTTTTGGGATGGATCTCTGGATTTGATAGAAAAATGTTTGGCATTTTGAGCCAAAAATGTCAAAAAGTTGCATATTTTCAACTTTTGGAAATTCTGAAAAATTATCAGAATTACTCAGTTTTTCTAGCAAATATTGGACTTTAAAACAAAAAAAATGTGTCAGTTTTTTTTTCAAAAAAATATTTGAGCTTAATCTCAAGATTTCAGGGTTTTTTTGGCAGAGATTTTGTCCTGGCCCTAATGCGGCGCCGTAGAACGGCGGTGCTCCGTAGAACGGCGGCGGCGGCCGGCGCGTCTCAGGCGGTTTTACCCGTAGGAGAAGATCCTGGTGGCCTTCCAGCGGGTCATGAGGGCGGCGAACAGGCCCAGAACCAGAGCGGAGCAGTCGAACAGCATGTGGAAGCCGTCAGAGATCAGGCCCAGGCTGTTGGTCCAAACGCCGTAGAACAGCTCCACGAACGTGAAGGCCTGCGGAAAACCACGAACAACTCTGGATGCTACGGTGATTTTAACATAGGGGTCAACTTCAGGTCAACCACTTTAAACCTTTTAAAGGTGCAGCTAAGATGACTTAGCATCGTTAGCAACCGTCCCTTGATTTATTCTCATAATGTTAAAACTTTTATCGTATCATTTGATCCTGGTATTTCTCACTTCAGTTTTGCATTGTTACGACTTTAATGCTGCGACCTTTGACCCTTGCACCACAACGATCTCTGTATTTTCTGGTGAGTGTCTCGTCGTCTTTGGTCGACCTACCAGGTTGAGACACAGGAAGTAGAAGATCTGCCGGGAGTCATACTCCTCCAGGATCTGTTTGAGCGAATCCTTGATGAAGCGGGCAGCGACTGCGACGTGTGCTGCAGGGCGTCGCCCATGAAGTTATACAGTGGCGTTCCCTCGGGCGAGTAGCCCACCAGCGTTCCCTTCTGCCCCTTCTTGGACGGCGCCGTCAGGATGCTGGAGGCTGCAGGTGGGGGCAGAGTGGAGGTCAGAGGGCGAACTGAGGCGCGGTCGGTTCCGCCTCCGTTTGTCACCCACCCATGACGAAGAAGACGGCGCTGACGATGACTCCGCCGGAGAGCACGTGCTCGGTGGCGAGCTGCGGCGGGCGGCGCAGCGAGCCGGTCCAGAAGTTGGCCAGCGCCAGCGCGGCCGGGAAGAGGGCGAAGGCGCCGTAGCGGGCGCAGCGCGGAGCCTCCATCTTGGCGCTGCAGACGGCTTCGACGTAAAACTCCAGGATCACGACGGAGAAGATGATCATGGCGAACGGGACGACGAGCGAAGACCAGGAGTCCACTTTGCTCTGCACAACAAAATTATGTTCATTAACATTTGAAAAATATATAGAATAAGTGTCAAAATAATAAATAATTATACATTAAAAAAATTAAAAACAGAAGGTGGAAATATTTACTTTTATGACTGAAAATTCATATAAAGTTTATATGAATAAATATATGGAGAATTTTGTCTGTTTTTCTGATGACTTTCAATTAAATGGTAAAATTTCAAATATTTATTTTTATTGGAGTTCAAATAAAGAAAGGATTAAAAAAGAATAGATGAGAAGATTTAGGGATAAATAAATTAAGGGATTAAGGAAAGGAGTCATGTGAAGGAAAGGAAGGATGAGAAAAGGACGGAATGATGTAAAGATGGAGGAAAAGAAGGAATGAAGAATAAAAGAAGCAAAAGGAACGAACAGGGAAGGAAAGAAGGATAGGAGAAAGTGAGGATGAAAGGAAAGAAGGAAATGACAAAGGCGGATCGTCACCTCGGTGGTGGCGGTCAGGACGGCGGCCCAGGGCAGCATCACGGCGGCGGACAGCAGGTTGTCGAGCGCGTAGAGCCGCTTGGCTCCGCCGATCTCCACCGACAGCTTCCTGGACGCCGTGTGGAAGCCGACCTTCAGGCAGAGTGACATCACCAGCAGAACCACGCCGCCCTGCAGGCAGAGCAGAGGAAACAACACAAAATCCTCAGAAATAACATCAAGAACGTCCCTCACTTTGACTGAAAAGCCTGAAAAATTCAAGATGGCCGCCATAGTCAAGAAGGGATTTTTTTGCACCAATATTTATCACAGACACATTGTTATCACATTGATAAAGTTGTGATCTTTCAAAATGGCCGCCATGGCTATAATAGAGAATATCTGTTTCTATTAAAATCAGCACAGCTAACCAAAACATTAGCTTCACTAACCACTAATTTACTACTCTAGAGCCACACCTATGCTAATGCTAAGCTACTGAACACAAAGAATTAGCAGAAGCTAATGCTAAAGTACTAAACACTTTAAAAATTAGCAGATGCTAACACTAAACCATTAAAGTTTAGTGCTAGTAATTTACAGAAGCTAATATTAAAAATTTCTAAAGATAAAAACAATTAGTGTAAGCTAAAATTACATGCATAATAAAATTAGATAAAGCTAAAACTAAATACAAACTTGCAAAAGTTAACGTTAATTGCAAAACACATTAAGAATTAATGGACGGAAAGACTGAACCACAAAACATTCTAGAGCATTATTTAATTGTTTTGAAAGGCTTAAAATGGCAGACATCTTGAAAAATGATGATCTTCCTGGAATTCAACAAAGATTTAAGCATTCCTGTTTCCTAATTGGAAAAATGAGGGGCTAGCATGCTAATTTCTATATTTGTAGCCACCTGAAAGGTTTTTACAGGAATGTGCTGCTCTACACGTAGAGAAGAAGTTTTCCTCACCTTGTGATCTGCGACTCCAAGCAGAGAAATGGCCGTGTAGAGGAAGTGTGTGAGCGCGCTGTCATGGTGTCCCTCCGCTGTGTTACGGTTCTAGTCAAGGCCCAAACAGAACCCACCAGTGAAACCAGACTGAAGCCAAAACCGTGGGAACTCTGGGTGAAAGGATACGGTGATGATCTCCCATCTTCGCCATCAGATGGTCGTTATCGAAGAGCAGGAGGCAGATCACAGCGATGATGAACAAAGCTGCTCCTCTGGTCTGCAGGAAGCCACAGAAAAAGCTGCTCAGGTAACCAGAACCGGTTCAGGTACCTGGATCCAGTCAGAGCTACACATCCATTCATCAGCAGCAAGAATGCAGCGTCATATCTGGCCCCTAGAGGGCGCTTCAAGCTATCTTCTACCAGAGTCCATTTGACAATGAAAAAATTCTTTCTGCTTGATTTAGATTGAATAAAGTTTGGCCTGATCAGTTGATTATTTTGTTTTATTAATTGATTCATGACTATACAGAATCAACTAAGGTCCTTAATAAATGTTATTCCAACAAAAAACATTTTTATCTAAATAAAAAACAGAAATTATTGTTTTCAAGTTAGTTCTCTTTTTGTACTGCTGGGTTCAAGAGACGTCTGACTCATTTCTAACCAAAAACAAACTAAAAATCAAAATCACATCCAGTAACCTTGGACGGTCCGCCTCCTGAGTTAGTGAAGAGAACGCCGAGCAGAGCGACGACCACAACGTCACTGTGCTCGAAAAGCAGCAAAGTCCTGAAAAATAAATAATTATCATTACAAAAATGAATCTGAGGAGTTAAATAATTCTAACTGTTGCAATTAGAGATCATGCAGGGAAACAATGTGAAAATATATTGAAGTTTTGTAAAAATGTACCTTAAAGGTCCACAGAGAGTGAGACCAAAGAAGCCCAGGAGGGAAATAACGCAGCTGAAAACAGCATGTTTTAACCAACTTTATCCACTAAAACAGAGAAAAAGGAAAACACTTCAATTAATCACAGCAGATTCATCTTTAAAATATATTTTGGTCTAGTTTTAGAGCGAATATCTTAAAACTGACCTAAACTTTGACAGTAAATAGAAGTTTGTTTTAAGCCAATAATTCTTTAATATTGATGAAAAAGTTCAAGTTACCAATGAAATAATCTGCATAATAAACAAGTTAAAAACTTTTCTGTGAAAATTGTGGGAAAAAAAAATACTGAGTTTAAGTGATGACACCTCCAACCTGCAGGTGGCAGTATATTCTAGTTTACTACATAGCCTTGATTTTTTTTCTCATCTTTTCTCTTCCTTATGTCGATTTTGGACGTAGTTTAAAGAAGAAAAAATGTCTGAAATTCAAAATTAGCAAAGTTGATCACAAAAAAATGTACAAAAACGATACCAAAATCCTGGAGAATAACTTTATTAAAAAGAAGTAATTGTTGAAAATAGTTGTTGGTCTCCAGATGAAGTTCTACAAAATACTAATCAATAGAGGCTGACTATAAATGCCTAGAAGTTTATTAGAGCAAATTTAGAAAAACAAGCAGTAAAAATGAGAATCCAACAAACCTGCCGCTTTGAGATGACTTTCCCCGAAGAAAAGGGTTTTTGAAAGACAAGCAGAATAACAGCACTCCTGCAAAACAAACAAACATCAATGTTCTTAATGTAACATAAATACTAAACCATTCAAGAAGGAATCAGAGGAGCAGAAATACTCACCCTAACTTTAATATGAAGATGAACTGAACTATATGAACGACTTTCAGGATGTCATACGATTCAAAAATACCTAAAGCCTTCAGGATCTTTGAGAGGATCAGCAGAACAATGTATCTGGTTAACCTGCAGGAAAACAGTATAAATTAAACTGTTAGATAAATGAACTGTTTCAGAACACATTATAAGGGTTGAATAGATAAAAATAGGGGGAAATCCTTTATTTTCTAAGCAAACTTCAGAAATTGAATCAAATTAACCTGGCGTCAAGGAAAATAACCAACTTTAATAATCCTAACAGCCAAAAATGGGTCAGGAAATAAAAGCTGTATTGAAATGAACTGATAAATAAACATGTTACCTTGAATCAGGAACTTCCACCATTCCCAGTTTCCCTCCAGACAAAACGTTGCTGCTGTATTTATCCTCCATGTTGACCGGCAGCATATATTTATGTTCCCAGGATCCTCACCATCACTTCAGTGGACAAATAAAACCTCAATGGCGGAACTACTGGAGTAAACAACCAGGCCTCCTCTGGTTCGGGTCCATTCTGCCGGTTCTGCCGCCTTCACGTCCTCTCTGGCCGCCGGATGTCAGAGAAACGCATCTGAACGTTTCGTTGGAGACTGGAAATAAACCCGCTCCCTTTCAAAATGACGACAATAAACGATAAAAGCCAGAAAAGCAGAGTGAGAACTGGCAGAACCGTCCATAAAGCCCGACGCTTCCGCATACGACACACAGTTTACGTCACATCACAGACCACGTGACCGTTGACGCTGCGTGGTGACGAAACCACAAACCGGCCGGTGAACTTCTACGATCAGTCCACTAGATGGAGACATGGAGCAACAGTTACATTAATTGATTCAGCCTGAACAGGAAGTGTTTTTGCGAGTTCATTTTTAATCTCTGCAAGTGGATTATCTGTTGTAACTCGTCCCGTAAAATCCTCCTGACTACCAGTAGTTCAAATTTGTCCTCATAGAGGTCATTTGTAAACTTGAATATTTCCCACCCCCACTGCATACTGCTGAAGTAAGTCCTTTAGCTATCTACAGAGGACATTTAGGGCTTTTCTTTTCAGGGATATCAAATGTTTTGAACCTTCCTTTTCCTCATTCAGAAAAATGGCGTCCATCTGTACAAGCAGATTTTATGGGAAGAGAAAAATTAAGTGATTAATTTAATTTAGTGCTTAAGTGCTTAACTTAATTTTTCTCAAAATTTGCACACTTTTTACTGTGCAAATTTTGGTTTAAAGTTTTGTTGGCATGTTCTAAATAAGTCTCTTAGCAGCATATTAAAACATCCTATGAAGTATTTGGACTGTATTTTATTGTAGTATTTGAAAGTTGAAAAATTGTCCTCTGTAGAGGACATTTGTAGTTATTTCATCTGTTTTGTTCTGTTTTTTTTGTTGATAGTTCTAGATAAAAGAAAGAGAGTCGTTCTCAGATGCAGAGAGAATTGTATTGCTGATTATTGATGGAGGGCTGCACAGTGAGAAGGTCCTAGGTTAAATTCCTGGCCTGGGGTCTTTCTGCATGGAGTTTGCATGTTCTCCCTGTGCATGCGTGGCTTCTAAAAACATCCCAGAGCTACATAATGTAGAACCATCAGCAAATAAAGTAAATGTGAACCAGTTAGATTCATTATAAATATTATTTATATAAAGTAGAAACATTTAGGACCCAGTACTCTAATAACCTCCAGTAAATCTGAATTTTATCTCCTCAGGTTTTGGTTAAATTTCCATGAAACTGTCTGACTTTGTCAAATATCAGGGTTTCCTCCACAAGGTTCTCATGAGAACTTGTTGGAGTTCTGGTCCATTCCTCCTGACAGAACCAGTAGAACTGGGTCAGGTTTGAAGGTTCTTTGTATAAATATTAACTTTTTATGTCCAAATTGATAATAACATGACAATCATCATTTCTTAGGTCAGAGAAGAAGAATATTTTCCTATCTTCCTTCTCCAACATGGTGGGTCCATTAAACTGTAATTTGTCTGCTGTTGAAAAAGAATGCTGCTTTCATTTTTTTTAACAAAAATCATATTTTAAATTTAAATGTGTTTATTGTTCACTAAAAAATATGAAGTACAACTGCAGTAAAAATACAAAAAATAACATTTGAATCCAAGATTCATTTCAGAATATAGGAGATAACAGAAACAAAAAATATCCAGTAATTGAGAAAAACTGCAGTAAATTCAAAGAATCTGATGATAAATGAAAGGTAAAAAATCAAGAGAGAGACAAAACATCCTGAGATTCATTGTGATTTTTTGACTGGAAACAGAAAAAACAACATGATGATCCAGTTATAATCCTGGAATAATCCTGAAATAATCCTGGAATAATCCTGGAATAATCCCAGGGTTGTGTAAAAAAGTTTAACCAAGACACAGATTGGATCCATGAAAATATGTTTCTGAATGAAACAGACATATAGAGACTGAACTATCTTTTAATCAGTGAGATTTTCTAGCAGGATGTGAAACTTTAGACTCTTTAGACTCAAATCAGCTGAGAGACACTGAAGAACCAGAACTGGTCCAACACAGTCTAAATCCAGGAATCAGAGGTTCAGTGAATGTGGTGTTGAAGGTGTGGAGGAGGATTAGTGAGTCAGAGGAGACTCTGTAGAAGGACAGAATGCCAGCAGGACAGTCCACATACACTGCTACTCTGTTAGAGACAGAGGAGGAGGAGAGACAAGTGTCTATGTCATTGTGTATGACAGAATAACCATAATCAGAGCATCTCAGACTCCAGGAATGATCATTATATCCAAACAAACAGTCTGTACTGATTACTTTCCTCCTGATTCTTCTGTAACTCACTGATATATAAACTAGTCCTCTCCACTCAACCTCCCAGTAACAGCGACCAGTCAGACCAGTTCTACACAGCAGCTGAGACCAGTAATCAAATCTGTCTGGATGATCAGGATATGACTGAAGCTCCTTCATCCATGTCACCTTCCTGTTGTCTTCAGACAGTTTGAGGTTTCTGCTCACTGTGTTTGTGTCGATGGTGAGTTGACAGGAATCTGATGGAGAGAACAAACACAATCCAGCTGCAGTTATTGATCATTTATTGACACTTTGACTCCTGAATGAGTGATGTGACAGTTTGAAGATGGTTGAATGTGAGCTGCTTTGTTGTCATGAATCAGATGAAAAACACACTTACATCGCTTCAGTCTCCATGGACCTGGAGTCAAGAATCGGCCTCCAGCAGGCTCCACCCTGAAAGGAGGAGGGGTCAGACCATCAGTCTCTTTCAGCACTTCCTCTACCAACCAGCACCACCAGGTGGCGCTGCACACATTTACAATGAGCCCAAGAAGAAGAAGCAGCATCCTGAACCCAGCAGCTGCAGTAATGGCTTGTGAAAGTAATCCTCCCTCCACTGCAGAAGTTCTGGATGAGCTGATCTTGTCTTTTTATCTTTCCTAGTAAATTTATCAGAACTTTGGATCTGAACCAGTTTCTGCTCTCATTTTTACATTTTCTACTTTTTCCTCATCATTCACTTCAATTCTTCCTTCCTTCTGGAAAACAAGGGATTTCTTTTATTCCCTGATTTCATTCTTACTTTTGATCATTTTCCAGATGTCGCCCCCTGGTGGAGATAAACTGCCACATAGATGGATCTACTAAACTTCTAAATCTATTTGCCTTATGAATAGTTTTCTTCATTTTTCATGTGTTTTATATTTTAAAAGCATTATATTTTAAAACACATAAATTCATTAAAGTTGAGAGGTTTGCTTTAAATCTGAATTTATTTATTTCACTCTGAGATCTTTAAACATCCATCTGATCACCATGGAGCTGCTTTTCTTCTCCTCTTTGCTTCTGGGGGCTGATTGGTCTGAAGCTCCATCCAACATGGTTTTAATGTTTCTATCCTCAGTAAATCATCATAGGAATCTAACAGCTGAACTCCTTAGACTCCTGAATGAGTGATGTGACAGTTTGAAGAAGTTGAATCAGAATAAATTCATTATTATTTCCAGTTCCTATTTAGCTCCAGGCTCTCCTCACGTTCTTAGTCAGAAGAATTTTCCACAATCAGCTGAAAATCTTCCTAAACACGAGTGTTAAATCAAGAACTGATCCGTTTCCTTCATCAACATCTTTTGTCTCTTTTCCATCATTCAAACATCATCAGTTCGTATCTCTAAATGTTCTTCTGCTCTTTCAGTTACTTTCAGTTTTCTGTTTCCATCCCATTATATTCCATATGCATTAAAGTTACTACATGTTATTGATAATAATTATATCTTTCTGGATCAGTTCTTCTATTTATGTTTCTTGTTTCTTTCTTCCTGTCACTGAAACATTTAAACTGATTCTAAAATCTATATTTGCTCTCAGCCATGTCTCTTTATTACTAATTATTTTCCTCAATATCATCAAAGATCCAGAACATCAGTGGATAACAGATATTTGTGTCAAAAGCATTAAAACCAGATTAACAGGTTTAAACAAAGATCAGAGATAAAAACATAAAAGCTTAAAGTGATCAGTAAAAACTAAACCTCCTCCATCATCACTGACTAAAGTCACCAGGTGAGCAACAGCTGATCTATAATCAATAATAACACCATGTGATCCAGCACTACATCTATCCACAACACCAATAATATCTGATTTATGATGTTATTAATCTTCATATTTTAACTTCCTGTCCATCAGCCAATCAGCTTCTTGTATTTCCTCAGTAGATCCATCAGTGGAGCCCCGCAGCCCATGATGCTCCTGGTTTGTGAAGACAGAGAGACAAACTGAACTCTGATAGGAAACAGTTTCAACTGATTTTCTCTCTCCAACCTCTTGGTTCCACATGGAGCTATATTTGGCCCCCTGCTGCTCTGAATACCATGTTATTGTGGTTCCAGTAGATGGGTTGTTTCCCAGGTTCATTCAGAACCATGTGGAAGATTCCTACAGTTTTTAATTGGATGTAGTTTGCAAACTTACAAAGCCAAAATTACCAGCAATATTTATAATTTAACTGTAATAAATACAAGCCAGATACTGAATTAGCATAATAAATTTTAAACTAAATAAACCCAGCAGACTGACTAAAGACATTTCTCCCTCTTCCTCCTCTATCAGACCTTCTCTGCTCCTGCAGCAGGTTCCTCCATACCTGAGAGTTTCCAGTCTCCAGTGTGGATCCTTCAGTCCAGCCGACAGCAGCTTCACTCCTGAGTCTCCTGGATGATTGTAGCTCAGGTCCAACTCTTTCAGATGGGAGGGGTTGGAGGTCAGAGCTGAGGCCAGAGAAGCACAGCCTTCCTCTGAGACCAAACAGCCTGATAAGCTGCAGACACACAATTCATCACATGATGAGAAAATGAGAACATTGAGGTAGAGACCAAGGTCTGAACTGGATATTTAAATGTGAGAAAAACACTCAAGAAAACTGGAGTTTCACCTGTTAATAACATAAAATAGGAATAAAACTGTATTCTCTCTGTAGGTGATATAAATCTAATTTTGTTATTTGTAAAATTAATGATAAAGTCTAACAACTGGTTGGAGGAAGAATCTGCATTAATGCTTCTTTGTACTCTGATGATGCAACAATCTGTCAAGTGTCCAGCGTTACACTAACAGTTAAAGCCTGATCTCCATCTTTCTACATTCTCTCTTCTTGGTTCTTTCAGCCTGGAATAAATGAAAACCAGCTGAGTTTATGTGTCAAGACTTAGCATGATTAGCCTCATCACAGTCAGACATCTATTGATGTTATGATCTGATACTGAAATAAAATTTACATAATATCTTATAGCAGGTAATGAACAGAAATCTGGTTTCACCAGGATTGAGAACATTTTACCTGAGAGTTTCCAGGTTGCAGTTTGGACTCTTCAGTCCAGCAGAGAGAAGCTTCACTCCTGAATCCTGCAGGTTGTTGTTACTCAGGTCCAGTTCTCTGAGACTGGAGGACTGGGAGCTGAGAACTGAGGACAGAGCTTTACAGCTTCTCTCTGAGAGGTTACAGCCACTCAGTCTGAGGAGACAGGGAGGAAAATCTGTTATGAAAAAAATTCCTCATGATTTTATTTTTTTTCCTATCAAAAATATTTTTCAGAAAACTTTATTTTACTAGGGATGCTTAAAACAAATATTTTAGTAATTGAGTAATCTATCAATTATTCTTACAATTAATTTAGTAAAAACAATGACAAAATAAACCTTGGTAAATCTGGCATAACACCTGTGTTAATATTGCAAAAAATATCAGTCCAGTTTATTGACCATCTCTAACAGTTACTTTTTGTTAGTTTAGAAACTTAACCTGTAACAGTAATAGCTCACTTTCTAAGTTAACCTGAAGTAAGACAAAAATCTAAAATACTATTCAATTTAGACATTTTGAAGAGCCAATCCACCTATAAATAATCTGAAACATAAATACGTGTTAACCTCATCAATAGCAGATTTTTATGAACATAACTGCATTAACAATGTGTGTCCTTACAGAGCTTTGTTTGAGGCTTTAACCACTGGCAGCAGCCTCAGAAGAACCTTCTCTGAAGCAGAGTATTTCTTCAGGTCAAACACATCCAGATCTTTTCCTGATGACACTAAGATGAAGATCAGAGCCGACCACTGAGCAGGAGACAGTTTATCTGTGGAGAGACTTCCTGAACTCAGAGACTGTTGGATCTCCTCCACTAGAGAACGATCATTCAGTTCATTCAGACAGTGGAACAGATTGATGCTTTTCTCTGCAGACACATTCTCACTGATCTTCTTCTTGATGTACTGAACCGTTTCCTGATTGGTCTGTGAGCTACTTCCTGTCTGTGTCAGCAGACCTTGTAGGAGTCTCTGATTGGTCTGCAGTGAAAGTCCCAGGAGGAAGCGGAGGAACAAGTCCAGGTGTCCATTTGGACTCTGTAAGGCCTGGTCAACAGCTCTCTGATGGAGAGACTTTAGTTTAGGTCTATTAAATAATGAAGATTTCTTAGATGTTGATGTTTCTTTCACCAGGTTGACCCCAGAGTTGATGAAGGTCAGATGAACATGAAGAGCAGCCAGAAACTCCTGAACACTCAGATGGACGAAGCAGAACACCTTGTCCTGGTGCAGACCTCTCTCCTCTTTAAAGATCTGTGTGAACACTCCTGAGTACACTGAGGCTGCTCTGATATCGATGCCACACTCTGTCAGGTCTGATTCATAGAAGATCAGGTTTCCTTTCTGCAGCTGATCAAAAGCCAGTTTTCCCAGAGACTCAATCATCTTCCTGCTCTCTGGACTCCAGTGTGGATCTGTTTCAGCTCCTCCATCATACTTGACCTTCATCACTTTGGTCTGAACCACCAGGAAGTGGATGTACATCTCAGTCAGGGTTCTGGGCAGCTCTCCTCCCTCTCTGCTCTCCAACACATCCTCCAGAACTATAGCAGTGATCCAGCAGAAGACTGGGATGTGGCACATGATGTGGAGGCTTCGTGATGTCTTCATGTGGGAGATGATCCTGCTGGCCTGTTTCTTATCTCTGAATCTCTTCCTGAAGTACTCCTCCTTCTGAGGGTCATTGAACCCTCTGACCTCTGTCACCATGCCAACACACTGAGGAGGGATCTGATTGGCTGCTGCAGGTCGTGTGGTTATCCAGAGGAGAGCAGAGGGAAGCAGTTTCCCCCTGATGAGGTTTGTCAGCAGAACATCCACTGAGGTGGACTCTGTAGCATCAGTCAGGATCTCCTTGTTGTGGAAGTCCAGTGGAAGTCGACTCTCATCCAAGCCATCAAAGATGAACAGAACCTGGAAGTGTTCAAAGCTGCAGATTTCTTTGGTTTCACTAAAGAAATGATGAACAAGTTCCACCAAGCTGAACTTTTTCTCTTTCAGCACATTCAGCTCTCTGAACGTGAATGGAAATATGAACTGGATGTTCTGGTGGGCTTTGTCTTCAGCCCAGTCCAGAGTGAACTTCTGTGTTAGGACTGTTTTCCCAATGCCAGCCACTCCCTTTGTCATCACTGTTCTGATTGGTTGATCTCTTCCAGGTGGGACTTTAAAGATGTCTTCTTGTCTGACTGTTGTTTCTGGTCTGTGTGGTTTCCTGGATGCTGTTTCAATCTGTCTGACCTCATGTTCATCATTGACCTCTCCAGTCCCTCCCTCTGTAATGTAGAGCTCTGTGTAGATCTGGTTCAGAAGGGTTGGACTTCCTGCTTTAGCAATCCCCTCAAACACAGACTGGAACTTCTTCTTTAGACCAGATTTAAGTTTATAATGACAAACTGCAGCAAGATGTCCTAAATTAACAAATAGCGAAAATCAGACATGAAAGAAAATCATCTTTTGAATTTGATTCCGTCACTTCAGCAAATGTGTAATTTATCTATCATTTCAAATCTCTGTAGAAATCCTCTTACTTTTCTGCAGATGGTCAGCCAGCTTTTCCTGCTTCATCGTCCTCAGGAAGTTCAGTGTGATCTTCATCACTGCCTCTCTGCTGCTCCTCCTCTGCTCTTCATCATCACCTTCCAACACCTCATCATCTCTCTCACTCTCTGAATGTTCTGGGTAATCTGGACTCAGAACTTTCTGGATCTTCTTCAGTTCTTTCTTCACAAAAGTAACAATGTTGTCCTCCAGCAGCTGGAACAGAATAATAGATGAAGGAAACATCAGAGTGAAATCATGGAGCCAAACACCAGATGGATGTTGGACAGACTGACAGTCCTCTGGTCTACAAAGTGCAGCATGAAGGTGACTTTGAACAGAACTCATGGAAAAGTAGTAGTTGTTCATATACAGACCATAAATATGGAGTCCAGCTGTGTTTGATGCTGCTGGGCAGATGGACCCCTGGGAACCTCTGAGCTCTGCTGGTCCACTCTGTAGAGGAACCAGGAACAATTAGGAAGTCAAGAAATATTCATCTGGATGTGAGCAGTGAACCAGATGATCTAAGTAGTTGTAAAGATTTAATGTTCCTGCTGATCCCATTAAGAACCAGCAGAACCTCTGATGGTCCACATCAGCTCAGTTTGGTTGAGTTCCAGCAGATCTCACCAACCACATTATGAAGCTTTCCTTCCCTGCTGAACTGCTCTCACAATGCACAGGAACCAAGTCCTGATGGACCAGAATGGCTTTACCAGGTATTTCCCAGTGGAAATATGATCCACTGTTAGTCTGACATGGAGTCAGGAAGCAACAGAACATCATCATCAACATCCAGAGATAAAGATATGAAGGTGTTTTCATGAGAACAGAGCAGCTGATTTCTGTAGATAATGGATCAAACCTCTGGAAATATAACTGGAAACATCTGAGTTCTTACTGGTTCAGTTTCCAGAGTTACAGCAATTAGAAACAGCTCACCTCTCTGATGATGGAGATCCAGGAGATTTAAAGTGAATGAACTCATTCTTTGACCTGTCACTCTTAAAGGAGACACAGCTGGGTTCTGGTTCTGGTTCTGGTTTGAATTTCTTATGGATCCTGAAAGAAAAATTCTCATTAAAACTTTCTGTTTGCTTTCAAGATAATTTTTATGTGACTGTAAACCAGGGGTCTCAAACTCCAGTCCTCAAGGGCCACTGTCCTGCATTTTTTTGATGTGCCACAGGTACAAAACACAGGAATGAAATGACTTAATTACTTCCTCCTTGTTCTCAAGAGCCTTGCTAATGACCTAATTATTCTATTCAGGTGTGGTGCAACAGAGGCACATCTAAATGTTGCAGAGCACCGGCCCTCGGGGACTGGATGTGGAATCATTTCCACTCTGACCATCCAAGGAGGATCTGATGGAGCTTCAATCAGAACCAGATGGTCCATTAGAGACACTGAAGCCCAGAGCTCAATCAGATCCACTAAATATTTAGTTTAACTGTAGAAATGGTTGATAATCTGCCATGTTGGATGATGTTTGAACTTCAGAGGTGGAATCATAAAATAATTCATAGAAAATGTTTTATTTCAGAATGAATCTGTCTTTTGTCAGATTTTAGAGAAAGATGCAAATATCAACATAGAAATAAAATTCCCTTCTGTTCATTTGTTCTTGTGTTAATATTAATATCAGACTAAATAAATGAGTGTTTCATTTGGAAAAATTAGACTTAAACAAAACAGAATAAACACAGTTAAATGTTTCTGGTCCAAACGTCATGTCAACATAATAGTTTATAAGAGTGAGTCCTGACTGAGGATTTATAAGATTCTTTCTGTATGGAGTCAATAACTGTCCAATGAATGATGGTTAAATTGATGTCAGGTAAACATCAGATCAGATTTAGAGATTCTGTTAACTAGTGAAGCTCTGGGTAGAGACTGTGGATCCAAACGGACCTGTTTGATTTTTATACAAAGGATCCAGTTGAACTTTATTGTGTTCATAGTAACATGTTCATTATTGGAACATGTTTTTCATGGAGACATCATACGTATTACATCTTTGACGTATGAAAAGAAAAAATAACCTGAAATTCAGTCCAATGTTTTCATGACAACAGAACCCAACAGAACTATCATCACATGGCCACAATAACAGATATAAACAGAAGTTACAGCAGTTAGAAACAGCTCACCTCTCTGATGGTGGAGATCCAGCAGATTTAAAGTTAAGAGGAAGACCCTTTGATATGTCGCTCTTAAAGGACACACAGCTGGGTTCTGGTTCTGGTTCTGGATTGAGTCTCTGATGGATCCTGACAGAAACATGATGATTAAAACTTAATCAGCAAAGAGGAGCAGCAGCAGCTTCATCACCACGTCTGTTCTGGCCTGATATAGTGAACGCTGTGTGAAAAGGGCTGTGGACAGTTAGAGATGGTGACCTCACCTCTGACCTTTGCTCTGGCTCTCATCTTCCCACACAGAGTAGTTTTAGAGGGAGGGACTCCCTCCTCTCTGTCCTCACACTGATCCATGCTGCTGAATCCACATCAGCTCACACACACTTTCTAGCTTCACCTGCAGAGGAAACACACATCATTCATCACATCAACTCTGATCATCCTTTACATCATTAGTGCTGGAAAAGATCAGCTGCTCCTCCTCTGATTGGCTCTTCTTCTCTACTTCATATCAGTGTCAGGTGAATGCAGTCAGACAGCAGAGAGGCAGAGGAAGCTGCCATCAGCTGCTGCACTTCTACTATCAGTCCACTAGATGGAGACATGGAGCAACATTTACATTCATTGACTCACCTGAACAGGAAGGATTTTAGTTAATTATTAATTTTTACAAGTGGATTATTCGCTCTGTTAAAGATGAACTATTTAATCATCTGACTGAATCAAACCCATCTTAATATTATTTTATTTTGAAAGGAAGCAACAGGAAACTGTTGCTGACATTAATGGTGGAGACTAGAGTTTGATACAAGGAAATAAAAATTATGAATCAATTTGTTCAGAGGAGAAAAAAACATTTGATGTTCATCATGGTTGATTTTAGTTCATCAGTAATCCTGTAGATTAACCTTCAAACAGCAGAGATTAAAATTTGGTCACTGGAAATGAAAAGCAATTAATGATTAGGGTTATAAATCAGACCACCAATTAAATCTTATCATGATTGTGTCTATATGGTGTCATCATCCCTGATTCATTCACATTCAGGAAAATAAAACATATCTTCACCATATTGGGGCATTAATGTAGCATCTAAACACAGACATTGTGGAGATGAGCTGCAGAACAGGAATCTGAAGAAAATCAGCTCCAGCTCTGGTCCTTATGGACCTGTCTTGATGAAATCCTCCCGGTTCCGTCTCCGCGCTGCTCTATGGATTAATGGACTTTCAGTCCACTTCAGGTTTGCTGTTTTATCAAACTAATTGTTTTAATCTACACAAATCATAAGAAACATCTTACAGACAGCTGACAGACCTTAAAGTGACCAAGTTTGACCACAAACAGCGACTTGTCTAGGTAACCATGTCAACAATAAACAAACAGCAAAAATCACCTGTTACAGGTTTCTCATTTCCTCTCCCTCTTTAGAAAAACAACAGTATAAAAATGTGAAAAGCCCTGCATCTGTCCATATTGTTGGTTGAGGATTTTAAGATGTATATAAAACTCAGTTTTTCATGACAGGATTTCTGATTTTTGGGCTCGTCAGTTCTCTGGTATATCATACAATTCAGAAAACATTGGCAGCTGTTCTGCCCATTGAGAGGCTGCCTGTCTTATACAAGGAAATGCCTTGCTGTGAACATTCAGACTCAGATGCTGTGTGAGCAGAACCACAAACAAGAACTGGTTCTTACTGAGACGAACAGTTCAGTTGCAGTTCCTAAAACCTCAGGAATAAACCTTGGAGAATTTGCAAGATCAGCAGAACCGATCATAAGTTTGTCTGTCTGGAGTTGGCATTGAGGTGTAATAGTGAGAAAATTGTCATCAGAGTCTGGCTCCCCACTGAGATGCTAGCGTTGCCGTTTCCCTCCCTCATCCTCCACAGAGCAACCAGGTTGCTGCAACGCACCAGGTTGCTGCAATAAACCAGGTTGCTGCATTGCTCACCTCATTTCTCCATCATTTCTCCCTCTTTCATACCACATGTCCTGTTTTTTATATTGTCAACATGTTGCTTTTTATATGTAGAGGTTTTTACAACCTCACTGTGTAATTAGACAAAGTTAGAACATCAGTCTTCTGAAACAAACTGTAACATAAATCTTTTTAAGCTTGATAATAGTATTTTCTATCATCATATTGTTAAAAATAATAATAGTACATGACTGAATATCAACATGAATTTGCAGCATTTTATTTCAGGAGGGAAAAGACCAAAACATGCAGACAAGATGGTGAATCACTGATAAACACTTTGGTTTCTGATGGGTTTGGGGAACCAGGATGAACTAAGAACAGCAATTTATCCTCTGCCAGGTTATTGGCAGAGGATAAATTGTCACATATGTGGATAATTGGATAAATGTAACATATGTGTTGTTGCTTTTGAGAAACCAAATCAAGGTGTAATTAAGTCAGGATATCTGATAAATCATGGTTTAATCTTCTATCTTTTTTGGGAAACAACTCAAAGTTTGAATCCAGGAAATAGAAACATGGAATAATTTGTTCAGAGAAAAACCAAAGAAACATCAGCTGTTCATCACTAATCTAATAATCCTGAAGATTAAACTTTAAAAGGAAGAGAGATGAAACTTTGACCACAAATCAGAAGTGGATGTTTTCTAAAAACATGAGAGAAAAAACAAACAAGTAAATCAAAGTTCAATTAGAAAAAACAAGAAAACTTACAGTTTGATCAAATGATCCAAAGAGTTGATGAAGAATATATGAACAACAGTCTGACTCTAAAACTGAAAGTAAATGTGAGGGATGTGGTGGGACTGATGACATCACAACTCACATGATGTTTAGTTTCTTCTTTCAGAGCAGCAGAAATCTGCAGTGAAATTAGAGACGTGTTGATAAAACCTTCATGAGGAAAAGAGAAGTTCTGATGAAAAAATGTTTCATGATGGAATCATGAGGAGAAAAAAGTCCAGAGAAAAATAACAGCTGATTCCTGCAGCAGTAACTGAACTGACTATAAATACAAACTGAAAATAATCAGAAAGATCCAACAAAATAATGAGTAGTTCCTGATATCACCAAACTACTGCAGCTGAAATAACATTATTATAATACAGATTATTACTATAGCTCATATAAACTGTCTCCAATATATATTTATATAATTATTCTTATTTCTGAATCATGATTAATTTCACATTCCTGGGTAAAAGTTACTCAAAACATCAAAATGTACAAATAATATGAATTATAATTTACTAGAAGTTACCTGATGAAAACCACAAGGGTCAGAACTGGATCCTAAACTTTATTACTTTACATAAATAATTTATGCAATGCATCTGATTTGTTAACATTTACTTTATTTGCTGATTCATTATTTTGATCTGGTCAGTTTGGAGCAGCAACAGTTTAATGGAAGGAGAATTACAAATATTAATGATGTGACAAAAATAGATTAACACTAAATTATGGAAACATTTTAATATTTAGTAACAAGGAAATAAATAAATGAAAGTGAAAACTTTAAAATGTTCTGATTTAGTAAAGATCAGAACAACATTGATTATTTACAAAGTCTATAATAAACTTTCATGGTGTAAAGAAAAACATTGTTAGAAATGAAAGAAACTATAAACTAATAGAAAATGATTTATTTAGGATGAATATTAAAACACTTGTATTTCAGTTAGAGGGATTTCTAGTTTGCAATAATTTAGTGAGGAGATAAAAATGTTTTTCTCTCGTTAAAATATTTGCTAAACAAATAAATAAGATTTATGATGTTTTTTTTAGTTTCTCTACAAACTTAGCTGGAAATCCTTGAAGATGTTTTAGAAAAATAAACAGGAAATATTTTGCTGCTTTGATTTGGATGATTTATGTAGAAAAGAGTGAAAGTTTGAAAAGTTTGTTTTTCTATCTGAACTTTTTTCAGTCTACACTTTGTATTCTTGCCATTAACAGTAATTTAAACTTTCTTTAATTATTTCAATTCTTGTCTTGTTTTTCCAGCTTTGAGTTTGTCTTGGTTTTGTTTGTTGTTTTTTTTTTTTTTTGCTCTTTTCATTTAATGAATAAAATCATAATTTGAAAACTGTTTATTATATTTAATCAGTTTTTCTTCATCAAATGTTAAAATCAGTTTGATGATCTGAAACATTTCAGATCGACAAAAAGGCAAAACAGAAATAATCTGTAAAGGAGCAAATACTTTTCACAGCACTTTATGTTTCAGGTCCAAAGAAATCAAGCGGTCCACTCTGGATTTAGAAAAATGTTCTGTTTAAGGTGTGACTGAAGTCCAGTTGTTCTGGGATTCTGGATCAGTCCAGAACCTTCTGGATCAACCAAACCAGATGCTCAGATTCTCATTACAAATGAAAGAAATTTGACTTCTTGATTCTGCCTGGTTGTAACTTCCTCCTCATCATGTCAGTGTCCTGCTTAGGCCTCTAATCATCATTTGGTTCAGGTTTGTTGAATCAGAACTACAACATGCAGGATGTCAGCCCTCCAGGACAGACTTTGGACACCACTGGCCTAAAGCACCGCATGAGATCACTGACCATAAACTAATGTCAAAATATATTTACATTTTGATATATAAAGCATTTCATTAGTAAAAAATGTAAGTGCATGTTGTCCACCTGAGTGGATATTTGAATAATTTGATATATTTTGTTTTACAAAATTCTTTTCAGACCATTTTTAAATTTCTTAAGAAAATCAAAACCACTTTGGAAAAATAACATTGACTTAAAAATATTATAATTAATGGATGAAAGGGTTAAGAGATCTTACCTGCCAACCGCCATCATGATTTACAAAAACCCTTTGAAGACTTTGAATTTATGAGTTACAACAAAATTTAATTTCTCTTTAGGATCAATTAAGTATTTTTTTTATTGAATTAGCTTTAAGACTGTCAAGATTTTCCTTCCAATTTGTGATCTATTACCATTTGCAAAAATAAGATTTCATAAACTCATTTTATTTCTGTATTATCATGAGCTTGACATCACTTTTTATTGTCTTGTTACTAAATATCAAAACTTCTTTTGCCATAAATTAGTGATATTGTATTTCTTGCCATACCAATTTGTTCAATGCTTTTATTTAATGGCTCCAACATGGTGGATGCAGCAAGACTTGGTGCATTTGGACAATTTCATAATACATTTCATCATAGCTGTTGGATGTGGTCCATTAAACCCATAGTGGGCTTAATGGACCCATGGTGGATTCTAAAAAGAAGCTTCTGAAAACGTCCCAGAGCTTCATAATGTAGAACCATCAGCACATAAAGTAAATATGAACCAGTTAGATTCATTATAAATATCATTTATATGTAGTAAAAACATTTAGGACCCAGAACTCTAATAACCTCCAGTAAATCTGAATTTTATCTCCTCAGGTTTTGGTTAAATTTCCATGAAACTTTGTCAAATATCAGGGTTTCCTCCACAAGGTTCTCATGAGAGCTTGTTGGAGTTCTGGTCCATTCCTCCTGACAGAACCAGTAGAACTGGGTCAGGTTTGATGGCTGTATTTCTATAAATATTAATATTTTATGACCAATTTGATAATAACATGACAATCACAGAGAAGCAGAATATTTTCCTCTCTTCCTTCTCCAACATGTTGGGTCCATTAAGCTGAACCATGTCTGCTGTTGTCAGCAACAAAGAGACTCAATTCATTTTTGTTAACAAAATCATATTTTAAATTTTCAGATATTTTTCAAAGAAATCGGACCTTTTCTGTCCAAATCTGATCTTCCAGTTTCTGGGATTTTTTTCCAAGGTGGAAAATTTCTTCACTGTCAAGAAAACCCGAGATCATCCCAGTTCCCCATGTTCTAGATTTTAATTTAACAGTAACAATAGATAAAGTTACCCTTAAAGTTAATCACACAATAACATCAAGACCCAGCAATAGAGTTAAACTTCAATAAAATCAATCTGGTTGTTTTTGTCTCCTGTAAACTTTGCTTTAATTCTCCTTCCTACTTCTACAGGGTGAATCCCAGCAGATTTAGGAAACTCATTTCCCCCGTTAGACGGAGAGCTGGAAGCTCATCTCGTCCTCTCAGAAGAGGAAGTAGAGAGAGAGAGTAGAGAGAGAAGGATGGGAGGAGATGTGCAACAACAACAGCAGGTTCTGATTTAAACTAAATATAATAACATGATCTCCCTGTTATTCTGCAAAGCACCGTCAACTTCAACTAGTTTCAATATGGGAATATTTAAATGTAAATGACAAGTCAAAGTTAAAATTGAAAAAAAAATTATTGACATTTAAACAGGAACAACAGAAAAAAAAATAAAAATAAAAAAACAAAAGAAAAAAAACAAAAAAAAAAAAAAAAAAAACCAAGATTACTTAAAAATAAGGAGATAACAGAAACAAAAAATATCCAGTGATTGAGAAAAACTGCAGTAAATTCAAAGAATCTGATGATAAATGAAAGATAAAAAATCAAGAGAAAAAAAATCCTGAGATTCATTGTGAATTTTTGACTGGAAACAGAAAAACCAACATGATGACACAGTTATAATCCTGGAATAATCCCAGGGTTGTTAGACGAGTTTAACCAAGAAACAGTTTGGATCCATAAAAATATGTTTCTGAATGAAACAGACATATAGAGACTGAATTATCTTTTAATCAGTGAGATTTTCTAGCAGGACGAGAAACTTTAGACTCTTTAGACTCAAATCAGCTCAGAAACACTGAAGGGGAACCAGAACTGGACCAGCAGACTGTAAATCCAGGAATCAGAGGTTCAGTGAATGTGGTGTTGAAGGTGTGGAGGAGGATCAGTGAGTCAGAGGAGACTCTGTAGAAGGACAGAATGCCAGCAGGACAGTCCACATACACTGCTACTCTGTTAGACACAGGAGGAGGAGAGACGAGTTTCTATGTTATTGTGCCAGACAGAGTAACAACCATTACTAGAGCATCTCAGACTCCAGGAATGATCATTCCCCCCAAACCAACAGTCTCCACGGTCTCCTTTCCTCCTGATTCTTCTGTAACTCACTGATATATTAACTCCTCCTCTCCACTCAACCTGCCAGTAACAGCGACCAGTCAGACCAGTTCTACACAGCAGCTGATACCAGTAATCAAATCTGTCTGGATGATCAGGATATGACTGAAGCTTCTCCACCCATGTCACCTTCCTGTTGTCTTTAGACAGTTTGAGGTTTCTGTTCACTGTGTTTGTGTCGATGGTGAGTTGACAGGAATCTGATGGAGAGAACAAACACAATCCAGCTGCAGTTATTGATCATTTATTGACACTTTGACTCCTGAATGAGTGATGTGACAGTTTGAAGATGGTTGAATGTGAGCTGCTTTGTTGTCATGAATCAGATGAAAAACACACTTACATTTCCTCACACCTGGAGTCAAGAATCGGCCTCCAGCAGGCTCCACCCTGAAAGGAGGAGGGGGGTCAGACCATCAGTCTCTTTCAGCAGCAAACCTGGACATTACATGTCTCTCAGACACACATTGTCCTCCACTGAGACAGGAACAGTCCAACATCTGGATTGCAAACTGCAGTGGATGTAGGAAGGACAGTTGGTGCTGCCGCAACACAACTCCTTTATCCAAACACAGGAAAACCTCCAAACGAGAGGCGAAACGAAATCCCTCAGTAACAACCTGAAGAAACTCACTGAAGCTTAAAAGGACATCAGGAAACTAAGGAAACATTTCTGGAAGCTCAACCTGATTTAATAATTAGCATTAAAATACAATCAATCTAAACTCTGATCAACACCTGGATACCTGATCCATCCACACTCCCACACACAGATGAAGGAATGAAACACTAAACAGCCCTGCTGCTGAAAACCTGCTGTGGCCTCACTGTAATATCCAGAAATACAAACATTAAAAAGGAGAAGCTGCATCACATTCAACAAAGATTCAACAAGAATCAAAGATTTGATCTCTGAGCTCAGACACACAAACCAGGGAGAGGCTTCCATCATCACACACCTCTGACAAACACCTCCAACCTTTCAGCACTTCCTCTACCAACCAGCACCACCAGGTGGCGCTGCACACATTTACAATGAGCCCAAGAAGAAGAAGCAGCATCCTGAACCCAGCAGCTGCAGTAATGGCTTGTGAAAGTAATCCTCCCTCCACTGCAGAAGTTCTGGATGAGCTGATCTTGTCTTTTTATCTTTCCTAGTAAATTTATCAGAACTTTGGATCTGAACCAGTTTCTGCTCTCATTTCTACATTTTCTACTTTTTCCATTATTCACTTCAATTCTTCCTTCCTTCAGGAAAACAAGGAATTTCTTTTATCCCTGATTTCATTCATACTTTTGATCATTTTCCAGATGTCGCCCCTGGTGGAGATAAACTGCCATATAGATGGATCTACTAAACTTCTAAAACTCTTTGCATTATGAATAGTTTTCTTCACTTTTTCATGTGTTTTATATTTTAAGGTTGCTTTAAATCTGAATTTATTTATTTCACTCTGAGATCTTTAAACATCCATCTGATCACCATGGAGCTGCTTTTCTTCTCCTCTTTGCTTCTGGGGGCTGATTGGTCTGAAGCTCCATCCAACATGGTTTTAATGTTTCTATCCTCAGTAAATCATCATAGGAATCTAACAGCTGAACTCCTTAGACTCCTGAATGAGTGATGTGACAGTTTGAAGAAGTTGAATCAGAATAAATTCATTATTATTTCCAGTTCCTATTTAGCTCCAGGCTCTCCTCACGTTCTTAGTCAGAAGAATTTCCACAATCAGCTGAAATCTTCCTAAACACGAGTGTTAAATCAAGAACTGATCCGTTTCCTTCATCAACATCTTTTGTCTCTTTTCCATCATTCAAACATCATCAGTTCGTATCTCTAAATGTTCTTCTGCTCTTTCAGTTACTTTCAGTTTTCTGTTTCCATCCCATTATATTCCATATGCATTAAAGTTACTACATGTTATTGATAATAATTATATCTTTCTTGATCAATTCTTCTATTTATGTTTCTTGTTTTCTTTCTTCCTGTCACTGAAACATTTAATCTGATTCTAAAATCTATATTTGCTCTCAGCCATGTCTCTTTATTACTAATTATTAGCGACTGTCAAACAAAATCTCTGATCAAAACTTAAATCCAATCTGCAGTTAAGATGATTTTATTTTCCTCAATATCATCAAAGATCCAGAACATCAGTGGATAACAGATATTTGTGTCCAAAAGCATTAAAACCAAATTAACAGGTTTAAACAAAGATCAGAGATAAAAACATAAAAGCTTAAAGTGATCAGTAAAAACTAAACCTCCTCCATCATCACTGACTAAAGTCACCAGGTGAGCAACAGCTGATCTATAATCACTAATAACATCATGTGATCCAGCACTACATCTATACACAACACCAATAATATCTGATTTATGATGTTATTAATCTTCATATTTTAACTTCCTGTCCATCAGCCAATCAGCTTCTTGTATTTCCTCAGTAGATCCATCAGTGGAAGCCCCGCCCAGCCCATGATGCTCCTGGTTTGTGAAGACAGAGAGACAAACTGAACTCTGATAGGAAACAGTTTCATCTGATTTTCTCTCTCCAACCTCTTGGTTCCACATGGAGCTATATTTGGCCCCCTGCTGCTCTGAATACCATGTTATTGTGGTTCAGTAGATGGGTTGGTTTCCCAGGTTTCATACAGAACCATGTGGAAGATTCTTATCGTTTTCAATTGGATGTAGTTTGCAAACTTACACATCCAAAATTACCAGCAATATTTATAATTTAACTGTAATAAATACAAGCCAGATACTGAATTAGCATAATAAATTTTAATCTTCATACTAAATGTTTCCCAGCAGACTGACTAAAGACATTTCTCCCTCTTCCTCCTCTATCAGACCTTCTCTGCTCCTGCAGCAGGTTCCTCCATACCTGAGAGCTTCCAGTCTCCAGTGTGGATCCTTCAGTCCAGCCGACAGCAGCTTCACTCCTGAGTCTCCTGGATGATTGTAGCTCAGGTTCAACTCTTTCAGATGGGAGGGGTTAAAGGTCAGAGCTGAGGCCAGAGAAGCACAGCCTTCCTCTGAGACCAAACAGCCTGATAAGCTGCAGACACACAATTCATCACATGATGAGAAAATGACAACATTGAGGTAAAACCCAAAGACTGATATTTTTATGGGAGGCAAGCATGCAAAAAATTATATTAATTATGATATAAACACTCAAGAAACTGGAAATTCACCTGTTAATAACATAAAATAGAAATAAAGCTGCATTTCATTCTGTAGGTGATAAATTTAAAAAAAATTTCATTTGTAAAATGAAAGAGAAAGTCTAACAAACTGGTTGGATGAAGAATCTGCAATAATCTTTCTTTGTGGACGTGCAGTATTCATCAATCTGTCAAGTGTCCAGCGTTACACAACAGTTAAAGCCTGATCTCCATCTTTCTACATTCCTCTCTTCTTGGTTCTTTCAGCCTGGAATAAATGAAAACCAGCTGAGTTTATGTGTCAAGACTTAGCATGATTAGCCTCATCACAGTCAGACATCTACTGATGTTATAATCTGATACTGAAATAAAATTTACATAATATCTTATAGCAGGTAATGAACAGAAATCTGGTTTCACCAGGATTGAGAACATTTTACCTGAGAGTTTCCAGGTTGCAGTTTGGACTCTTCAGTCCAGCAGAGAGAAGCTTCACTCCTGAATCCTGCAGGTTGTTGTTACCCAGGTCCAGTTCTCTGAGACTGGAGGACTGGGAGCTGAGAACTGAGGACAGAGCTTCACAGCTTCTCTCTGAGAGGTTACAGCCACTCAGTCTGAGGAGACAGGGAGGAAAATCTGTTATTAAAAAATTCTTCAAAATATCTTTTTTCCAGTCAACAATGTTCCTCTTTACTGATTTAATGGACTGTGTTATTTATAATCATGTTGCTTTTTGTTATGAATTGGTTCAGTCTATATTTGGGTCTCCAGCCATGAAGGACTGAACTAAAGGCAACAAGGAGGCTGGCAAGAGAAATATTAAAATCTACAATAAACTGCATTAATTCAGTTGCTGATGAGAGTCTGTCTCTCTTTTACTAGCAGCAGACTAGGAAACAATGTACCAATAAATAATCAGTAAATACCAGTAGATGGTTTTGTTCCTAGGTACATTAAGCACCAGGTGAAAGAATCCTAATGTTTTAATGGGCTGCTGTTTGCAAAGTTGTACAGTCCATTTAATCCCAAAGTAGTTTCTGCAAAACAAGAGCATGCATTTATGTCCTTAGACCTTCCTAACATGATATTTATGAATTAATTAGAGGTTAGCCGACTGATCGGCCACTGATCATAATCTGCCGATGTCGTGAAAAAGTGTATGATCAGTGATCACCAATTTCTGTCTCCTGTTGCTGATCACCAAAACCGATCACATTAATCTCACTTCTCAGCCTGCATGTGCAGCTCATCTCATCTTTCCTTCTCACTGCACAGCAACAAACAACCCTTGTAACATAACACTCTGATAGTGAATGGGGAAGTTTGTGTGATGCAGCTGAAAATTACCTCGAAGGTGAAGCATGTTAAAATGCATCAACACAACGAATCTAATATGACATTTATAAAACAAGCACTTGATGGAGTTTGGCTACATTGAGGCTCAATGCAGAAACAAAATGACATCCTGAGCGACCAGACAGCAGGTAAAGCAGCTCAACTACCAACAGTCACCTGGATCAGCATCACAGTCAGAAAGCTAAAATAACCTGATAAACAATTCAGTGAAAGACGCTGGTTCTCCTCTCGCTGTTGAACCTTCACTATTCATTACTGATAGTAATATTTCACAGACATGGCGTTAGTTAATCCCCCACATCGCTATTCCCACCATTCGCTCTGAACCAGCAGCTCCCGGAGGAGAAATGCTGCTGCCAGTCATTTTAAGGATGTCGATTAATCCCCCAAAGACGATTGAAATAAATATCCCAGGCATGATCATCAATCAATAAATCCCCAACGGCCGAACTTGAAGATTGGACGTTATGCCGCCAACACTTAACTTTCATCAAGAACTCAGAGGCAGAAGTCAGAGCTCCGCGCAACTCAAATAATGTTCTGGCGGGAACCAGGTGAACAAAAAAAACCAAACTAATTATGTTTCATAGGAGGCAGGTACATTTTTCTTGAGGAATTTTAATATTCGAATCATTCGTGGAATTGTTTCAGCCCTGTATTTCACACCTATTGATGTTCATGGTATAATCCTCCAGTTTTAAAGGACAGAATGACAGGAAAAAAGAAGGCTGGAAGGAGAATTATACAATTCCATAAGGAAGTAAGTGAATCAATTTTAGCATTAAAAGGAGATATTTTACTACTTGAATATGTAACATTATGTCCAGATGCTCAAGGAAATCTGTCTCCCAGAGACACTTTTAAGACACAATGCACTGATAAATAAAATAAAACATGAATATTTACCTCATCAATAGCAGATTTATATCCACATAAATGCATTATCAATCTGTGTCCTTACAGAGCTTTGTTGGAGGCTTTAACCACTGGCAGCAGCCTCAGAAGAACCTCCTCTGAAGCAGAGTATTTCTTCAGGTCAAACACATCCAGATCTTTTCTTGATGTCAGTAAGATGAAGATCAGAGCTGACCACTGAGCAGGAGACAGTTTATCTGTGGAGAGACTTCCTAAACTCAGAGACTGTTGGATCTCCTTCACTAGAGAACGATCATTCAGTTCATTCAGACAGTGGAACAGATTGATGCTTTTCTCTGCAGACACTTTCTCACTGATCTTCTTCTTGATGTACTGAACTATTTCCTGATTTGTTTGTGATCTACTTCCTGTCTTTGTCACCAGACCTTGTAGGAGTCTCTGATTGGTCTGCAGTGAAAGTCCCAGGAGGAAGCGAAGGAACAAGTCCAGGTGTCCATTTGGACTCTGTAAGGCCTGGTCAACAGCTCTCTGATGGAGAGACTTTAGTTTAGGTTTATTAAATAATGAAGATTTCTTAGATGTTTGTTTTTCTTCCATCAGGTTGACCCCAGAGTTGATGAAGTTTCGATGAACATGAAGAGCAGCCAGAAACTCCTGAACACTCAGATGGACGAAGCAGAACACCTTGTCCTGGTGCAGACCTCTCTCCTCTTTAAAGATCTGTGTGAACACTCCTGAGTACACTGAGGCTGCTCTGATATCGATGCCACAATCTGTCAGGTCTGATTCATAGAAGATCAGGTTTCCTTTCTGCAGCTGATCAAAAGCCAGTTTTCCCAGAAACTCAATCATCTTCCTGCTCTTTGGACTCCAGTGTGGATCTGTTTCAGTTCCTCCATCATACTTGACCTTCTTCACTTTGGTTTGAACCACCAGGAAGTGGATGTACATGTCAGTCAGGGTTCTGGGCAGCTCTCCTCCCTCTCTAGTCTCCAAACACATCCTCCAGAACTGTAGCAGTGATCCAGCAGAAGACTGGGATGTGGCACATGATGTGGAGGCTTCGTGATGTCTTCATGTGGGAGATGATCCTGCTGGCCTGTTTCTCATCTCTGAATCTCTTCCTGAAGTATTCCTCCTTCTGAGGGTCATTGAACCCTCTGACCTCTGTCACCATGCCAACACACTGAGGAGGGATCTGATTGGCTACTGCAGGTCGTGTGGTTATCCAGAGGAGAGCAGAGGGAAGCAGTTTCCCCCTGATGAGGTTTGTCAGCAGAACATCCACTGAGGTGGACTCTGTAGCATCAGTCAGGATCTCCTTGTTGTGGAAGTCCAGTGGAAGTCGACTCTCATCCAAGCCATCAAAGATGAACAGAACCTGGAAGTGTTCAAAGCTGCAGATTTCTTTGGTTTCACTAAAGAAGTGATGAACAAGTTCCACCAAGCTGAACTTTTTCTCTTTCAGCACATTCAGCTCTCTGAAGGTGAATGGAAATATGAACTGGATGTTCTGGTGGGCTTTGTCTTCAGCCCAGTCCAGAGTGAACTTCTGTGTTAGGACTGTTTTCCCAATGCCAGCCACTCCCTTTGTCATCACTGTCCTGATTGGTTGATCTCTTCCAGGTGGGACTTTAAAGATGTCTTCTTTTCTGATTGTTGTTTCTGGTCTGTGTGTTTTCCTGGATGCTGTTTCAATCTGTCTGACCTCATGTTCATCATTGACCTCTCCAGTCCCTCCCTCTGTGATGTAGAGCTCTGTGTAGATCTGGTTCAGAAGGGTTGGACTTCCTGCTTTAGCAATCCCCTCAAACACAGACTGGAACTTCTTCTTCAGACCAGATTTAAGTTGATGTTGACAAACTGCAGCAAGACGTTCTAAAATAAGACAAAAAGTAAAATCAAGACCTAAATAACATTATATTCTGAAGATGCTTTACATAAATGTGATTCCATCTCTTCAAATTTTAGTAAATGTGTAATTTATCTATCATTTCAAAGTTCTTTAGAAATCCTCTTACTGGTCTGCAGATGGTCAGCCAGCTTTTCCTGCTTCATCTTCCTCAGGAAGTTCAGTGTGATCTTCATCACTGCCTCTCTGCTGCTCCTCCTCTGCTCTTCATCATCACCTTTCAACACCTCATCATCTCTCTGACTCTCTGAATGTTCTGGGTAATCTGGACTCAGAACTTTCTGGATCTTCTTCAGTTCTTTCTTCACAAAAGTAACAATGTTGTCCTCCAGCAGCTGGAACAGAATAATAGATGAAGGAAACATCAGAGTAAAATCATGGAGCCAAACACCAGATGGATGTTGGACAGACTGACAGTCCTCTGGTCGACAAAGTGCAGCATGAAGGTGACTTTGAACAGAACTCATGGAAAATAGTTGTTGTTCATATACAGACCATAAATATGGAGTCCAGCTGTGTTTGATTCTGCTGGGCAGATGGACCCCTGGGAACCTCTGAGCTCTGCTGGTCCACTCTGTGGAGGAACCAGGAACAATTAGGAAGTCAGGAAATATTCATCCAACAGGTAACATTAAATCATTAAAAGGTTCACAATAAAAGCCCTTAAAGCAGAAAAATAGACACAATACAAAGACTTAAGAAAGAGGAAGATTAACTACATAGATGAAGAAAAGTAACACCAGAATAAACCAGTAGCAGTTTTAAAAAGTTGATTTTGAACTTGGACTTCAAACAGTCCAAACTGTCAGCAGATCTGATGCTGGTGGAGACAGTTTCCCAGAGCTTGGGGACAGTGGAAGTGAAGGCTCTGTCCACACAGGTCTTCAGGACAGTGTGGGACATCCATCAGGTTCTGATGACTAGATCTGAGGTGATGTGGACATGGAGGAGGTCTGAAATATGTGGGTTTGTGTCCATGTGGGATCCTCTCCTGGATGTTATAGAGGATTTAAAATGGATCCTGTAGATCCCTGGAAGCCAGTGAGCTCACATTGTATCTGTCCACACAGAGACAATCAGAAGGTAAAGGTCCATGAAGTGATATCTGGATGTGAGCAGTGAACCAGGTGATCTAAGTAGTTGTAAAGATTTAATGTTCCTGCTGATCCCATTAAGAACCAGCAGAACCTCTGATGGTCCACATCAGCTCAGTTTGGTTGAGTTCCAGCAGATCTCACCAACCACATCATGAAGCTTTCCTTCCTGCTGAACTGCTCTCACAATGCACACAGGAACCAAGTCCTGATGGACCAGAATGGCTTTACCAGGTATTTCCCAGTGGAAATGTGATCCACTGTTAGTCTGACATGGAGCCAGGAAGCAGCAGAACATCATCATCAACATCCAGAGATAAAGATATGAAGGTGTTTTCATGAGAACAGAGCAGCTGATTTCTGTAGATAATGGATCAAACCTCTGGAAATATAACTGGAAACATCTGAGTTCTTACTGGTTCAGTTTCCAGAGTTACAGCAATTAGATACAGCTCACCTCTCTGATGATGGAGATCCAGGAGATTTAAAGTTAATGGGACGATCCATTGATATGTCACTCTTAAAGGAGACACAGCTGGGTTCTGGTTCTGGTTCTGGTTTGAATCTCTGATGGATCCTGAAAGAAAAACTCTCATTAGAAACTATCTGTTTGCTTTCAAGATAATCTTTTCTGTGACTGTAAAATAAAAAGTTGTAAACCAAAAACAGAACCAGTCCGATCATCAACCTGATGTTCTAAATGATTCCTATCAGAACGGTCCAATCCTCCAACATGTTCCTGATCATTGATCCTCCTGAATAATGTCCAGCCTCTTTAAAGAGCAGAAAGATTTGTTTCTGAGACCAACATGTTGGTTTGAAATGACTGAGAGAACAGTTTGGTGATCTTAGTGTTGAGCTCTGACATGGAGTAGAACCAGGAATCATTTCCACTCTGACCATCCAAGGAGGATCTGATGGAGCTTCAATCAGAACCAGATGGTCCGTTAGAGACACTGAAGCCCACTGCTCAATCAGATCCACTAAATATTTAGTTTAACTGTAGAAATGGTTGATAATCTGCCATGTTGGATGATGTTTGAACTTCAGAGGTGGAATCATAAAAATAATTCATAGAAAATGTTTTATTTCAGAATGAATCTGTCTTTTGTCAGATTTTAGAGAAATATTCAAATATCAACCTAGAAATAAAATTCACTTCTGTCTATTTGTTCTTGTGTTAATATTAATATCAGACAAAATAAATTAATGTTTCATTTGGAAAAATTAGACTTAAACAAAACAGAATAAAACCCAGTTAAATGTTTCTGGTCCAAATGTCATGTCAACATAATAGTTTATAAGAGTGAGTCCTGACTGAGGATTTATAAGATTCTTTCTGTATGGAGTCAATAACTGTCCAATGAATGATGGTTAAATTGATGTCAGGTAAACATCAGATCAGATTTAGAGATTCTGTAAACTAGTGAAGCTCTAGGTAGAGACTGTGGATCCAAACGGACCTGTTCGATTTTTATACAAAGGAGCCAGTTGAACTTTATTGTGTTCATAGTAACATGTTCATTATTGGAACATGTTTCATGGAGACATCATACGTGTTACATCTTTGACGTATGAAAAGAAAAATAACCTGAAATTCAGTCCAATGTTTTCATGACAACAGAACCCAACAGAACTTATCATCACATGGCCACAATAACAGATATAAACAGAAGTTACAGCAGTTAGAAACAGCTCACCTCTCTGATGGTGGAGATCCAGGAGATTTAAAGTTAATGATGTCATCCTTTGACCTGTCACTTAAAGGACACACAGCTGGGTTCTGGTTCTGGTTCTGGTCCTGTTTCTGGCTCTGGTTCTGAAACTGGTTCTGGTTCTGAAACTGGTTCTGGTCCTGTTTCTGGCTCTGGTTCTGAAACTGGTTCTGGTTCTGAAACAGGTTCTGGTTCTGGCTCTGGTTCTGAAACTGGTTCTGGTTCTGGCTCTGGCTCTGGTTCTGAAACAGGTTCAGGTTCTGGTTCTGGTTCTGGTTCTGAAACAGGTTCTGGTTCTGGCTCTGGTTCTGAAACTGGTTCTGGCTCTGGTTCTAAAACTGGTTCTGGCTCTGGTTTTGGTTCTGGCTCTGGTTCTGGTCCTGTTCTGGGTCTGGTTCTGAAACTGGTTCTGGTTCTGAAACAGGTTCTGGTTCTGGCTCTGGTTCTGAAACTGGTTTCTGGCTCTGGTTCTGAAACTGGTTCTGGTTCTGGCTCTGTTTCTGGCTCTGGTTCTGGTTCTGGCTCTGGTTCTGAAACTGTTCTGTCTCTGGTTCTGGTTTTGGCTGTGGATCTGGTTCTGGTTTGAGTCTCTGATGGATCCTGACAGAAACACGATGATTAAAACTTAATCAGCAAAGAGGAGCAGCAGCAGCTTCATCACCACGTCTGTTCTGGCCTGATATAGTGAACGCTGTGTGAAAAGGGCTGTGGACAGTTAGAGATGGTGACCTCACCTCTGACCTTTGCTCTGGCTCTCATCTTCCCCACACAGAGTGGTTTTAGAGGGAGGGACTCCCTCCTCTCTGTCCTCACACTGATCCATGCTGCTGAATCCACATCAGCTCACACACACTTTCTAGCTTCACCTGCAGAGGAAACACACATCATTCATCTGCACATCAACTCTGATCATCCTTTACATCATTAGTGCTGGAAAAAGATCCGCTGCTCCTCCTCTGATTGGCTCTTCTTCTCTGCTTCATATCAGTGTCAGGTGAATGCAGTCAGACAGCAGAGAGGCAGAGGAAGCTGCCATCAGCTGCTGCACTTCTACTATCAGTCCACTAGATGGAGACATGGAGCAACATTTACATTCACTGATTCAACCTGAACAACAGGAAGGATTTTAATTAGTTAATTATTAAACTGTACAAGTGTACAAGTGATGTATCTGCTACATCAAAGTTCAACTAATTCATAATCTGACTGAATCAAAGACATGTGAAAGTAATATGTCATTTTGAAACAAAGCAGCAAGAAACTGTTTGACATTAATGGTTGAGTCTGGAGTTTGATTCCTGGAAATAAAATGATGAATTAGTTCAGAGAAGAAAACAGTAAAACATCAGCTGTTCATCATGTGATTGGTTCCAGTTTTATCAATGACCTAATAATCCTGTAGATTAGCCTTCAAACAGCAGAGATTTTAGTTTTTTAGCTGAAATCAGAAGTGAACATTTGTCCAAACATCAGAGCAGAAACAAGCAGGAATATCCTGATGACAAAGTTCAAGAAGGAAACAAAGCAAACTTACAGTTTGATCAAATGATCCAAAGAGTTGATGAAGAAAGTCTGAAAACAAGCTGAGACCCAACAGAACCACAGTAGATCCAGACTGGTGCCACAAATAAACAGGTTTGTTTAAACTGAAAGTGTTATGAGGAGAAACAAGTCAGGACTGGTCTGAAAGTCTTAAGAGAAGAAACAAGTCAGGACTGGTCAGACTGACTGGGAGTCAGAGGAAAGTTACTCTGTTGACGCCTGAAGACAGGATCACTTTTCATAAAAACTGGATCTGCTGTTATTCTGCTGATCCAGGTTCACCAATGGAACCAGAACCTTTTTAACTCGGAATCAACTGAACTCTTTGAGTAAAATGAACTTTGTTCTTTTATTCTATGAACTACTGACAACATTTCTCAGAAATTCCAAGTATTTATTAGCAGAAAATGAGAAATGGTGAAAATAAGGAAAAAGATCTTCAGACCTCAAATAATGCAAAGAAAACAAGTTGATTTAGAAACAACAATACTAATACATGAACTCAGGAAGAGATCAGAAATCAATATTTGCTGAATAACCAGGAGGTTTTCAATGAGCTTCAGTGCAGTGGCCTCTTCATTTCTTCCAGAGCTGCATGTCAGAGACGGTAAAAAGTCATCAGAACCAGAACCAGTTCTAAGGTTTCATTATGAATGACTTTAGGGTTTGTTTGTTTCTGCTCACCTGGAGCACCAGCCGGTGGAGTCAGTCTGAGTTCCTTCATCATCTAAAGAGAACGTTGAAGATCCTCCTGGAAAAAATGGAGCTTTGGAAAGAAATCAGCAGGAAGTGAAAGAAAAATGGATCTTCATCACTTGTGAAGTGGACGACATCAGAGTTGGATTCAGTGGAGTCACATGAAGAACAGAAAACTGAGGCTAGAATAATAAACATCATGCTATAAATATCAGCTGCAGCTATCTGTCAGAAGAAGCTTCAGGTTGAATCTAAAGGAGGCTGAAGATCTCAAAGTGGATGAGAGGAAACCTGATGAGCTCTACAGTCCACTAGATCCAGATCAGAACCCTGGAGAACATCTATGCTGGAAGCAGAACCACAAGCTAGAAAATATCCAGGTTTCTATCCAACTGAACACAGGAAGTCCTTTCTTCTTCTGCTGCAGCTGAGAAGGTCCTGCTGCAGAACTGGAGCCACACAGTTCCTCCACAGCAGAACAGAGGAGGTTCTGGAGGAGACCAGGGTCCACATCTGGACTCAGAGTTCTCCTGAGCTTCAGCAGAGCTGCTGGCTTTGGTTCTGATCCGCCTCTGTTCTGGTGTCTGATCTCCAGAGAGGATCTGAACCGACCCATCAGAACTCAGTGGAGGTGGTGGAGGATGAGGATGGGGCGCGGCGAGGAGGTGGAGGAAGAGCGCCGTGATCCATTTCTCTGCTGTGGAGAAACTGTTTGTCTCTGATTTCACCTTCTTGTCTGCCTGGTTGGCTCTTTTTTCACCCAGCATTAAAATGCTGCTGATTCATTTTGGTATTCAGTCGGCACCATTATTATTTCAACACTATGATGGTCCAAACCCATCAGTTCTTCTACTATTCTGGCTGCAAACAACTTCCTGTTCTGAGGACATTGAGTCTGTGAAAAGCATCAAGACAGACAAACATGAGAAACTTTAGTGAGGAGATTCAGATGCAGTGGAAGAACCAGAACCAAACAGAGACAATGTGATGATGAATGGTGGATTCTTGCTGCTGAATCTGAAGCTGTGAGATTACAGTGTGATGAGAATCTGAGATAATCTGATGATGAAAACAACAGGATGTTGCCCCGACTCCAGTCATCAGTCTGATGCTGGAACAGAAGTCAGAGTCATCAGGGAACAGCCTTCAATTGGTCCAGCTGTGTTACGCACAATGGATCAGAACCGGAACCAGAACCAGGCCTGTGTGTTCTGTGCAGTGAGAGACTGGTGTATTCAGTTTCTGGGCTTTGAACCCTCATCCATTTTACTTCTATGTCAGCGGTGGAGCAGGAAGTGGAAAATCCCAGCTGATTAAATGTATTGACTCTGAAGCAAGCACTGCTCTGGATCATCAGATCCATCAGTCGCCTCTTCTATGATGGAGAGGAGGCTGACATATCAAACCAAACTGTCATGTTGACGTCATTACAGGAACAGCAGCTTTTTCTATCAATGGGCTGTTTGTTACATTCACTGCTCAAACTACCCAGGAGTCTGAAACCTCCATTCAACGACTTGATACTCAACTAGATGAAGTCAGATTTCAGCTTTTAGATCCTGAAATTGTTGCTACTGATGATATTTCAGTGGTTTCAAAACCTCTTATGCTGATGTGGATGCAAGACTGAAAGAAAAGGAAATCACTGAGATTTTGGAGGAAAATCTGTTTCAGGGTCGTTGATGTATCAGGATTTCCATCAGGGGAAATTAAACATGTTAGAATATGTTTATCCATTACAATTATTAGAGCATTTAAAATGTTGTGCACACAGAAATTATAATTAAATATTAAAATGAGACGTTTCAGAGGTTTTTTATGAATATGATTTGGCTTTGGCCTTAAGGCAGAGTTGATGAAATATTTTTAATGTAAATATTTAAATTTGAACAGAATGAGCAGCAAATGAACCAAATGCAGAAGAAAAATGTTTTTATTTAAAACACATGAAGAAAAACTGCAGCAAATTTACAAAAAGAAAGATTTAATATTCAAATCTGACATGTTGAGAAAAATAGGAGCCAATAGAACAGAAAATGATCAGATTGAGAAAACTGATCAATATTTCAATGAAATCTGATGAATGAAAGGAAAAAATCAGAGAAACATGTTTGTTACAATAATGATGTTTTTATTATTCTTACATAAGTAGCTACCAGTTTGTTTTTATTGAAATGTAGTTTAGTTTTCTCAGCCCAGTGACAAAAAGGAATTGCTAAAGTCTGTGACCTTTAACCTCCAGCATGTTTTAGCAGCTGGTCTTAGGAGAACTTCTGAGAAACGTTCAGTGGTAAATCTCTGTTTGCTTTCCTTATCAGCAGAGCCCCCTTTCTTTCCTTCAATAAAAGATCAGATCTGAAAACAAAGGGCAGAACACATGGCAGAGCTGCTGGAACAAGAAGCTTCTATGTCTTCCCTTCTGCAGAACAACTGATCAACATTAACATTGTTTTTGCTTCTTTTATTCAGGGAAACAAAAATGACTATCAAATGGTGCCGTGACCTGGATCTCCAAACATATCCGTTCGCTGACAGACGAAAGAAAGGCCCACTGAAACCGAGCACGGCAGAGTCCACTGGACTGGATTACAAACTCATGGAAGTGAATTCTTGGCCGGGCCAGCGCCTGATTCTGCCAATGACGGATCGACGAGATCCGACCAGACAAGACCAACCGACAGAAACGTCAAGTTGATTGCGCTATTAAACTGGTTGAAATCCCTAAAATAACATTAAATAATATAAAATTAATAAAAGTAAGGGTTGGAGTCCTGACCTTGATGAGGTCCCAAATGTTTATATGGATGTGAAGTGTGACTGGAGCTGAATTCCCTGATAGTACAACTTATTTTTATCCTGTATGAAGAACCGGAACAAAACATAGTTTAAGTTTAAAGATGTTTCAAGGGACAATTTCCATGAGAAATTGTCAGACACAAGCTTTTCCAACTGGTGTCTGAGAAATTGAAATTCACCATTAAAATGGAGCAAAAGCTGCAGGAATCAGTGACCACATTTGCCCTGACCAGCTGTGATGTGTCAAGAGACATCATTCAAGAAATCCAGCCAGCAAGCCGTCTACTGACAGGTTCAAGGTTCTAGAAAAGGCACATTTCCTCATGACTCAGCAGAATCTGGATTTGGTATTTCCAAATGTGACAGAAGCCCTATGTGTATTTGACTGCCGGCTGCTGTCCATCACCACCTTATCGTTCCTCCTTAAAATAAAAGGAGCAGCTTGGTTTGGACCAGAAGCTGCAGGAAGAGCAGCGACGTTCTGGATCCTGCTGCTGCTGCAGGTTCTGTCCTGCAGGGCGGCGCCGCTGGAGGCGTTTGAAGCTCATCACCAGGTTTGTTGGTCATGAAGTATTTGGAGGGCAGAGTCCAAACCGTCGTCCATCTGATACCAGAACAAAGTGTCTCCAGTAGTGGGACACAGAAGGTGCAGCAGCAACGTCCTTCTGAAATCAGGATCTTATATTCCAGGTTCTGCTGGAGGGTTTAGAGCAGAAACTCATTTCACCCACAGCAGATTCACAAACAGAACAATGTCTGTCTGCAGCTCTGTCCTCCCCAGAACCACGACGCCCTTAAAGAAAGGAGAACGTCTTTAGGAACGGCGTCCAGAACAAGAGCAAATTGCCTGGAGGAAACTGGGATCCAGTAGCTGGATAGAAATTCCCAGTAAGACTTTTAAACTAAAATATGTCGTGGCATTTCATACCACATACTCTGTCTGAATCTCTCTCTTTTATTAAATTCTAAATAATTTATGGACCTGCTCCCCAAGCAATAAAAAAAAATAATTGTTTCTCTGTTTGCAAATCTATTTCTTTGATCTAATCAGTAAGTTCAAGTAACAAACAAAACATTATTTGCTTGGTTTTGTACAGTGCAGGTTGTTTCAGAAAGACAAGACTGGATACACTGTTGGTAGGCAACAGTGCTACCAACTGCATCACTGTGCAGCACCCCTACTGAAATAATTTCACAGATAAAAAAAAGCAGTTAAAAGAATTATGAATGTCCCAGGCCAGGTTGTTTCTACATGGAGTCTGCATGTTCTGTGCATGTGTGGGTTCTCTGTGGGTACTCCAGCTTACTCCCACTGTCCAAAAACATGACTGTGAGGGTAATTGGTCTTTCCAAATTCTCCCTCGGTGTGAGTGAGTGTGTGTGTGTGTGTGTTGGTAAATGTGGTTTAGAAGGACAGTTCTTCAGAATACACAACACTCAAAGGACATTTTGAATTAACAAGACATGAGCCATGTCCTGCTAATTTTGACAAAAATCTAAAACGTAGAAAGGTTTCTATTGGTCCATTAAGCCGAAAAATGCAAAAAATAAATAAATAAAAATAAATAAACGATGTCCGTTTAAATCATATAATCCTGTTTTTGTGTATAATCTGTGTATCACCACAGTGCCCCCTTTGGCAGGTTTGTGTAATAGCAAGACCTCGCGAATATTCACACAAGGTCTAAATTCTGATTGGTTGTCTGCTGGAAGGTCCTGCTAATTATTACAATGTCCTTCTAATTCATGTGTTTGCTCATTACACTGGGGATGATTTGGCAGTATGATTACTTTGTGCTATAAGCCTGAATATTTTATAAAAGTTAGTTGGAATCCTAAACCCAAACTTCTGACCAACCTTAGACTATGGCACCTAACATATACAGAAATTAATATATCTTTTGATCAAATCTTTGTAATTTAAAATATTATGAATAATAAATTTGTGGAATATGTGCATGGATTAAAAGACATATAAACCATGAGAGAGCCATTTTTTCACCAAACAATTTTTGCACTCCACTGCTAACATTTTGTTGATTCTGGACTGTTCTGCATCCCCAGAGCCAGAACCAAGCATTGTAAAGCAGAATTTAGCTTCAATGCACACAAAACCTTGAATAAACTTCCAGAAAACTGCAAAACAGCTGAAACACTGAATTCCTTCAACTCAAGACTAAAAACACATCTATTTACAGTTGTTTCTAAATCTTAATCAAGATTCAGTGATTCAATCAATGGCACATGTATCAATATATTTAATGTTCGATTTTAATTTTGATTTCACTTTGAATTTAATTTCTGTTTTTTCTTTTTTAATGTAAATGTGTTAATTTATGACTTAAGTTCTGTGTTTTTTTTATGTAAAGCACTTTCAATTTTCTTTCAGCTGAAATGTGCTATACAAATAAACCTGACTTGACAGCATTTTTAAGATCAATCAATAAACAAATTTAATTTGTGTAGCACATTTCAGCTACAAGGCATTTCAAAGGGCTTTACATCATAAACACAAAACACAAAGTCATGCAACATAGAATAAATAATACATTGTTACATATTATGTTTCAAATATGATTCTAAACAGGTGTATTTTTAGTTGAGATTTAGAGGAAGTCAGGGTTTCCGCTCTTTTACAGTTTTCTGGAAGTTCTGGAAGATGCTTTGGTTCTGGTTGGGTTTGATTTTTGTTATTTTAACAATTAAATGATTATTCTGCTGATTATTCAGTTATTGTGACGATTAATCAGATTTTAAATTGGCTCATTCTGAAGATTTTTCATTTCACCATTTACACCTTTCTTATAGTTTTATACATCAAAAGATACACAAAATAAAAAATTAAATCACTTGTTATAATATATTTACAAAGTTTTTTTCATCTATTTTAAACTTTCTAACGTCTTTCCTGCAGTTACAGGGTGAGTCTTTCTCCATGACTATTTAAGGAATGAGAAGCTCAATGTTTTTATCCAACCTTGTTATTAATCAGTGAAATAAGTTGGAGGAGAGACGTTTGGTTCCTGTTGCAGCTCAGTGTTAATCTGTTTAATCTGAGAGATTAGCTCCAGTCTAACACTGCAGTGAGGATTAAAAGCAGCCAGACAAGGTGAGGGACGGAGGAGAGGTCACCATCAGGAAGTTTGAACCTCTGCAACAAACTGCATTTTAATCACAACCAGCTGCTGATTTTACTGTGTTTCGGGATTTGCAATTAAATCCTTTATTTTCTGCTTTGGGTTGAATCAGGTGTGGCCCACGTTGGAGATGTGGCGGGTCATATCCATGTTGATTTATTCTCAGCTAAAAACAGGTTTACTTTTTGTTATAAGATGTAAATGTTAAATATAGCAGAGATGCAGCGATCAGACCTTTTCTGTCCAACATTGATCTCCAGTTTTCATTCTGCTCTGATCTTCCAGTTCCTGGGATTTTTTCTCCAAAGAGAAAAATGTTCTGCAGGTTCTGAGTTTCAGGTAGAAGTTCTGAATGAATCAGAAAATATTAAGATTTTCCCACTTTATGCTTCTAAGCATTGACCTCTGACCTTCATGGGATGGGAATGTTTTACTTTAATTAGGACTTTCTGAAAGGCAGAGTTGATGAAAAATCTTTTTAATGCAAATATTTAAATTTGTACAGGAAAAGAACAGAATGAGCAGCCAATGAACCAAATGCAGATAAGAAAAATGTTTTTATTTAAAATACATGAAGAAAAACTGCAGCAAAATTAACAAAAGGATGATTTAATATTCAAATCTGACATGTTGAGAAAAATAGGAGCCAATAGAAACAGAAAATGATCAGATTGAGAAAAACTGATCAATATTTCAATGAAATTTGATGAATGAAAGGAAAAAATAAGAAAAACAACATATTGATATTCAGTGTGAAGCTTTGACTAGAAAAAGACATAAAAACATGAGGATCCTGGAATAATCCTGGAATAATCCCAGCTTCCATGTTTAAAGGATTGGAAGAAGAAAAAGTTTCCAAGGACTCAATCAGAATCGTTTCACCAAGAAATAGATTGTAGAGACTGAACTATCTGTTCAACAGTGAGAGAGTTTCTCTGACAGAAGGAAAAACTTTAGACTCTTTAGACTCAAATCAGCTCAGAAACACTGAAGAGGAACCAGAACTGAACCTCCAGAACCCAAATCCAGGAATCAGAGGTTCAGTGAATGTGGTGTTGAAGGTGTGGAGGAGGATCAGTGAGTCAGAGGAGACTCTGTAGAAGGACACAATGCCAGCAGGACAGTCCACATACACTGCTACTCTGTTAGAGACAGAGGAGGAGGAGAGACGAGTTTCTATGTCATTGTGCCTGACAGAGTAACCATAAATATCATAGCATCTCAGACTCCAGGAATGATTATTCCATCCAAACACACAGTCTCTACTGTCTCCTTTCCTCCTGATTCTTCTGTAACTAACTGATATATTAACTCTTCCTCTCCACTCGACCTCCCAGTAACAGCGACCAGTCAGACCAGTTCTACACAGCAGCTGAGGATCATCAAATCTGTCTGGATGATCAGGATATGACTGAAGCTCCTCCTCATATGTCACCTTCCTGTTGTCTTCAGACAGTTTGAGGTTTCTGCTCACTGTGTTTGTGTCGATGGTGAGTTGGCAGGAATCTGATGGAGAACAAACACAATCCAGCTGCAGTTATTGATCATTTATTGACACTTTGACTCCTGAATAAGTGATGTGACAGTTTGAAGATGGTTGAATGTGAGCTGCTTTGTTGTCATGAATCAGATGAAAAACACACTTACATTTCCTCAGACCTGGAGTCAAGAATCGGCCTCCAGCAGGCTTCATCCTGAAAGGAGGAGGGGGGTCAGACCATCAGTCTCTTTCAGCAGCAAACATGGACATTACATGTCTCTCAGACACACATTGTCCTCCACTGAGACAGGAACAGTCCAACATCTGGATTGCAAACTGCAGTGGATGTAGGAAGGACAGTTGGTGCTGCTGCAGCACAACTCATTTCTCCAAACACAGGAAAAGCTCCAACAGAGGGGAGAAAGGAAATCCCTCAGTAACAACCTGAAGAAACTCACTGAAGCCTAAAAGGACATCAGGAAACTAAGGAAACATTTCTGGAAGCTCAACCTGATTTAATAATCAGCATTAAAATACAATCAATCTAAACTCTGATCAACACCTGGATACCTGATCCATCCACACTCCCACACACAGATGAAGGAATGAAACACTAAACAGCCCTGCTGCTGAAAACTTGCTGTGGCCTCACTGTAATATCCAGAAATACAAACATTAAAAAGGAGAAGCTGCATCACATTCAACAAAGATTCCACAAGAATCAAAGATTTGATCTCTGAGCTCAGACTCACAAACCAGGGAGAGGCTTCCATCATCACACACCTCTGACAAACACCTCCAACCTTTCAGCACTTCCTCTACCAACCAGCACCACCAGGTGGCGCTGCACACATTTACAATGAGCCCAAGAAGAAGAAGCAGCATCCTGAATCCAGCAGCTGCAGTAATGGCTTGTGAAAGTGTCCAAGGAGCATCTGGAACCAGAACCAGCAGATCCAACAGTCCAGAGAGTCTTTGTTTGCATCTTTCCTCTCAGATTTCCAAGCTGCTCTGAGAGGAAATGACATCATCACTCTACTGATGATGTCACGCTCTGATGTCACTGATCAGGAGCTGCTGGACTTCTACATTTCCAGCATGGAGGACAGAGAAGATCTCAGCTCTGATGAGGAGCTGGCCTGCCTTCACACTGATTCAGGGTCAAAGAAATATTTCCAGATGAAGTCAGACTAAAATGTTGGATTGTCCTGCTGTTGCAATCAGAGGCCAAGAAGAAGCTTCAAGTTCTTCTCCTGTTCAGCTCCACGTTCCTGTCAGAGACTTCAGCTCCTCATGAGGAGAACAACTAAAGCCTGGAACAGACTGACACCAACATCCTGACATCTCATCCCTGAACAAAGCTTGGCAGCATCAAGGTGACTCTTAGCGCCATATATGGACAGATTTCCTCTAAAGGGGGGGAGGATTGGAGGAAACCAGCAGCCTCCTCCAGGAACAAACCTTGGGAAAACCAGCAGACTGACTAAAGACATTTCTCCCTCTTCCTCCTCTATCAGACCTTCTCTGCTCCTGCAGCAGGTTCCTCCATACCTGAGAGCTTCCAGTCTCCAGTGTGGATCCTTCAGTCCAGCCGACAGCAGCTTCACTCCTGAGTCTCCTGGATGATTGTAGCTCAGGTCCAACTCTTTCAGATGGGAGGGGTTGGAGGTCAGAGCTGAGGCCAGAGAAGCACAGCCTTCCTCTGAGACCAAACAGGCTGATAATCTGCAGACACACAATTCATCACATGATGAGAAAATGAGAACATTGAGGTAGAGACCAAGGTCTGAACTGATGGATGGATGGATGGATGGATGGATGGATGGATGGATGGATGGATGGATGGATGGATGGATGGATGGATGGATGGATGGATGGATGGATGGATGGATGGATGGATGGATGGATGGATGGATGGATGGATGGATGGATGGATGGATGGATGGATGGATGGATGGATGGATGGATGGATGGATGGATGGATGGATGGATGGATGGATGGATGGATGGATGGATGGATGGATTTGTTACATGTGGAATAAATCAGAAAGCCAACCAACTTCTGGGATCTGTAATTATGCTTCTTTTTGCACCTAAGATGCAGCAATTTGTCAAGAGCCCAGAGTTACCTGAGAGTTTCCAGGTTGCAGTTTGGACTCTTCAGTCCAGCAGAGAGAAGCTTCACTCCTGAATCCTGCAGGTTGTTGTTACTCAGGTCCAGTTCTCTGAGACTGGAGGACTGGGAGCTGAGAACTGAGGACAGAGCTTCACAGCTTCTCTCTGAGAGGTTACAGTAACTCAGTCTGAGGAGACAGGGAGAAAAATTTGTTAAAGTTCATTAGAAATCTGTTTAAGTCCGGTTCAAGCAGTTCCGGTTTGAACGTCACCATGATGGCCTCACTATGAATGGTCTCCCTAAAAAAACTAAGAAATTTAAAATGTAACCCACTGAAAAGAGAAAAACATATATATAAATGTGAAAAAGAACTGGGGTGAGCAAATTACTTCAAAACTGATGCTTTTTATCGCCAAATAGACGTTTAAGGTCGAGAATATATTGCTAGCATGTTGACTAATGCTAACCACTAATCATCTCTAATTGAAGAAGTTCTGCTGCAACTTTTGACTTAAACTCAGGAACCAACAGAGGTAATATGGCTGAATGGGACACGGTGTTGCAGGAATTAAGAGGAAAATAATGCGGACGGACCAGAGAGCCGAAAAGAAGAGAGAACAAACGCATTCATGGCGAACCGGAGGCGGAAGAACTCGGGTCGCCATGAACTTCTTGTGGAAAAGTGTTTCCGTTTGTCTCTGTCCCAAGACCAGCTCCACATCCACATTCCTCCCTAGGCCCTCCAACCCCAAGCGATGCTCCACTGTCATCTATTATTGTGAAATTCCTCAGTTTAAAACCAAACAACTCCTCCTTCACAAGCCATGGCAGAAAAAAGGCAAGCAAGTAAGTTTGGATCAAGAAGATCGTCTGATTGTGAAAAAAACAAAATAATATGCAGACGTGCTCCAGTTTCTGAAGGAGCAACAGATCCAGAACTGGTTGGTTTTTGTTGTTTGCTTTGCCTTTTATTGTGTTTTTTATTTTGTCAACGAAAAAGGTGTGAAGCCTGAGAGAGTGTAAAAATGAGAATGAAATAAATATAATTATATTATTGTATGCTATTATTGAGAAAACATTTGCATCTTAACTGATAGAATATAATGGACAGAAATCTGGTTTCACCAGGATTGAGAACATTTTACCTGAGAGTTTCCAGGTTGCAGTTTGGACTCTTCAGTCCAGCAGAGAGAAGCTTCACTCCTGAATCCTGCAGGTTGTTGTTACTCAGGTCCAGTTCTCTGAGACTGGAGGACTGGGAGCTGAGAACTGAGGACAGAGCTTCACAGCTTCTCTCTGAGAGGTTACAGCCACTCAGTCTGAGGAGACAGGGAGGAAAATATGTTATTAAACAATTCATAAAAATGTTTTTTTTTCCAGTCAACAATGTTCCTATTTTCTGATTTAATGGACTGTTTTATATATAATTATGTTGCCTTTTGTTGTGAACTGGTTCAGTCTATATTTGGGCCTCCAGTCATGAAGGACTGAAACTAAAGGCAACAAGGAGGCTGGCAAGAGAAATATTAAATTCCTCTATGAACTAAATGAATCCATGTCAGTTTTAACAGAAAGAGTCCAATGAAGCCTGAGAATCAAGGCTGGGCTGAAGATCAGCATCAGGCTCAGTAAGAGGATCAGCATCAGAGCTGGTTTGAGGGAAAACAGCAGCTTGAATCAAAGCAGAGCAAATCTCCAGTTTCATCTTTACATGTTTTAACTGTTGGATACAGAGACGGAAATCTGAGATGCAACTCACAGAAAACATTCTTTTGAACAAGAATCAAATTGCTCAATAAAAGTATTGTATAAAATACTCCAAACTAAACTCATGTCTGGTAAAAAATACTCTGAGAAAATGTATGTAGGGAGAAATACCCATCTCACAGTAAGATATCTATTATTATTTTACTCTATTATTGAAAAAACATTTGCAACATAACTGATAGGATATAATGAACAGAAATCTGGTTTCACCAGGATTGAGAATATTTCACCTGAGAGTTTCCAGGTTGCAGTTTGGACTCTTCAGTCCAGCAGAGAGAAGCTTCACTCCTGAATCCTGCAGGTTGTTGTTACTCAGATCCAGTTCTCTGAGACTGGAGGACTGAGAGCTGAGAACTGAGGACAGAGCTTCACAGCTTCTCTCTGAGAGGTTACAGCCACTCAGTCTGAGGAGACAGGGAAGAAAATCTGTTATTAAACAATTCATAAAAAAATATTTTACTTTCCAATCAATTATGTTCTTTTTTGAAAGATTGAAGGAACTATCTATTGTTGCACATATTTATGTTGCCTTTTGTTGTGAATTGATTTGGTCAATGGTTGGGTCACAATCTTTGAAGGTCTGATCTAAAAAGAACAAGGAGGCTGGAAACAAAACTTTTGAATTCCACAATAAAAATAAATTCAACCAGTCTCAGTTTTAGCAGAAAGATGAGTTTTGCTTCTTTAATAATGTATAATGATGATGGGGATGTTATGGTGATAATTTTACATATTAATAGACTTTCTTCCTGATGTATCACTCTGGACAACATCTGGGAGGCAATGCATCAATAAATAAACTAAAACAACATGAATCAATATTTAGAACATCATTAAATGTTTTCACTTCATCAATAACAACTGCAGTAACAATCTGTGTCCTTACAGAGCTTTGTTGGAGGCTTTAACCACAAGCAGAAGCCTCAGAAGAACCTTCTCTGAAGCAGAGTATTTCTTCAGGTCAAACACATCCAGATCTTTTCCTGATGACACTAAGATGAAACCCAGAGCTGACCACTGAGCAGGAGACAGTTTATCTGTGGAGAGACTTCCTAAACTCAGAGACTGTTGGATCTCCTTCACTAGAGAACGATCATTCAGTTCATTCAGACAGTGGAACAGATTGATGCTTTTCTCTGCAGACACATTCTCATTAATCTTCTCCTTGATGTACTGAACTGTTTTTTGATTGGTCTGTGAGCTACTTCCTGTCTTTGTCAGCAGACCTTGTAGGAGTCTCTGATTGGTCTGCAGTGAAAGTCCCAGGAGGAAACGGAGGAACAAGTCCAGGTGTCCATTTGGACTCTGTAAGGCCTGGTCAATAGCTCTCTGATGGAGAGATTGTAGGTCAGATTTATTCAGAAATGAAGATTTCTTAGATCTTTGTGTTTCTTTCATCAGGTTGACACCAGAGTTGATGAAGGTCAGATGAACATGAAGAGCAGCCAGAAACTCCTGAACACTCAGATGGATGAAGCAGAACACCTTATCCTGGTACAGACCTCTCTCCTCTTTAAAGATCTGTGTGAACACTCCTGAGTACACTGAGGCTGCTTTGACATCGATGCCACACTCTGTCAGGTCTGATTCATAGAAGATCAGATTTCCTTTCTGCAGCTGATCAAAGCCAGTTTTCCCAGAGACTCGATCATCTTCCTGCTCTCTGGACTCCAGTGTGGATCTGTTTCAGCTCCTCCAACATACTTGACCTTTTTCACTTTGGTCTGAACCACCAGGAAGTGGATATACATGTCAGTCAGGGTTCTGGGCAGCTCTCCTCCCTCTCTGCTCTCCAACACATCCTCCAGAACTGTAGCAGTGATCCAGCAGAAGACTGGGATGTGGCACATGATGTGGAGGCTTCGTGATGTCTTCATGTGGGAGATGATCCTGCTGGCCTGCTCCTCATCTATGAATCTCTTCCTGAAGTACTCCTCCTTCTGAGGGTCATTGAACCCTCTGACCTCTGTCACCATGCCAACACACTGAGGAGGGATCTGATTGGCTGCTGCAGGTCGTGTGGTTATCCAGAGGAGAGCAGAGGGAAGCAGTTTCCCCCTGATGAGGTTTGTCAGCAGAACATCCACTGAGGTGGACTCTGTAGCATCAGTCAGGCTCTCCTTGTTGTGGAAGTCCAGTGGAAGTCGACTCTCATCCAAGCCATCAAAGATGAACAGAACCTGGAAGTGTTCAAAGCTGCAGATTTCTTTGGTTTCAGTAAAGAAGTGATGAACAAGTTCCATCAAGCTGAACTTTTTCTCCTTCACCACATTCAGCTCTCTGAAGGTGAATGGAAATATGAACTGGATGTTCTGGTGGGCTTTGTCTTCAGCCCAGTCCAGAGTGAACTTCTGTGTTAGGACTGTTTTCCCAATGCCAGCCACTCCCTTTGTCATCACTGTTCTGATTGGTTGATCTCTTCTAGGTGGGACTTTAAAGATGTCTTCCTGTCTGACTGTTGTTTCTGGTCTGTGTGGTTTCCTGGATGCTGTTTCAATCTGTCTGACCTCATGTTCATCATTGACCTCTCCAGTCCTTCCCTCTGTGATGTAGAGCTCTGTGTAGATCTGGTTCAGAAGGTTTGGACTTCCTGCTTTAGCAATTCCCTCAAACACAGACTGGAACTTCTTCTTCAGACCAGATTTAAGTTCATGTTGACAAATTGGAGCAAAAAGTCCTAAATTAACACAATGACAATAATCAGATATGAAAAAGAAATCATCTTTTTGAATTTGATTACATCACTTCAGCAAATGTGTAATTTATAATTTCAATTCTCTTTAGAAATCCTCTTACTGATCTCCAGATGGTCAGCCAGCTTTTCCTGCTTCATCTTCCTCAGGAAGTTCAGTGTGATCTTCATCACTGCCTCTCTGCTGGTCCTCCTCTGTTCTTCATCATCACCTTCCAACACTCATCATCTCTCTGACTCTCTGAATGTTCTGGGTAATCTGGACTCAGAACTTTCTGGATCTTCTTCAGTTCTTTCTTCACAAAAGTAACAATGTTGTCCTCCAGCAGCTGGAACAGAATAATAGATGAAGGAAACATCAGAGTGAAATCATGGAGCCAAACACCAGATGGATGTTGGACAGACTGACAGTCCTCTGGTCTACAAAGTGCAGCATGAAGGTGACTTTGAACAGAACTAATTGAAAAGTATTTGTTGTTCATATACAGACCATAAATATGGAGTCCAGCTGTGTTTGATGCTGCTGGTCAGATGGACCCCTGGGAACCTCTGAGCTCTGCTGGTCCACTCTGTGGAGGAACCAGGAACAATAAGAAAGTCAAGAAATATTCATCTGGATGTGAGCAGTGAACCAGGTGATCTAAGTAGTTGTAAAGATTTAATGTTCCTGCTGATCCCATTAAGAACCAGCAGAACCTCTGATGGTCCACATCAGCTCAGTTTGGTTGAGTTCCAGCAGATCTCACCAACCACATCATGAAGCTTTCCTTCCCTGCTGAACTGCTCTCACAATGCACACAGGAACCAAGTCCTGATGGACCAGAATGGCTTTACCAGGTATTTCCCAGTGGAAATGTGATCCACTGTTAGTTTGACAAGGAGCCAGGAAGCAACAGAACATCATCATCAACATCCAGAGATAAAGATATGAAGGTGTTTTCATGAGAACAGAGCAGCTGATTTCTGTAGAAAATGGATCAAACCTCTGGAAATATAACTGGAAACATCTGAGTTCTTACTGGTTCAGTTTCCAGAGTTACAGCAATTAGAAACAGCTCACCTCTCTGATGATGGAGATCCAGGAGATTTAAAGTCAAGAGGACGATCCATTGACTCGTCGCTGCTTGTTTCTGATTCTTTTTTTTCTGTGAAACTCTGATGGATTCTGCCAAAAAAAGAAAGTCATTAAAATCTTTCCTTGGAGTTTTGCTTTGAACATATTTTTAATGTGGTTCATTGTAAAATAAAAAAATGTGAGACACAGTAGAACCAGGCAGATCATCAACCTGATGTTCTAAATGATTCCTATCAGAACCGGTCCAATCTTCCAACATGTTCCTGATCATTGATCCTCCTGAATAATGTCCAGCCTTCTTTAAAGAGCAGAAATATTTGTTTCGGAGACCAACATGTTGGTTTGAAATGACTGAGAGAACAGTTTGGTGATCTTAGTGTTGAGCTCTGACATGGAGCAGAACCAGGAATCATTTCCACTCTGACCATCCAAGGAGGATCTGATGGAGCTTCAATCAGAACCAGATGGTCCGTTAGAGACACTGAAGCCCACTGCTCAATCAGATCCACTAAATATTTAGTTTAACTGTAGAAATGGTTGATAATCTGCCATGTTGGATGATGTTTGAACTTCAGAGGTGGAATCATAAAATAATTCATAGAAAATGTTTTATTTCAGAATGAATCTGTCTTTTGTCAGATTTTAGAGAAAGATGCAAATATCAACCTAGAAATAAAATTAATTTCTGTCTATTTGTTCTAGTGTTAATATTAATATCAGACTAAATAAATGAGTGTTTCATTTGGAAAAATTAGACTTAAACAAAACAGAATAAAACACAGTTAAATGTTTCTGGTCCAAATGTCATGTCAACATAATAGTTTATAAGAGTGAGTCCTGACTGAGGATTTATAAGATTCTTTCTGTATGGAGTCAATAACTGTCCAATGAATGATGGTTAAATTGATGTCAGGTAAACATCAGATCAGATTTAGAGATTCTGTTAACTAGTGGAGCTCTGGGTAGAGACTGTGGATCCAAACGGACCTGTTTGATTTTTATACAAAGGATCCAGTTGAACTTTTTTGTGTTCATTGTAACATGTTCATTATTGGTACATGTTTCCATGGAAACATAATACGCATTACATCTTTGACGTATGAAAAGAAAAATAACCTGAAATTCAGTCCAATGTTTTCATGACAACAGAACCCACAGAACTTATCATCACATGGCCACAATAACAGATATAAACAGAAGTTACAGCAGTTAGAAACATCTCACCTCTCTGATGGTGGAGATCCAGGAGATTTAAATTCAATGGAATGATCCATTGACCTGTCGCTCTTAAAGGAGACACAGCTGGGTTCTGGTTCTGGTTCTGATTTGAGTCTCTGATGGATCCTGACAGAAACATGATGATTAAAACTTAATCAGCAAAGAAAAGCAGCAGCAGCTTCATCACCACGTCTGTTCTGGCCTGATATAGTGAACGCTGTGTGAAAAGGGCTGTGGACAGTTAGAGATGGTGACCTCACCTCTGACCTTTGCTCTGGCTCTCATCTTCCCCACACAGAGTGGTTTTAGAGGGAGGGACTCCCTCCTCTCTGTCCTCACTCTGATCCATGTTGCTCAATCCACATCAGCTCACACACACTTTCTAGCTTCACCTGCAGAGGAAACACACATCATTCATCTGCACATCAACTCTGATCATCCTTTACATCATTAGTGCTGGAAAAAGATCAGCTGCTCCTCCTCTGATTGGCTCTTCTTCTCTGCTTCATATCACTGTCAGATGAATGCAGTCAGACAGCAGAGAGGCAGAGGAAGCTGCCATCAGCTGCTGCACTTCTACTATCAGTCCACTAGATGGAGACATGGAGCAACATTTACATTCACTGATTCAACCTGAACAAGTCTTATAGTTCACAATTAGTCATTTCTACAAGTGGATTATTCGCTCCATCAAAGATGAACAATTTAATCATCTGACTGAATCAAACCCTTTTAATAATATTTTATTTTGAAAGGAAGCAACAGGAAACTGTTGCTCACATTAATGGTGGAGACTAGAGTTCAGTACCAGGAAATAAAAACATGAATCAGTTTGGATTAGAAAACAGTGAAATATCAGCTGTTCATCATGTTGATTGATTCCAGTTTATCAATAATCTAATAATCCTGTAGATTAGCCTTCAAACAGCAGATATTAAAGTTTCAGCTGCAATCAGAAGTGAAACTTTTCTCCAAACATCTCAGATTAGAAACAAACAGGAAAAAGTTAAAGTGATGAAAAGTTCAAGAAATAAACAAATCAAACTTACAGTTTGTTCAAACGATCCAAAGAGTTAAAGAAGAAAATTTAAACAACAAACTGAGACCCAAGAAACAGACTGGAGCCACACCTGAACAGGTGAATCCAAACTGAAAGTAAATGTGAAGGATGTTGTATAACTGATGACGTCACAGCTCACCTGGTTTGTTAATTTTCTCCTTCAGAGCAACAGACCAGGAAGTAGAGCTGAGGTGAAATCAGAGGCAGGTTGGAATCTTCATGAGGAAGGAGAGAAGTGCTGATAAAAATGAGGGTGTACTTACTTTTAATGATCATGACTGTAGTGATGATTGATAGTAACAAAAAATAAAGTATTTTAGTTTATTTATCATGTCAGACAAAAAAATGTGAAAATGCATTTTTTAAACTAATATTTTCACCATGTCTTTCAGGCGTTCATGATAAACAAAATATTGCCATCAGCTGCTGCACTTCTACTATCAGTCCACTAGATGGAGACAAGGAGCAACATTTACATTCACTGATTCTACCTGAACAGGAAGTATTTTAGTTTGTTATTTAACTGTACAAGTGGATTATCTGCTCTATCTAATATTAACTAATTAATAATCTGACTGAATTAAACATATTTTAAAATAGCATTATTTTATTTTGAAAGGAAGCAACAGGACTTTCAGAGTTTGTTCCCAGGACATAAAACCAAGAATCAGTTTGTTCAGAGAAGAAAATAAAGAAAACCAGATGTTCAACAGAAAACTACAAACAGCAGAGATTTTAGTTGTTTAGCTGAAATCAGAAGTGAACATTTTGTCCAAACATCAGAGCAGAAACAAGCAGGAATATCCTGATGACAAAGTTCAAGTAGGAAAAACAAAACAAACTTACAGTTTGTTCAAATGATCCAAAGAGTTGATGAAGAAAATCTGAACAACAAGCTGAGACCCAACAGAACCACGGTAGATCCAGACTGGTGCCACAAATAAACAGGTTAGTTTAAACTGAAAGTATTATGAAGAGAAATGAGCCCAGACTGGTCAGACTGGTCTGACTGGTCTAACTGACTCGGAGTCAGAGGAAAGGCAACTTTATTTATATAGCACCTTTCAGCCAAAGACAATTCAAAGTGTTTCTATAAGAAAGTTTAAAACAAATAGAACAAGAAGATAGTAATAATTAATAATAAAATAAAAAGTCAAGCAGATTAAAAATTGAAAAAGTAAACATTACAATTTTAAATATAGTTAATGAATTAACTGTTAATTAAATGTTTAATAGACAACTTCAAATAAGAAAGTTTTTAACCTTGTTTTAAATAAACTCAAGGTAGGCGCAGTCTTACAATGAGCAGGAAGTTTATTCTAAAGTGTTGGAGCATAAAAACTATACGCTGCTTCACCAAGTTTATGTCTGACTCTTGGTTTAGTTAATAGGTTTGATTCTGGTAGTTATATATATGAGTGGTATATATGGTTGAAGAAGATCAGAAATGTAGTCTAGGTTTCTATCATGAAGTGTTTTGTAAATTATTAAGGATATTTTAAATTATATTATTTGAGCAACAGGCAGACAGTGCAGGGATCTCAGAACTGGGCTGATCTGCTGATCTTTTTTGTTTTAGTTAGGACTCTTGCAGCAGCATTTTGGAGAAGCTGGAGCTCTTCTTGCTTTTATTGATAATCCAGTAAATATGGCACTGCAGTAATCGAGTCTACTAAAAACAAAGGAACTAATTTCTCAGTCTTGTGGGGACATGAGTCGTCTAATTTTAGCAATATTTTTAAATGGTAGTATGATGATTTCATGATAGATTTGATGAGGTTATTAAAGTTCAGATCAGGATACATGATCACTCCCAGATTATTGGCTTGTCAGAGCATTTTAATCCGACAGATTGAAGGTGGGTGATTGTTTTTAATCGATGTTCTTTTGGTCCAAACACTAATATTTCAGTTTTATTTTGGTTTAGTTGGAGAAAGTTTTTGCTCATCCAGACATTAATCTGCTCAATACATGTAGTGAATATTTGAACCTGACTGTAATCTCCTGGTGAAAGACTAATGAATAGCTGTGTGTCATTGGCATAGTTGTGGTTTTCTATCTCATTATTTGATATGATTTGACTAATGGAAGCATATCGATATTGAAAAGAATTGGCCCCAGGATGGACCCTTGGGGAACTCCATAGGTAATTTCATTTACCTTGGATTTAAAGCGGAATATTGAAACACAAAAGGTTCTGTCAGACAGGTAAGATTTAAGCCAGCTGAGAAATACACCAGAAATGCCAACTCAATTTTCTCATCAAGATAATAAAATATCGTTATCGACTGTGTTGAATGCAGCACTAAAGTCAAGTAGAACTAATATTGACATTTTATTAGGGTCGGTGTTTAGATGGAGGTCATTGAATATTTTCAGTTTCAGTTGACAGAAGCCTGATTGATGAAACATCAAAACAGTTGTTCAGGGCTAGAAAAACATTTAGCTGTTTAGAAACTATTTTTTCTAATATTTTAGCTAAAAAAGGTAAGTTGATATTGGTCAGTAATCGCTTAGAATTGATGAGTCCAGAATCTGTTTTTTGAGAAAGTGGTTTAACTACCACAGTCTTTAAAGCTTGAGGGAAAACTCCAGAGGAAAGTGAATTATTAATTATTTGTAGAAGATCAGGAGCAAAAACATCTGAGACCTTTAAGAATAAACTCGTAGGTATGATGTCAAGTGAAACAGGTGGATGAACATATGATGTAAAGTGTAACTCAAATGTTTTTGAGTGACCAGGTTAAAGTGGGTCATAGGTAAGTCCTGTTGGTGGAAAACAGTTAATTGTTCCTAACAACAGATGCAGAGGAGTTTATGGTCTCCCTTATTTTCACCATTTTATTTACAAAATAGGTGGCAAGTTTGTCACAGACCTCAGAGGAGAAAAATTCATGATGAAAAGAAGAAGGTGGATTATCAATCTGTCAACAATTGAGAACAGAGCATGAGAGTTGTTGATAGAGGTAGAAATGACATTTGAGAAAAAAACTCTCTCTTGCATTTCTCAGTTCAGAATTAAACATTTTGAGTTTATCTTTGTAAATATCTAAATGTGTTTGCAGTTTAGTTTTACGCCACTGATGTTCTGCTTTCCTTCATTCTTTTCCCTTTTCTAACCGACTCTAAATTTCTCCAAGGTGGTTTATGTTTCCAGAGATTACTTTTGTAGTAACAGGAACAATGGTGTCAATAACCTTCTCAATTAAAACATAAAGTTGACAATTAGATCACTCAGAAGTACAGGAGTTTATAGCAGATAAAGGAAAAGCCTGAATAAATTGATCAGCAGTAGTTTAATGCATCTTTTTGAAATGACTTGTTTATAGTTGTTTTTGAGCAGGGAGAAAACTGTCCCAAAAAATACAAAAGTGATCTGAAAGTGTTACATCAAGGACTGAAATTTTAGATATAATGAGTCCTTTAGAAATAATAAGGACCAGAGTTTGTCCATGATTATGTTTGGGTTCCAGGACATGTTGGAGCAGTCTGTAGTTATTCAGGATCTGATGCAGCTCTTTACTGTTTTGATCGAATGGATTGTTGATATGAAAGTTAAAATTGTGTTAGTTCAGCCACAAACACAGAACATGCAGGAAAATGTTCAGAGAGAAAGATGTGGTTCTTTCACTTTTCATAACTTGACTGAGTAAAAACAGAACTGAGCTTCTGAATGCATATAATGCACAATTGTAGATTCCTAAAGGCCCAGAATAATGCGTTTCTGTTGCTTGTTGATTTTATATCACAGAATGACAAGAATGCATCAAAAGCATTGAAAGCACTGATTAAAGTTTAGAAGAGATACGATTGGACAAACTGTTTGAAACAAATTAAGGGCAAAATCACAATATATTTCCAGTAGCTAATTGTGTGTGGACAATTTCAGCTAACTCTGAAACCAGCAACAGAAACATGTTTTCTAATTTCTTCACAAAGCCAATAGTCTTTCTCAGCTTCTCAGCAGTTTGTTCACTGATTTAGTTGATTATGTCCTTGTCTGTCTGTCTATTTACGTAAAAAGTAGTAAAATAGTTGCAGAATTTGAAAAATTAGAATTTATTTGCACAAATTAGATTTCATGGCAAAAATAGTGTGGTTAGAAATCCTGACAAATGGGAAAATAAAACGGTTGGCAACTCAGGTTGTCAGAGACGTTGAATTAATCTTCTCCTTTATTGAGGTATCCCTTGTATTGTTACAAATAATTTCTCTATTTCTTCCAACAGATGCTTCACTTGATCCTGCAGAGATTACTAAACTCAATTCAACAAATTTAAACTGAGCACAATTTGGGTGAGTTGAACTGAGGAATCTTCTGCTTATTATGCTGATGGCGAGAAAAGGGATATCCAAGGAAAATGTTGAAGAGTCAGCTTCCTCATCATTTACTTTATACTATGCTACTATTAACTTGTACTTGTATCAAACTTGGAGAAAAAATTAAACATGTGTCCAATTAATAACTTGTCTGTGGATGCTATTTTGGGACACAACAGTGGAGCAGTCCAGTCCCAACAGTTCCCTCAATAGTACCATAAACAATGGTATCACTTGTACCATTGTTTACCATGTTGTCCTTGTCAAACAATGTCCCTGTCCCTTTACCATCATTCCTCATTTCACAATGAGAACAGCAGTCAAACAGGACAGAGAATTAGGTTTTTTAAATTAGCACTAGATCTGCCAGCCACATTCCTGCACATATACCAACATACACCCAGCCCCATTACACACATCTTCACAAGCTGCACCTCATCATGTTCCTGCACCTTTAGCAGAGACACAGATGCAAACAAATTCAATAGCATCTTCAAAATAACAGCCACAGATTCACCTGCAGCAGAATGTATGAAGAAAATAATAAAACATATTGATAAGAGCTGATCATCATCATCAGTCGTGTTCCTACAATGTCACTGCTAGTGCATGTTTTTGTGCTCAAATAAAGCTGAGGACAATAATATTTGTTCAGGTAAATACATTTTAATATCTTACAGGATGCAGCATTTAATTTTTATCAATTATTCTCCAACAATCATTTTTACAAATACATGTAACCCATTTAGAAAGGAAAGAGAAGAAAAATGTTGATCTTGAAATGTTTCTATGCAGATGATGGAGAGAGAGGAGCAGAGCTGCAGAGAGGGTTGAGACGAGGCTTTATTCACAAGATCCATCTAATGGCCGTCAGAGTTTAGTCATTGTTTACTAAAGTTCTCTGATTGTAAAACCAGTTGGGGACAAACAGAGTTTGGTTTTTGTCAAGAATATTCTGGTTATTCCAGATGAGAAATGTGTGAGGAGAGAAATAATGTTTATAAATTAGAGACCAAGCAAGAAGCATCTGATAATGGGCTGGTTTTAGTTAGACTAACTAGTACTACAGGTTAGTTAACTATATTATAGTCAGTGTTACGGCCCGGCTCAAAAAGCCGCAACAAAATTAGGGGGACACGGCAACCAGTCGATGTTAAGCCCATGAAAGGCTTTTATTTTTAAAAGAATAAACTTGTCTAGGAGACATCAGTAGACGGCCCAAGGGGTGATCAGTCCGGGCCCCTTCAGCCTGATCTCAGACTGGATCTCCGGGTCGTCTGCGTGTGGTGGCTTCTGCAGCCACCCCCATGAATGGACCAGCGCTCCTTATATACCATCCAGGTGTTTGTGATGGAAGCGCCTCCCACATTGAGGACCTTAATTGATAGTTAGTAAATCACATGACACACACAGGACTGTGACAACAGGGCCGTCACACCCCCGCCCATAAAAAGCAGGTTCCTATATGGAACCCTGCTCCAAACTCACCACGTGTAAAACAATCCCAGCCACCATTAGTATGTTGCTCTCATCCAGGTTATACTTAGCCAAGTTGTTTAATGTAGAGATTTCCTCCTCAGCTCACTCTCCAGACCAGCAACTGATGCACTCAGAAGCTCTTTAAGGAACATAGAAAGGGAACGGAGAAAAAAAAAACACACAAAAAACAAACCTGCTACAAAAGTGGAGCACGAGAAAATGCATCGGCCATGATATTATCTTTTCCTTTAATATAAAGAATATCCAGGTTATAGGACTGTAGAAACAATGACCAGCGAATCAAACGCTGATTTGGGCATTTCAGTGAAGCAAGAAACGTCAGCGGATTATGGTCTGTAAAAACCACAATGTTAGCACCACCACTTAAATAAACATCAAAATGTTTCAGGGATAAAATCAACGTCTCCTTCTCGACCACGGAGTAGTTCAACTGATGCTTATTGAATGTTTTGGAAAAATAACTCACCGGCCTGCCAATACCCAGATCATCAGTCTGTGTGAGGACAGCTCCAGCACCAACCTGACTAGCATCCACATAAAGTTGGAACGGATGTTGAAAACGTGGTGCAGCCAATACCGGAGCAGCACAGAGGAGTCTTTTCACCTGCTCAAAAGCCTGCTGACAAAGGGGAGACCACTCAAACTTGACATCTTTACGCAGCAAATCCGTCAGAGGAACCACCACAGATGAGAAGTTTCGACAAAAACCTCTGTAATATCCCACCAGCCCAAGAAAACGCATTAGCTCCTTCTTTGTAGCTGGAACAGGAAACTGCTCTACCGCCTGAACCTTTGCTGCAACAGGGCGGACCTCACCTTGGCCAACCACACGGCCTAAATAGGTAACGGTCGCCCTTCCAAACTCACATCTGGCCAGGTTGACCATTAACCTCGCCCCGCCAAACGAGTGAAAAGCTCCCGAATGCGCTCCACATGCTCTCCCCAGGTGTCAGAATACACCACCACGTCATCCAAATAGGCCGCACAACCAGTCATGTCACCAATCACTCTGTTCATTAGTCTCTGAAACGTGGCTGGCGCATTTCTCAGACCAAATGGCATGACTGCATAAGAATACAAGCCTGTAGGCGTAACAAACGCAGACACTTCACGTGCGCGTTCAGTCAGTGGTACCTGCCAGTAACCCTTTAAAAGGTCAAATTTACTAACAAAGTTAGCAGAACCCACTTGATCGATGCAATCATCCATCTCGGCAGCGGGAAACAATCTGGTTTAGTAAAAGCGTTAAGCTTACGAAAATCTGAGCAGAAACGCAGCGTATTGTCCGACTTAGGAACCGAAATACACGGAGATGCCCAACTGGACCTACTCGGTTCTGCAATCCCAGTACGAAGCATATAATCTACTTCTGCATCCAAGTGCTTACGCTTGTTGCTTGATTGGTTTAGCGTCTCCCACATCCACATCGTGTTCGATCAAATGTGTGCGACCTGGCGTGTCCGAAAATAGACATGGAAATTCACTTATCAACTCTGCCAACTGTTTAGCACAACCTGCAGGTAAGTGAGCCAACAACGTGTCCAGCTCACCCAAAGTTTCAGTTTTTTAAGACGCCCATGAATCAGAGCGCTGTCCAACCCATCCGTACCGTACCTCCCACAGGTGACAGTGCGCTGTCCGTGGTGCTGAAAGTCTCGCTCCCCCAGCAAGGCTGTTACGGCACATGCAGGCGTGGCATCAGTAAACTGTGGCTGAAATAAATCACGAGCATAAAATGGTTTTAATGTGTTAACATGACACAACTGGGTTTTCTTTCTCCGCTCGGCATCGATATTAAATAGTTCTGATCGGAAACCCGCTTCAGAACTGTATATGGGCCAGTAAATTCCGCCTGAAAAGGAGAAGTCGTGACCGGACACAAAGCCAAGACTTGATCACCAGACAAAAATGAGCGCGCCTCAGCACGACGATCAAACAAACTTTTCATGTTTTTCCGCACCACAGTCAGTTTCTCTTAACGAGTTCCCGTGCCAGATATAAACGTCTTCTAAAACCATTTACGTAATCCACCAAGTTTTTCGGTGGAACAGACTCTTTCAGCCCGTCCGCCACCACAGCCAACGGACCCACGTCGTGTGCAAAAACCAATTCATTTGGGCTAAACCCAGTGCTTTCTTGGGTTCCCTCCCTGGCGGCCAGCATCAGCCAAGGCAAACCTTCCTCCCAGTCGCCCGTAAGAGAGACTTCAGAGACTGGTGGAAGCGCTCTAATGCCCCCTGACTCTCTGGGATGATACGCTGTCGCTTTACTGTGTCGCACCCGCAGCTGTTTCAAAACCTGACTGAACAAATGTGATGAAAAATTTGTTCCTTGGTCAGACTGTATTACTTTAGGATGCCAAACACCGAAAAGAACCGAGTAAGCGCACGTACAACTGACCTAGCAGTTATCGTCCGTAACGGATAAGCTGCTGGATAACGTGTAGTTTGACAAATTACAGTGAGTAGATATGAAGAACCAGCCTTTGAGCGAGGCAACCGACCCACGCAATCTATGATCAAATGTTCAAATGGCTCAGACGCAGCGATAATTGGGCTTAAAGGGAACGGTTTCGAAACCTGATTGGGCTTAGCAATGAGCTGACAGACATGACACATCTTAATATAAGACGAAACGTCCTTTTTAAAACGGGGCCAGAAAAAATGTCGCAAAACTCGATCATACGTCTTACGTACACCAGAATGGCTAGATTCATCATGAGCAACTTTCAACCCTGCGGAGCGTAGCTTAATGGGAACCACTATTTGTAATACTGGCTCACCCACAACGTCAGCATGTGGGAACCATTTCCTCACCAACAATGAATCCTGCAGAAAATATCCGCAACACAATCAGTTATTTCACTTAATGGGCGAACCTGGTCAAAAAGAGTCTCCAGTGAAACATCAGCTTGTTGTTCCGTCACGAACTCACTGCGAGACAGAGACGTGGGAAAACTAGACAAAGGCAAATTCATTTTCACACATTTCTCGTCTTTCACGCTCTGACCGCGCGCCACGGCCCGAGTAACTGCGCATGCGCTAAACACATCTGTGAATTCCCCGTTCCCCTCAGTCTGAGGAATGAGTCGCTCAACTGGCTCTGAAGTAACCAGCCCGTCTAACGGCGCAGCGTCCGCCCACAAGCGAGTTCCTGATAAACCGTAACCCAAAATCACAGAGACTCCATCAATTGGCAAAGCAGGGCGCACAGCCAACTGCGTGTCACCAACAAACAGTTCGCAATCTAGAAACACGGTATGTAATGGAACAAACATCATGTTTAATCCCATTCCCAGAATTGGAACACAGGCAGCAGTCTCAGACTCAGCCGAGAACGGCAACACGTCAGCTCTAATAAAAGAGTCAAACGCCCCAGTGTCTCTCAGAATCTTAACTCGAGCCTTTACCCCGCCATTTGGCAGTGACACGAATGAAAGGTAATTATGAGACACCTACTTCAGAGGCCCGGGTGTTCTTCGTATCCTCTAAAGGACTCCGCACCGGCGAAGCCAAACCAACTCCTTTAGGAGCAGTTTGAAATATTTTTGTTTCACCCTTAAGCTGATGACAATCTGTGACAGTAGTGACAAACCCGATCATCATCCCGAACAACCGGATTTTTAAACTGACTGGTCTCCATTTGCTTAGTGACACCACCAACCCGATCACTGCGGCTCACATCTCGTCCAAAATAGCGTTTAAAACCCACAGGACCCGAATAATCCTGATGAGTCAGCACGTACTCGTCCGCCAACACCGCGGCCACAGAAATGTTTTTAGCTTTCTGTTCATTAATGTAGGTTGCAATGTCTTCCGGTAAGCAGTTTTTAAATTCCTCCAACATCAGATCGCGGAGCTGATCAAAGTTCTTAACATCCTGTGCAGCACACCACCGATCAAATAAAGCAGTTTTAACACGACCTAACTCAGTATAACTGATGGTTGGCTTTTTTATAGCGGTGAAATTTCTGCCTATATGCCTCCGGCACGAGCTCAGAAGCTTTTTCCACTGCACTCTTCACTTTATCATAACCTAAACTGTCAGTAGGTGACAGCGAGGCATAGGCTTCCTGTGCTTTACCAGTGAACACACACTGCAGAAGCAGCGGCCAAACATCCTGAGGACACCTCAGTGTTTCTGCCACACGTTCAAACAGGATGAAATATTTATCCACATCCAATTCGGTAAACTGTGGAACCAAGAGAATACATTTGTTGATATCAAACTCTGCCCCTGCAGAACTGCCATCTTGATCGACTAAAACGCGCACTGAGTCGCGCCTCGCAGCTGCCTCCAATTCTAATTTGCGCATCTCCACTTGATGCTGCAGCTCTTTCTCTCGGAGCTCCAAACGACGCATCTCTAACTCCAATTCCATTTTGTGCACCTCACTGGGAAACGTCCCAACGTCACCCTGGGTGGTTGATTCGGGAGGTGGCAAAACGTTTTGCTCAATCAATGCGACATACAGTCGCCTTCTGATAACCTCCTTTTTCTCTTGTTTAATCAGGTATCTCAAACTGAGCAGCAATGGCTACGAGATCACTTTTACGAGCAGCATGAAACTTCTCCAAAGAAGGTTTAGCTACAAAGTCGTCCAGATCAAATTCCATATTTTTAAGAAAAACCGCAATCATACACTACAGGAGAAAAACAAACTAAACGGCAAATACAGCGTAAAGTGAAAGAGTGCGTAATGGTTCCAAAGCAATCATGTCCCCACTAAACTTTACCTGCCTGTCAGAACTCACCTGTTTAACTGATTCCTGGCTCTTCACGTGGATCGGCGGCGGGTTTATTAAGCACCAAACCAGTGAGAAATTAATCCCACGGATTTCCCCCGAGATCACTGCTTGCACAGTGAACGCCAACCGCAAACCCCACGACTCTACTAAAACAACAAACAGGTGAAGTCTAAAGCGACAACACCTCTTTAGCCTATCAGGAGACACAATCACAGAAAGAGAACCACACTGACGCACAAACCCCAAAACATTTCACTCACCTGTCTTTTAGACCAACCAACAAAACGCGCCACAGCTGCCTACAACAAACAAACTGGTTAACAAAGCCGTGTCCCATCCCAACGGTGTTGTCACTGCTCACTCCTACAAACAGGAAAAAGGTGAATGAAAACGTCACACACTCAAACCAACAATTTCCCAAATTGCAAAAGTCTTGTGTTTGACGAGCCCCCATTTGTTACGGCCCGGCTCAGGAAGACGCAACAAAAATTAGGGGGACACGGCAGCCAGTGATGTTAAGCCCATGAAAGGCGTTTATTTTTAAAAGAATTGATTTGTCTAGGAGACATCAGTCCAGGCCCCTTCAGCCTGGTCTCAGCCTGGATCTCCGGGTCGTCTGTGTGTGGTGGCTTCTGCAGTCACACCCATGAATGGACCAGCGCTCCTTATATACCATCCAGGTGATGGACGCTCCTCCCACATTGAGGACCTTAATTGATAGTTAGTAAATCACATGACACACACAGGACTGTGATAAACAGGGCCGTCACATGGACAATTTGGGATTTTGATTTAATTTTAGAAAGGCTAATTTTCATTAAAAGTGAGAAGAGTATTTTGGAGAAGAACCGACTAGAAAATCTTTTGGGGGATAAAAGGAAATGTTCTACCTTGTGAAATTTGACAAAACGTTATGATAGGTATCAATTCTTTGAAGACACTCGGTTAATTGATCAAATATAAAAACAGAAACAATAGTAGCGAAACTAAAGGTGTTGGATGTAGAAAAATAAACTATCATGCATAAAAGATACCTGGAACAGTGAAATGGAGAAAGAAAACTTAGCATTGAATAGTAAGGATTTGTTTTAAGGTACAATGATGAATCTGTTCCATCTGAATTTTTATTTGCAGTAGTGGACTTTGATTGATGTATTTCCATATAGAAAATACTTCAAAAAGGGGGAAATTGTTGAGATTATATTGAAACTTATGAAACATAGAAAACATTTTTAAGAAAGAAAAAAAATAAATAAAAATTTATTTTAAAATGTTTCAATATGGGAATGTTTAAATGTAAATTATAAGTCAGAGTTGAAATTGAAAAATAATCTACTGACATTTAAACAGGAACAGAACAGGATGAGCAGCAAATGAATAAATATGTTTATTGTTCAATAAAACACATGAAGTACAACTGCAGTAAATATACAAAAATAACATTTGAATCCAAGATGAATTTAAAATATAGGAGAAAACAGAAACAAAAAATATTCAGTGATTGAGAAAAACTGCAGTAAATTCAAAGAATCTGATGATAAATGAAAGGAAAAAAATCAAGAGAGAGAAAAAACATCCTGAGATTCATTGTGAATTTTTGACTGGAAAATGATAAAACATGTTGATCCAGTTATAATCCTGGAATAATCCTGGAATAATCCTGGAATAATCCTGGAATAATCCCCGGGTTGTGTAGAAAAGTTTAACCAAGACACAGATTGGATCCATGAAAATATGTTTCTGAATGAAACAGACATATAGAGACTGAACTATCTTTTAATCAGTGAGATTTTCTAGCAGGATGTGAAACTTTAGACTCTTTAGACTCAAATCAGCTGAGAGACACTGAAGAACCAGAACTGGTCCACCAGACTGTAAATCCAGGAATCAGAGGTTCAGTGAATGTGGTGTTGAAGGTGTGGAGGAGGATCAGTGAGTCAGAGGAGACTCTGTAGAAGGACAGAATGCCAGCAGGACAGTCCACATACACTGCTACTCTGTTAGAGACAGAGGAGGAGGAGAGACGAGTTCCTATGTTATTGTGACAGACAAAGTAACCATCATCAGAACATCTCAGCCTCCAGGAATGATCATTACATCCAAACCAACAGTCTCTATTGTTTCCTTTCCTCCTGATTCTTCTGTAACTCACTGATATATCAACATATCCTTTCCACTCGACCTCCCAGTAACAGCGACCAGTCAGACCAGTTCTACACAGCAGCTGAGGCTCATCAAATCTGTGTGGATGATCAGGATATGACTGAAGCTCCTCCACCCATGTCACCTTCCTGTTGTCTTCAGACAGTTTGAGTTTTCTGTTCACTGTGTTTGTGTCGATGGTGAGTTGACAGGAATCTGATGGAGAGAACAAACACAATCCAGCTGCAGTTATTGATCATTTATTGACACTTTGACTCCTGAATGAGTGATGTGACAGTTTGAAGATGGTTGAATGTGAGCTGCTTTGTTGTCATGAGTCAGATGAAAACACACTTACATTTCCATAGACCTGGAGTCAAGAATCGGCCTCCAGCAGGCTCCACCCTGAAAGGAGGAGGGGGGTCAGACCATCAGTCTCTTTCAGCACTTCCTCTACCAACCAGCACCACCAGGTGGCGCTGCACACATTTACAAAGAGTCCAAGAAGAAGCAGCATCCTGAATCCAGCAGCTGCAGTAATGGCTTGTGAAAGTAATCCTCCCTCCACTGCAGAAGTTCTGGATGAGCTGATCTTGTCTTTTTATCTTTCCTAGTAAATTTATCAGAACTTTGGATCTGAACCAGTTTCTGCTCTCATTTTTACATTTTCTACTTTTTCCTCATCATTCACTTCAATTCTTCCTTCCTTCTGGAAAACAAGGATTTAATTTATTCCCTGATTTCATTCATACTTTTGATCATTTTCCAGATGTCGCCCCCTGGTGGAGACAAACTGCCACATAGATGGATCTACTAAACTTCTAAATCTATTTGCCTTATGAATAGTTTTCTTCACTTTTTCATGTGTTTTATATTTTAAAACACGTAAATTCATTAAAGCTGAGAGGTTTGCTTTAAATCTGAATTTATTTATTTCACTCTGAGATCTTTAAACATCCATCTGATCACCATGGAGCTGCTTTTCTTCTCCTCTTTGCTTCTGGGGCTGATTGGTCTGAAGCTCCATCCAACATGGTTTAATGTTTCTATCCTCAGTAAAACATCATAGGAATCTAACAGCTGAACTCCTTAGACTCCTGAATGAGTGATGTGACAGTTTGAAGAAGTTGAATCAGAATAAATTCATTATTATTTCCAGTTCCTATTTAGCTCCAGGCTCTCCTCACGTTCTTAGTCAGAAGAATTTTCCACAATCAGCTGGAATCTTCCTAAACACGAGTGTTAAATCAAGAACTGATCCGTTTCCTTCATCAACATCTTTTGTCTCTTTTCCATCATTCAAACATCATCAGTTCGTATCTCTAAATGTTCTTCTGCTCTTTCAGTTACTTTCAGTTTTCTGTTTCCATCCCATTATATTCCATATGCATTAAAGTTACTACATGTTATTGATAATAATTATATCTTTCTTGATCAGTTCCTCTATTTATGTTTCTTGTTTCTTTCTTCCTGTCACTGAAACATTTAAACTGATTCTAAAATCTATATTTGCTCTCAGCCATGTCTCTTTATTACTAATTATTAGCGACTGTCAAACAAAGTCTCTGATCAAAACTTAAATCCAAGCTGCAGTTAAGATGATTTTATTTTCCTCAATATCATCAAAAATCCAGAACATCAGTGGATAACAGATATTTGTGTCCAAAAGCATTAAAACCAGATTAACAGGTTTAAACAAAGATCAGAGATAAAAACATAAAAACTTAAAGTGATCAGTAAAAACTAAACCTCCTCCATCATCACTGACTAAAGTCACCAGGTGAGCAACAGCTGATCTATAATCACTAATAACACCATGTGATCCAGCACTACATCTATACACAACACAATAATATCTGATTTATGATGTTATTAATCTTCATATTTTAACTTCCTGTCCATCAGCCAATCAGCTTCTTGTATTTCCTCAGTAGATCCATCAGTGGAAGCCCCGCCCAGCCCATGATGCTCCTGGTTTGTGAAGACAGAGAGACAAACTGAACTCTGATAGGAAACAGTTTCAACTGATTTTCTCTCTCCAACCTCTTGGTTCCACATGGAGCTATATTTGGCCCCCTGCTGCTCTGAATACCATGTTATTGTGGTTCCTGTAGATGGGTTGGTTTCCCAGGTTCATACAGAACCATGTGAAAGATTCCTACAGTTTTTATTGGATGTAGTTTGCAAACTTACAAAGCCAAAATTACCAGCAATATTTATAATTTAACTGTAATAAATACAAGCCAAATACTGAATTAGCAAAATAAATTTTAATCTTCAACCTAAATGTTTCCCAGCAGACTGAATAAAGACATTTCTCCCTCTTCCTCCTCTATCAGACCTTCTCTGCTCCTGCAGCAGGTTCCTCCATACCTGAGAGCTTCCAGTCTCCAGTGTGGATCCTTCAGTCCAGCCGACAGCAGCTTCACTCCTGAGTCTCCTGGATGATTGTAGCTCAGGTCCAACTCTTTCAGATGGGAGGGGTTGGAGGTCAGAGCTGAGGCCAGAGAAGCACAGCCTTCCTCTGAGAGCAAACAGCCTGATAAGCTGCAGACACACAATTCATCACATGATGAGAAAATGAGAACATTGAGGTAGAGACCAAGGTCTGAACTGGATATTTTCATGAGAGGAAAACTCTCAAGAAACTGGAGATTTACCTGTTAATAACATTAAAAAGTAATAAAACATTACTTCAATCTGTAGGTAATAAAAATCTGAATTTGTCATTTGTAAAATTAATGATAAAGTCTGATAACTGGTTGGAGGAAGAATCTGCAATAATGCTTCTTTGTACTCTGATGATGCAACAATCTGTCAAGTGTCCAGCGTTACACTAACAGTTAAAGCCTGATCTCCATCTTTCTACATTCCTCTCTTCTTGGTTCTTTCAGCCTGGAATAATTAAAACCAGCTGAGTTTATGTGTCAAGACTTAGCATGATTAGCCTCATCACAGTCAGACATCTACTAATGTTATATCTGATACTGAAATAAAATTTACATAATATCTTATAGCAGGTAATGGACAGAAATCTGGTTTCACCAGGATTGAGAACATTTTACCTGAGAGTTTCCAGGTTGCAGTTTGGACTCTTCAGTCCAGCAGAGAGAAGCTTCACTCCTGAATCCTGCAGGTTGTTTGTTACTCAGGTCCAGTTCTCTGAGACTGGAGGACTGGGAGCTGAGAACTGAGGACAGAGCTTCACAGCTTCTCTCTGAGAGGTTACAGCCACTCAGTCTGAGGAGACAGGGAGGAAAATCTGTTATTAATCCATCAAATGTTTGTGTTACTTTGCAGTCAATAATATTCTTCTTGGACTGATTGAAGAATAGGTCATATTTTTCAAGACTTTATGATATTTTTATTTTGAACTGGTTTCTTCTATAGTTGGGACTCAAGACTTGAAGAACTGAACTACAGGCAACAAGGACACTGGCAAGAGAAATATGAAAATCAACAATAAACTGCATTAAAGTGACACTTTCAATAGAAAGTAGAGAATTTCTGCTGCTTCAACATGTAACATCATGAATAGTTGCATATGAGAGTCTGTCTCTCTTTTTCTCATCACCTGCTAGCAGCAGACTAGGAAACAATGTACCGATAAATAATCAGTAAATACCACTAGATGGTTTGGTTTCCTAGGTACATTAAGCACCAGGTGAAAGAATCCTAATGTTTTAATGGCTGCTGTTTGCAAAGTTGTGCAGTCAATTTAATCCTGTAACAGGTTGGCCTTTTTTGGCTGGATTTTTCAGGGCAGATAGATGAGATGAGGCAGTTAGGTGGAACAGCAGGTTTATTCCTCCCAGCATCACAATCACATCACAGGTGAAAACTACAATCTTAAATAGTCCCAGCTGTGACAGACCAAAACCATCTGTAAATTCATAAGATAATCCCATCTTACCCTGTTCCACTTAATTGAATAAAATACATGTTACTATAAACACATCAACTTTCTTTTTATAAATATTTTTTATGTTTTTATTCTTACCCTTACTAAAACAAACACCATAAAACAGTACACCATAAAACAATACACCCCTCTCCCATTCTTCTCAATGGTCTCTCCCAGGACCTATATCATTGTCCAGCCCCTTAGGACAGTATTTGTCCAAACATCCTGAGGACACAGAAAAGACAGGTGAGTCACTCTATATTGGCACATTCCACACCTCATAAATTATTTACTTAGTTTTATCCACCAATAGCTCATTGCTCTGAGTATCAATTCTCCTCTCTTCACAGTTAACCACCTCCACTGGCCAAAGAGGAGCAGCTGTGCAGAGCCCAGAACAAAGGCTACACACTAATCACTAAAATGCTCAATAAATACAACTAAAACTTCCTGTGTGCAAAATGTTAATCATTTATAGATCTACTTTTAAAGTGCAGTGCTAAATAAAGTGCATAGTGACAAAGTGCAAATGTTTTTTTACAGTGCTATACAATACATTGAATAAATTAACTCAGTAATGAAGGTCTCTTCATTACAAATCCCAAACATGTTTCTGCAAAATAAGAGCATCCATCTCCATCCTTAGACTTCCCTAACACATGATATTTATGAACTAATTAGAGGTGAGCTGATTGATCGGCCGATTTCCATGAAAAAGTGTGTGATTGCTGATCACTGTTTCCTGCTGTCGATCACATTTATGATGAGCTGCCAGCTCATCTCCTCTTTCCTTCTCACTGCACAGCAACAAATCCTGTCATGTGGAACTATAACACTCTGATAGTGAATGGGGAAGTTTGTGTTGCAGCGGAAAATTACCTCGGAGGTGAAGCATGTAAAAAATACATCAAAACAACAAATCAAAAATGACATAACATTTTAAGCACTTGATGGAGTTTGGCTACATTGAGGCTCAATGCAGGAACAAAATGACATCCTGAGCGACCAGACAGCAGGTAAAGCAGCTCAACTACCAACAGTCACCTGGATTAGCATCACGGTCAGAAACCTGAACAAATAACCAGAAAAATAATCCAAGTCTTCAAGCTGGTGGTGAAAGACGCTGGTTCTGCTCTTGCTGTTGAACCTTCACTATTATTACTGGTAGTTATATTTCATAAACATTGCGTTCTTCCCACCATTCGCTCTGAACCAGCAGCTCCCGGAGGAGAAAGGCTGCTGCCAGTTACAATGTCAATTAGTCCCCCAGAAATGATAAAACCCCAGGGATTATCATTAATCAATAAAATCCCCAAGGGCCGAACTTGAAAACTGGACGTTATGCTGCCAACAATTAACTTTCATCAACAACTCAGAGGCAGAAGTCAGAGCTCCGTGCAACTCAAATGATGTTCTGGTGGGAACCAGGTGCACGGGAAAAAAATAATAATTATGTTTTATAAGAGGCAGGAACATTTTTCTTGAGGAATTTTAATACTCCAATCATTAGCGGAATCATTTCAGCCCTATATTTTACACCTATTTATGTTCATGGTATAATCCTCCAATTTTAAAGGACAGAATGACAGGAAACAAGAAAACTGGAAGGAGAATTATACAATTCCATAAGGAACTAAGTGAATCAATTTTAGCATTAAAAGGAGTTTTTTACTACTTGAATATGTAACATTATGTCCAGATGCTCAAGGAAATTTGTCTCCCAGAGAGACTTTGAAGACACAATGCACTGATACATAAATTGAAACATGAATATATGTTTACCTCAACAATAGCAGATTTATATCAACATAACTACATTAACAATATGTGTCCTTACAGAGCTTTGTTGGAGGCTTTAACCACTGGCAGCAGCCTCAGAAGAACCTCCTCTGAAGCAGAGTATTTCTTCAGGTCAAACACATCCAGATCTTTTCCTGATGACACTAAGATGAAACCCAGAGCTGACCACTGAGCAGGAGACAGTTTATCTGTGGAGAGACTTCCTGAACTCAGAGACTGTTGGATCTCCTCCACTAGAGAACGATCATTCAGTTCATTCAGACAGTGGAACAGATTGATTTTCTCTGCAGACACATTCTCACTGATCTTCTCCTTGATGTACTGAACTGTTTCCTGATTGGTCTGTGAGATACTTCCTGTCTTTGTCAGCAGACCTTGTAGGAGTCTCTGATTGGTCTGCAGTGAAAGTCCCAGGAGGAAGCGGAGGAACAAGTCCAGGTGTCCATTTGGACTCTGTAAGGCCTGGTCAACAGCTCTGATGGAGAGACTTTAGTTTAGGTTTGTTAAATAATGAAGATTTCTTAGATGTTTGTTTCTCTTCCATCAGGTTGACCCCAGAGTTGATGAAGGTCCGATGAACATGAAGAGCAGCCAGAAACTCCTGAACACTCAGATGGACGAAGCAGAACACCTTGTCCTGGTACAGACCTCTCTCCTCTTTAAAGATCTGTGTGAACACTCCTGAGTACACTGAGGCTGCTCTGATATTGATGCTACACTCTCTCAGGTCTGATTCATAGAAGATCAGGTTTCCTTTCTGCAGCTGATCAAAAGCCAGTTTCCAGAGACTTAATCATCTTCCTGCTCTTTGTACTCCAGTGTGGATCTGTTTCTGCTCCTCCATCATACTTGACCTTCTTCACTTTGGTCTGAACCACCAGGAAGTGGATGTACATCTCAGTCAGGGTTCTGGGCAGCTCTCCTCCCTCTCTGGTCTCCAACACATCCTCCAGAACTGTAGCAGTGATCCAGCAGAAGACTGGGATGTGGCACATGATGTGGAGGCTTCGTGATGTCTTCATGTGGGAGATGATCCTGCTGGCCTGTTTTCATCTCTGAATCTCTTCCTGAAGTACTCCTCCTTCTGTGGGTCATTGAACCCTCTGACCTCTGTCACCATGCCAACACAATGAGGAGGGATCTGATTGGCTGCTGCAGGTCGTGTGGTTATCCAGAGGAGAGCAGAGGGAAGCAGTTTCCCCTGATGAGGTTTGTCAGCAGAACATCCACTGAGGTGGACTCTGTAGCATCAGTCAGGATCTCCTTGTTGTGGAAGTCCAGTGGAAGTCGACTCTCATCCAAGCCATCAAAGATGAACAGAACCTGGAAGTGTTCAAAGCTGCAGATTTCTTTGGTTTCAGTAAAGAAGTGATGAACAAGTTCCACCAAGCTGAACTTTTCTCTTTCAGCACATTCAGCTCTCTGAACGTGAATGGAAATATGAACTGGATGTTTTGGTGGGCTTTGTCTTCAGCCCAGTCCAGAGTGAACTTCTGTGTTAGGACTGTTTTCCCAATGCCAGCCACTCCTTTTGTCATCACTGTTCTGATTGGTTGATCTCTTCCAGGTGGGACTTTAAAGATGTCTTCTTGTCTGATTGTTGTTTCTGGTCTGTCTGGTTTCCTGGATGCTGTTTCAATCTGTCTGACCTCATGTTCATCATTGACCTCTCCAGTCCCTCCCTCTGTGATGTAGAGCTCTGTGTAGATCTGGTTCAGAAGGGTTGGACTTCCTGCTTTAGCAATTCCCTCAAACACAGACTGGAACTTCTTCTTCAGACCAGATTTAAGTTGATGACAAACTGCAGCCAAATGTCCTTAATTAACACAATAATGAAAATCAGATATGAAAGTAAATCCTTTTTTGAAATTGATTACATCACTTCTCAAGATGTTTTAGATAAATGTGATTCCATCTTTTCAAATTTCATTAAATGTGTAATTTATCCATCAAATCAAATCTCTTTAGAAATCCTCTTACTGGTCTGCAGATGGTCAGCCAGCTTTTCCTCTTTCATCCTCAGGAAGTTCAGTGTGATCTTCATCAGTGCCTCTCTGCTGCTCCTCCTCTGCTCTTCATCATCACCTTCCAAACACCTCATCATCTCTCTGACTCTCTGAATGTTCTGGGTAATCTGGACTCAGAACTTTCTGGATCTTCTTCAGTTCTTTCTTCACAAAAGTAACAATGTTGTCCTCCAGCAGCTGGAACAGAATAATAGATGAAGGAAACATCAGAGTGAAATCATGGAGCCAAACACCAGATGGATGTTGGACAGACTGACAGTCCTCTGGTCTACAAAGTGCAGCATGAAGGTGACTTTGAATAGAACTCATGGAAAAGTATTTGTTGTTCATATACAGACCATAAATATGGAGTCCAACTGTGTTTGATGCTGCTGGGCAGATGGACCCCTGGGACCTCTGAGCTCTGCTGGTCCACTCTGTGGAGGAACCAGGAACAATTAGGAAGTCAGGAAATATTCATCCAACAGTAAACAGATTTTTTCACCAAAAGTTTCACAATAATCCCTTGAAGCAGAAAAATTGATTATCACAGAAACATAATACAAAGACATTAGAAATAGGAAGATGAAATACAAAGATGAAGTAAAAAAACAACAACAGAATCACCCAATAGACATTCTAAAAAATTGGTGCTGAACTTGGACTTCAAACAGTCCAAACTGTCAGCAGATCTGATGCTGGTGGAGACAGTTTCCCAGAGCTTGGGGACAGTGGAAGTGAAGGCTCTGTCCACACAGGTCTTCAGTGTGGGACATCCATCAGGTTCTGATGACTAGATCTGAGGTGATGTGGACATGGAGGGAGGTCTGAAATATGTGGGTGTGTCCATGTGGGATCCAGTGGCGGAGCTAGACTTTTTTCCAAGGGGTGGCCAAAGGGTGAGCAAGTCTTTATCAGAAGGGTCCGTATACAAATGATGAACGAAAGGAAACAAATATTTTCTCACACACACTCAAATTAAAATGGTTTATTTAACGAAGATTTGCCATGACCAAACAGGACATTAAACACCACTATGGAACAATGAACATGTAAATGTAAACTCAGAGCCCAGAATATGACCAAAAACAAATTCTCAAAACTAAATAAATAAATAAATAAATAAATAAACTGGTGCTTCTGGTGTGCAATAGGTTGTGCTGGGTGGAGGCAGTTCAGTGCCATTTCCTTCTGCTTCACTGTCTTCCTCCCCAGAGTCTGACTGAATCTGTATCACCCTCATCTCTCTCTGGAACTTAATTGGAAATGCATAAACAGACTCAAAATGCAAAAAGCATCATGCTAACCTTTAGAATTAGGCTTATTGGATTTTACTACTTAATAACTAACTGTCACAGCCTCTAACCTGCTGGTGATACACTTGGGCCTGGAGTCTCCTGGCTGGATTCTCCAGGTTGGTCACTGCTGCAGGGTTCTGTCTGGTCCTGGTCACTGCTGCAGGGTTCTGTCTGGTCCTGGTCACTGCTGCAGGGTTCTGTCTGGTCCTGGTCACTGCTGCAGGGTTCTGTCTGGTCCTGGTCACTGCTGCAGGGTTCTGTCTGGTCCTGGTCACTGCAGCAGGATTCTGTCTGGTCCTGGTCACTGCTGCAGGGTTCTGTCTGGTCCTGGTCACTGCTGCAGAGTTCTGTCTGGTCCTGGTCACTGCTGCAGGATTCTGTCTGGTCCTGGTCACTGCTGCAGGGTTCTGTCTGGTCCTGGTCACTGCTGCAGGTTTCTGTCTGGTCCTGGTCACTGCTGCAGTGTGCTGTCTGGTCCTGGTTTTTGCCTCTTTAAGAAGAACTGGGAGATTTTCCCTTTTCTCTTCATTTGGGCTCTACACTAAATAAGAACCTGGTATTTAGACTCCATGACTGTTTGGCAGAGACAACACTATTTTAACTATTATTTAAACTATAGTTTTTAGTTTTCTGTAGCTAGCTAAACTAATACTAAATTAAAAATACATTAATTTAAATTAATTAATATAACTAGTTAGGTTATAATTCAAAGCTTTCATATGACATAGCCTACTTATATTTCAGTCATTATAAAACTTAATGGTTTTTCACATATTCTTACCACACATTTCAACCAAGAGCTGGGAGACATAAAACGTTACAGGGCAGCATGTCACTAAAACATATGTTAAAAGAATCTGTCTAAAACACGATCTATCAGCATTAGCATGGCTAATATAATAAAAGAGGCACTATGCAGCGGTACACAACCATTTTTTTTTTCTTTTTAGAAATATATGACAAGTGCCGCCTCTCATTAGGAAGGTAACAGCGGTTACTGCTGAGCGGTAAAATGTTGTAAATACCTGCAAAACTCCTCCACGGTGTAACTCTAAAGCCGTTGATGTGTTTTGGATCAAGCAGGAACCACATGTCAGTTTAACCAATGAACAGCGTCCGGCATCGAGCTACCTTCAGGGACAGTCGGAAATTACAGTTTTCCTGGCAAATCTTTGCCGATCTCATAAGTATTATATTTTAAAATGAGCATTTCCAGTGGGGTGGCAGTAGGAGTGGCAAGGGCTCTGTTGGGGGTGGCAAGTGCCACCCCGGCCACCCCTCTGGCTCCGCCACTGGTGGGATCCTCTCCTGGATGTTATAGAGGGGATTTAAAATGTATCCTGTAGATCCCTGGAAGCCAGTGAGAACAAATTACATCTGTCCTCACAGAAACAATCTGAAGGTAAAAGTCCATGAAGTGATATCTGGATGTGAGCAGTGAATCATGTGATCTAAGTAGTTGTAAAGATTTAATGTTCCTGCTGATCCCATTAAGAACCAGCAGAACCTCTGATGGTCCACATCAGCTCAGTTTGGTTGAGTTCCAGCAGATCTCACCAACCACATCATGAAGCTTTCCTTCCCTGCTGAACTGCTCTCACAATGCACACAGGAACCAAGTCCTGATGGACCAGAATGGCTTTACCAGGTATTTCCCAGTGGAAATGTGATCCACTGTTAGTCTGACATGGAGCCAGGAAGCAACAGAACATCATCATCAACATCCAGAGATAAAGATATGAAGGTGTTTTCATGAGAACAGAGCAGCTGATTTCTGTAGATAATGGATCAAACCTCTGGAAATATAACTGGAAACATCTGAGTTCTTACTGGTTCAGTTTCCAGAGTTACAGCAATTAGAAACAGCTCACCTCTCTGATGATGGAGATCCAGGAGATTTAAAGTCAGGGGGACAATCTATTGATATGTTGCTCTTAAATGAGACACCGCTGGGTTCTGGTTCTGGTTCTGGTTTGAATCTCTGATGGATCCTGAAAGAAAAACTCTCATTAGAAACTTTTTTATTGTTTGCTTTTGAGATAATTTTTATGTGACTGTAAACCAAAACCAGAATCAGGCAGATCATCAACCTGACGTTCTAAATGATTCCTATCAGAACCGGTCCAATCCTCCAACATGTTCCTGATCATTGATCCTCCTGAATAATTTCCAGCCTTCTTTAAAGAGCAGAAAGATTTGTTTCTGAGACCAACATGTTGGTTTAAATGACTGAGAGAACAGTTTGGTGATCTTAGTGTTGAGCTCTGACATGGAGCAGAACCAGGAATCATTTCCAGTCTGACCATCCAAGGAGGATCTGATGGAGCTTCAATCAGAACCAGATGGTCCGTTAGAGACACTGAAGCCCACTGCTCAATCAGATCCACCAAATATTTAGTTTCACTGTAGAAATGGTTGATAATCTGCCATGTTGGATGATGTTTGAACTTCAGAGGTGGAATCATAAAAATAATTTACAGAAAATGTTTTATTTCAGAATGAATCTGTCTTTTGTCAGATTTTAGAGAAAGATGCAAATATCATCCTAGAAATAAAATTAATTTCTGTCTATTTGTTCTTGTGTTAATATTAATATCAGACAAAATAAATGAATGTTTCATTTGGAAAAATTAGGCTTAAACAAAACAGAATAAAACACAGTTAAATGTTTCTGGTCCAAATGTCATGTCAACATTATAGTTTATAAGAGTGAGTCCTGACTGAGGATTTATAAGATTCTTTCTGTATGGAGTCAATAACTGTCCAATGAATGATGGTTAAATTGATGTCAGGTAAACATCAGATCAGATTTAGAGATTCTGTTAACTAGTGAAGCTCTGGGTAGAGACTGTGGATCCAAACGGACCTGTTTGATTTTTGTACAAAGGATCCAGTTGAACTTTATTGTGTTCATAGTAACATGTTCATTATTGGAACATGTTTTCATGGAGACATCATACGTATTACATCTTTGACGTATGAAAAGAAAAATAACCTGAAATTCAGTCCAATGTTTTCATGACAACAGAACCCAACAGAACTTATCATCACATGGCCACAATAACAGATATAAACAGAAGTTACAGCAGTTAGAAACAGCTCACCTCTCTGATGGTGGAGATCCAGGAGATTTAAAGTTAATGATCCGATACTTTGACCTGTTACTCTTAAAGGACACACAGCTGGGTTCTGGTTCTGGTTCTGGTTCTGGTTTGAGTCTCTGATGGATCCTGACAGAAACATGATGATTAAAACTTAATCAGCAAAGAGGAGCAGCAGCAGCTTCATCACCACGTCTGTTCTGGCCTGATATAGTGAACGCTGTGTGAAAAGGGCTGTGGACAGTTAGAGATGGTGACCTCACCTCTGACCTTTGCTCTGGCTCTCATCTTCCCCACACAGAGTGGTTTTAGAGGGAGGGACTCCCTCCTCTCTGTCCTCACACTGATCCATGCTGCTGAATCCACATCAGCTCACACACACTTTCTAGCTTCACCTGCAGAGGAAACACACATCATTCATCTGCACATCAACTCTGATCATCCTTTACATCATTAGTGCTGGAAAAAGATCAGCTGCTCCTCCTCTGATTGGCTCTTCTTCTCTGCTTCATATCAGTGTCAGGTGAATGCAGTCAGACAGCAGAGAGGCAGAGGAAGCTGCCATCAGCTGCTGCACTTCTACTATCAGTCCACTAGATGGAGACATGGAGCAACATTTACATTCACTGATTCAACCTGAACAACAGGAAGGATTTTAGTTAATTATTAATCTCTACAAGTGGATTAAATGCAATTCAGATTAAGTATTAAGTAATTTGACTGAATTAAACACATCTTACTATAGCAGCATTTGTCCTACTTCCTTTAGAATGAAAGTAGGACAAATTTGTTGTGTTTGAATTTAATGGTGGAGACCAGAGTTTGATGGAATGGGAAAAATCATGAATCAATTTGTTGAGACCAGAACAAAAACATCAAATGTTCATCTTCTTTGATTCTAGTTCATCAATAATCCTGTAGATTAACCTTCAAACAACAGAGATTAAAGTTTGATCTGAAATTAAAGGTGAACATTTTCTCCAAACATCAGAGAGAAAAATAACAAACTGGCTGTAAAGTTTCTGAAGACAAAGTTCATGTAGAAAACAAAGCAAACTTACAGTTTGTTCAGACGATCCAAAGAGTTGAACAAGAAAATGTGATCAACAAACTGAGACCCAACAGAACCAGACTGGTACCAAACCTTCACAGGCCAAACTGGTTTGACTGGTTTGACTGAGAACTGTCAGATGAAAGTTTATCTGTTGACGTCTGAAGACATAAAATCTACTCATAACTCTCAGTTTGAACACAAATGTTCTGCTGCTGTTATTCTGCTGATTCAGGTTCTGTTCAGTTCCAATGGAACCAGAATCTGTTTTAACTTGGAACCAACTGGACTCTTCATTGGTGGGGAAACTACAACCTGAATGACGTCTGATTATTAAACAGATGAAAGGTTTTTAAATGATCCAAATATGACTGATAAAAAGTTATCAGAACCAGAACCTGTTGAGTTGGCAGCTTGTTGGATGTTTGGAGGAGAACCTGAACATTTAACCACCGGGTTTTACAGGAGGTTCTGGATTCTGACTCAGGAACCTGAACAATGAAAGATGAAACCAGTGACTCCTTGAAAATGGGATGTTTGGATCTGAATAAGCAGTGAACATGTTCTCTAAACATCAGAGAGCAAAAACTAGCAGGAAAGTTCCTAAACTCAAAGTTCAAGTAGGATAAAAAAAATAAAACTTACTGTTTGTTCAATCGATCCAAATGGTTGATGAAGAAAATCTGAGCAACAATCAGACTGGAAACACCTTAAACATGAATTCAAACTGAAAGAAAATGTAACAGATGTTGTATAACTTCTTACCTGATTTGTAGTTTCTTCTATCAGAGCCAAGCCCCGCCCCTTTCTGTTTGCTGCAGCGAGGCGAGAGGTCTCACTCTGAACAATATCTCTTGTATCTAATCAGATGCTCTGTGCCAGAATTCTAGTATTTTAATATATTTATTGTTTTGTCTTAAAACTTTACGATTTCATAACATTTTATATTTTGTTTGTGTCAAATAAAAACCTGCTAATTGTTTTTTTTTTGTTTTTTTCAATTGATTGTTCAATTATTTCTGTTTTACTTTTTACTTTTTGTTGCCGTCGCTGACCCAAAACATTTTTACAATGCAAAACAAAGTAAGTGACAGTAAATAAAATTCTATTTAAAACAATTACATTGACACACTTCAAGTGTTTTTTCTGCTGTACTAAAAAAACAATCACAGTTTACCTTGACAGGTAATTGTCAGTTACATCAAGTACAAATAAAAACTGATCTTTGGAGTTTAAAAACAGTATTTTTAAATCATTAGTACAGCAAATGTATTGCAACGTTTTAAAGAAACTCATTTCTGCCAATCTAGTGAAAGTAAAGCCTTTTATCTCATAATTATGGCTCAGCTAAATCACTATTATGACTCATAATAGCAAAGTTTTAGTGGAGATGTGGAACAGGGATACAAGTTTTGTTTTTTTCAATCAAATAGCATCCATAACTTTTAAACAGTTGCAGAAAAAAATACACTACAAAATAGCATCAAACATTGTGTGGTGAATAAAAACCATATTCATGTGGAGGAAGTGAAGGTTGTCTGTTTCTGGTGAACTCTGAAGAACCTTAGATAATATCAGTTAAAACATTTAATTTCCCTTTGGGATAAAAAAGTTATTTCTATTGAATTTGTGTCAATTAATCTCAGTATAAACTATATAATGTCCTTCCTGCAGGCATGTTGGATCAGACACGTCTCCATTTAAACACAATTTTCAGATATAATCTCAAACTGAAACAGATAAACAAGCAAACTTTTTCATTCTTCCTGTATTTTTTTCTGCTTGCATTTTTTTCTACTAGCAACATTAAAATAAAGAGACAGAAATAGAAAGAGAAACTTTATTAGAGCATAAATTTGACTTATTTTTTGCTTCCTCACAGATCTAGGTTTTCAGGTCTTCAGGTTTTCTGGTTTTCAGGTCTTCAGGTTTTGAGGTCTTCAGGTCTTCAGGTTTTCAGGTTTTCAGGTCTTCAGGTTTTCAAGTCTTCAGGTCTTCAGGTTTTCAGGTCTTCAGGTTTTCAGGTCTTCAGGTCTTCAGGTTTTCAGGTCTTCAGGTCTTCAGGTTTTCAGGGGTTCAGGTTTTCAGGTTTTCAGGGGTTCAGGTTTTCAGGTCTTCAGGTCTTCAGGTTTTCAGGTCTTCAGGTTTTCAAGTCTTCAGGTCTTCAGGTTTTCAGGTCTTCAGGTTTTCAGGTCTTCAGGTCTTCAGGTTTTCTGGTTTTCAGGTCTTCAGGTTTTCAGGTCTTCAGGTTTTCAGGTCTTCAGGTCTTCAGGTTTTCAGGTTTTCAGGTCTTCAGGTTTTCAGGTCTTCAGGTTTTCAGTACGGTCCGCACAAAGCCAGCAGGACTTTCTGATAATGTCCTTTGGTGTCGTTCTGTTAAAACAGAAATAAAAAAGCATTATTGATGTGGTTTGAAACTTAAACATAGAAACAGTTTGGGAAACGTATTTTACCACGATGTCCTCATGGAGGGTTCTGTCAAACATTGCCCGGTACTCCTCTACGACCTTCTGCAGGTCGACCTCGGAGCGGCTCACCAGGATCCGGATCAGAGTGTGATCCCTCGTACCGTGGCCCTGGTAAGGCACAAAATGGACCACATGATGTTTGAGTTGGACATTTTGATTCCTTTTCATGGATCTTAGTTTGGTTAAATTATTAGGTTATGTTAATGTAACAAAAACTGTATGTTGCATAAAAAACTGTCAACAATCTAAGAAATATAGTTTGCCAAAAGGTCCTTTCTACACTGCAAAAACTCAAAATCTTACCAAGTGGTTTTGGTTTAGTTTCTAGTGCAAATGTCTTGAAACACTTTAAATAAGACAAAACAATATCTTGCTCAAAAATAAAGATATAGGAGCTTGTCTTAAGTCAATAATTTCTTAATATTGATTTTTAAAGTTGTGATTTCACTGGCAGATTATTTTACATACAACATATATCATGTTGTAAATGAATTTCTTGTCAAAAGACTAAAATTTTCGACTTTCTATTGTCCTATTTTTTTCTAGAAAATGTCTGAGATAAATAGAAATGTCTGTTTTTTTCCAACAAAGTTTAGAATTTTCAAATTCAGACATTTCTTTGTTTTTTCTGCAACATTTATGAGATTAAACTAAACATTTCTGAACTTTTTCTAGCAAATTTTCAACTTTTCAGCCTCAGAAGTTTATCATTTTAAATGAATCTCAAATTTAAATTTTTCTTGCATATTTTGAACTTTACAAACTCAGAAATGTCAAAGAATTTTCTAGCAATTTTCTGAGATTAAAGTCAAAATTTGAGGTTTTCCAGCAAATATTTCACTTTTCAATCACAAATTTCACCTTTTTTTGCAGAGCTTTCCTGAGATTATGTAAAACTTTGAGCATTTTTAGCATTAGTGTTCTCTTCCTTTTTCTATCTCCAGTGTTATTAATACGGCATCATAAAAAACAATTTTTTTTACACATCTGGAATTTAATTACAGACAGACAAAACTGATTTTATGTCAAGACGGTTTTCCATATCACTCCAAACTAAGGAGTTTATTAAAACATGGTAAAATATGAACACTGTGGCCGTAATAATCCAGAATAATCCCTATTTTATCCATGTTATTAGTGGGATTAGGAGCAGCAGACGCGTTCACTCACCTTCATGGCCCGATTGAGTTTCAGCAAAGAAAGCCGGTGTGTTCCAGGCACATTTCACTGGACATGAAAGAGGAAACAGAAAATAAAAACTCCGTCACAGACAAAAATAACAGAGTCCAGATGTTTCTGTGTCTCCCAGCTGTGGAGCTTCAGGGTTCAGCTCAACCAGAAACTTTTCAAGATGAACAAAAAGGTGAGAAACATTTAAACCAGCAGGATTCTGCTGGAGTCAAACCAAACAAAAAATAAACCATTTTCTGTTCAGTTTGGGATCCAAGTCTAAGAGTAAAACAACATATTAGGGCCATTGCAGATAAAAAAAGAAAAAATAGCACATTTATACCAAAAATCCATAATTTTTAGAAACATTTTTAGAGCACCAGAAGTCAAACATTTTATACAAGAAACTCAAAATTTTAAGATCAATTCCAAAAATGTTCTACCAAAAAATGCAGAAATTTTAGTTTTCAAACTTTTTAAATTAATTTCAGAACATTTTGAGAAATGCTCAGTTTACACTCTAGTCTGAAAACTTGAAAAAATAAAAAAGTCAAACACTCAAAAATGTAAAAACTTTCTGAGATTGAAAAGTAAAAAAGTTGATTAGGATGTAAATGTGGAAATTATTGGATTTATAAATGCTGCCACATCTAGAACCACCACTAGAGGGAGCAATTCATCATATTTCGTTTTATTTCTAATATTCTGAATATTTAAAATGTTAAATTTTCTTTAGAAATGAATATATTTTGCATATTTCAGAGCATTAATAACTAATCATGTTATTAGTTGGGAGATTGATGAGTTGTGGTGACAGGCCTTCCCACCGATGTCGATGAGGCAATCCTCGATGTCTCCCTTCAGCTCCAACTGCAGGGCTTTAGGCAGCGTCAGGTCGCTGATGGCAGCATAATGCTGGAACGCTGGCAGGAAACAAAAACACAACTTTCATTTCAACTAATGACCTGAATATATGTTACTGCTTTTAAATACATTCCTGCTGTAAAGCAGAAGATATTGTATCCATGAGGAAAAACAGGAGAATACATGTTGGAAGTTGACTTATATTTGTGTTTTTTTTCATTGAAAACCTGAGAGTAAATGTTGAATTGGATTACACTTACCATATGGAAGAAGATTATGGCCACTAAAATATCCTGTTCAATCTAATCTAATCTCAAAATGTTGGCTTTTCCTCTGAAATCTGACTTTTTTTTCTAAATATTAGAATCCTACCACTAATCTCAAAATTCTAATTAATCTAAAATATTTTAGCTTTTCCCCAGAATTTTAAAAAATGTTTCTGAAAATGTCAAAAATTCTACCTTTAGACTCACAATCCTAATTTTAATCTCAAAATTTCTGTTTTCCTCATGTGTTAATTTTTTCTTTGAGTTCAGAATTATTTTGGAAAAAAAAACAATTCAATTAATTTTTTTTAATTGATCAAAATTTCAATTTTAATCTCAGAATTCAAAATTTTCCCAGAATTCAGTTTGTCAAAAAAGCTAGAACTCAGACTTTTTGAAAATATTAATTCACACTTTTTACATGAAAATATCAGAATCCTGAATTTAATCTCAGAAAACTTCCCCCCTAGTGGCCTGGATGCTTTCCTGTCTGATTAAAACTCAACATCGTCTCAAATTCTTGTGACATAACTTGTTCAGGTCATTGAATATTTCTCAGCCAGTCTTCTGTGGCCACAGCACTAAGACCCTTTCCGGGACTGGTCCTTTCTCACAGGCTGGGATCCGGGGGTTGGTGGACATCCAGGGGAAGACTGACACATATCAGTGAGTAGGAATTTCTTTTAAAAAGAAGTGGTGAATGATGGATATTGCAATAAAATAGAGAGTAAGAAGTGAAGAAATAAAACCCTGACAATTCTAGACACTATCAGGTAACTTAAAACAAGCAGTTAAATTCTGTGAGGACGGCGGAGTCCTTTACTCATAGAAGTAATTAAAGTCCGTGGGATGACGGAGTTCCCTGCTTGAAGAAATAAAAGAGTGAAGAAATAAAAGAGTGATAAAAATAAAAAATAAAAGAAGAAAAAAATAATAAATCATAAAAAAACTAGAAAATAATGCTTTGTAAACCTTACCTAGCTGGAGGTTTTGTAAAGCCCTACTGGGACGAAGACTGGCAAACTTCACCTGCTTCGGTATTTTGCAACCTCACCTGGTTTGAGATCTTACAAACCCCACCTGTTGTGGGAACGGGGCCCGACTAATACCCGTGTTTAAATGGACGGCGGAGTCCAGCGAAACAGGCGCTTAAATTCCGTGACAAAGAACAGAGTGTGTATGTGAGAGTGAAAGGAAATTTAAGTATCACTGGATACTTGATTTCATACCAAAACAGCAAGGAAGTAAATGGTGACCCTCTGTGGCTGCATGTAGGCAAGAAAGTTCCACTCAAAAGAGTTGAAGTGAACTTTACCACAGACAGGAAGTTTTATCACCATCTTGCTGAAAATATTCCAGTGTTAGAACACACCAGGTGTTACCCCACACTGGACCAAAACATAGTTAAAAATGGAAAAAAGAAATAAAACTAGAAGATTGAATTTGTAAAGATTGGAAGGTAGTTGAGAAACAAGAACCAGGAGCAGTTGAACCACTGGCATACTGGGTACACAAATATGGCTTTAATGGTAATTTAAGCACTGCAAACATTGCAGAATTGAGAAGGGAAATAAGAGAAAAATGTAAGGACAAAGAAAAACTGATGAATAAAGAAGGTTCTGAACAAACAGGAGTGTGGATGAAAATGGCAAATAAGAGAAGAAGGGGAAAAAAGAGCAAAAGAGCAGAAAAAGAAAGAACAAGAGGCAGAGAAAGAAAGAGATGAAGAAAAAGAAAAGAAAGTGCTGTTTTATAGAAGGGAAGATGATGAATTTATGCCAGGACCCTATCAGGGATTAATTGAGCAAGCAGGAGATATGCAAGAGCCAGAGGAAGCAGCAGCAGCAGCAACACCCTCTGTGCCTTTGCAACCTATCAAAAGAGCACCTCCAAAATATACAGCTACTCCTCGCCAGACTAGGTCCAAAGGATCAGTCTGAAACTGGTCTAAATTTTATTTAAAAAATTTTTTAAAAATGGGGAAAGAGATCAGTAAAACTAATCCAATAGACAGTCTCAAATCAAACGACTAGAAGTTCATTAAAGATCAGGATCCGTGTAAAATAAAACACTTAGATAAATGGATAACAAAGTATCATTTTGATGGCAGTCTGAACATACAGAAATCAATTCTACTGCAAGATAAATAAAACAAAAAACAAATTCAAATAAAAAAAATATATATATACAAAGAAGGGTGTGATGTAAAATTTTGGTTAGAAGTAGCACAAAGATGAGAGATTGGAGAGAAAAATCTAAAAAAGAATGTTGAACAGAGTGCTAGATTATACCCTGAGTTGCCCTCACCTCCAGAATATGAGGAGAAACATCATGATGTACTTTGTATGAGGTCAAAAGGAGGAATAAAATAAAAAACAAAAATTACAATAGGGACATTTTATGAATTGATTATAAAATAATAAAGAGCAGAGCTTTAGGGAGAGAAGCCCTTAACAAATAACATTCTTTTAATAATGAACAAAACTCTATTAAAATGGATCAATATTATTAGATCTACAGGACTTATTGATAATTACAGTACAGGATAAACTAGAGGTAACTCTCTGGATAAATAGAAATTGATTAAATACAGGAAAGTTTGCTGATATTTACGGGATTTGATGTCAGAAGGGTATTAAAGTTTGAAATAACTTATTGATTAATGGGAAAAAACAGTATTTGAAACAATTGAAGATATCAAAATGTGGTGACATGATTACAAGTGATTATAAATTAGGTATATAATAAACAAAAATGAAACTAAATAGAAAAGTCAGGAGGAAAACAGATGTCCTCAAAAGAGCAGGATAACTGTTCTGTGATTATTGATTAGATTGCCCAAATAAACCCCCACGCAGCTCTGATTCAGCATTGATTGCAGACTGGAGAAATGCTGTATTTACAGTTTAGGATAACTCTGTGTTTCAAAACAATTTCAGGATGAGAAAAAAAATTATGAACTAGAACTTAATAAATTGACCCCAATAAAAGGAAACTTTAGCCTTGTTTGAAATATTTAGCTAAAGAAGACTACAAAGTTAGCAACAACAAACTCCAAATGTGCAGATGAAAGATGAAACATTTGGGAAACAAATGATTGACAGAAAGTTAATGCTATGATCTCAGTGTTATGGATAAACATAAAAATACAAATCAACAGGAGACAATGTTGAAAATAAAGTAAGCGGGACAGAGCAACAGGTCTGTTCAGGAGAACAACAGGCAATAGGAACAATAGGAACTACAATAGGCAGAAGTTGTAGCTGTGCCTTATCCCCCTGATCTTGCAGCTGGTTCAACAGAAAGAAAATAGTTTGAATAGCAGATCTAAACAGCAGTTCAACATCTTAAGCTGTCATATAAAGGTGAGAACAAGTCCTGATGACTAAACATCAGTGCGTAATAAAAGGTTAAGAATGTAAACAGAAGTACCCCAAACAATTTAAGTTAAAAGATGAATTTGAGATATAAATGCTAAAATCTGAATGAAACAGCAGATTTCTCCTGCTGCCATGAAATACTTCCTTTCACAAGGTGAGGGAAAGTTTGTGAAGGAGGTGCAAAATTGTTTTATGGCCCATCTAAGTTCAAAGAACCATTTTCTTTTAGAGTGGATTGTTTAAGCATGCAAATTAATTGAGATTAATGAAATAATATGGAAATGTTAAATGTACATTTTTAACATCAAAACGCTGGGTCTAAAAAATTGGTAAACACCTTGTCAAACATTAGTTAAAATTCTTTAGGACAGTTTGTAAAAATAAATATACTTTTATAGTAATGTACAACTGTAAAGAAAATACTAATTTGGTACTGTGATCTTTTGAGAGGACATTATCTAATTTAATGTCTCAATTTATGCTTTGATGAGAAAAAGACTGTTTGTTAGTTCTAGTGATAAGATCAGAATAACTTAGGAATGTGCTGGTTATGAATCTCCTGTGGGGAGGTTGCAAGTTGGTGAGAAAGGACAAATGCAGCAATAAAGCTGATAGCTAAAAGGAACCTAAGAACTATACAAAAACAAGGAAAAGTATATAAAATATATTAAGAGTAATATATTTTATCCACATTGTGATCACAGCCAAGACTGTTTGCTTGCTAATCTGTTCATATAAGAATTATCAAATAAACAAAGACGCATTAATAAATGTTTTTAATGATTCTACAATGGAGAAATTCTGAAAAGTTGTTCTAGATCCCTGAATATTGAGAACAAAAGATCAAGAAAGTTGAGAAGTGAATCTATAACCATTTATGTTTTGCAAGGGAGTTAAAACATTATAAAATTCTGCAAATTAAAAAATTGTTAATGAGTAAGATGATGTGATGAACTTTAAAACTATAATGTGAAGTGTTTTGGAAAAAAATAGAGTCATCTTGAAGGTTTAAATCTTCCTAAAAGATAAATGATATGTTTGTTGTGAATGTTTTCTTTTAAGAAAAGGGCAGTGATCTTTAACAAAATAGTAAACAAATTAATAAAGATAAACATCAACAACAACAAATTTATTAGAACAATCCTGAGAATAAAATAAAGAAATTAAGAGGTCTTTAAACTATTAAGTTATGGAAGTAAGTTGAAATTTAAGGAATCTCCTTAATGAAGGAATTTGTTGAGATCTTAAATTGTTGAAAATTAGGGACAGTGGTATTTAAGTATTTGATGCATCTAAAATGGAATAGATCATTCTAAACTAAAGGAAATTAATCTATATTTTATTGAAACTGACAACATGTTTCAACAGCAGGAAATTACTAATTGTTATAAGGCCCTAATAAAAGGTAGTGATCTTTTTAGAATGTGCACATGGTAATTACAATCTTGAAGACTAAATTAAAAACAGGAAAACATTAAAAAATGCTAAAACATTTGGAAAATATTTGAAGTTTCAATATATACTTTTGAACAAATTTGAGCGAAAGAAAAATGTAGATAATAGACTGACTGTGACTGACCACGACGAGACTAAATGTTTTATGTTTTTGTTTGTTGTGTTATTGTTTGTTTGTGATTACATAGTATGACTTTGTGTGATTAGAATAAAATCAGAAAATAAAATGAAAATAGCAAACAAATTGTACACAGAAGTTGAGAAAGTGATCACATTATTCATTTGATATTAGAAAATAAAGTAACTAATTACTTTGATTTGAAAAGAAAAGAACGCGTGGATAAAGTAACCTGGTTTCTGACTGAGGCTTAGAAATTTTAAATCCAGGATTAATTGATTAATGGACGTTAAATTGACACATTTTTGGAAATTGGACAATTTGGGATTTTGATTTAATTTTGGAAAGGCTAATTTTCATTAAAAGTGAGAACAGTATTTTGGAGAAGAACCGACTAGAAACATCTTTTGGAGGATAAAAGGAAATGTTCTACCTTGTGAAATTTGACAAAACGTTATGATAGGTAGCAATTCTTTGAAGACACTCGGTTAATTGATCAAATATAAAAACAGAAACAATAGTAGCGAAACTAAAGGTGTTGGATGTAGAAAAATAATCTATCATGCATAAAAGATACCTGGAACAGTAAAATGGAGAAAGAAAACTTAGCATTGAATAGTAAGGATTTGTTTTAAGGTACAATGATGAATCTGTTCCATCAGAATTTTTATTTGCAGTAGTGGACTTTGATTGATGTATTTCCATATAGAAAATACTTCAAAAAGGGGGAAATTGTTGAGATTATATTGAAACTTATGAAACATAGAAAACATTTTTAAGAAAGAAAGAAAAAATAAATAAAAATTTATTTAAAATGTTTCAATATGGGAATGTTTAAATGTAAATTACAAGTCAGATTTGAAATTGAAAAATAATCTACTGACATTTAAACAGGAACAGAACAGGATGAGCAGCAAATGAATAAAATGTGTTTATTGTTCAATAAAAGCATGAAGTACAACGGCAGTAAATATGCAAAAAAACATTTGAATCCAAGATGAATTTAAAATATAAGAGATAACAGAAACAAAAATTATTCAGTGATTGAGAAAAACTGCAGTAAATTCAAAGAATCTGATGATAAATGAAAGGAAAAAAATCAAGAGAGAGAGAAAAAACATCCTGAGATTCATTGTGAATTTTTGACTGGAAAATGATAAAACATGTTGATCCAGTTATAATCCTGGAATAATCCTGGAATAATCCTGGAATAATCCCAGGATTGTGTAGAAGAGTTTAACCAAGACACAGATTGGATCCATGAAAATATATTTCTGAATGAAACAGACATATAGAGACAGAACTATCATTTAAGCAGTGAGATTTTCTAGCAGGATGAAAAACTTTAGACTCTTTAGACTCAAATCACCTCAGAAACACTGAAGAGGAACCAGAACTGGTCCAACAGACTGTAAATCCAGGAATCAGAGGTTCAGTGAATGTGGTGTTGAAGGTGTGGAGGAGGATCAGTGAGTCAGAGGAGACTCTGTAGAAGGACAGAATGCCAGCAGGACAGTCCACATACACTGCTACTCTGTTAGAGACAGAGGAGGAGGAGAGACGAGTTTGTCTGTCATTGTGCCAAACAGAGTAACCATTAACATCAGAGCATCTCAGACTCCAGGAATGATCATTATATCCAAACACACAGTCTGTACTGTCTCCTTTCCTCCTGATTCTTCTGTAACTCACTGATATAAAAACATCTCCTTTCCACTCGACCTCCCAGTAACAGCGACCAGTCAGACCAGTTCTACACAGCAGCTGATACCAGAAATCAAATCTGTCTGCATGATCAGGATATGACTGAAGCTCCTTCACACGTGTCACCTTCCTGTTGTCTTCAGACAGTTTGAGGTCTCTGCTCACTGTGTTTGTGTCGATGGTGAGTTGACAGGAATCTGATGGAGAGAACAAACACAATCCAGCTGCAGTTATTGATCATTTATTGACACTTTGACTCCTGAATGAGTGATGTGACAGTTTGAAGATGGTTGAATGTGAGCTGCTTTGTTGTCATGAATCAGATGAAAACACACTTACATTTCCTCAGACCTGGAGTCAAGAATGGGCCTCCAGCAGGCTCCACCCTGAAAGGAGGAGGGGTCAGACCATCAGTCTCTTTCAGCACTTCCTCTACCAACCAGCACCACCAGGTGGCGCTGCACACATTTACAATGAGCCCATGAAGAAGAAGCAGCATCCTGAATCCAGCAGCTGCAGTAATGGCTTGTGAAAGTAATCCTCCCTCCACTGCAGAAGTTCTGGATGAGCTGATCTTGTCTTTTTATCTTTCCTAGTGAATTTATCAGAACTTTGGATCTGAACCAGTTTCTGCTCTCATTTTTACTTTTTCTACTTTTTCCATCATTCACTTCAATTCTTCCTTCATTCTGGAAAACAAGGGATTTCTTTTATTCCCTGATTTCATTCATACTTTTGATCATTTTCCAGATGTCGCCCCCTGGTGGAGATAAACTGCCACATAGATGGATCTACTAAACTTCTAAATCTCTTTGCCTTATGAATAGTTTTCTTTTTTCATGTGTTTTTTATTTTAAAACACACAAATTCATTAAAGTTGAGAGGTTTGCTTTAAATCTGAATTTATTTATTTCACTCTGAGATCTTTAAACATCCATCTGATCACCATGGAGCTGCTTTTCTTCTCCTCTTTGCTTCTGGGGGCTGATTGGTCTGAAGCTCCATCCAACATGGTTTTAATGTTTCTATCCTCAGTAAATCATCATAGGAATCTAACAGCTGAACTCCTTAGACTCCTGAATGAGTGATGTGACAGTTTGAAGATGTTGAATCAGAATAAATTCATTATTATTTCCAGCTCCTATTTAGCTCCAGGCTCTCCTCACGTTCTTAGTCAGAATAATTTTCCACAATCAGCTGAAATCTTCCTAAACACGAGTGTTAAATCAAGAACTGATCCGTTTCCTTCATCAACATCTTTTGTCTCTTTTCCATCATTCAAACATCATCAGTTCGTATCCCTAAATGTTCTTCTGCTCTTTCAGTTACTTTCAGTTTTCTGTTTCCATCCCATTATATTTCATATGCATTAAAGTTACTACATGTTATTGATAATAATTATATCTTTCTTGATCAGTTCCTCTATTTATGTTTCTTGTTTTTTTCTTCCTGTAACTGAAACATTTAAACTGATTCTAAAATCTATATTTGCTCTCAGCCATGTCTCTTTATTACTAATTATTAGCGACTGTCAACACAAATCTCTGATCAAAACTTAAATCCAAGCTGCAGTTAAGATGATTTTATTTTCTTCAATATCATCAAAGATCCAGAACATCAGTGGATAACAGATATTTGTGTCCAAAAGCATTAAAACCAGATTAACAGGTTTAAACAAAGATCAGAGATAAAAACATAAAAGCTTAAAGTGATCAGTAAAAACTAAACCTCCTCCATCATCACTGACTAAAGTCACCAGGTGAGCAACAGCTGATCTATAATCACTAACACCATGTGATCCAGCACTACATCTATACACAACACCAATAATATCTGATCTATGATGTTATTAATCTTCATATTTTAACTTCCTGTCCATCAGCCAATCAGCTTCTTGTATTTCCTCAGTAGATCCATCAGTGGAAGCCCCGCCCAGCCCATGATGCTCCTGGTTTGTGAAGACAGAGAGACAAACTGAACTCTGATAGGAAACAGTTTCAACTGATTTTCTCTCTCCAACCTCTTGGTTCCACATGGAGCTATATTTGGCCCCCTGCTGCTCTGAATACCATGTTATTGTGGTTCAGTAGATGGGTTGGTTTCCCAGGTTCATTCAGAACCATGTGGAAGATTCCTACAGTTTTTAATTGGATGTAGTTTGCAAACTTACAAAGCTAAAATTACCAGCAATATTTATAATTAAACTGTAATAAATACAAGCCAGATACTGAATTAGCAAAATAAATTTTAATCTTCAAACTAAATGTTTCCCAGCAGACTGACTAAAGACATTTCTCCCTCTTCCTCCTCTATCAGACCTTCTCTGCTCCTGCAGCAGGTTCCTCCATACCTGAGAGCTTCCAGTCTCCAGTGTGGATCCTTCAGTCCAGCCGACAGCAGCTTCACTCCTGAGTCTCCTGGATGATTGTAGCTCAGGTCCAACTCTTTCAGATGGGAGGGGTTGGAGGTCAGAGCTGAGGCCAGAGAAGCACAGCCTTCCTCTGAGAGCAAACAGCCTGATAAGCTGCAGACACACAATTCATCACATGATGAGAAAATGAGAACATTGAGGTTGAGACCAAAGTCTGAACTGGTCATTTTCACAAGAGGAAAAAAGTCAAGAAACTGGAGATCCACCTGTCAATAACATAAAATAGAAATAAAACTGTATTTCAATCTGTACGTGATATAAATCTAAATTTATCACTTGTAAAATTAATGAGAAAGTCTAACAACTGGTTGGAGGAAGAATCTGCATTAATACTTCTTTGTACTCTGATGATGCAACAATCTGTCAAGTGTCCAGCGTTACACTAACAGTTAAAGCCTGATCTCCATCTTTCTACATTCCTCTCTTCTTGGTTCTTTCAGCCTGAAATAAATGAAAACCAGCTGAGTTTATGTGTCAAGACTTAGCATGATTAGCCTCATCACAGTCAGACATCTACTGATGTTATAATCTGATACTGAAATAAAATTTACATAATATCTTATAGCAGGTAATGGACAGAAATCTGGTTTCACCAGGATTGAGAACATTTTACCTGAGAGTTTCCAGGTTGCAGTTTGGACTCTTCAGTCCAGCAGAGAGAAGCTTCACTCCTGAATCCTGCAGGTTGTTGTTACTCAGGTCCAGTTCTCTGAGACTGGAGGACTGGGAGCTGAGAACTGAGGACAGAGCTTCACAGCTTCTCTCTGAGAGGTTACAGCCACTAAGTCTGAGGAGACAGGGAGGAAAATCTGTTATTAATCCATCAAATGTTTGTGTTACTTTACAGTCAACAATATTCTTCTTGGACTGATTGAAGGTCATATTTTTCTAAACTATATGATATCTTTATTTTGAACTGGTTTATTCTATAGTTGGGACTCAAGACTTGAAGAACTGAACTACAGGCAACAAGGACACTGGCAAGAGAAATATTAAAATCTACAATAAACTGCATTAATTCAGAAACACTTTCAATAGAAAGTAGAGAATTTCTGCTGCTTCAACATGTAACATCATAATAGTTGCATATGAAAGTCGGTCTCTCTTTTACTCATCACCTGCTAGCAGCAGACTATGAAACAATGTACCGATAAATAATCAGTAAATACCAGTAGATGGTTTGGTTTCCTAGGTACATTAAGCACCAGGTGAAAGAATCCTAATGTTTTAATGGGCTGCTGTTTGCAAAGTTGTACAATCCATTTAATCCCAAAGTTTGTTCTGCAAAACAAGAGCATGCATTTCCATCCTTAGACCTTCCTAACACATGATATTTATGAATTAATTAGAGGTGAGCTGAGTGATCGGCCTCTGATCATAATCGGCAGATTTCTGTAAAAAAGATAACAATTACAGGCCTCTCTCATCTTTTTAATTGGGAGAACTTGCACAATTGGTGGCTGACTAAATACTTTTTTGCCCCACTGTATATTTCACAGACATGGTGCTGCTAAACCTCCACCTGCAGTGAACTCACTGCTTAAAGCTGCAGCAGGTAATGTAAACAATGACAACAACAATTCACATATTAAAGCTTTCGCTATGCTAAAACATGAGACATAATTCATAAAAAATAAATAAATAATAATGATAATCAATCTCCTCTCCCTCTTCCTGTGTTCTGCAGAATTACTCACCTATGTCAGAACCAGCCAATCAGAATCAGTATTAATCAACAAGCTGCTCTCAGGAAGTTTAGATTTAGTAACTCAGGATTGTTTATTTTGATGCAATCTGAAATTGACTTTGAATGAATGTTTCCCTCTTTTACTAGACATTATTGACATAATAAGTGTTATGAGATTTATTTAACTAATCTATAGTTTAGGGTACAGAGAACATGACTGTTAAATATTGCTCAACTGGTTGGTTTTTCAGTTGTCCTTTAGACTGAGTAGCTGCTCTATTGTCTCTGAAAGTATGAGAAGCACAACCTTCCTCTGAGACCAAACAGCCTGATAAACTACAGAAACACACAATTCATCACATGATGAGAAAATGACAACATGGAGGTAGAAACCAAGGTCTGAACTGGATATTTTCATGAGAGGAAAACTCTCAAGAAACTGGAGATTCACCTGTTAATAACATAAAATAGAAATAAAACTGTATTTCACTCTGTAGGTAATATATATCTAAATTTGTTATTTGTAAAATTAATGATAAAGTCTAACAACTGGTTGGAGGAAGAATCTGCAATAATGCTTTGTACTCTGATGATGCAACAATCTGTCAAGTGTCCAGCGTTACACTAACAGTTAAAGCCTGATCTCCATCTTTCTACATTCCTCTCTTCTTGGTTCTTTCAGCCTGGAATAAATGAAAACCAGCTGAGTTTATGTGTTGAGACTTAGCATGATTAGCCTCATCACAGTCAGACATCTATTGATGTTATAATCTGATACTGAAATAAAATGTACATAATATCTTATAGCAAGTAATGAACAGAAATCTGGTTTCACCAGGATTGAGAACATTTTACCTGAGAGTTTCCAGGTTGCAGTTTGGACTCTTCAGTCCAGCAGAGAGAAGCTTCACTCCTGAATCCTGCAGGTTGTTGTTACTCAGGTCCAGTTCTCTGGGACTGGAGGACTGGGAGCTGAGAACTGAGGACAGAGCTTCACAGCTTCTCTCTGAGAGGTTACAGCCACTCAGTCTGAGGAGACAGGGAGGAAAATCTGTTATTAAAAAATTCCTCATAATATTTTTTTTTTTCCTATCAAAAATATTTTTCAGAAAACTTTATTTTACTAGGGATGCTTAAAACAAATATTTTAGTAATTGAGTAATCTATCAATTATTCTTACAATTAATTTGGTAAAAAACAATGATAAAATAAAATCTTGGTAAATCTGGCATAACACCTGTGTTAATATTGCATTAAAATATCAGTCCAGTTTATTGACCATCTCTAACAGTTACTTTTTGTTAGTTTAGAAACTTAACCTGTAACAGTAATAGCTCACTTTCTAAGTTAACCTGAAGTAAGACAAAAATCTGAAATACAATTCAATTTAGACACTTTGAAGAGACAATCAACCAATAAATAATCTGAAACATAAATACATGTTTACCACATCAATAGCAGATTTATATAAAAATAAATGCAGTAACAATCTGTGTCCTTACAGAGCTTTGTTGGAGGCTTTAACCACTGGCAGCAGCCTCAGAAGAACCTCCTCTGAAGCAGAGTATTTCTTCAGGTCAAACACATCCAGATCTTTTCCTGATGACACTAAGATGAATATCAGAGCTGACCACTGAGCAGGAGACAGTTTATCTGTGGAGAGACTTCCTGAACTCAGAGACTGTTGGATCTCCTCCACTAGAGAACGATCATTCAGTTCATTCAGACAGTGGAACAGATTGATGCTTTTCTCTGCAGACGCATTCTCATTGATCTTCTCCTTGATGTACTGAACTGTTTGCTGATTGGTCTGTGAGCTACTTCCTGTCTTTGTCAGCAGACCTTGTAGGAGTCTCTGATTGGTCTGCAGTGAAAGTCCCAGGAGGAAGCGGAGGAACAAGTCCAGGTGTCCATTTGGACTCTGTAAGGCCTGGTCAACAGCTCTCTGATGGAGAGAAATTATTTGAGGTTTCTTAAATAATGAAGATTTCTTAGATGTTGATGTTTCTTCCATCAGGTTGACCCCAGAGTTGATGAAGGTCAAATGAACATGAAGAGCAGCCAGAAACTCCTGAACACTCAGATGGACGAAGCAGAACACCTTGTCCTGGTACAGACCTCTCTCCTCTTTAAAGATCTGTGTGAACACTCCTGAGTACACTGAGGCTGCTCTGATATCGATGCCACACTCTGTCAGGTCTGATTCATAGAAGATCAGGTTTCCTTTCTGCAGCTGATCAAAAGCCAGTTTTCCCAGAGACTCAATCATCTTCCTGCTCTCTGGACTCCAGTGTGGATCTGTTTCAGCTCCTCCATCATACTTGACCTTCTTCACTTTGGTCTGAACCACCAGGAAGTGGATGTACATGTCAGTCAGGGTTCTGGGCAGCTCTCCTCCCTCTCTGGTCTCCAACACATCCTCCAGAACTGTAGCAGTGATCCAGCAGAAGACTGGGATGTGGCACATGATGTGGAGGCTTCGTGATGTCTTCATGTGGGAGATGATCCTGCTGGCCTGTTTCTCATCTATGAATCTCTTCCTGAAGTACTCCTCCTTCTGAGGGTCATTGAACCCTCTGACCTCTGTCACCATGCCAACACACTGAGGAGGGATCTGATTGGCTGCTGCAGGTCGTGTGGTTATCCAGAGGAGAGCAGAGGGAAGCAGTTTCTCCCTGATGAGGTTTGTCAGCAGAACATCCACTGAGGTGGACTCTGTAGCATCAGTCAGGATCTCCTTGTTGTGGAAGTCCAGTGGAAGTCGACTCTCATCCAAGCCATCAAAGATGAACAGAACCTGGAAGTGTTCAAAGCTGCAGATTTCTTTGGTTTCACTAAAGAAATGATGAACAAGTTCCACCAAGCTGAACTTTTTCTCTTTCAGCACATTCAGCTCTCTGAAGGTGAATGGAAATATGAACTGGATGTTCTGGTGGGCTTTGTCTTCAGCCCAGTCCAGAGTGAACTTCTGTGTTAGGACTGTTTTCCCAATGCCAGCCACTCCCTTTGTCATCACTGTTCTGATTGGTTGATCTCTTCCAGGTGGGACTTTAAAGATGTCTTCTTGTCTGATTGTAGTTTCTGGTCTGTGTGGTTTCCTGGATGCTGTTTCAATCTGTCTGACCTCATGTTCATCATTGACCTCTCCAGTCCCTCCCTCTGTGATGTAGAGCTCTGTGTAGATCTGGTTCAGAAGGGTTGGACTTCCTGCTTTAGCAATCCCCTCAAACACAGACTGGAACTTCTTCTTCAGACCAGATTTAAGTTGATCTTTACAAACTGCAGCAAAATGTCCTAAATTAACACAAAAAATAAAATCAGCAACTAAATAAAATCATCTTCAGAAGATGATGTGCATAAATACGATTCCGTCTCTTCAGATATCAGTAAATGTCTGATTCTACAAAGATCAAATTTTTGAAGAAATCCTCTTACTGGTCTGCAGATGGTCAGCCAGCTTGTCCTCCTTCATCATCCTCAGGAAGTTCAGTGTGATCTTCATCACCGCCTCTCTGCTGCTCCTTCTCTGCTCTTCATCATCACCTTCCAACACCTCATCATCTCTCTGACTCTCTGAATGTTCTGGGTAATCTGGACTCAGAACTTTCTGGATCTTCTTCAGTTCTTTCTTCACAAAAGTGAGAATGTTGTCCTCCAGCAGCTGGAACAGAATAATAGATGAAGGAAACATCAGAGTGAAATCATGGAGCCAAACACCAGATGTTTGTTGGACAGACTGACAGTCCTCTGGTCTACAAAGTGCAGCATGAAGGTGACTTTGAACGGAACTCATGGAAAAGTATTTGTTGTTCATATACAGACCATAAATATGGAGTCCAGCTGTGTTTGATGCTGCTGGGCAGATGGACCCCTGGGAACCTCTGAGCTCTGCTGGTCCACTCTGTGGAGGAACCAGGAACAATTAGAAAGTCAGGAAATATTTATCCAACATCCAATTCACAAAGGAAATCACCAAGAATATCACATTAAAATCCTTAAAGCATAAAAACAGAGCATCTCAAGAAGGAGGAGGAGGAAGAGTGTTGAATTGAGGAGCAGAATGCCTGCAGTCACAATTGCCCTGACAGGAGGAGAACTTTCCTGGAGATTGTGAAGTGCACAATTCAGAGACTGAGGTCCAGACAAAAGTCAGGGAGCAAAAACAATCTTTAATACATCTGCAGACGGAGAGCAAGAAATACACTGCATTAGGCACAAATTAGGATCCGCTCTGAGGAACTCAGAGTTGCATAGTTACTTTATTCATCTTTCTTTACTACCGAGGCGGAGACTCAATCTTCGAAGACCAAACAAAAGAAACAAAGGAAAACATACGAAACCTTGTATGCTCATTCACTGTAATGTCTATGGGAGGTGAAAACTAAACACTCTATCTCCATGCAGGGAAGGCCACGGGAAAAACAGCGAGTTCCCAAATAACTGTCTGGGGAAGTTCAGCAACCCTGGGAAACTTACTTCAGTAGACACATCATGTTTCATTAGGTTGTACACCATTTCCAGCTGCACAGAAAAACACCTTGACTGTGATTCAAAAAACATTACATTTATATGACACATAAAGGAACATCATTTAATACGAATAAAACCTCTTCACAAGACCGAGATAGAAGATGTCCCTATGCTGGTTCTCCATTCACTTCCAAGATTGCATAAGAAAATTTATGCAGTCTGTGTTCTTGTTTTTGTCCAGCGAGAATGTCAGAATATAAACACATTTTAAAAGGTTGGTGCTGAACTTGGACCTCAAACAGTTTCCCTGAACTTGAAGACAGTGGAAGTGAAGGCTGTTTCCACACAATGTTCAGGACAGTTTGGAACATCCATCAGCTTCTGATGTATAGATGGAGGTCTGAAATATATGGGTTTGTACATAGACAAACCCATATATTTCAGGCCTCCTGGATGTTGTAGTGGATCCTGTAGATCCCTGGAAGCCAGTGAGCTCACATTGTATCTGTCCTCACAGAGACAATCAGAAGGTAAAGGTCCATGAAGTGATATCTGAATGTGAGCAGTGAACCAGGTGATCTAAGTAGTTGTAAAGATTTAATGTTCCTGCTGATCCCATTAAAAACCAGCAGAACCTCTGATGGTCCACATCAGCTCAGTTTGGTTGAGTTCCAGCAGATCTCACCAACCACATCATGAAGCTTTCCTTCTCTGCTGAACTGCTCTCACAATGCACACAGGAACCAAGTCCTGATGGACCAGAATGGCTTTACCAGGTATTTCCCAGTGGAAATGTGATCCACTGTTAGTCTGACATGGAGCCAGGAAGCAACAGAACATCATCATCAACATCCAGAGATAAAGATATGAAGGTGTTTTCATGAGAACAGAGCAGCTGATTTCTGTAGATAATGGATCAAACCTCTGGAAATATAACTGGAATCATCTGAGTTTTTACTGTTTCACTTTCCAGAGTTACAGCAGTTAGAAACAGCTCACCTCTCTGATGATGGAGATCCAGGAGATTTAAAGTCAATGGGAGGATCCTTTGACATCTCGCTCTTAAAGGAGACACAGCTGGGTTCTGGTTCTGATTCTGGTTTGAATCTCTGATGGATCCTGATAGAAAAACTCTCATTAGAAACTTTCTGTTTGCTAATTTCTTATGTGACTGTAAACCAAAATCAGAACCAGACAGATCATCAACCTGATGTTCTAAATGATTCCTATCAGAACCGGTCCAATCCTCCAACATGTTCCTGATCATTGATCCTCCTGAAAAATGTCCAGCCTTCTTTAAAGAGCAGAAAGATTTGTTTCTGAGACCAACATGTTGGTTTAAATGACTGAGAGAACAGTTTGGTGATCTTAGTGTTGAGCTCTGACATGGAGCAGAACCAGGAATCATTTCCACTCTGACCATCCAAGGAGGATCTGATGGAGCTTCAATCAGAACCAGATGGTCCGTTAGAGACACTGAAGCCCACAGCTCAATCAGATCCACTAAATATTTAGTTTCACTGGAGAAATGGTTGATAATCTGCCATGTTGGATGATGTTTGAACTTCAGAGGTGGAATCATAAAAATAATTCATAGAAAATGTTTTATTTCAGAATGAATCTGTCTTTTGTCAGATTTTAGAGAAAGATGCAAATATCAACCTAGAAATAAAATTCACTTCTGTCTATTTGTTCTTGTGTTAATATTAATATCAGAGAAAATAAATGAGTTTCATTTGGCAAAATTAGGCTTAAACAAAACAGAATAAAACACAGTTAAATGTTTCTGGTCCAAATGTCATGTCAACATAATAGTTTATAAGAGTGAGTCCTGACTGAGGATTTATAAGATTCTTTCTGTATGGAGTCAATAACTGTCCAATGAATGATGGTTAAATTGATGTCAGGTAAACATCAGATCAGATTTAGAGATTCTGTTAACTAGTGAAGCTCTGGGTAGAGACTGTGGATCCAAACAGACCTGTTTGATTTTTGTACAAAGGATCCAGTTGAACTTTATTGTGTTTATAGTAACATGTTCATTATTGGAACATGTTTCCATTGAGATATCATACGTATTACATCTTTGACGTATGAAAAGAAAAATAACCTGAAATTCAGTCCAATGTTTTTATGACAACAGAACCCAACAGAACTTATCATCACATGGCCGCAATAACAGATATAAACAGAAGTTACAGCAGTTAGAAACAGCTCACCTCTCTGATGGTGGAGATCCAGGAGATTTAAAGTCAATGATATGACCCTTTGACCTGTCGCTCTTCAAGGACACACAGCTGGCTTCTGGTTCTGGTTCTAGTTCTGGTTTGAGTCTCTGATGGATCCTGACAGAAACATGATGATTAAAACTTAATCAGCAAAGAGGAGCAGCAGCAGCTTCATCACCACGTCTGTTCTGGCCTCATATAGTGAACGCTGTGTGAAAAGGGCTGTGGACAGTTAGAGATGGTGACCTCACCTCTGACCTTTGCCCTGGCTCTCATCTTCCCCACACAGAGTGGTTTTAGAGGGAGGGACTCCCTCCTCTCTGTCCTCACACTGATCCATGCTGCTGAATCCACATCAGCTCACACACACTTTCTAGCTTCACCTGCAGAGGAAACACACATCATTCATCTGCACATCAACTCTGATCATCCTTTACATCATTAGTGCTGGAAAAAGATCAGCTGCTCCTCCTCTGATTGGCTCTTCTTCTCTGCTTCATATCAGTGTCAGGTGAATGCAGTCAGACAGCAGAGAGGCAGAGGAAGCTGCCATCAGCTGCTGCACTTCTACTATCAGTCCACTAGATGGAGACATGGAGCAACATTTACATTCACTGATTCAACCTGAACAGGAAGTGTTTTAAGATAATTAATTATTAAACTCTACAAGTGGATTATCTGCTCTATTATAGTTCAACTATTTAATAATGTGACTGAATCAAAGACATTTTAAGAATAATATTTCAATTTAAAACAAAGCAGCAAGAAATTGTTGCGTTTAAAATTAATGGTTGAGTCTGGACTTTGATTCCTGAAAATAACATGATGAATTAATTTGTTTAGAGAATAAAATAAAGAAACATCAAGCTGTTCATCATGTTTTTCTTCCAATCTATCAATAATTTAATAATCCTGTAGTTTAGCTTTCAAACAGCAGAAATGAAACTTTGCGCTGAATTTAAAAGTGAAAATTTTCTCTAAATGTCAGAACAGAAACAAGTAGAAAAGTTTCTGTAGATAAACTTCAAGTAGAAACAAAACAGACTTACAGTTTGTTCAAACTGTCCAAACAGTTGAAGACAAAAATCTGAACAACAGACCAAAACCCAACAGAACCACAGGAGAACCAGACTAATGCCACACCTGTACAGAGACTCAACAGAACTGGACTTTTTCCTGAACAACAAGAGTTCAAAGTCAAAGTGTTATAAATGTTGCATAAGTGATTATATGACGGCTCACCTGGTTTGTAGTTTCTTCTTTCAGAGCAGCAGAAGGTTTGCTGTAAAATCAGAGGCAGGTTGATGAATCTTCATGAGACAGGAGAGAAGTTCTGATGAAAATGTTTCATGATGGAGTCATGAGGAGAAAAGAGTCCAGAGAAAAGAGCAGCTGGTTGATTCCTGCTGCAGTAACTGGTCAGAATATAAATACAAACAGGAAATAATCAGAAAAACTAAACTATAATCCTTAACATCACCACACTACTGCAGCTGAAACCACACATTGTTCTAATGCAGATTATTCCTAAAGCTCCTATATAATCATTGATCATGATGTTAGTGTGGTGAGCAGAGTGAGGACAGTCTCTGGTTAAAACCAGGATCAGCTGAGGAGGTTCTGCTGATCCAGGTTGAAACCCTGATTTCATCTCAATCATCAACCTGAATTTAAAGTCAGAGTCAGATCAAGCAGCAGAGAGGTGGCAGCTTGTTCCAGACTCATTATTTACACATGCAGCTGTTTTCCAGCTGTTCTCCTCCACAGCTGGAGGGAGGGGGGATGTTTGGAGGAGAGAACCTGAACATTCAACCTCCAGGTTTTACAGCTGGATTCTGACCACAGTAGCTGGAACAACAACACAGATGAAACCAGTGACTCCTGGAAAATGGGATGTTTGGATCTGAGCAGGTCTGCAGATTCACTGACTGGGATTTATTCAGAAAATGTCTCAGAGCTGAGAAGAGCTGAGCTTCTTTAGACTGAATGCTGGGAAACCTTCACTCCTCCATTCAGTGATGTTCAGGCTCTGAACTTTAAAAAATAAAATCAGTTGGAAACATCAGGAATTTTGTCCACTAATAGAAGCAATAATCACTGTAAACATTACTGCTGTTAATTGAGTAAATTCTGTTTCCACTAAGAACTGTGAGAGTTTCCTTCAGTCTGTGTTCGGCTTTAATCTCCTGCAGGAAACCAAATCTCCACGTCTCGACTGGAGTCATCATGGCAACAACTTTACAAATGTAATAATAGTGGATCTAGACTCTATGAAAGCTAATGAGTTGTTTTTGTTTAGTGTTGCTATTTATAGCAAAAGTGATTATATATGTTATTTTGAAGCAACAACCTTTAGTTTAAATTATAACGTCATATTTTTGGCAAACCAATGTAAAAACTCTTCAGATAGAGGAAAAATACCGTATGGAGGAATAAACATGCCTCAATCAAGATATACATAATTGCCATTCACATCATAGTTGTCACCTGAAACAGATTAGCTAACAAAGCTAATATATTGTATTCTACAGATGTAAAGATTTTAATTTTTACATAAGAAATATGTAGAAAATTATATCTTTATATTAGTTTTATTTTCTACAACATAGTGTTACGTCCACACTAAGAAAAACATTTAAACAGAAAATGACAAAATAAATGTCGTTGTGACATAATCTTGGTGAGCCACACTAAAATAAGATATAATAAGAGATAAAATAAGCATTCTGAGACAACCTACCTGAAAACCAAACCTAAATATGAGAAGATGGAGAGAGTACTGGAGGAGATCATTAGAACCCAGAGTTCATCAAAATGTCCCACTATTTAAGTGGAATGAACTCCATTGAAAGATTAAATGGACAGACCTGCATCCCATAACATAATGCATATACATCATTATGTAATAATGTAATAATATATACATCACAAAATGAGTTTATTATAGCTTTGCACATTGTCAATGCTCTTCTGATTCAGCTAAATAGTAACATTTTAAAGTATGCACTGTAAGTAGTATTTTATCCTTCCATGTGTCGTGGTCACTACAGTGGAAAGCTATTTTCTTATATGTATATATGTTTTTTTTTTTGTTATAAATGCACACAGACCATTAAAGTGAGCATTAGCGCATCATATAATACACTGCCAACTACTGGCCATCCACTTAAAGTACCAGAACATTCAGTTAAATCCAATTATGGCAAACAGACAAAAGAATGCTGGGCAAACCAGGAATATCCAACATCTCCTTCTCCTGTATGTAAAGTAAAACCTAAAGATAATAATACTGATGTATTATCCAAATAACAACTTTATATTTGGAGAAAATCACAACTAATCACTCGTCCACTGGAGTGGACATCATGCATCAGTGGAAACATTGTTGCACGTATTCAGTGACGTGCTGTCAGGGGAGGCAGGTGAAGTAGAGCCTCACCTATCATGGAAAAATAATATATGATGATAAAATTATTTATATTGCTATTTTCACCCTGTGGTTTGCACTATAAAGTACCTATTTTTAATTTAGCATTACCAATTCTGATTATTTTTTCTTCAGAATTGCAGAATTTTCCCATTTTCCCATTCAAATGCTCAGAAGCAAAGCAGGTGAGGCAGTAGTGAGCTGAGCCTCACCTGGCATTGTGCAACCTCTTGCTAACTGCACTGGCTGCCATTCTATGAGAGCATGTTCCTCCTGCCTGCACGTTGCAAATAAAATGACTAAATTATTAATTATTAATAATCCAAAAATAAACATTTAGCTTAAAACCAAACTACTGCAACAGACTGAAAGTTCAACTTTTGTGTGGATAAAATGTGTTTTTTTTGTGTGTGGCGTTGCTGTCAGTTTCTTTGGCAATGAGTCTGCAGAGCTGCGCTGATGCAGAGAGAGAGAAAAACGTGGTTTTGAGTTGTACTTTAACGGTTTGTCCCTTTGCTGTGGAGCACAGCACGAAATTAAGAATATCTACATGTCCAAGTTTTATTGAGTCAACAAAATTATTCCACTGCGGCTGCGCGGCTCAGCATCACAAGTAAAATAGTCTTTTTGCCCTCCAGCGTTGTACGCATGTGCAAAATGTTCTGATGTAAACAATAACATGCAGGGGGTCTATATTAGTAAATCTGATGATGATTAAGTCAGTGCCTCACCAGCTATGAACCTCACGGCTCGTCACTGCATGTATTGATATCATTACTGTGACTATAGTTCTGCAAAATGTACCATTTCCAGCAAGTATTTTGGCTGTAAAAGCATGGACCTATATTTTAGTTTTTAACTTGAACATTTTGAAAGGAAAAAAAGTCCATTGTTACCATTAAAAAGTAAAATTTTTATACTTACCTGGCCAATGGCAGGAGTAGTGACAATGGAGATGAGGATGATGAAGAACCTTTGGACACTGAGGTAAATCAAGTCGTTGAGGGACATGAAATAACTGTAGATGCAGCACATGACAGAATACAAACCAGTATGAATGCCAAACAGGAAAAGAAAATGTGGCCTTAGCAGAAAAAGAACAAAAGACATTTCCAGGAATGAATATGGAAACTCGTCATACCTCAGACACCCAAGGTCAAGAATGTATTGATCATCAGAGCAGATCTTCATATGGACATATGGACTAAGTCTTTGTTTACTTCTTGGAGAAGATGAATCTTTTAAATTTCAAGGCATCTGTAGCTTTTGTGATAATAAATGAGGGTTCATCCGACAGCTCAAGTGTGCCAGTCTCATCCCATCACCATCAAAACACAGACTGGTGACCAAGGCAGTGATGTCTCTAAGACCATCCTACATGGTCTAGTTTCTGCCTGGTTGTAACTTCCTCCTTAGCAGGTCAGTGTCCTGCTTAGGCCTCTAATGAACCATCATTTGGTTCAGGTTTGTTGAATCAGAACTACAACATGCAGGATGTCGGCCCTCCAGGACAGACTTTGGACACCACTGGCCTAAAGCACCGCATGAGATCAGGCAGAGGCCTGGAGAATACTGACCATACATCACTGATACCAAAGATATCAACATGCATTGAACCAGCCTGCAGAGACAAAAACTAAATACATTTTCATCCAATGTGTTGTTTGCAACCTCAGTGCTTTGAACAGTTTCATACAAGATACTCTTACATTTTTATAGGTTTATTAGCAAAGAGACTGTACTGCCATCTTATAGAAAACTGTCATGTTCATTATTGTTACTTTGTAAAAGTGCAAATGTCCACAATAATATCATACTGTCTAAGAGGAGCCAAAAATAATAAAGTGAGATCAAATGGTTGAATGAAAGTAAGAGAATAAAGCGATGCATTAGTGAACATTAGACTATGATGAGAGCTGAATGCAATATTTTATTTTTATGCATTCTGTTAACTAATGTCAAAATATATTCACATTATGATATACAGCATTTATTAGTAAAAAAAAAAAAAGCGCATGTTGTCCACCTCAGTGGATATTTGAATAAATCCTAGAAATTATTTTTTACAAAATTCATTTCACAGCAATTTTAAATCTCTTAAGAAAGTCAAAAACACTTTTGGAAAAATAACACTGACTTAAAAAAAAGATCATAATTAATGCATGAAAGGGTTAATAGCCATTACCTGCCAACAGCCATCATGATTTACAAAAACCCTTTGAAAACTTGAATTTATGAGCTACATGAACATTTAATTTCTCTTTGGGATCAACTTAGTATTTTTGAATTCAATTTGAATTACCTAGACAAAAAATAACCAGCACTGGTCTCTAATTAGTGTTGGTTTCTTCAGGAGATTTTATGTTGGATTTATAAAAAGTTTCACCTGATGGAAACATGAAGCAACAATGTAAAGTATGTTGTGAAAACCGTAATGAGGAAGTGGGATCTTTCCAGATTCATGCAGAAAACAGATCATAAAGGCCTGAGAAACAGAAGTAATCTTGCATGTTGATTTAATAATGATTATAAGATATGTGTTTTTGTGTTTTGATGTATTAATGATTATAAAGCAAGTAATTTCTGATTTTGATTAATTGATGATCGCATGAAGAGTCTTAATGTAATAAAAAGCAGATTGAAACACGAATGATATGGAAAATGAGTTGATAATAGTATTAAAATCAAATAATTTTTAAAAGTAGTTATGTTTGCAGAAATACATAAAAAAATATTGTGTTTAATGATTTGTGTAGATCATACAGCATATAAAGAAATGTAACAGAAATAATCATACAGTTGTGAGAGTTCTGGCAGTTTGTGAGTCTGGACAAGTCTTAGCCTGTGTTCCCAATAAGGGAGTCCAATAGGGAAGTGAGCCCAGATAATCCAGTGAAGATAAACAACACAAAGCAGAAGTGAACAGGGAGTTGACCAAATATGAGAAGGCTTGGGACCTTCCTTGAGGTAATCGAATGATTGAGAAGTTATGTACACCATTCCCCCTCCCATGTGCAGTCATGGGGTGAGAAGGGATATTAGCCCATGAAAGAGGGGAGGCAGTGTGAAGTTGAGCTAACAAGAAGATGCAGACAGAAGGCTAGCAGAGGAACGCGCCCTGGAGCAAAAGAGAAGACTTTGCAGTGCTGAAAGAGAGACAAGACCCATCGACCCTCAGTCCTGGTTCCTGATTGGACCGCTGCTCTGCGCTCAACCCAAAGATCTCAAGGTTGCTGCAACAGACATGGGGATTGGTCAAAGGTCACAGGGGTGATGAAGATCTGAGTATTTGGAAGACAACAACCAGCTCTGCTTTGTTTCTACTCAAAAGATGATTTGCTGTACAAAGACAAGACTCTGACCAATGATACTAAAGCTTTCTGTTGCTGAGATCATCCGTCATCTGGGTATGAGCTGAACTGGACCCCAAAGCCTCGATCAGTAAATTAGTGACAGAGTTTAGGGAAAGAAGTTAGGAAGTATTAAGGTGATTCTACTCAATTTGATTTTTATTCTTAAATAATTTAATCATTGATAATTAACTTGTCTATCATTTACCACAGCTAAACACTTGCTTAATAAAGATGCATTAAAATTGTAATGAGAATTGTGGACAGTGAAATTAATTGAGTCATCTATTGATTTTGGTTCCTCTAATTAGTAAAACCCATGAACATGATTCTAGAAATGTGGTGGCTTTGGACCTTCCTGTAGTGTTTGTAAAATAATGACCCTGGGGATTATGTCGAGCCACTAAATATAATCTATCCTGTAACAAGTGCTTGTTGTTGATAGAGAGAGCTGCTGTTAACAAGAATGGGTGTTGGAGTTATGCAGCTGTTTATGACTTCTCAACTGATTATTTCTTAACTGAATGTTTGGTCAGTTAAGAAGCAATCAGTCATAACTTTTGGATTGTAGGTAGTTAAAACTCGATGAATCTCTCTCAACACCAGCTTAGACATATTATGTCTCTTAGACCTGCCCTGGGTAAGACTCAACGGTTTGGAGATTTTCTGGACCTGTTAGACGGAGAGCTGGTCAGCAGTCGGTCCATGGGAGTTTTGGTGGAGGGGTTGGCTATTGCGCAATAACAAGGGATTTCTCATTTAGAAAATAATTCTATTTATTCAATATTTATTTCTTATTTATTTCAGTATTATTATGACCTTGACATCACTTTTTATTTTCTTGTTACTAAATATCAAAACTTTTCTTTTGCCATAAACTAGTGATATTGTATTTCTTTCCATACCAATTTGTTCAATACTTTTATTTAATGGCTCCAACATGGTGGATGCAGCAAGACTTGGTGCATTCAGACAATTTCATAATACATTTCATCATAGCTGTTGGATGTGGTCCATTAAACCCATAGTGGGCTTAATGGACCCATGGTGGATTCTAAAAAGAAGCTTCTAAAAACATCCCAGAGCTTCATAATGTAGAACCATCAGCAAATAAAGTAAATGTGAACCAGTTAGATTCATTATAAATATCATTTATATAAGGTAAAAACATTTAGGACCCAGTACTCTAATCTCCTCAGGTTTTGGTTAAATTTCCATGAAACTTTGTCAAATATCAGGGTTTCCTCCACAAGGTTCTCATGAGAGCTTGTTGGAGTTCAGGTCCATTCCTCCTGACAGAACCAGTAGAACTGGGTCAGGTTTGACGGCTGTATTTGTATAAATATTAACTTTCTATGACCAATTTGATAATAACATGACAATCACAGAGAAGCAGAATATTTTCCTCTCTTCCAACATGGTGGGTCCATTAAACTGAACCATGTCTGCTGTTGGCAGCAGCAAATAAGTAGATTTATTTTTATTAACAAAATTATTTTTTAAATTAAAATGTGTTTATTGTTCATTAAAACACATGAAGAACAACGGCAGTAAATATACAAAAAATAACATTTGAATCCAAGATGAATTTCAGAATATAGGAGATAACAGAAACAAAAAATATTCAGTAATTGAGAAAAACTGCAGTAAATTCAAGAATCTGATGATAAATGAAAGGTAAAAAATCAAAAGCGAAACAAAACATCCTGAGATTCTCTGTGAATCTTTGACTGAATACATCAAAAAACAACATGTTGATCCAGTTATAATCCTGGAATAATCCTGGAATAATCCCAGGATTGTGTAGAAGAGTTTAACCAAGACACAGATTGGATCCATGAAAATATATTTCTGAATGAAACAGACATGTAGAGACTGAACTATCTTTTAATCAGTGAGATTTTCTAGCAGGATGAGAAACTTTAGACTCTTTAGACTCAAATCAGCTCAGAAACACTGAAGAACCAGAACTGAGCCAGAATCCAGGAATCAGAGGTTCAGTGAATGTGGTGTTGAAGGTGTGGAGGAGTTTCAGTGAGTCAGAGGAGACTCTGTAGAAGGACAGAATGCCAGCAGGACAGTCCACATACACTGCTACTCTGTTAGAGACAGAGGAGGAGAGACGAGTTTCTCTGTTATTGTGCCACACAGAGTAACCATGATGATCAGAGCATCTCAGACTCCAGGAATGATTATTAAATCCAAACCAACAGTCTCTACTGTTTCCTTTCCTCCTGATTCTTCTGTAACTCACTGATATATCAACTAATCCTCCCCACTCAGCCTCCCAGTAACAGCGACCAGTCAGACCAGTTCTACACAGCAGCTGAGGCCAATAATCAAATCTGTCTGGATGATCAGGATATGACTGAAGCTCCTCCACACATGTCACCTTCCTGTTGTCTTCAGACAGTTTGATCTCTCTGCTCACTGTGTTTGTGTTGATGGTGAGTTGACAGGAATCTGATGGAGAGAACAAACACAATCCAGCTGCAGTTATTGATCATTTATTGACACTTTGACTCCTGAATGAGTGATGTGACAGTTTGAAGATGGTTGAATGTGAGCTGCTTTGTTGTCATGAATCAGATGAAAAACACACTTACATCGCTTCAGTCTCCATGGACCTGGAGTCAAGAATCGGCCTCCAGCAGGCTCCACCCTGAAAGGAGGAGGGGGGTCAGACCATCAGTCTCTTTCAGCACTTCCTCTACCAACCAGCACCACCAGGTGGCGCTGCACACATTTACAATGAGCCCAAGAAGAAGAAGCAGCATCCTGAACCCAGCAGCTGCAGTAATGGCTTGTGAAAGTAATCCTCCCTCCACTGCAGAAGTTCTGGATGAGCTGATTTTGTCTTTTTATCTTTCTCAGTAAATTTATCAGAACTTTGGATCTGAACCAGTTTCTGCTCTCATTTTTAGATTTTCTACTTTTTCCATCATTCACTTCAATTCTTCCTTCCTTCTGGAAAACAAGGGATTTCTTTTATTCCCTGATTTCATTCATACTTTGGATCATTTTCCAGATGTCGCCCCCTGGTGGAGATAAACTGCCACATAGATGGATCAACTAAACTTCTAAATCTCTTTGCCTTATGAATAGTTTTCTTCACTTTTTCATGTGTTTTATATTTTAAAACACAAATTCATTAAAGTTGAGAGGTTTGCTTTAAATTTGAATTTTTTATTTCACTCTGAGATCTTTAAACATCCATCTGATCACCATGGAGCTGCTTTTCTTCTCCTCTTTGCTTCTGGGGGCTGATTGGTCTGAAGCTCCATCCAACATGGTTTTAATGTTTCTATTCTCAGTAAATCATCATAGGAATCTAACAGCTGAACTCCTTAGACTCCTGAATGAGTGATGTGACAGTTTGAAGAAGTTGAATCAGAATAATTTCATTATTATTTCTTATTCCTATTTAGCTCCAGGCTCTCCTCACGTTCTTAGTCAGAAGAATTTTCCACAATCAGCTGAAATCTTCCTAAACACGAGTGTTAAATCAAGAACTGATCCGTTTCCTTCATCAACATCTTTTGTCTCTTTTCCATCATTCAAACATCATCAGTTCGTATCTCTAAATGTTCTTCTGCTCTTTCAGTTACTTTCAGTTTTCTGTTTCCATCCCATTATATTCCATATGCATTAAAGTTACTACATGTTATTGATAATAATTATATCTTTCTGGATCAGTTCCTCTATTTATGTTTCTTGTTTCTTTCTTCCTGTCACTGAAACATTTAAACTGATTCTAAAATCTATATATTGCTCTCAGCCATGTCTCTTTATTACTAATTATTAGCGACTGTCAAACAAAATCTCTGATCAAAACTTAAATCCAATCTGCAGTTAAGATGATTTTATTTTCCTCAATATCATCAAAGATCCAGAACATCAGTGGATAACAGATATTTGTGTCCAAAAGCATTAAAACCAGATTAACAGGTTTAAACAAAGATCAGAGATAAAAACATAAAAACTTAAAGTGATCAGTAAAAACTAAACCTCCTCCATCATCACTGACTAAAGTCACCAGGTGAGCAACAGCTGATCTATAATCACTAATAACACCATGTGATCCAGCACTACATCTATACACAACACCAATAATATCTGATTTATGATGTTATTAATCTTCATATTTTAACTTCCTGTCCATCAGCCAATCAGCTTCTTGTATTTCCTCAGTAAATCCATCAGTGGAAGCCCCGCCCAGCCCATGATGCTCCTGGTTTGTGAAGACAGAGAGACAAACTGAACTCTGATAGGAAACAGTTTCAACTGATTTTCTCTCTCCAACCTCTTGGTTCCACATGGAGCTATATTTGGCCCCCTGCTGCTCTGAATACCATGTTATTGTGGCTCCAGTAGATGGGTTGGTTTCCCAGGTTCATTCAGAACCATGTAAAAGATTCTTAAAGTTTTTAATCGGATGTAGTTTGCAAACTTACAAAGCCAAAATTACCAGCAATATTTATAATTAAACTGTAATAAATACAAGCCAAATAATGAATAAGCAAAATAAAATTTAATCTTCACACTAAATGTTTCCCAGCAGACTGACTAAAGACATTTCTCCTCTTCCTCCTCTATCAGACCTTCTCTGCTCCTGCAGCAGGTTCCTCCATACCTGAGAGCTTCCAGTCTCCAGTGTGGATCCTTCAGTCCAGCCGACAGCAGCTTCACTCCTGAGTCTCCTGGATGATTGCAGCTCAGGTCCAACTCTTTCAGATGGGAGGGGTTGGAGGTCAGAGCTGAGGCCAGAGAAGCACAGCCTTCCTCTGAGACCAAACAGCCTGATAAGCTGCAGACACACAATTCATCACATGATGAGAAAATGACAACATTGAGGTAGAACTCAAGGTCTGAACTGGATATTTTCATGAGAGGAAAACACTCAAGAAACTGGAGATTCACCTGTTAATAATATAAAATAGAAATAAAACTTTACTTCATTATGTAGGTAATAAAAATCTGAATTTAGCACTTGTAAAATTAATGATAAAGTCTAACAACTGGTTGGAGGAAGAATCTGCAATAATGCTTCTTTGTACACTGATGATGCAACAATCTATCAAGTGTCCAGCGTTACACTAACAGTTAAAGCCTGATCTCCATCTTTCTACATTCCTCTCTTCTTGGTTCTTTCAGCCTGGAGTAAATGAAAACCAGCTGAGTTTATGTGTCAAGACTTAGAATGATTAGCCTTATCACAGTCAGACATCTACTGATGTTATAATCTGATACTGAAATAAAATCTTATAGCAGGTAATGAACAGAAATCTGGTTTCACCAGGATTGAGAACATTTTACCTGAGAGTTTCCAGGTTGCAGTTTGGACTCTTCAGTCCAGCAGAGAGAAGCTTCACTCCTGAATCCTGCAGGTTGTTGTTACTCAGGTCCAGTTCTCTGAGACTGGAGGACTGGGAGCTGAGAACTGAGGACAGAGCTTCACAGCTTCTCTGTGAGAGGGTACAGTCATTCAGTCTGAGGAGAAATGGAGGAAATTCTGTTAATAAAAAATTCCTTATAATTGTATTTTTTTTCCTATCAAAAATATTTTTCGGAAAACTTTATTTTACTAGGGATGCTTAAAACAAATATTTTAGTAATCGATTAATTATTCTTACAATTAATTTCGTAAAAAACAATGATAAAATAAAATCTTGGTAAATCTGGCATAACACCGGTGTTAATATTGCATAAACATATCAGTCCAGTTTATTGATCATCTCTAACAGTTACTTTTCGTTAGTTTAGAAACTTAACCTATAACAGTAATAGCTCACTTTCTAAGTTAACCTGAAGTAAGACAAAAATCTGAAATACTATTCAATTTAGACACTTTGAAGAAACGATCCACCTATAAATAATCTGAAACATAAATACATGTTTACCTCATCAATAGCAGATTTTTATGCACATAACTGCATTAACAATCTGTGTCCTTACAGAGCTTTGTTGGAGGCTTTCACCACTGGCAGCAGCCTCAGAAGAACCTCCTCTGAAGCAGAGTATTTCTTCAGGTCAAACACATCCAGATCTTTTCCTGATGACACTAAGATGAAACCCAGAGCTGACCACTGAGCAGGAGACAGTTTATCTGAGGAGAGACTTCCTGAACTCAGAGACTGTTGGATCTCCTCCACTAGAGAACGATCATTCAGTTCATTCAGACAGTGGAACAGATTGATGCTTTTCTCTGCAGACACATTCTCATTGATCTTCTCCTTGATGTACTGAACTGTTTCCTGATTGGTCTGTGAGCTACTTCCTGTCTTTGTCAGGAGACCTTGTAGGAGTCTCTGATTGGTCTGCAGTGAAAGTCCCAGGAGGAAGCGGAGGAACAAGTCCAGGTGTCCATTTGGACTCTGTAAGGCCTGGTCAACAGCTCTCTGATGGAGAGACTTTAGTTTAGGTAAATGAAATAATGAAGATTTCTTAAATGTTTGTTTTTCTTTCATCAGGTTGACACCAGAGTTGATGAAGGTCAGATGAACATGAAGAGCAGCCAGAAACTCCTGAACACTCAGATGGACGAAGCAGAACACCTTGTCCTGGTACAGACCTCTCTCCTCTTTAAAGATCTGTGTGAACACTCCTGAGTACACTGAGGCTGCTCTGATATCGATGCCACACTCTGTCAGGTCTGATTCATAGAAGATCAGGTTTCCTTTCTGCAGCTGATCAAAAGCCAGTTTTCCCAGAGACTCAATCATCTTCCTGCTCTCTGGACTCCAGTGTGGATCTGTTTCAGCTCCTCCATCATACTTGACCTTCTTCACTTTGGTCTGAACCACCAGGAAGTGGATGTACATCTCAGTCAGGGTTCTGGGCAGCTCTCCTCCCTCTCTGGTCTCCAACACATCCTCCAGAACTGTAGCAGTGATCCAGCAGAAGACTGGGATGTGGCACATGATGTGGAGGCTTCGTGATGTCTTCATGTGGGAGATGATCCTGCTGGCCTGTTTCTCATCTCTGAATCTCTTCCTGAAGTACTCCTCCTTCTGAGGGTCATTGAACCCTCTGACCTCTGTTACCATGCCAACACAGTGAGGAGGGATCTGATTGGCTGCTGCAGGTCGTGTGGTTATCCAGAGGAGAGCAGAGGGAAGCAGTTTCCCCCTGATGAGGTTTGTCAGCAGAACATCCACTGAGGTGGACTCTGTAGCATCAGTCAGGATCTCCTTGTTGTGGAAGTCCAGTGGAAGTCGACTCTCATCCAAGCCATCAAAGATGAACAGAACCTGGAAGTGTTCAAAGCTGCAGATTTCTTTGGTTTCACTAAAGAAATGATGAACAAGTTCCACCAAGCTGAACTTTTTCTCTTTCAGCACATTCAGCTCTCTGAAAGTGAATGGAAATATGAACTGGATGTTCTGGTGGGCTTTGTCTTCAGCCCAGTCCAGAGTGAACTTCTGTGTTAGGACTGTTTTCCCAATGCCAGCCACTCCCTTTGTCATCACTGTTCTGATTGGTTGATCTCTTCCAGGTGGGACTTTAAAGATGTCTTCTTGTCTGATTGTTGTTTCTGGTCTGTGTGGTTTCCTGGATGCTGTTTCAATCTGTCTGACCTCATGTTCATCATTGACCTCTCCAGTCCCTCCCTCTGTGATGTAGAGCTCTGTGTAGATTTGGTTCAGAAGGGTTGGACTTCCTACTTTAGCAATTCCCTCAAACACAGACTGGAACTTCTTCTTCAGACCAGATTTAAGTTGATGCTGACAAACTGAAACAATTTGTTCTAATAACACAAAAAGTAAAATCAGTAACTAAAAGATATTATTTTCTGAAGATGATGTTAATAAACATTATTCCATCTCTTCAAACATCAGTAAATGTGTGATTTATTCATCAGGTCAAATCTTCATAGAAATCCTCTTACTGATCTGCAGATGGTCAGCCAGCTTTTCCTGCTTCATCCTCCTCAGGAAGTTCAGTGTGATCTTCATCACTGCCTCTCTGCTGCTCCTCCTCTGCTCTTCATCATCACCTTCCAACACCTCATCATCTCTCTGACTCTCTGAATGTTTTGGGTAATCTGGACTCAGAACTTTCTGGATCTTCTTCAGCTCATTTTTCACAAAAGTAATAATGTTGTCCTCCAGCAGCTGGAACGGAATAATAGATGAAGGAAACATCAGAGTGAAATCATGGAGCCAAACACCAGATGGATGTTGGACAGACTGACAGTCCTCTGGTCTACACAGTGCAGCATGAAGGTAACTGAACAGAACTCATGGAAAAGTATTTGTTGTTAATTTACAGACCATAAATATGGAGTCCAGCTGTGTTTGATGGTGCTGGACAGATGGACCCCTGGGAACCTCTGAGCTCTGCTGGTCCACTCTGTGGAGGAACCAGGAACAAATAGGAAGTTACAAACTATTCATCCAGCAGAATTCACAGAGGAAATTATCAAATGTTTTATCAAAAGATTATCAAAAGACCGTACAGTTGCCTGAGACTGCAAAATCCGACACACCAACCTGTGCATGGCTTGGGTTGATTACAAGAAAGCCTATGACTCAATGCCGCATACTTGGATCATTGAATGCCTAGAGATGTATAACATCAACAGGATTCTGAGAGCCTTCATTGCAAACTCGATGAGGCTGTGGAAAACCACCCTTGAGACCAACTGCAAACCACTTGCACAAGTGTCCATCAAATGTGGCATATACCAAGGAGATGCTCTGTCCCCGCTACTGTTCTGCATAGGCCTGAACCCCCTCAGCCAAATTATCAACAAGACTGGGTACGGATACCGACTCAAAAATGGGGCCAACATCAGTCACCTTCTCTACATGGATGACATCAAGCTGTACGCCAAGAGTGAGCGAGACATTGACTCACTGATCCACACCACCAGGATCTACAGCACGGACATTGGGATGTCATTCGGACTAGAGAAGTGTGGTCGGCTGATCACAAAGAGGGGGAAGGTGATCCGCACAGAAGGAGTCTCACTCCCACAAGGAACAATAGCAGACATAGAGGACAGTTACAAGTACCTAGGTATACCACAAGCAAATGGCAACCTCGATGAGGTCACAAGGAAAGGAGCCACAGCTAAATACCTCCAACGAATAAGGCAAGTCCTGAGAAGCCAGCTCAATGGCAAGAACAAAATCCGTGCGATAAACAGCTATGCCCTGCCAGTAATCAGATACCCTGCTGGAATAATTAGCTGGCCAAAGGAGGAGATAAAAGCCACAGATATTAAGACTAGAAAGCTACTAACCATGCATGGAGGGTTCCATCCCAAATCCCGCACCCTGAGACTGTATAAGAGCCGCAAGGAAGGAGGCAGAGGACTAGTGAGTGTGAGAACCACTGTCCAAGACGAAACATCTAAGATCCATAAATACATCAGGGACAAAGCCTCAACAGACAATGTGCTCAGTGAATGTCTCAGACAACAGGGAACGGAGGTTGAGGTGCCAGAGATACCATCATGGGAGGACAAGCCCCTACATGGGATGTACCACCAGCAAATAACCGAAGTGGCTGATATCAGTAAATCCTACCAATGGCTGGAAAAAGCCGGACTCAAGGACAGCACAGAGGCCCTCATCCTGGCCGCCCAGGAACAGGCCCTAAACACCGGAGCAATAGAGGCCCAGATCTACCACACCAGACAAGACCCAAGGTGTAGGTTGTGCAAGGAGGCCCCTGAGACAGTCCAGCACATAACAGCAGGGTGCAAGATACTGGCAGGGAAAGCGTACATGGAACGACACAACCAAGTGGCAGGCATAGTGTACAGAAACATCTGTGCAGAATATGGACTGGAAACCCCGAGATCAAAGTGGGAAACACCCCCAAAGGTGGTGGAGAACGCCAGAGCTAAGATCCTGTGGGACTTCCAGATCCAGACAGACAAAATGGTAATGGCGAACCAACCAGACATTGTCGTAGTGGATAAACATCAGAGGAAAGCCGTTGTGGTTGATGTAGCAATACCAAGTGATTGCAACATCAGGAAAAAGGAGCACGAGAAACTGGGGAAATACCAGGGCCTCAGGGAAGAACTGGAGAGGGCCTGGAAGGTGAAGACCACAGTGGTGCCTGTGGTCATCGGGGCCCTCGGGGCAATAACCCCCAAACTGGAGCAGTGGCTACAACAGATCCCAGGAACAACATCAGACATCTCAGTCCAGAAATGTGCAGCAGTCCTTGGCACAGCCAAGATACTGCGCAGAACCCTCAAGCTCCCAGGCCTCTGGTAGAGGACCCGAGCTCAGAGGATAAGAACCACCCGCGGTGGGTGAGAAGGGAATTTATATTTATATATATTATACTTCCTGATCATCTTAATGTCAGGATTACTCACAATAGATATCAGTAATAATTTACCATGGCAGCTATAGTTAATTGCTATTATGTGATCAGAAGTTCTTAGCCCACAGAGTTTTAAGTTTGATTCCCTTTTGGAGCTTTTCTCTGTGATTCTAAACTGGCCACAAGTGACTGAAATAAACAAAAGCAAACTGATGGATTGTTGCAGTAACACCTGCAGCTGTACAGCACTTTGTACCTTGAATTTTTCCTTTAAATAAAAAAGAAAAGAAGAGTTATTGTTTTATTATCTAACCATCTGATCTATTAGCAAAATTGTGGAAAATAAAATATCTTTTGTGTCAAAAGATATTATACACACACAGCTGTCAGTCTGATGCGTGAAGTGGGGAACGCCAAAGCCCAAGTCTTATTGGTCAGTTTGCTTTTATTAATTTCATGGCTTTACATTTTTCTGTAAGCTAAAAATGAACGAGTTGGGTTTGAACCTCCCGTTATTCTACGTTCAACCTGAGATTCTGACAGTCTGCGCGGTTCTGGCGGGTCGCCGGTTAATTCGCTTTTTTCGTGGTTTGGCGAACCGACCAGCTGACGGGTCCCGCTGGCTGACACCAGCAGATGTGGAAAAAATAAAGGTCCGACACAAAACTATCACTGCACCTGATCTGCAAGAGCACAAGCACCTCTCCAATGCGTAAAAATCAGCACAAACCTAAACCAAGAGCAGCGGACTTTTTTCCAGACGATGCTAAATAATAAAGACATGGAAGGGAAGCCTCCTCATGTGGTTCAAGGAAAGAGGTTGATTTCCAAATGTGCGCTACGAATAAGATGTTTTGGCACAATTTTTTTTCTTCACAGTTTTGTTAATAGTAAATAGGGTTAAATAATAAAAACTCCAGAAGTTATTCTTTTCTTTCTTTACTTAAAGGAAAATGTCAAGGTACACAGAGTGCAGCTGCAGGCGCCGCTGCACTCCGACAGTTTCCTGCAGGCGCGCAGTTCGGAATTTTAACAGCAGGAAAGAGTTTTATATTTAATGCAATTTATTTAAAATGTTTTTATCATTTCCTTCTTTTGAACTCTAAATATAAACAAACGTCATTACTTCAATGTAAAAACATTTAATACAATTATTTTTTGGTAGTGTCCCTAATGATAATGGCTATTTTTAGAAGTGGCTCCGCGGGCGACCGGGTTGGTGACCCCTTTTCTAAATGATTCCTATCGGAACCGGTCCAATCCTCCAACATGTTCCTCATCATTGATCCTCCTGAATAATGTCCAGCCTTCTTTAAAGAGCAGAAAGATTTGTTTCTGAGACCAACATGTTGGTTTGAAATGACTGAGAGAACAGTTTGGTGATCTTAGTGTTGAGCTCTGACATGGAGCAGAACCAGGAATCAATTCCACTCTGACCATCCAAGGAGGATCTGATGGAGCTTCAATCAGAACCAGATGGTCCGTTAGAGACAATGAAGCCCACTGCTCAATCAGATCCACTAAATATTTAGTTTAACTGTAGAAATGAATGATAATCTGCCATGTTGGATGATGTTTGAACTTCAGAGGTGGAATCATAAAATAATTCATAGAAAATGTTTTTTTTCAGAATGAATCTGTCTTTTGTCAGATTTTAGAGAAAGATGCAAATATCAACCTAGAAATAAAATTCACTTCTGTCTATTTGTACTTGTGTTAATATTAATATCAGACTAAATAAATGAGTATTTCATTTGGAAAAATTAGGCTTAAACAAAACAGAATAAAACACAGTTAAATGTTTCTGATCCAAATGTCATGTCAACATAATAGTTTATAAGAGTGAGTCCTGACTGAGGATTTATAAGATTCTTTCTGTATGGAGTCAATAACTGTCCAATGAATGATGGTTAAATTGATGTCAGGTAAACATCAGATCAGATTTAGAGATTCTGTTAACTAGTGAAGCTCTGGGTAGAGACTGTGGATCCAAACGGACCCGTTTGATTTTATACAAAGGATCCAGTTGAACTTTATTGTGTTCATAGTAACATGTTCATTATTGGAACATGTTTCCATGGAGACATCATACGTATTACATCTTTGACGTATGAAAAGAAAAATAACCTGAAATTCAGTCCAATGTTTTCATGACAACAGAACCCAACAGAACTTATCATCCCATGGCCACAATAACAGATATAAACAGAAGTTACAGCAGTTAGAAACAGCTCACCTCTCTGATGGTGGAGATCCAGGAGATTTAAATTCAATGGGTTGATCCTTTGACCTGTCGCTCTTAAAGGAGACACAGCTGGGTTCTGGTTCTGGTTCTGGTTCTGGTTCTGGTTCTGGTTTGCGTTTCTGATGGATCCTGACAGAAACATGATGATTAAAACTTAATCAGCAAAGAGGAGCAGCAGCAGCTTCATCACCACGTCTGTTCTGGCCTGATATAGTGAACGCTGTGTGAAAAGGGCTGTGGACAGTTAGAGATGGTGACCTCACCTCTGACCTTTGCTCTGGCTCTCATCTTCCCCACACAGAGTGGTTTTAGAGGGAGGGACTCCCTCCTCTCTGTCCTCACACTGATCCATGCTGCTGAATCCACATCAGCTCACACACACTTTCTAGCTTCACCTGCAGAGGAAACACACATCATTCATCTGCACATCAACTCTGATCATCCTTTACATCATTAGTGCTGGAAAAAGATCAGCTGCTCCTCCTCTGATTGGCTCTTCTTCTCTGCTTCATATCAGTGTCAGGTGAATGCAGTCAGACAGCAGAGAGGCAGAGGAAGCTGCCATCAGCTGCTGCACTTCTACTATCAGTCCATAGAGACGTATTCAAGCCTTTATCACGTCTGATGGGAATTAGAGGAATTTGGATTATTAGTAGGTTGCCCAAGACATTGTCTCATGGTTTTAATGACATAGTGGGTGTAAAATATTGAATAAAAATATTTTATAAAATGCTCCATGACTGGCTTAATTTTTCTAGTACATTTAACTTTATGACACAAAGTTACAAGTGGATCATCCATATTGTATCCAAGTGTATTCTGGGTGAAGCTTCTTTCCAGCCGTCCACCAACATCATCATGATTCACTTGGCAACAGATGGCTAACTAGCGAGAACATTTTTATGGACTACGTTGATATGAGTGGAGCTCCATGGAGCGTCAAAGTGAAAACGATGGAAAAAAAGAGAGCAAGGAAAAATGAAAAACTGGACGCATATTTTGTGTGTTTTTTGGCAATGATTCAGGCCCGCACAAAACTGCCAATCCAGTGAAGGAGTTGGATTTAAAAGTTAATATTCTGACTGAATCAAACACATTTTAATATTTTATATTGAAAGGAAGCAGCAGGAAACTGTTGCATATGAATTTAATGGTGGAGAGCTCTCTTACAAAAGTCTGATTCAGAAATCCAGGATCAGAGATAAAGCCAAGCTTGACACAACACCATCAGTTCATTCTAGTTTTATCCATTTCACAAAAACAACCCAAACTAAGGAGGTGTGACTCACTTAGTTTGAGCCAGGCCTAAATAAATCAGATGACTATATGTTAACAAATGTCTTAAAGAAACCATGAGTTCGCTCAGAGGCTCACTGATGCTATAATAGATCATTTCCATTCACCAAACCGCACACCAAACAAATAACATCTTTTGATGGAAGATTATGAGGAATTGAAGAACATCAAACTCAAAGCAAAACAAACTGTTGGTACAATAGTAACCAATAGTGGATTGAATGATTGAAGGCATAATTTGCTCAAAATGTACATTTTCAAACAATTTCCTATTAAAAATCATCATAATCATGCCAGTCATTTGCTCAATTTAACAACTTTAAATTTATAAATCAGAAAGTCAACATTATAATGTGGGGGCCTGATAGTGTTTATTTATTTGTCTTTTATGCTTTTATTCTCCTATTATCTTCTTCATCTGCTGTGCGTTTTGCTCTGTGTTTTGCACTATCACTTATGGATCCTCTCTTTCATATCTTCCAAATTGTAAACAATGGATCTGGGTTTGATGAGGAGAATGAGCAAAGGAGAGCCTTTTTTACCCAGCAGAATATTTATACATAATGAATCCCTGGGGGAAGTGGAAGACCCTCCATCTGTCCATATTGTTGGTTGAGGATTTTAAGATATAACTCAGTTTTTTATGACAGGATTTCTGCTTTTGGGCTTGTCAGTTATCTGGTATATCAAACAATTCAGAAAACATTGGCAGCTGTTCTGCCCATTGAGAGGCTGCCTGTCTTATACAAGGAAATGCCTTGCTGTGAACATTCAGACTCAGATGCTGTGTGAGCAGAACCACAAACAAGAACTGGTTCCTCTGAGAAAAATAGTTCAGTTGCAGTTCCTGAAACCTCAGGAATAAACTTGGAGAATTTGCAAGCTCAGCTCAGCAGAACCGATCATAAATTTGTCTGTCTGGAGTTGGCATTGAGGTTTAATAGTGAGAACAATTATTGTCATCTGAGTCTGGCTCCCCACTGAGATGCTGGCGTCGCCATTTTCCCTCCCTCATCCCCCACAGAGCAACCAGGTTGCTGCAACGCACCAGGTTGCTGCAATGCACCAGGTTGCTGCAATGTACCAGGTTGCTGCAATGAACCAGGTTGCTGCAATAAACCAGGTTGCTTTGTTGCTCACCTCAGTTCTCCGTCATTTCTCCCTCTCTCATACCACATGTCCTGTTTTTTATATTGTCAACATGTTGCTTTTCATATGTAGAGGTTTTTTACAACCTCACTGTGTAATTAGACAAAGTTAGAACATCAGTCTTCAGAAACAAACTGTAACATAAATCTTTTTAAGCTTGATAATAGTATTTTCTACCATCATAATGTTAAAATAATAATAGTACATGACTGAATATCAACATGAATTTGCAGCATTTTATTTCAGGAAGGGAAAAAAGACCAAAACATGCAGACAAGATGGTGAAATCACTGATAAACACTTTGGTTTGATGGTTTGGGGAACCAGGCTGAACTAAGAACAGCAATTTATCCTCTGCCAGGTTATTGACAGAGGATAAATTGTCACATATGTGGATAATTGGATAAATGTAACATATGTGTTATTGCTTTTGAGAAACCAAATCAAGGTGTAATTAAGTCAGGATATCTGATAAATCATGGTTTAATCTTTTATCTTTTTTGGGAAACAACTCAAAGTTTGAATCCAGGAAATAGAAACATGAAATAATTTGTTCAGAGAAAAACCAAAGAAACATCAACTGTTCATCACTAATCTAATAATCCTGAAGATTAAACTTTAAAAGGAAGAGAGATGAAACTTGACCAGAAATCAGAAGTGGATGTTTTCTAAAAACTTGAGAGAAAAAACAAACAACAAGAAAAAAAACAAAAAACAAGAAAAAAAACAAGAAAACTTACAGTTTGATCAAATGATCCAAAGAGTTGATGAAGAATATATGAACAACAGTCTGACTCTAAACTGAAAGTAAATGTGAGGGACTGGTGGGACTGATGACATCACAACTCACATGATTTTTAGTTTCTTCTTTCAGAGCAGCAGAAAATCTGCAGTGAAATTAGAGACGTGTTGATAAAACCTTCATGAGGAAAAGAGAAGTTCTGATGAAATGTTTCATGATGGAATCATGAGGAGAAAAAAGTCCAGAGAAAATAACAGCTGATTCCTGCAGCAATAACTGAACTGACTATAAATACAAACTGAAAATAATCAGAAAGATCCAACAAAATAATCAGTAGTTCCTGATATCACCAAACTACTGCAGCTGAAATAACATTATTATAATACAGATTATTACTATAGCTCATATAAACTGTCTGCAATATATATTTATATAATTATTCTCTTATTTCTGAATCATGATTCATTTCACATTCCTGGGTAAAAGTTACTCAAAACATCAAAATGTACAAATAATATGAATTATAATTTACTAGAAGTTACCTGTGGAAAACCACAAGGTTCAGAACTGGATCCTAAACTTTTATGACTTTACATAAATGATTTATGCAATGAATCTAATTTGTTAACATTTACTTTATTTGCTGATTCATTATTTTGATCTGGTCAGTTTGGAGCAGCAACAGTTTAATGGAAGGAGAATTACAAATATTAATGATGTGACAAAAATAGATTAACACTAAATTATGGAAACATTTTAATATTTAGTAACAAGAAAATAAATAAATGAAAGTGTAAACTTTAAAATGTTCTGATTTAGTAGAGATCAGAACAACATTGATTATTTACAAAGTCTATAATAAACTTTCATGGTGTAAAGAAACATTGTTAGAAATGAAAGAAACTATAAACTAATAGAAAATGATTTATTTAGGATGAATATTAAAACAATTGTAGTTCAGTTAGAGGGATTTCTAGTTTGCAATAATTTAGTGAGGAGATAAAAGTGTTTTTCTCTCTTTAAAATATTTGCTAAACAAATAAAATCAGGTTTATGATGTTTTTTTAGTTTCTCTACAAACTTAGCTGGAAATCCTTGAAGATGTTTTAGAAAAATAAACAGGAAATATTTTGCTGCTTTGATTTGGATGATTTATGTAGAAAAGAGTGAAAGTTTGTAAAGTTTGTTTTTCTATCTGAACTTTTTTCAGTCTACACTTTGTATTCTTGCCATTAACAGTAATTTGAACTATTTCTATAATAAAATTGCCCCTCCCTCTGCTTTTTGGACAGCTGGCTAAAAACCCTTGATCCACCGACTCTCTTTTTAATTTCTGCTGCTCCAAGTCGTTCAGATGAGTCTCTTGCAAAAGAGATATTGAACTTTTAAGCCATTTTAATTCAGCTAATATTTTCTTCCTCTTTATCGGATGGCCCAGTCCTCTCACATGATAACACACAATATTTAAATCTCTCATAATATATAGTTGTTTTAATCATGTCAACCTCGACCTCTACTTTTTGACCCTTTGACCTTAATTCTGGATGTTGCATCTGATGTGTTTCTGCCTCCTGTTGGTCACTCAGTGTGGCCACAAACATGTCAAGGAACAAGAACATAGTAACACAGAAATAGTTTGAACACATGAAGCCCCAAGGACTCCCATCAACCCGCCTGGTTCTATTAAGACCACATATAATCTGTGGTGGCCTCCTGACCAGCCCCCGATGTAACCAAGGCAGAGCGCCGTGTGCCCGTAGTCGCTCTGGGGAAAAAGCACCAAGTGCTTCCAGATCACAAAGAACAGCAATAATTCCCTGCTGAGATCTCCACCCAATTGGGAGAACGATAGTAACCAGGTGATATTGGCGACCCGTGAGATCAGAAACATTTGAAATACAGATTCACTGATACAGTCATATGAAAAAGTTTGGACTCCCCCATTAATCTTTATTATTTTAATTTCTAAATATTTGGGTGTTTGCAACAGCTATCTCAGTTTGATATATCTAATAACTGATGTACACAGTTATATTTCAGTACTGAAATGAGGTTTATTGTACTAATAGAAAATGGGCAATATGCATAAAAAAAATTTGACATGTGCAAAAATTTGGGTACCCTTATTTAATTGATTTGAATACTCCTAACTACTTTTCACTGACTTACTGAAACACAAAATTGGTTTGGCAACCTCATTAACCTTTGAACTCCATAGCCAGGTGTATCCAATCATGAGAAAAGGTATTTAAGGTGGCCGATTGCAAGTTGTTCTCCAGTCTGGATCTCCTATGAAGAGTGGCATCATGGGCACATCAAAACAACTCTCAAATGATCTGAAAACAAAGATTGTTCAACACAGTTGTTTAGGGGAAGGATACAAAAAGTTATCTCAGAGATTTAAACTGTCAGTTTCCACTGTGAGGAACATAGTAAGAAAATGGAAGAGCACAGGGACAGTACATGTTAAACCCAGAAGTGGCAGGCCAAGAAAAATATCAGAGAGGCAGAGAAGAAGAATGGTGAGAAATGTGAAGGACAACCCACAGACCACCTCCAAAGACCTGCAGCATCATCTTGCTGCAGATGTGTCACTGTGCATCGTTCAACAATTCAGCGCACTTTGCACAAAGAGAAGCTGTATGGGAGAGTGATGCGACGGAAGCCTTTTCTGCAAGCACACCACAAACGGAGTCGCTTGAGGTCTGCAAAAGCACATTTGGACAAGCCAGCTTCATTTTGGAATAAGGTCCTGTGGACTGATGAAGCAAAGATTGACTTGTTTGGTCATAAATAAGGCGTTATGCATGGCGGCAAAAAAAACACAGCGTTCCAAGAAAAACACTTGCTACCCACTGTGAAGTTTGGTGGAGGTTCCATCATGCTGTGGGGCTGTGTGGCCAATGCTGGTACTGGGAATATTGTTAAAGTTGAGGGTCGCATGGATTCCACTCAATATCAACAGATTCTTGAGACTAATGTTCAAGAATCAGTTACGAAGTTGAAGCTACGAAGGGGATGGATATTTCAGCAAGACAATGATCCAAAACACCGCTCCAAATCTACTCAGGCATTCATGCAGAGGAACAATTACAATGTTCTGGAACGGCCATCCCAATCCCCAGACCTGAATATTATTGAACATCTGAGGGATGATTTGAAGCGGGCTGTCCATGCTCCGCGACCATCAAACTGAACTGAACTGGAATTGTTTTGCAAAGAAGAATGGTCAAAAATACCTTCATCCAGGATCCAGGAACTCATTAGAAGCTACAGGAAGAGACTAGAGGCTGTTATTGTTGCAAAAGGAGGATCTACTAAATATTAATGTCGCTTTTCTGTTGAGGTGCCCATATTTTTTCACCTGTCAAATTTTGTGTTTATGTGTACTGCACATTTTCTTTTAGTCCAATAAACCTCATTTCAATATTGAAATGTTACTGTGTCCATAAGTTATTGGTTATATCAAACTGAAATAGTTATTGCAAACATCCAAATATTTAGAGATGAAAATAATTTAGATTAGTAGGGGTGCCCAAACTTTTTCATATGATTATATATTTTTATATAGCCTATGGTATCTTTTGAGTAATATTCACTAACTATGTGTCCTGTCTCTCTTGAAGACTCCTGAAAAAAAAGAAAAACTTTCCAACTTCTTCTATTTTTGTCCGCCCACTCTCTCATTTAAACTTATCAATAAAACTAAATATTAATTTCGGAGATACTCACAATTGAATTTATTTTTTTTTTTATACTGCTGGTCCAGCTTTTAATTAAGTCTTCAAACAGTGCAGAATTGCAGCATGGCCTTTGTCAGAACAAAAAACAAAAACAAGTTTCTGTTGTGTGAAGGCCATTGTAATGCATTGTGTGGTTGGAAATGTTATGTTTGGTGATCCTTAAAGCATGGCCTTTCCAGAGTCCAGCACCAGTGAATCCATTCAGCTGCATTATGACTCTCCCTGTAATGCAGCTGCAATGACACTCTCTTTGAAAGTACTTTCAAAATGCGAAAACAAATAAAACAAACTTTCAGAGTACTTGCTAATAAACCAAAACAGTTTGGTAAAGCAGAAGAATTTTTAATATTTATCCTTTCCATTCAGGTTTTCTTTAGCTAAACAGCTGAAAAAGCTTCATCTTGGAACCTGACTTGTGAGAAGCTAGCAGATCTCAATGCAGCATGATCTGTGTAAGGCATGAACAGTCGGTCCTCATGCAGCTCTATTGAGACGCATAAAGAACGACATTACATAACAGAGAGTCTTGCAAAGCTATTCATGACCCTTGAATCTTTTCAAATGTTAACACACCATCAGTAACAATAGGATCAAGCTTGTACAGATGACTTGACTTCTTCACTGCACCAGAGCTCAGGGCAGCTATTTCATTGCCATCATGTTTTGTCTGCACAATGCTCACTATGGCTTCCTCAGCCTTGGATAGATCATCAGTTGTGAGCTGAGCATCCATTTTATTGTCCTGTTTATCACACATTTGACTTCCACAATGTGCTGTTGGCAACTTCTTTGTTCGTAGCCTCTCTTTTATTTTCAGGATCCATGCTGCACATCTTTTTAGCTTTGTCCAACCGGAAAAGTACATGAGCAGCTTAGAGATGGGACACACTTCCTCCAGGACAGCTGCACATGTCAGGACCCCATCTTTAACCTCTGGGTCAGTTTTTAAATGGACAGGTAATTCCTTAATCCCTGCTGGCCATTGGATCTCAGGTTTTGTGAGGCATTCTGGCCCATTGATCCAGGTGGAAGACTTTAAAAAAGAGCCAACCTTCCTGCCTGGAGAGGCTGCATCAGCTGGATTTCACTTTGACCTGATGTTTCTCCACTAAGTAACCTTTGTGAAATCACCAATGATGGACACTCTATTAGCTACATATGTTTTGAACCGTGTCGTTGTGTTTGCAATGTACTGCAGGACGGTTGTGCTGTCAGACCAGAAGATTGATTCACTCAGATTGAGTCCAAGTTGAAATGACAGCATGTTGTCAAGTTCAAGTCGTGGTTTAGTCACTTGTTTTAATGGTGCTACCCTTGCTTTACCAGTGACAAAGGAAACACACACTTCATGTTTACGATTAGATAGCCTAAGATAAGATCCAGCACCAAACCCACTTTCACTGGCGTCACAAAAGTGATGCTGTTGGGAACTTCTTATTTCCCCAAAAATTCTACAAAACTTATTACAAATGTTGATTCTAAATCAACTTAAATGTATTCTAACTACACAAAAAAAGAAACTAAATTGGTACAAATTATAATTCACAAAACTTAACATAAATGGCCACGACATGAGGATGGAGGCTCTCTATTAAAACATTCCTCACCATCTTCCATGTTCTTTCAGCAAACAGTTGAGACAGAGCTGGTTTTGGTTCCACCACTATTGACCTGCTGCTTTAGCCGCCATTGAAGGTTTTATTAAAAGTCTGTCAGTCTGCAGATCATGTGACCAAACCAGAAAACACACTGAAAACATAGAGAACAGCAAGAAAAAGTGAAAGTTATCAAAAATGTTCATACTCGAGGAAAGTATGATGTACTCCAAAATATACTTAAGTAAAGTAGTGAAGTACTTTTACTTTGTTACTATACAACACTGAATCAAATAAATACACCACAAGATTCGTTGTATTTCATTGAGATGTTAAGGAACAGACCACCACAAGGTCCAGAACCTTTGTGAAGTCAATGAAAGCGATTGATGGTTTTAAATACTTTACAAAAGAAAGTAAGATGCTTTTGTGCGAGTCAACGTGTCTCCTGCATCAGGTAAAGCTGCAAGTCTTTCAGGTTTTGTTTTTACCACCTTTGCACATCTGATAGGCAACATTGTTGCCATTCTTCTTGACAAAATAAAAAAACAAACTCATCCAGTGTGAATGGAGACTGTCTGTGAGTATCGATTTACAAGTCTTTTAAGAGATGTTGAATTGAGGTTTGGATTTTGTCTGCCTCATTCTAAATCAGGACATGGTTTAAGTAAATGAGTAGTTTTGACTGCGTGTCTAGGGATGTTGTCTGAGGTTTGTTCTCTAACAAACATCTGAGTACATCAGTCGACTGCTTTCTGACATCTAAAAATCATTTTATTTTGAGGAATCAAACTACAGCATATTTAAATTGATCTTTTTCTTAAGAAAACTTCAAAAACCATAGAACTATCTTCTTCCACTTTGAAATTATACATTGTCTTGTGTTGTAGATAATGTAACATCCATTTGCTGCTGTAATGAGACAAATTATTAAAAACAGTTCAAGGATAAGTAATCTTTTGTAAGGCACACTGCTTCAGTATGGTTTAAAACATGGTGGCACAAGGCTGTCAGGTTCACCATCGCCCTCCACCTGGACAATTTAGCTGAACAAAACACCAAGGTCCAATAGGACAGGCAGTCAAAGTGAATGATTCCCCACATTGATCTGTTCTTTTTTTCTGCTTTCTCGTGGGTCTGAAAACACAAAAGACTTGACATGTGTGATGTTCTCTTTGATAACTGCCTTTTCGGACGGCAATTGTGAGCTGATAGAGCCAATGAACAAATTGATTTACTTGGTGCTTGTGAAAGGTAGTTTCTTGTTTCAAAGGCTCCTGAAGTTGTCCACAGATCTCAGTCCTTGCACCTTTTTCAAACGTAGCAGCAGGTGTTTTATTTCTGGCCGTGTCTTTTTGTCTTTCAAATATCCTTCTTTGACAAAATCCTTCAGAGCCACTGAAGCAGAAATAAAAGCCCTTTGTGGGATGGCTCACTCTGCCAAAGTTTTATAGAGTGGACTTTAGCTCTGGCATATTCTTGTTTATATCCACATGTATTCCACACTCAGCACAAGACTAAGAAATCATGCAAGAATAACATGCAAGAAAGAGCATGACATGTACCGACCATCAGGCATGGAGTCTTTGAAATATAAACTGATTGGGTCTGGTTTTAATTTACAAAGTCAAACTGAAAATAGCAGCACATGAAGTCACAAAGTTGATAAAAGTCTGTCTTTAAAACATTGCTAACCTGTTTTTCACTTTTTGTCAAAAGATACTCAAAAGTTCTTGGCAGGTGGGAGACAATATGAATCTAACTGGTCAGTGATGTTGCCACGGCCGTTTAAAAGGTTTAGTGGTCGACATAAAATGTTTGTTCAGATTAAGGAAGATTGTCTTCATTCATGTTTGAGCAGTCAATGACGACTAATCTGTGATTTGGTAAAGCAAAATAATCCAAATCAGAGCAGAAAGTAGATGGCACTAAATTCATGCAAATGCAAATCTGCCCATCAATAATTTGCACTTGCTTATGCGACAGGTTGGGGTTGTTTTTAGTTCAGCCACAAACACAGAACATGCAGGAAAATGTTCAGAGAGAAAGATGTGGTTCTTTCACTTTTCATAACTTGACTGAGTAAAAACAGAACTGTGCTTCTGAATGCATATAATGCACAATTGTAGATTCCTAAAGGCCTCAGAATAATGCGTTTCTGTAGCTTGTTGATTTTATATCACAGAATGACAAGAATGCATCAAAAGCATTGAAAGCACTGATTAAAGTTTAGAAGAGATACGATTGGACAAACTGTGTGAACAAATTAAGGGGCAAAATCACAAAGATATTTCCAGTAGCTAATTGTGTGTGGACAATTTCAGCTAACTCTGAAAGCAGCAACAGAAACATGTTTTCTAATTTCTTCACAAAGCCAATAGTCTTTCTCAGCTTCTCAGCAGTTTGTTCACTGATTTAGTTGACTATGTCCTTGTCTGTCTGTCTATTTACGTAAAAAGTAGGAAAATAGTTGCAGAATTTGAAAAATTAGAATTTATTTGCACAAATTAGATTTCATGGCAAAAATACTGTGTGGTTAGAAATCCTGACAAATGGAAAAATAAAACGGTTGGCAACTGTGGAGCATTTTATCAATAGTTTTACTGATATGGACATTTAATGCTAGTGCAGCACAAGTTAGTCTGGATCTTCCTGCAGCTTTAGATCACAGTTTTCTTCCTCTTAAACATGAATCTCTTTGAAGCCACTGCTTTCATTTCTTGTTGCTTTCATGGGCTGTAAGGTCAAAGGTCAAGCTGGCGTCTTTCTTTGGCATTTTTTGTGATAATTACAGCAAGATAATAAACTTGTGTTTCAGCAGCAGGAATGTTGTAAAGATGGGATTGGCGACAGGATGACATGGGAAGCGATTCACATGAGTTTAAATGGAGTTTGAGGCCTGAAGCATCAGAGAAAGTTTGGATGAGACGGATAACAGGAATTTGGTCGGCATCTCTCAGAAACAGAGTCGCGTCATCAGCAACTGGACTGATACACATTTCTCCATCAGCAACTGGGATGCGGCGCATTTTGTTTCCCAGAATAAATGTTGCAAGAAGTTGGGCTGCCATCAGGAATAAATAGGGGAAACTGGGCGGCCCAGTCTCTCTCCTCTGGATACTGGGAATCTGGGACAGGAACCAGTTTAACACAGCAGTTACCTTCTAGTAAAGAGGCTGGATATGAAATATGGCCTGAAAGCAAATGTTTCTAAGCTCCCATACGTAAAGCCGTCCTCTAGAGAGTCAGAAGCCTTATAAAAGTCCAACAAGCAAATCAAGCTGTTATCATTGATTGGTTCTGAAGGGTCCAGTAGATCCAGCACAAGCCTCAGGTTGTTTGTGTCTGTGGGACATGAAGCCTGATTGAGATTCATCAATAATAGAACTGAGGGTTTGTTTCATTCTTCTGGCCAAATCCAAACTTTCCAGTCATTGTTCAGTCAGCAAATAGGTCTCCAGTTGTCAATGGGTAACTTGTCTTTGCCAGCCTTTGGGATCAGAGTAATAAGGCCTTGTGTTAAAGTAGGAGGCAATTCTCCACCATCAATACTTTCTGAAAGAGCCTGAGAATAAAGGGACTCACATCTTTGACACATTTCTCATAAAGCTACTTGACAGCCCATCACTACCTGCTGATTGGTTGTTTTAAGGCTTCAAATATCCTCTTCTACTTCCTGTAGCGTGAGGTTAGCATCACACATTTTGTTCTCAGATCAACTTCACAATGTTTCATGGAGTCAATCAGAAAAGAAGCTTTTTCATGGGAGTCTTCAGAGGAGTAGAGGTTGTTGTAGGAACTGGAACCAAATGAACCAAGAGTTTTATGGTCTGATACAATCTTGTCATGAACTTTAAGTGAGTCTAAAGTCTCATGAAGTTTAGATTGTTCTAAACCAAAACAGTAGGAAGAACACTGCTCCCCTTCCTCCAACCATCTGGCTCCAGACCTGACAAACGGGCCTCCAGCTTCTGTTTCTATATTTCATCCAGTTTAGTTTCACCTTCACTAAGGAGAGAAAGGTCATCCTCATGAAGGTCATCATGGCTGATCCTGGATGAAGAAGCTGTCTGAGAGCAAAGACTTTCTTCCTCTTGCCTTCTCTTTTCTGCAAGGTTCCTGCTGAAGGATCTGCTGGATTTTCCTCTGTCATATTTGAACAGTTCCCAAAAAGGACTAAAGGAGTTTTGTCTCCAGGCTTTTCCTCCCAGCGGGATTTAATCAGGGATCTGATGCTTTCAGTAACATCCTCATATGAGAGAAGACTGTTGTTCCTCTTCCAACAGACGGCTCTAGGAATGCCGGGCGTCCAGAGCCAAAGGCTTAACGGGATTATTTCACGGTCAGAGAAAGGAGCAGGGTGCGTATCAATATTAACAGCAGCAGAACCGACTGGCTTTGATACCAGCCAAAAGTCAATACGGACTTTTTAGAAAGGTCTTTGGTAGGGAGGAAAAGATCAGGTTTATTGCTGCCGATTCCGATACCGATCACCATGAGGCCCATCTTTGCTGATCACCTGGATCCGCTGATTATTTTTCATCTTAGTTAGAAATGATACTATGTGATGTGGCAAAATAAAAATGGATCTGCTTATAAATTCACCTCATTAACGTAAACATGCAACAAACTTGCAGGCACAAAACAGCAGCTACTGAGTCAAAAGAAGTGAAAAACCTGCAACCAGTTCAACAACATGAACAGTAAAGTTTTCTGTAGCATAAATTATACATGAGCCAATAATCTCACAGCATTATTATATCAAATAATGTCCAGTAAAACAGGGAAACATTCATTCAAAGTAAAAATGCAGGTTGAACCAAAATCAACAATCCAAAGTTAATGAATCAAAACTTCCTGAGAGTGTAACACTCGCGACGTGTTAACAGTTAAAACAACAATAATAGGACCAGTGTTAGGTTCGGCTGCTGGAGTGGAAATTGAGCAAGTATATAAATGACCACAGACAAGGTAAAGTAAGTTTAACTGCCGGCTTACTATTAGTTGAAAAAGGGGGGGGGAGGAACAATAGACAATATATAAATACAAACAATTGATAAACAATAACACAAAATCAATTCAAAATAATTTCCTGTTCTTCCAGAATAATCCCTGTTTGAACTTTTAAACCTAATGTTACGTTTTAAGGGATGCTGTTTATTTAACCTAAATTGTAGTTCTAATTTAGTTCTAGCTAAGAAGGTTAATCTAATTAATTTTATTCTTTTAAAATCTATTTTAGGTGTTTAGTTTTATTTTAAGAGATTATGATATATAAATATATTTTTAATCTCCTATTTTAACTAACTGGTTTCTATTTTCACCCACAAAAAATGTACAATCCACACCAATAATGTGCATGAATACAATTCAAAAGGAAAAAATAAAACACAATAATAATAATCCAGTAAAATACTGAACAACTTGTGCTCCAATCAGTCTTTCCTTATGGTGATTTTGAAGGGTTGATCCTGGTTCTCTAGATCCGCTTTTCTGGGTTCCTGGGTCAACGGCTCGCCATCGTAGTCCAATTCGGCAATTTGGCTCGGAAATTCCCGGTCCGGCTTGAGTAGAACTTCATAAAAAAAGCCAAGTCCAACAGACAACACTCTTAAAAAAACTCCTCCTCCAAAAATGAGGGAAAAGTTTCCAGCTTTTCGTAGCCTTGCTAATCGGCGGTTCGCTTTGATCTCCCTTAGCTCAGCACGACTCTTCGCTCTCTCTCTCGGTCTGTCTCTCTCTCTCTCGGTCTGTCTCTCTCTCTCTCTCGGTCTGTCTCTCTCTCTCTCGGTCTGTCTCTCTCTCTCTCGGTCTGTCTCTCTCTCTCTCGGTCTGTCTCTCTCTCTCTCTCGGTCTGTCTCTCTCTCTCTCGGTCTGTCTCTCTCTCTCGGTCTGTCTCTCTCTCTCTCTCGGTCTGTCTCTCTCTCTCTCGGTCTGTCTCTCTCTCTCGGTCTGTCTCTCTCTCTCTCGGTCTGTCTCTCTCTCTCTCGGTCTGTCTCTCTCTCTCTCGGTCTGTCTCTCTCTCTCTGTCTGTCTCTCTCTCTCTCTCGGTCTGTCTCTCTCTCTCGGTCTGTCTCTCTCTCTCTCGGTCTGTCTCAATCTCTCTCTCTCTCGGTCTGTCTCTCTCTCTCGGTCTGTCTCTCTCTCTCTCGGTCTGTCTCTCTCTCTCTCTCTCGGTCTGTCTCTCTCTCTCTCGGTCTGTCTCTCTCTCTCTCTCTCTCGGTCTGTCTCTCTCTCTCGGTCTGTCTCTCTCTCTCTCTCTCTCGGTCTGTCTCTCTCTCTCTCTCTCGGTCTGTCTCTCTCTCTCTCTCGGTCTGTCTCTCTCTCTCTCGGTCTGTCTCTCTCTCTCGGTCTGTCTCTCTCTCTCTCGGTCTGTCTCTCTCTCTCGGTCTGCAATGAGTTGAAAAGGAAAGACAAAAATGCATTTTTTGGAATTGCTCACTTGGGCACAAAGCAATTCGATCTGCTGTAAAACAAACCTTTTTATGAGGATGTGTATTCCCTTAATTTAAATATATGCATTAGAAGGTGTGTTCTTCCCTTGTAGGGCTGTTTAATGTTAATTTTATTACTCTGCTTGAGACCTGTTAAAATCCAAAGCCAAATATATGGAGAAAACAAAGGTTATTCTCAAACAGGGTCTTCCTGTACCAGTCTCCTCCCTTAAACATTCCAGACCAGAATCTTTAAACTGCAACTAGACCTGATTATTCTGCTGCCTCAGCGATTCATCAAGAAACTGATTCCTGTTATAAACAAACTGACACAGAAATCTGGTGTCAGATGATAACTATGAGTTTGGATCTAAAAACTGCAGGATTATCTTCTTTTAGAAAAAAACTCTTAGAATACCTGAAATATTTTAACTTCTAAGACTTTTAGTTTCCTAATCCTGTTCTATTTTAGTAATCTAAGTTTCATGCAAATTATGGTTAGACACTAACTAGTTCAAAACCTGCTGTTTATACTTAAAAGAAATGTCGTAATACATTTGATTATACTTATAGAATAATTGTTTTCTAAATGTTTTAATGTTTTACTGAACTCCTAAAAGAACACAAAAGAATTTGACTCATCTTGTGAACAGGCAGACCCCTCTGTCTGCAGGCACCCCTGTAATTTATGTAAGGTTCAGAGAGTCAGGAGTTGTTTTAGTTTGGATCTTTATCTTAGTCTACCTAACTTAAAATCTACTCAAAATATTAATAATACATCTAATATATAACTTATATTCACAACATTAGTTAACTGATTAATGTTGGTTCTGTTTGGCTTTTGGATTTTTCTCCAAAGAGAAAAATGTTCTGCAGGTTCTGAGTTTCAGGTAGTAGTTCTGAATGAAACAGAAAATATTAAGATTTTCCCACTTTATGCTTCAAAGCATTGACCTCTGACCTTCATGGGATGGAAATGTTTTACTATAATTAGGACATTGTGAAAGGCAGAGTTGATGAAAAAATCTTTTTAATACAAATATTTAAATTTGAACAGGAAAAGAACAGAATGAGCAGCAAATGAACAAAGGCAGAAGAAAAATGTTTTAAAACACATGAAGAAAAACTGCAGCAAATTTACAAAAGGACGATTTAATATTCAAATCTGACATGTTGAGAAAAATAGGAGCCGATAGAAACAGAAAATGATCAGAATGAGAAAACCTGATCAATATTTCAATGATATCAATGATATCTGATGAATGAAAGAAAAAAATAAGAGAAACAACATCTTGATATTCAGTGTGAAGCTTTGACTGGAAACAGACAGAAAATCCTGGAATATCCTGGAATAATCCCAGCTTCCATTTTAAAGAATTGGAAGAAGAAAAAGTTTCCAAGGACTCAATCAGAATCGTTTCTCTAAGAAATAGATTGTAGAGACTGAACTATCTGTTCAACAGTGAGAGAGTTTCTCTGACAGGAGGAAAAACTTTAGACTCTTTAGACTCAAATCAGCTCAGAAACACTGAAGAACCAGAACTGGACCAGAATCTAAATCCAGGAATCAGAGGTTCAGTGAATGTGGTGTTGAAGGTGTGGAGGAGGATCAGTGAGTCAGAGGAGACTCTGTAGAAGGACAGAATGCCAGCAGGACAGTCCACATACACTGCTACTCTGTTAGAGACAGAGGAGGAGGAGAGACGAGTTTCTCTGTTATTGTGCCAAACAGAGAAACCATTAATATCAGAGCATCTCAGACTCCAGGAATGATCATTATATCCAAACACACAGTCTATACTGTATCCTTTCCTCCTGATTCTTCTGTAACTCACTGATATATGAACATTTCCTCTCCATTCGACCTCCCAGTAACAGCGACCAGTCAGACCAGTTCTACACAGCAGCTGATACCAGTAATCAAATCTGTCTGGATGATCAGGATATGACTGAAGCTCCACACATGTCACCTTCCTGTTGTCTTTAGACAGTTTGAGTTTTCTGTTCACTGTGTTTGTGTCGATGGTGAGTTGACAGGAATCTGATGGAGAACAAACACAATCCAGCTGCAGTTATTGACCATTTATTGACACTTTGACTCCTGAATGAGTGATGTGACAGTTTGAAGATGGTTGAATGTGAGCTGCTTTGTTGTCATGAATCAGATGAAAAACACACTTACATTTCCTCAGACCTGGAGTCAAGAATCGGCCTCCAGCAGGCTCCACCCTGAAAGGAGGAGGGGGTCAGACCATCAGTCTCTTTCAGCAGCAAACATGGACATTACATGTCTCTCAGACACACATTGTCCTCCACTGAGACAGGAACAGTCCAACATCTGGACTGCAAACTGCAGTGGATGTAGGAAGGACAGTTGGTGCTGCTGCAGCACAACTCATTTCTCCAAACACAGGAAAAGCTCCAACAGAGAGGAGAAAGGAAATCCCTCAGTAACAACCTGAAGAAACTCACTGAAGCCTAAAAGGACATCAGGAAACTAAGGAAACATTTCTGGAAGCTCCACCTGATTTAATAATCAGCATTAAAATACAATCAATCTAAACTCTGATCAACACCTGGATACCTGATCCATCCACACTCCCACACACAGATGAAGGAATGAAACACTAAACAGCCCTGCTGCTGAAAACCTGCTGTGGCCTCACTGTAAAATCCAGAAATACAAACATTAAAAAGGAGAAGCTGCATCACATTCAACAAAGATTCAACAAGAATCAAAGATTTAATCTCTGAGCTCAGACTCACAAACCAGGGAGAGGCTTCCATCATCACACACCTCTGACAAACACCTCCAACCTTTCAGCACTTCCTCTACCAACCAGCACCACCAGGTGGCGCTGCACACATTTACAATGAGCCCAAGAAGAAGAAGCAGCATCCTGAATCCAGCAGCTGCAGTAATGGCTTGTGAAAGTGTCCAAGGAGCATCTGGAACCAGAACCAGCAGATCCAACAGTCCAGAGAGTCTTTGTTTGCATCTTTCCTCTCAGATTTCCAAGCTGCTCTGAGAGGGAAATGACATCATCACTCTACTGATGTCACACTCTGATGTCACTGCTGGACTTCTACATTACCAGCATGGAGGACAGAGAAGTTCTCAGCTCTGATGAGGAGCTGGCCTGCCTTCACACTGATTGAGGGTCAAAGAAATATTTCCAGATGAAGTCAGACTAAAATGTTGGATTGTCCTGCTGTCGCAATCAGAGGCCAAGAAGAAGCTTCAAGTTCTTCTCCTGTTCAGCTTCAAGTTCCTGTCAGAGACTTCAGCTCCTCATGAGGAGAACAACTAAAGCCTGGAACAGACTGACACCAACATCCTGACATCTCATCCTGAACAAAGCTTTGCAGCATCAAGGTGACTCTTAGCGCCATATATGGACAGATTTCCTCTAAAGGGGGCGGAGCCTGGATTGGAGGAACCAGCAGCAGCTTCCAGGAACAAACCTTGAGAAAACCAGCAGACTGACTAAAGACATTTCTCCCTCTTCCTCCTCTATCAGACCTTCTCTGCTCCTGCAGCAGGTTCCTCCATACCTGAGAGCTTCCAGTCTCCAGTGTGGATCCTTCAGTCCAGCCGACAGCAGCTTCACTCCTGAGTCACCTGGATGATTGTAGCTCAGGTCCAACTCTTTCAGATGGGAGGGGTTAAAGGTCAGAGCTGAGGCCAGAGAAGCACAGCCTTCCTCTGAGACCAAACAGCCTGATAAGCTGCAGACACACAATTTATCACATGATGAGAAAATGAGAACATTGAGGTAGAGACCAAGATCTGAACTGATGGATGATGGATGGATGGATGGATGATGGATGGATGGATGGATGGATGATGGATGGATGGATGGATGGATGGATGGATGGATGGATGGATGGATGGATGGATGGATGGGATGGATGGATGGATGGATGGATGGATGGATGGATGGATGGATGGGATGGATGGATGGATGGATGGATGGATGGATGGATGGATCTGTAATTATGCTTCTTTTTGCACCTTAGATGCATCAATTTGTCAAGAGCCCAGAGTTACCTGAGAGTTTCCAGGTTGCAGTTTGGACTCTTCAGTCCAGCAGAGAGAAGCTTCACTCCTGAATCCTGCAGGTTGTTGTTACTCAGGTCCAGTTCTCTGAGACTGGAGGACTGGGAGCTGAGAACTGAGGACAGAGCTTCACAGCTTCTCTCTGAGAGGTTACAGACACTCAGTCTGAGGAGACAGGGAGGAAAATATACTATTAAACAATTCATCAAATGCATTATTTCCAGTCAACAATGTTCCTCTTTACTGATTTAATGGACTGTTTTATATATAATCATGTTGCCTTTTGTTGTGAACTGGTTCAGTCTATATTTGGGTCTCCAGCCATGAAGGACTGAACTAAAGGCAACAAGGAGGCTGGCAAGAGAAATATTAAATTCCTCTATGAACTAAATGAATCCATGTCAGTTTTAACAGAAAGAGTCCAATGAAGCCTGAGAATCAAGGCTGGGCTGAAGATCAGCATCAGGCTCAGTTTGAGGATCAGCATCAGAGCTGGTTTGAGGGAAAACAGCAGCTTGAATCAAAGCAGAGCAAATCTACAGTTTCATCTTTACATGTTTTAACTGTTGGATACAGAGATGGAAAACTGAGCAGCAACTGACAGAAAACTATGTTTTGAATAAGAATCAAATTACTCAATAAATGTATTGTATAAAATACTCATACAAACTAAACTCATGTTTGGTAAAAAAAAAAAAAAAAGAAAAAAAAAACATTGAGAAACCCAATGTAGGGGGAAATACCCATCTCACAGTAAGACATCTATTATTTTACTCTATAATTGAAAGAATATTTGCATCATAACTCAGAGAATATAATGGACAGAAATCTGGTTTTACCATAACTGAGAACATTTTACCTGAGAGTTTCCAGGTTGCAGTTTGGACTCTTCAGTCCAGCAGAGAGAAGCTTCACTCCTGAATCCTGCAGGTTGTTGTTACTCAGGTCCAGTTCTCTGAGACTGGAGGACTGGGAGCTGAGAACTGAGGACAGAGCTTCACAGCTTCTCTCTGAGAGGTTACAGTAAATCAGTCTGAGGAGACAGGGAGGAAAATCTGTTATTAAATAATTCCAAAGAATTTATGATCTTTCAAACAATGTTTTTATCGGACAGGAAAGTCCAATAAAACTTTGCATTTATTGAAAACTGGTCCATGATGTAGTTGGACCTCCAGCCGTAACGGACTGCACTACAAGTAACGAGGCTAAAAGAACATTATAAAATTCCACAATTAACTTTATTAATCCAATTTTTATTTTAACAGTGGAGGAGACTTGCTGCTTTAATATGTAATACTATGTCCAGCTGCTGAAGAAAGCCTGTGTTCTTTTTGCACAACCCCCTAATGGGACACTTTGAAGAGACAATGCATCAATACATAAATTAAAACATGAATATTTACCTCATAATTAACAAATTCTATCTATCAAATAACTGCAGTAACAATCTGTGTCCTTACAGAGCTTTGTTGGAGACTTTAACCACTGGCAGCAGCCTCAGAAGAACCTCCTCTGAAGCAGAGTATTTCTTCAGGTCAAACACATCCAGATCTTTTCCTGATGTCACTAAGATGAAACCCAGAGCTGACCACTGAGCAGGAGACAGTTTATCTGTGGAGAGACTTCCTGAACTCAGAGACTGTTGGATCTCCTCCACTAGAGAACGATCATTCAGTTCATTCAGACAGTGGAACAGATTGATGCTTTTCTCTGCAGACACATTTTTACTGATCTTATCCTTGATGTACTGAACTGTTCCTGATTGGTCTGTGAGCTACTTCCTGTCTTTGTCAGCAGACCTTGTAGGAGTCTCTGATTGGTCTGCAGTGAAAATCCCAGGAGGAACTGGAGGAACAAGTCCAGGTTGTCCATTTGGACTCTGTAAGGCCTGGTCAACAGCTCTCTGATGGAGATTATTAATATTTGCTTTGTTAAAAAGTTTTGTAAAAAATAAAGGTGTATTTTCTTCCATCAGGTTGACCCCAGAGTTGTTGAACGTCAGATGAACATGAAGAGCAGCCAGAAAACTCCTGAACACTCAGATGGACGAAGCAGAACACCTTGTCCTGGTACAGACCTCTCTCCTCTTTAAAGTGAGGAGAGAGGTCTGTGTACTCTGGAGTGTGAACACTCCTGAGTACACTGAGGCTGCTCTGATATCGATGCCACACTTTGTCAGGTCTGATTCATAGAAGATCAGGTTTCCTTTCTGCAGCTGATAAAAAGCCAGTTTTCCCAGAGACTCAATCATCTTCCTGCTCTCTGGACTCCAGTGTGGATCTGTTTCAGCTCCTCCATCATACTTGACCTTCTTCACTTTGGTCTGAACCACCAGGAAGTGGATGTACATCTCAGTCAGGGTTCTGGGCAGCTCTCCTCCTCTCTGGTCTCCAACACATCCTCCAGAACTGTAGCAGTGATCCAGCAGAAGACTGGGATGTGGCACATGATGTGGAGGCTTCGTGATGTCTTCATGTGGGAGATGATCCTGCTGGCCTGTTTCTCATCTCTGAGTCTCTTCCTGAAGTACTCCTCCTTCTGAGGGTCATTGAACCCTCTGACCTCTGTCACCATGCCAACACACTGAGGAGGGATCTGATTGGCTGCTGCAGGTGTGGTTATCCAGAGGACAGCAGAGGGAAGCAGTTTCCCCCTGATGAGGTTTGTCAGCAGAACATCCACTGAGGTGGACTCTGTAGCATCAGTCAGGATCTCCTTGTTGTGGAAGTCCAGAGGAAGTCGACTCTCATCCAAGCCATCAAAGATGAACAGAACCTGGAACTGTTCAAAGCTGCAGATTTCTTTGGTTTCACTAAAGAAATGATGAACAAGTTCCACCAAGCTGAACTTTTTCTCTTTCAGCACATTCAGCTCTCTGAACGTGAATGGAAATATGAACTGGATGTTCTGGTGGGCTTTGTCTTCAGCCAGTCCAGAGTGAACTTCTGTGTTAGGACTGTTTTCCCAATGCCAGCCACTCCCTTTGTCATCACTGTTCTGATTGGTTGATCTCTTCCAGGTGGGACTTTAAAGATGTCTTCTTGTCTGATTGTTGTTTCAATCTGTCTGACCTCATGTTCATCATTGACCTCTCCAGTCCCTCCCTCTGTGATGTAGAGCTCTGTGTAGATCTGGTTCAGAAGGGTTGGACTTCCTGCTTAGCAATTCCCTCAAACACAGACTGGAACTTCTTATTCAGACCAGATTTAAGTTTTTGTTGAGCAACTGGAGCAAAAAGTCCTAAATTAACACAATAATGAAAATCAGATATGACAGAAAAATCATCTTTTGAATTTGATTGCATCACTTCAGCAAATGTGTAATTTATCTATCAATTCAAATCTCTTTAGAAATCCTCTTACTGCTCTGCAGATGGTCAACCAGCTTTTCCTGCTTCATCCTCAGGAAGTTCAGTGTGATCTTCATCACTGCCTCTCTGCTGCTCCTCTGCTCTTCATCATAACCTTCCAACACCTCATCATCTCTCTCACTCTCTGAATGTTCTGGGTAATCTGGACTCAGAACTTTCTGGATCTTCTTCAGTTCTTTCTTCACAAAGTAACAATGTTTTCCTCCAGCAGCTGGAACAGAATAATAGATGAAGGAAACATCAGAGTGAAATCATGGAGCCAAACACCAGATGGATGTTGAACGGACTGACAGTCCTCTGGTCTACACAGTGCAGCATGAAGGTGAGTTTGAACAGAACTCATGGAAAAGTTTTTGTTGTTTATATACAGACCATAAATATGGAGTCTAGCTGTGTTTGATGCTGCTGGGCAGATGGACCCCTGGGGACCTCTGAGCTCTGCTGGTCCACTCTATGGAGGAACCAGGAACAATTAGGAAGTCAGGAAATATTCATCCAGAATATTCACAGAGGAAATCACCTGGAGTTTCACATTAAAAGTCCTTAATATAGAAAAACAGAGCATCACATGAACATAATTCAAAGTTAGAAAGAGGAAAATTATCTGGTCTGAAATATGTGGGTATGTCCATGAGCAGAAAGATTTGTTTCTGAGACCAACATGTTGGTTTAAATGACTGAGAGAACAGTTTGGTGATCTTAGTGTTGAGCTCTGACATGGAGCAGAACCAGGAATCATTTCCACTCTGACCATCCAAGGAGGATCTGATGGAGCTTCAATCAGAACCAGATGGTCCGTTAGAGACACTGAAGCCCACTGCTCAATCAGATCCACTAAATATTTAGTTTCACTGTAGAAATGGTTGATAATCTGCCATGTTGGAAAATGTTTAAAACTTCAGAGGTGGAATCATAAAATAATTCATAGAAAATGTTTTATTTCAGAATGAATCTGTCTTTTGTCAGATTTTAGAGAAAGATGCAAATATCAACCTAGAAATAAAATTCACTTCTGTCTATTTGTTCTTGTGTTAATATTAATATAAGACAAAATAAATGAGTTTCATTTGGAAAAATTAGGCTTAAACAAAACAGAATAAAACACAGTTAAATGTTCTGGTCCAAATGTCATGTCAACATAATAATTTATAAGAGTGAGTCCTGACTGAGGATTTATAAGATTCTTTCTGTATGGAGTCAATAACTGTCCAATGAATGATGGTTAAATTGATGTCAGGTAAACATCAGATCAGATTTAGAGATTCTGTTAACTAGTGAAGCTCTGGGTAGAGACTGTGGATCCAAACCAGGGGTCGGCAACCCGCGGCTCTTTAGCGCCCCTAGTGGCTCTTCGGAGCTTCATCAAAAATGTTTGAAAATGGGAAATGATGGGGGTGGGAAATATATTTTTTGTTTTAATATGGCTTCTGTAGGAGGACAAACACGACACAATCATTCTTAATGTTTTCCAATGCTATAAAAATGTGTAGAAGAAACATTAAATTTTACAATTTGGACTGAATCGTCTGCATTCGTTGCCAGTGTGGAAGAATTGCCTGAATGTTTGCTCTGCAGCGAAAAGTTTTCAAATAAATAAAAGAGCACCGTACTTTCCGGAGCGCACCTCAATGAAAGCTGAAACTACAAATTTTTGGGGAAAAAAAAAAACTGAAAACATACATCAATAAGGGATACAGTAATTTTCATCAGTATACATTTAGAATGACACTTAGCGATATTGTTTTGTGTCAGGTCTTGTTGCTCATGGCTGCTTTGTGTTACTGTTGCACTGACTTGCTTGGCATTTGCACAGAAATTGAACTTAAACTCTATTAATTTTATATACTTTACATTTTCAAAAGGCTGCCGTTTTATTACACTCCGTTTGTTGTTTTTTTGATGACACGCTTAACGGTGGTTATTCACAAAGAGCGATCGTCGATATGCAAACTGCATTTGGGGGCAGATTTTTTATGTTCCAAAAAGAGAAAAAAATGACACTTTCCCTGTTGCTCTTCATAATAAATATGATATCAAAATCTGATTTCTTTATTGCGTTTCTTTAATTTTGTAAATGCATTCATATTGTAACAGAAGGTTGTACAACAGAAGAGTCACGTGGTGCGTTATTCCTTCCAGGTCGCACTGCAGGGAAAATAAGCATTTAATCATGAATACTAATTAAGTATACACTTAGACATTTTGATAATACGCTAATATAAACACCTAGAGCCTGTTTTGCCTTCATTATAAGCCTTATATAAGGCTTTTACTTTTTTGCGGCTCCAAACAGATTTGTTTTTCGTTTTTGGGTCCAATGTGGCTCTTTCAACATGTTGGGTTGCCGACCTCTGATCCAAACGGACCTGTTTGATTTTTATACAAAGGATCCAGTTGAACTTTATTGTGTTCTTAGTAACATGTTCCTTATTGGAACATGTTTGCATGGAGACATCATAAGTATTACATCTTTAACATAATACAAAAAAAGAAAAATAACCTGAAATTCTATCCGATGTTTTTATGACAACAGAACCCAACAGAACTTATCATCACATGGCCACAATAACAGATATAAACAGAAGTTACAGCAGATAGAAACAGCTCACCTCTCTGATGGTGGAGATCCAGGAGATTTAAATTCAGGGGGTTTATCCTTTGACCTGTCGCTCTTCAAGGACACACAGCTGGGTTCTGGTTCTGGTTCTGGTTTGAGTCTCTGATGGATCCTGACAGAAACATGATGATTAAAACTTAATCAGCAAAGAGGAGCAGCAGCAGCTTCATCACCACGTCTGTTCTGGCCTGATATAGTGAACGCTGTGTGAAAAGGGCTGTGGATAGTTAGAGATGGTGACCTCACCTCTGACCTTTGCTCTGCCTCTCATCTTCCCCACACAGAGTGGTTTTAGAGGGAGGGACTCCCTCCTCTCTGTCCTCACACTGATCCATGCTGCTGAATCCACATCAGCTCACACACTTTCTAGCTTCACCTGCAGAGGAAACACACATCATTCATCTGCACATCAACTCTGATCATCCTTTACATCATTAGTGCTGGAAAAAGATCAGCTGCTCCTCCTCTGATTGGCTCTTCTTCTCTGCTTCATATCAGTGTCAGGTGAATGCAGTCAGACAGCAGAGAGGCAGAGGAAGCTGCCATCAGCTGCTGCACTTCTACTATCAGTCCACTAGATGGAGACATAGAGCAACATTTACATTCACTGATTCAACCTGAACAAGTCTTTTACTTCACAATTAGTCATTTATACAAGTGGATTATTTGCTTAATTAAATATTAACTATTAAATCATCTGAATGAATCAAACCCATTTTAATAATATTTTATTTTGAAAGGAGGAAACAGGAAACTGTTGTTGACATCAATGGTGGAGACTAGAGTTCAGTATCAGGAAATAAAAACATGAATCAGTTCGGAGAAGAAAACAGTGAAACATCAGCTGTTCATCATGTTGATTGATTCCAGTTCATCAATAATCTAATAATCCTGTAGATTAGCCTTCAAACAGCAGATATTAAAGTTTCAGCTGAAATCAGAAATAAAACTTTTCTCCAAACATCAGAGATTAGAAACAATCAGGAAAAAGTTAAAGTGATGAAAAAGTTCAAGAAATAAACAAATCAAACTTACAGTTTGTTCAAACGATCCAAAGAGTTAAAGAAGAAATTTTAAACAACAAACTGAGACCAAACTAACGGTCTGTAGCCTCATGTAAATAAGAGAATCCAACAGATGTTGCATAACTGTTTGTAACAGGTGTCACCATTAGGTGTTTCACATTCTATTTATATTTTTTTTCATCTTCTTGATATTTATTGGCGGTTGGCCAGAAACGTTAGGTGAGCATTAGTGCCACCACCACTTGGTAAGGAGTTTGGTCCACTTGACAAAAACAACAACAAAAAGAAACAAACTATGTCCTATTATACAACTTAATCTGTTTCAAAAATCTAACATAGCCTGATATCTTCTGCTTCCTGAGTCATTTTGCAGAAAATCAACAATATCAAATTTCCTTTTCATGTTACTAAGGTTCCTAATTAACTTGTTTCTCTGAATCATATAATTCCTGCAACTCAAAATAACATGTTCCACTGTTTCATCTTCCCCACAGTCACATTTCTCTGCCTGATGTTTCCCTATCAATAATATTGATCTATTCAATCCACTGTGTCTGATTCTAATAATTATCTCTTCTCTCCTGTTTCTTTCTGTTCTTCTCATTTGTCCAATTCTCTTTTGGATTTTATAAAACCACCTTCCTTTCTTTTCTTCTACCCATAACTTTTGTTTTATTACATCCTTTATTTCTATTATAACTAACATTAATATTCATCCTTAAATGATTGGTTCTCTCCTTATCCATCCTGTCTGCCATTTCATTCCCCTTAATCCCATAATGTGCTGGAACCCAAACAAAATTTACTGTTAGCCATCATATTGATTCTGTAGAGTGTTTATTGTATTTCAATTAATATATCTGGTTTACTGTCTGACTGATTATTTTGCAAACTGACTAATGAAGAGCTAGAATCTGATTTTAATGGTTTTATTCTTCCAGCCATTGAACAGCTAAAAGCAAAGCAAAGCATTTCTCCTGTTTACACAGAGACTCCATCACTAATCCTCTTTCCTACCTTCATTTGAAACTATGGACCAGTAAACGCTATTCCAGCCCTATTAGCTGGATTTTTGATGCATCTGTATATATTTGTAAATAGTTGTAATATTTATTACGTATTCTTGTACAATGTATTTATTCATAATGTAAAGTTTATCTTCTTTTTTCCTAATAATGAAAAATCCACTTCAGCATCAGGAAGGATCCGAGGTGGAACTGCAGGTAATGGATCTGACATATAACTGATTTAAATGAATTTCATTAACTTTAGAGTTTATTATCCATCCAAAGCTCTTTAATTGTTTCTTTTCCTTTTCCCATCCAGGTTTAAGCTCCTCTACTGTTGGATGATCTTTTCTTTGTCCCTATAAATTTGACCAGTAGTTTAAAGATAATTGATTCCTTCTAAGTTTAAGAGGCATTTCTCCCATTTCAGCCTGTAGTGCTGCTGTTGAAGATGTTTTATAGCTCCAGTTCATTTTCTTAAGGCCTGATGTTGGATAATATTTAACTTATGGAGGTTTGTATCTGCTGAGTTTATAAACTATCATCCATAGTCCACGACTGGACCTAATTAATCCAGTATAAATTGCTTTTAATGAATTTCTATCAGCTTGTTCTAACTAAACACCTCACTATATATAATACTTTTCTACATTATTGATTATTTTCTTAATGTGAACATCACATGTCATTCATCAAACCACACCCCAAGACATTTTCATTGTTAACTTTCCAAATCCTGTCCAGATAACTTAAGTTATTACTGGGCAGCACAGCTTCATGTTGTGGTCGAGTGGCTTGTTACAGGATGAGGAGATGAACTGGATCAGTCTGGAGAACAATGCAGGCCCACTGGTACCTCTTGAAGCCATTCCATTTATGGAGGGAACAAATTGGGGATTTTAAAAATTGAAAATGAGTAGATTAGTTGTACATATGAGTCTGGTCTCTGATGAGGAAGAAAATAGGAGAAACTTTAACAATATCCTGCACAATAAAAATATCCAGGATTACTGACTTTTTCCCAAACAAACTGGATTCAGGTTTTCAGAGATGGGCACAGAAAGGACTAATAAGAGTAATCAGTTATTCAGTGGAGAAAACTCTTAAGTCGTTTGGGGAGTTACAAGATAAATATGAATTATGCTCAAAAGATTTCTATAAGTATTTACAATTAAGGCATTTTATCACACAAAGAATGGCCTACCTTGAAACAAAATACATCACCGTAGAAATATTTCTTATAAAATGTGTAGAGGTTCAAGCAGCGGCCTCTCGGAATAAAAAGCCAGACGCAGGAAGTTCCAAACGGTGCAGATTAATCTGGACCTTTCTTGTCAGACACCGTGAAAACGGTAGCATGAAATAAAAGATACATAACTGTTGGGCATGCTTAACTCTAGTATACATAAATGTTCACACATACAAAAAATACGTTTGTCCTTAAAGTCGTCAGCAAACACAGTTTCGTTTTTCACAGAAACCACTGATATTCTACTGCTTTTAAATAAACATGTCTTATCATAAAATCACTATTGCGCATATTCTTACCTAATCTGCTTCCCAAGTCGCTATTTCACAGATTGTCTTCGGTTTCCTTCAGGCTCCAACGATGACTCATCGCGGTCAGCAAAAACAGGAAGTGCGTAACACAAATACACGGAGAAGAAATCGACCGTTCTTCAAATTAACCACCACTAGGTGTCACTGTTGGACCAATGAACAAGAAGGAAAATTTTACATTTAGTGTTATTTACAGACCATAATAAGAGAAAAGATTATATCTAATCTATATAAACACTTACAGATGCATTTCTCTGACAAGTCTACAGATATAAAGCAAAAGTGGGAACTAGAAATGAATATTGTTATTGAAGATGAGAGTGGGAGGAGATCGTGAAAAAGGTTTTTTAAGATCACCCACAGTCCAGGTTGGAAGGAATTTGACTGGAAATTAAAAATGAGATTTTTCAAAACACCTTTCAGCTTTTCAAGATATGACAGAAATGCCACAAATTTGTGCTGGAGGACTGAAATCAGATTGGGGATCAAACTCACATTTCCTGGGACTGCCCAGTGCTGATTTCATCCTGGCAGGGAGTTCAGACAGAAACCAGAAACATGTTTAAGTTCACATTACCGCTGAACCCACTGCATTATAGATTGGGTTTGACCCTAAGAGAAGATAAAAAGGAAGCCCAGTTATTACATATTCTGTTATTAGCATCAAGGAAAATGATAACTCTTTCCTGGCTAAAGCTCTTACCTCCCAGTCACATGTCACTGCGTCACTGAGTCACATGAAGAAAGAAAACTGAGGCTAGAATAATAAACATCATGCTAAATATCAGCTGCAGCTAATCTGTCAGAAGAAGCTTCAGGTTGAATCTAAAGGAGGCTGAAGATCTCAAAGTGGATGAGAGGAAACCTGATGAGCTCTACAGTCCACTAGATCCAGATCAGAACCCTGGAGAACATCTACGCTGGAAGCAGAACCACAAGCTAGAAAATATCCAGGTTTCTATCCAACTGAACACAGGAAGTCCTTTCTTCTTCTGCTGCAGCTGAGAAGGTCCTGCTGCAGAACTGGCAGCCACAGTTCCTCCACAGCAGAACAGAGGAGGTTCTGGAGGAGACCAGGGTCCACATCTGGACTCAGAGTTCTCCTGAGCTTCAGCAGCTGCTGGCTTTGGTTCTGATCCGCCTCTGTTCTGGTGTCTGATCTCCAGAGAGGATCTGAACCGACCCATCAGAACTCAGTGGAGGTGGTGGAGGATGAAGATGGGCGCGGCGAGGAGGTGGAGGAAGAGCGCCGTGATCCATCTCTCTTGCTGTGGAAACTGTTTGTCTCTGATTTCACTTCTTGTCTGCCTGGTGGCTCTTTTTTTCACCCAGCATTAAAATGCTGCTGATTCATTTTGGTATTCAGTCGGCACCATTATTTCAACACTATGATGTTCCAAACCCATCAGTTCTTCTACTATATCGGCTGCAAACAACTTCCTGGTTCTGAGGACATTGAGTCTGTGAAAAGCCATCAAGACAGACAACATGAGAAACTTTAGTGAGGAGATTCAGATGCAGTGGAAGAACCAGAACCAAACAGAGACAATGTGATGATGAATGGTGGATTCTTGCTCCTGAATCTGAAGCTGTGAGATTACAGTGTGATGAGAATCTGAGATAATCTGATGATGACAAACAACAGGATGTTGCCCCGACTGCAGTCATCAGTCTGATGCTGGAACAGAAGTCAGAGTCATCAGGGAACAGCCTTCAATTGGTCCAGCTGTGTTACGCACAATGGATCAGAACCGGAACCAGAACCAGGCCTGTGTGTTCTGTGCAGTGAGAGACTGGTGTATTCAGTGTTTCTGGGCTTTGAACCCTCATCCATTTTACTTCTATGTCAGCGGTGGAGCAGGAAGTGGAAAATCCCAGCTGATTAAATGTATTGATCTGAAGCAAGCACTGCTCTGGATCATCAGATCCATCAGTCGCCTCTTCTACTGATGGAGAGGAGGCTGACATATCAAACCAAACTGTCATGTTGACGTCATTTACAGGAACAGCAGCTTTTTTATCAATGGCTGTTTGTTACATTCACTGCTCAAACTACCCAGGAGTCTAAAACCTCCATTCAAGGACTTGATACTCAACTAGATGAAGTCAGATTTCAGCTTTTAGATGCTGAAATTGTTGCTACTGATGATATTTCAGTGGTTTCAAAACCTCTTTCTGCTGATGTGGATGCAAGACTGAAAGAAAAGGAAATCACTGAGATTTTGGAGGAAAATCTGTTTCAGGGTCGTTGATGTATCAGGATTTCCATCAGGGAAATTAAACATGTTAGAATATGTTTATCCATTGCAATTATTAGAGCATTTGAAATGTTGTGCACACAGAAATTAAAATTAATATTAAAATGAGACGTTTCAGAGGTTTTTTATCAATATGATTTGGCTGTGGCCTTAAGGCAGAGTTGATAAAAAATATTTTTAGTGCAAATATTTAAATTTGAACAAAATGAGCAGCAAATGCAACAAATGCAGAAGAAATTTTTTTTTACTTAAAACACATGAAGAAAAACTGCAGCAAATTTACAAAAGGAAGATTTAATATTCACATCTGACATGTTGAGAAAAATAGGAGCTGATAGAAACAGAAAATGATCAGATTGAGAAAAACTGATCAATTTCAATGAAATCTGATAAATGAAAGGATAAAATAAGAGAAACAACATCTTGATATTCAGTGTGAAGCTTTGACTGGAAACAAACAGAAAAACATGAGGATCCTGAAACAATCCTGGAATAATCTGGAATAATCCCAGCTTCCATCTTTAAAGGACTTGAAGAAGAAAAAGTTTCCAAGGACTAAATCAGAATCTTTTCACCAAGAAATAGATTGTAGAGACTGAACTATCTGTTCAACAGTGAGTGAGTTTCTCTGACAGGAGGAAAAACTTTAAACTCTTTAGACTCAAATCAGCTCAGAAACACTGAGGAACCAGGACTGAGCCAGAACCCAAATCCAGGAATCAGAGGTTCAGTGAATGTGATGTTGAAGGTGTGGAGGAGGATCAGTGAGTCAGAGGAGACTCTGTAGAAGGACAGAATGCCAGCAGGACAGTCCACATACACTGCTACTCTGTTAGAGACAGAGGAGGAGGAGGAGAGACGAGTTTCTCTGTTATTGTGCCAGACAGAGTAACCAACATCAGAGCATCTCAGACTCCAGGAATGATCATTGCATCCAAACCAACAGTCTCTACTGTTTCCTTTCCTCTGATTCTTCTGTAACTCACTGATATAAACATCTCCTCTCCACTCGACCTCCCAGTAACAGCGACCAGTCAGACCAGTTCTACACAGCAGCTGATCCCACTTATCAAATCTGTCTGGATGATCAGGATATGACTGAAGCTCCTCCACACATGTCACCTTCCTGTTGTGTTTAGACAGTTTGAGGTTTCTGCTCACTGTGTTTGTGTCGATGGTGAGTTGACAGGAATCTGATGGAGAGAACAAACACAATCCAGCTGCAGTTATTGATCATTTATTGACACTTTGACTCCTGAATGAGTGATGTGACAGTTTGAAGATGGTTGAATGTGAGCTGCTTTGTGTCATGAATCAGATGAAAAACACACTTACATTTCCTCAGACCTGGAGTCAAGAATCGGCCTCCAGCAGGCTCCACCCTGAAAGGAGGAGGGGGTCAGACCATCAGTCTCTTTCAGCAGCAAACATGGACATTACTGTCTCTCAGACACACATTGTCCTCCACTGAGACAGGAACAGTCCAACATGTGGATTGCAAACTGCAGTGGATGTAGGAAGGACAGTTGGTGCTGCTGCAGCTCAACTCATTTCTCCAAACACAGGAAAAGCTCCAACAGAGAGGAGAAAGGAAATCCCTCAGTAACAACTGAAAAAACTCACTGAAGCCTAAAAGGACATCAGGAAACTAAGTGTAACCCAGGTTAAAATAGCCTTCATTCGAATTAACTAATTACTTTTTCATAATAATAATTATAAATGCGTAAATAGGAAATGTATTCAGAATAAATAGGGCAAAATAGTTTCAAATAAATAAATAATAATAAAAGAATAAAATAAAAGTTACAGACAGTGTGATTTATATTCATGTATTTTATTTTGTTTTATTTGAAACTGTGTGAAGTTTATTTATTTTGTCAGCAGTTAGAACGGTCAAGTGTAAGAAAAAAGTATCTTATTCTGAAGGGTCACATGGTTGTGTAGTCAAGGTGACTAGCCCCATCCCTGCGCTAGGGGAAGAGAGCGAGACAGAGGAGAGAGAGAGAGAGAGAGACAGACCGAGAGAGAGAGAGAGAGAGAGAGAGAGAGAGACAGACCGAGAGATTTTTTTTGATTTTTAAAAACTCATTTATTCACTCAGTGATGATACACATACATAAACATTCACCACAATTTCAAATTAACACATTCATAAATGATAATTCAGAATTATTTAAAGTAAATAAAACACCGTCATAATCCCAAATATTTTGAAAAACATTTAGTTCATCCACATTTAAATAATATTTATACTCTAACATCACTCTTGCTCTGACCATACTCTTAAAGAGTTTTGCACAATCAGTATTTTGTTCATTATTAATTTTAAATTTCCTACTCAAATAGATTGCAAGCTTTGATGACCAAGAAAAAATTTAACAGTCGTCCAATTTTCTTCTTTTTTTATATAAGAAACCAAAAATAAAAGACTGTTCTGTAAAGCTTTCTCCAAATAATTCCAAATTTTTCTTAATAATGTAAATAAATCTATTAACCTAAAACATTGTACAAAACAATGAAAGATTGTTTCTCTTAACGAACAAAAAGGACATTTATCTGACACACCAGGATTAATAATAGAAACAAAAGCATTAACTGCAATATTCCATGCAAAATTCTCCACTGTAGATCACCAACATTTTTAGTCAATGGTGGTTTATAAAGTAATCCCCATTACAGGTTTAAACTCAAAACCGACTTTGAAAAAATCTCTCCAAGGAGTATCTTTTTTTATCTTTTAATTTTACTTTGTTCAAAGCCTTTACACATTTCATATATAATATCTTTCCATTCACAGAGTCCAAAGTGTCCATTCTTTTTTATCTTTCTGTAAAAAGAGTCCAGAACATTCAAGATCTTTCAATTGTGGCTTAACACACACTTAAAGAATGGATCAGCTTTATCAGGCGTTAAAACGCCATCAAACCATCCTTTTATGAGTCTTTTATCATCTTCTGATAACATCCGCTTAAATGTCGCCAGCATAGTGCCTACAGTTCTTAAAGAGTGAATCTCCAATCTTCGAGCCAAGAAACAGCATCATTCATTCCAGATCCAACAAGTTCAAGCAGATGTCTCAACGTAACCACCCCTTTCATCAACAGTTCAGGAATCATAACCATGTTGTCCCAAGCTGAACCAAACGAGATCCCTTGAGCACGGGTTCACGTAACAACCAATGTAAAGATGTGGATGTCCCATCTCTCTTTGTTTCCATGAGGTTCCAAGCTTTTAACACACTCACATAAAACGGTGATAAACACTTTACACAATATTTTGAAAGGTCCATAATGAACAACATTTTACCAAAACCTAAATTACCAACTTTCGAAAAAATAAACTCTGTGACATGCCCACAAAACATTTTGATCACCATACAAAAAACTCTGTAAAAACTGTAACCTAAATGCTGCTTCCGACTTTCTAAATGAATCAAACCTTGCCCTCCTTCTTCCTTTGACAAAACAAAACACTCTGAGGGACCCAATGTAATCTGTCCCAAAAGAAATTCAAAATGATTGTCTGAAGTTTTACCAGAAGACTTGGTGGGGGTTCTAGAACAGATAAGCGGTGCCACAGAGTTGAAGTTACCAAATTATTAATAATTAGTGTACGACCTCTGTACGAGACTCGTGGCAAAAGCCAGTGCCATTTCTTTAATTTACCCTCCATCAGTTCAAGAAAACCTTCCCAATTTTTCATTACTTGAAATTGATCTCCCAGATAAACACCCAAATATTTAAAACCATTTTTCGACCACTTTAATTCATCAGGTAATTTAGGTTCTTGTTTTGTCCATTTACCAACTAACAAAGCTTTACTCTTGCTCCAATTGACTTTGGATGAAGAAATTTTCCCAAAACACTCAATAATTTTGTTTAAAATAAAGACATCTGACTCTTTTGTGATTGCCACAATAATATCATCCGCATATGCAGAAAGTTTAAAAGGTAAAGATATTTCATTTAAATTCACCCCCTGTAACTTTTTCCTGATTTGACATAACAAAGGTTCAATGCTCAAAGAATACAACATTCCTGACATTGCACAACCTTGGCGAATACCTCTCTTTACAATAAAAGGTGCACTTAAACCACCATTGACTTTCAATACACTTTCAATGCCACAATAAAGGGTTTTAATCATGGCAATGAACCCAGAGGAGAAACAAAAGCCTTCAAACTATTCCATAAATACTGGTGCTCCACTCGATCAAATGCCTTTTCTTGGTCGATAGAAATTAGACCAAAGTTTAAATCCAATAAATTAGAGAGGTCCAAATAATCTCGAATTAAAGTTATGTTGTCTCTTATTGATCTGCCAGGGATGCAATAGGACTGATCAATATGTACAACTTGATCCATCACTTTTCTCAATCTGCATGCCAGAACCTTTGAGAAGATCTTATAGTCTGTACACAAAAGACTGACCGGTCTCCAGTTCCTTATTTCATAAAGATCACCCTTCTTAGGAAGAAGAGTGAGCACAGCTCTTCGACAACTAAGGGGTAACATTCCCCTTGCCACGCTGTCATTGAGGACTTCCAAGAGATCTTCAGCCAGAACAGGCCAACACGACTTATAAAACTCCACAGGCAAGCCGTCTATTCCTGGAGCTTTGCCATTTTCCATGCTCAGCAGCGCCTCCTGCAGTTCATCCAACGTTATGGCATGCTCCAAAACAACATTGTCATTGTCTGACACCTTTGGCAAGTCTTTAAGAAATTCTTCTGTTATCACAGAGTTTTCTCTGTAATCACTGGCATATAATGTTGAGAAAAAGTCCACAGCTCTTTTCCGCAGGTCAGTAGGATCCGTCAATTCTTTCCCTTCTTCAGATCTTAAGCAATGGATGAAACGATTTTGTCCATTTTTTTTCTCCAAACTGAAGAAGAATTTTGAAGGAGCATCCATTTCAGAGATACTTTGAAAACGTGAACGTACCAGAGCTCCCTGTGCTCTGACCCCAAGCAGATCAGCCAAAGCAGCTTTTTTTTGTTTGAGCGCCTGAATATGGCCTCGATTTTCTGTGGACTCACAAAAAACCTGAAGTTCCACAATTTCAGTCTCTAATTTTTCAATAGATTTCACCATTTCTCTTGTGACATTGTGAGTGTATTGATTACAAAACTGCTGAATTTTAATTTTACCAATATCCCACCACTGCTGTACAGATGTAAATTGACATTTCATACGTCTCCACTGTTTCCAAAAATACAAAAATCCTTTTTTAAAACAACCATCATTTAACAAAACGGTGTTAAAATGCCAATATGCACTCTTAAGTTTAAAATTATTTATAAACACATTCCCTATGATCATACAATGATCAGAAAAACCCACTGGACACATAGTGCATGATCTAAATATTTGTGACTGATGTCCAAAACAATAAAATCTATCTAACCTTGCCAAAGTTATATAATTCTCTTTATAATGAGCCCAGGAATATTGCCTTATGTTTCCATTTTTAAGACGCCATACATCAGCTAAATCATAAGTTTCAATAATACGTTTCAAAATTCTCCTTGAATGTAAATGTGGCTCCAAATGATTCCTATCTAAATCATCTATTGTACAATTAAAATCACCCCCTAAAATTAAATATTCTGTTGACCCACACTTTAAAAGTGTATTTGCCAACTCTTCTAAGAAAACACAGCGTTCACTTGGATTCACAGGAGCATATACGTTTAGTAAAATCAACTTTATATTTCATATTTAACAATAACTTTTAACAATCTTCCAGATACAACATCTTCAATTTCAATAGACACTGGAAGAAAATTTCTTGAGAAAAGAATAGCTACTCCTGCACTTAGTGAAGTTTTATGACTCAGAACAAGATTTCCATCCCATTCTTTGTTCCAATCAACTTCATTATCAACGTTGCTATGAGTCTCTTGAGCAAAAGCTATGTCAACGCCTTTAGACTTTAAAAGTTCAAAATACACAGCCCTTTTTTTCACATCCCTTGCACCATTAAGGTTCAAAGATGATATTTTAAATCTACTCATAATCACATAGAAAAAGATCCAAAGAAACAAGAAAAAACAGCATCTAAACTGCTTTTTAATTTTCATATTACTTAATACGAGCTCTGACTTTTTGCACAAGTTTTCGAAGTCTATATACTTCAGTGTCCCTTAGCCCATCAGAAGTCCTTTGTCTCATTAACCATTTAACTGAGTCAACAAACAATTTTTTATTAGGAAAAAAATCATCTATGACCACATCCCGTTTCCCTTTTGTCACTTCCAAAAACCTCTAATCTGTTCTAGACTGTAGCCATTAGTACTCTGGCCATCAGGAATAGAGGAATCAGAAGATTCTCTGTCACTATCAGAGTCACAAAAGGTCTCTGAATCACTTTCTTTCCCACTCTTTTCAAACTGACTCTTTTTAGGTTTCACCCCTTTCGGTCCTTTAGATTTTCTTTTAGTGTTTGGCACTTTGAAAACACTTTCATCATCCCTAATCAGACTTCCTTCACTGTGAACTAAATCATCAAAATCCATTTCTTCTTGTAATCCTTCAGGTGTGGTCGTTTGACTCTCTTCAGTTCTTTCAACAGAACTAATGACATCCTCAATGTCACGTTCTGCAACATTTGACAGCTTTTGCTCTCCAGTTGAAACTCCTTCCTCATCATTAATTTCTTGAGCTCCTTCCCCACCGGCAGCTACCGGGTCTCCCTCCCCAGCATCAGCCTCCGGAGCTCCCTCCCCAACTGCGCCCACTGGAGCTCCATTCACCGTATCCGCTGGTGTCATCAGCTCTGGATTTTCGTTAACCTGAACAGTCTCCTTTTGAACCTTTTCAGGGCAGTTTCGGACTGAATGTCCCTCCTGATTACATCCAAAAAACCTCATCGTTTCCGTTGTCGCAAAAATAGTATAATCAAAACCGTCAACCTTAAATTTCATCACTATGCTCAGTTCCTCAATATCATTTTTAAGAATCATAAACACTTGTCTTCTAAAAGACACAACATGTTTCAACTTCGGTGATTTGCAACCGGAAGGGAGCATTTTCATTGCTGACACGATCTGACCGTGACGTGACAATTCCTTCAGTAACACTTCGTCACTAATGAAAGGTGGCAAATTAGACAAGATGATCTTTTTTGCAGGGTTTATTAAAGGGAAAACAGTAGTTTGTGTATTTCTCAAAACAATTCCCCTCTCAACTACGCTGTTCACCTTTTCAATTGAGTCCAAAAATAAAACCACTGCATTGTTCATTCTGGACGCTGCTTTCACACTTTCACATCCGACAATTTCCCCAACAGCCAAACCACACTCCTCAACCGAGAAATCCACGCCAACCGGTATTTTAATACCGTGTCTTCGTGAAAGGCTCCTAAAGCCTGCAGAACCATAACTTTTCCCGGCCATCGCACCAAGCTAAAAAGCTTGGTGAAGCCGAAAAAAAACTATCAAAAACACCAATAAAAACAGAATGTGTTAAAGTGCGAAAAAAAGTGAAACACCACTGTGAAAAGTGAAAGTTTAAACCTTTGGAAAACCTCACACTCGTCCTCCTTCCACTCCACACATGCAGCAGCAGACGCTCACGCATGCGTACTCCAGAGAGAGAGAGAGAGAGAGAGAGAGAGAGAGAGAGAGAGACAGACCGAGAGAGAGAGACAGACCGAGAGAGAGAGACAGACCGAGAGAGAGAGACAGACCGAGAGAGAGAGAGACAGACCGAGAGAGAGAGAGACAGACCGAGAGAGAGAGAGACAGACCGAGAGAGAGAGAGACAGACCGAGAGAGAGAGACAGACCGAGAGAGAGAGAGACAGACCGAGAGAGAGAGAGAGACAGACCGAGAGAGAGAGACAGACCGAGAGAGAGAGAGACAGACCGAGAGAGAGAGAGACAGACCGAGAGAGAGAGAGAGAGACAGACCGAGAGAGAGAGAGACAGACCGAGAGAGAGAGACAGACCGAGAGAGAGAGAGAGACAGACCGAGAGAGAGAGAGAGAGAGAGAGAGACAGACCGAGAGAGAGAGAGAGAGAGAGACAGACCGAGAGAGAGAGAGAGACAGACCGAGAGAGAGACAGACCGAGAGAGAGACAGACCGAGAGAGAGAGAGAGACAGACCGAGAGAGAGAGAGAGACAGACCGAGAGAGAGAGAGACAGACCGAGAGAGAGAGAGAGAGAGAGAGAGAGAGAGAGACAGACCGAGAGAGAGAGAGAGACAGACCGAGAGAGAGAGAGAGAGACAGACCGAGAGAGAGAGAGACAGACCGAGAGAGAGAGAGACAGACAGAGAGAGAGAGAGACAGACCGAGAGAGAGAGAGACAGACCGAGAGAGAGAGACAGACCGAGAGAGAGAGAGACAGACCGAGAGAGAGAGAGAGACAGACCGAGAGAGAGAGACAGACCGAGAGAGAGAGAGACAGACCGAGAGAGAGAGAGAGACAGACCGAGAGAGAGAGAGACAGACCGAGAGAGAGCGAGAGAGAGAGCGGGACAGACCGAGAGAGAGAGAGAGAGACAGACCGAGAGAGAGAGAGACAGACAGAGAGAGAGAGAGACAGACCGAGAGAGAGAGAGACAGACAGAGAGAGAGAGAGACAGACCGAGAGAGAGAGACAGACCGAGAGAGAGAGAGACAGACCGAGAGAGAGAGAGACAGACCGAGAGAGAGAGAGACAGACCGAGAGAGAGAGAGACAGACCGAGAGAGAGAGAGACAGACCGAGAGAGAGAGAGAGACAGACCGAGAGAGAGAGAGAGAGAGAGAGAGAGAGAGAGACAGACCGAGAGAGAGAGACAGACCGAGAGAGAGAGAGACAGACCGAGAGAGAGAGACAGACCGAGAGAGAGAGAGAGACAGACCGAGAGAGAGACAGACCGAGAGAGAGAGAGAGACAGACCGAGAGAGAGAGAGAGACAGACCGAGAGAGAGAGAGAGAGAGAGAGAGAGACAGACCGAGAGAGAGAGAGACAGACCGAGAGAGAGCGAGAGAGACAGACCGAGAGAGAGAGAGACAGACCGAGAGAGAGAGAGACAGACCGAGAGAGAGAGAGACAGACCGAGAGAGAGAGACAGACCGAGAGAGAGAGAGACAGACCGAGAGAGAGAGAGAGACAGACCGAGAGAGAGAGACAGACCGAGAGAGAGAGACAGACCGAGAGAGAGAGAGAGACAGACCGAGAGAGAGAGAGAGACAGACCGAGAGAGAGAGAGACCCGAGAGAGAGCGAGACAGACCGAGAGAGAGAGCGAGAGAGAGCGCGGGACAGACCGAGAGAGAGAGAGAGACAGACCGAGAGAGAGCGAGAGAGACAGACCGAGAGAGAGAGAGACAGACCGAGAGAGAGAGAGACAGACCGAGAGAGAGAGAGACAGACCGAGAGAGAGAGACAGACCGAGAGAGAGAGAGACAGACCGAGAGAGAGAGAGACAGACCGAGAGAGAGAGAGACAGACCGAGAGAGAGAGACAGACCGAGAGAGAGAGCGAAGAGTCGTGTTGAGCTAAGGGAGATCAAAGCGAACCGCCGATTAGCAAGGCTATGAAAAGCTGGAAACTTTTTCCTCATTTTTGGAGGAGGAGTTTTAAGAGAGTTGTCTGTTGGACTTGGTGAGTGAAAGACTGTATTTTATTTCTGTGATAAATGTTATTTGTTATTTGTAAGTTAATCTATTGACCGAAACGGAAAAAACGGAGCAAAGTATTGTTGGAAGCCGTTATGTAACAAATGAGCCGAGTTGGCTAGTGTGTTGCTTTGCGCGACACACAGAAAAGTTAAAAAGGACTTTTGTGCTTGTGGTTATTAAACCAGGTCTTTTTATGAAGTTCTACTCAAGCCGGACCGGGAATTCCGAGCCAAATTGCCGAATTGGACTACGATGGCGAGCCGTTGACCCAGGAACCCAGAAAAGCGGATCTAGAGAACCAGGATCAACCCTTCAAGATCACCATAAGGAAAGACTGATTGAAGCACAAGTTGTTCAGTATCTTACTGGATTATTATTATTGTGTTTTATTTTTCCTTTTGAATTGTATTCACGCACATTATTGGTGTGGATTGTACATTTTTTTGTTGGGTGAAAATAGAAACCAGTTAGTTAAAATAGGAGATTAAAACTATATTTATATATCATAATCTCTTAAAATAAACTAAACACCTAAAATAGATTTTAAAAGAATAAACTTAATTAGATTAACCTCCTTAGTTCAAACTAAATTAGAACTATAATTTAGGTTAAATAAACAACATCCCTTAAAACCAAACATTAGGTTTAAAAGTTCAAACAGGGATTATTCTGGAAACAGGAAATTATTTTGAATTTATTTTGTGTTATTGTTTGTCAATTGTTTGTATTTATATATTGTATATTGTTCTTTTTTTTTTTCTTTTTCAACTAATAATAAGCCGGCAGTTAAACTTACTTTCCCTTGTCTGTGGTCATTTATATACTTGCTCAATTTCCACTCCAGCAGCCGAACCTAGCACTGGTCCTATTATTGTTGTTTTAACTGTTAACACATCGTGAGTGTTATAGAAGGAAACATTTCTGGAAGCTCAACCTGATTTAATAATCAGCATTAAAATACAATCAATCTAAACTCTGATCAACACCTGGATACCTGATCCATCCACACTCCCACACACAGATGAAGGAATGAAACACTAAACAGCCCTGCTGCTGAAAACCTGCTGTGGCCTCACTGTAATATCCAGAAATACAAACATTAAAAAGGAGAAGCTGCATCACATTCAACAAAGATTCAACCTAAATGTTTCCAGCAGACTGACTAAAGACATTTCTCCCTCTTCCTCCTCTATCAGACCTTCTCTGCTCCTGCAGCAGGTTCCTCCATACCTGAGAGCTTCCAGTCTCCAGTGTGGATCCTTCAGTCCAGCCGACAGCAGCTTCACTCCTGAGTCTCCTGGATGATTGTAGCTCAGGTCCAACTCTTTCAGATGGGAGGGGTTGGAGGTCAGAGCTGAGGCCAGAGATGCACAGCCTTCCTCTGAGACCAAACAGCCTGATAAGCTGCAGACACACAATTCATGACAGGATGAGAAAATGTCAACATTGAGGTAGAAACCAAGGTCTGAACTGATGGATGGATGGGACGGACGGATGGATGGATTGATTTTTAACGTGGAATAAATCTGAAAACCAACCAACTGCTGGGATCTGTAATTATGCTTCTTTTTGCACCTTAGATGCAGCAATTTGTCAAGAGCCCAGAGTTACCTGAGAGTCCAGGTTGCAGTTTGGACTCTTCAGTCCAGCAGAGAGAAGCTTCACTCCTGAATCCTGCAGGTTGTTGTTACTCAGGTCCAGTTCTCTGAGACTGGAGGACTGGGAGCTGAGAACTGAGGACAGAGCTTCACAGCTTCTCTCTGAGAGGTTACAGACACTCAGTCTGAGGAGATAGGGACGGAAAATATGTTATTAATAACTTCTTTAAAATGAATATTTGTCTATGTTTTTCTTGGACAGAGAAGGAACTATATCATTTTACAAATATTTATGAGGAATTTTGTTGTGAAGTGGTTCATACTATAGTTGGTCTTCAAGCCTTAAAGTTTAGAACTTTACAACAGACAGGGACGCTGGAAAGAGAATTATAATTCTCTTTCGTTTATTGACACTTTGACTCCTGAATGAGTGATGTGACAGTTTGAAGATGGTTGAATGTGAGCTGCTTTGTTGTCATAAATCAGATGAAAAACACACTTACATCTCCATAGACCTGGAGTCAAGAATCGGACAACAGCAGGCTCCACCCAATTAATTAAAGTAATGCACCAATATATAAACTGAAACCTGAATATATATATATATATATATATATATATATATATATATATATATATATATATATATATATATATATATATATATATATATATATATATTTACCTCATCATTACCATATTTCTAAAATAGATGCATTAATGATATTTGTCCTTACAGAGCTTTGTTGGAGGCTTTAACCACTGGCAGCAGCCTCAGAAGAACCTCCTCTGAAGCAGAGTATTTCTTCAGGTCAAACACATCCAGATCTTTTCCTGATGACACTAAGATGAAGATCAGAGCTGACCACTGAGCAGGAGACAGTTTATCTGTGGAGAGACTTCCTGAACTCAGAGACTGTTGGATCTCCTCCACTAGAGAACGATCATTCAGTTCATTCAGACAGTGGAACAGATTGATGCTTTTCTCTGCAGACACATTTTCACTGATCTTCTTCTTAATGTACTGAACTGTTTCCTGATTGGTCTGTGAGCTACTTCCTGTCTTTGTAAGTAGACCTTGTAGGAGTGTCTGATTGGTCTGCAGTGAAAGTCCCAGGAGGAATCGGAGGAACAAGTCCAGGTGTCCATTTGGACTCTGTAAGGCCTGGTCAACAGCTGTCTGATGGAGAGACTTTAGGTCAGATTTATTACGTAATGAATATTTCTTAGGTCTTTGTATTTCTTTCATCACATCAGAACCAGAGTTGATGAAGGTCAGATGAACATGAAGAGCAGCCAGAAACTCCTGAACACTCAGATGGACGAAGCAGAACACCTTGTCCTGGTACAGACCTCTCTCCTCTTTAAAGATCTGTGTGAACACCCTGAGTACACTGAGGCTGCTCTGATATCGATGCCACACTCTGTCAGGTCTGATTCATAGAAGATCAGGTTTCCTTTCTGCAGCTGATCAAAAGCCAGGTTTCCCAGAGACTCAATCATCTTCCTGCTCTCTGGACTTCAGTGTGGATCTGTTTCAGCTCCTCCATCATACTTGACCTTCTTCACTTTGGTCTGAACCACCAGGAAGTGGATGTACATCTCAGTCAGGGTTCTGGGCAGCTCTCCTCCCTCTCTGGTCTCCAACACATCCTCCAGAACTGTAGCGGTGATCCAGCAGAAGACTGGGATGTGGCACATGATGTGGAGGCTTCGTGATGTCTTCATGTGGGAGATGATCCTGCTGGCCTGTTTTTCATCTCTGAATCTCTTCCTGAAGTACTCCTCCTTCTGTTGGTCATTGAACCCTCTGACCTCTGTCGCCATGCCAACACTCTGAGGAGGGATCTGATTGGCTGCTGCAGGTCGTGTGGTTATCCAGAGGAGAGCAGAGGGAAGCAGTTTCCCCCTGATGAGGTTTGTCAGCAGAACATCCACTGAGGTGGACTCTAGCATCAGTCAGGATCTCCTTGTTGTGGAAGTCCAGTGGAAGTCGACTCTCATCCAAGCCATCAAAGATGAACAGAACCTGGAAGTGTTCAAAGCTGCAGATTTCTTTGGTTTCACTAAAGAAGTGATGAACAAGTTCCACCAAGCTGAACTTTTTCTCTTTCAGCACATTCAGCTCTCTGAAGGTGAATGGAAATATGAACTGGATGTTCTGGTGGGCTTTGTCTTCAGCCCAGTCCAGAGTGAACTTCTGTGTTAGGACTGTTTTTCCCAATGCCAGCCACTCCCTTTGTCATCACTGTTCTGATTGGTTGATCTCTTCCAGGTGGGACTTTAAAGATGTCTTCTTGTCTGATTGTTGTTTCTGGTCTGTGTGGTTTCCTGGATGCTGTTTCAATCTGTCTGACCTCATGTTCATCATTGACCTCTCCAGTCCCTCCCTCTGTGATGTAGAGCTCTGTGTAGATCTGGTTCAAAAGGGTTGGACTTCCTGCTTTAGCAATCCCCTCAAACACAGACTGGAACTTCTTCTTCAGACCAGATTTAAGTTGATGTTGACAAACTGCAGCAAGGCGATCTACATTAAAAAAAATTAAAAATCACTAACAATAAATTTTTATGAGGATAACTGGAATAAATGTGATTTAATCTCTTCAAACATCAGTGAATGTCTAATTCATCCATCAGGTCAAATCTTTGTAGAAATCCTCTTACTGCTCTGCAGACGGTCAGCCAGCTCGTCCTGCTTCATCTTCCTCAGGAAGTTCAGAGTGATCTTCATCACTGCTTCTCTGCTACTTTTCCTCTGCTTTTCATTCTTACTTTTTAACACATCATCTCTCTTGCTTTCTGATGATGGTGGGTCATCTGGAATGAGAACTTTTTAATCATCTTCAACTCGTTCTTCACAAAAGTGACGATGTTGTCCTCCAGCAACTGTAACAAATAATAGATGAAGGAAACATCAGAGTGAAATCATGGCGCCAAACACCAGATGGATGTTGGACAGACTGACAGTCCTCTGGTCTACAAAGTGCAGCATGAAGCTGACTTTCAACAGAAATCAAGAAAACTAGTTGTTCATATACAGACCATAAATATGGAGTCCAGCTGTGTTGATGCTGCTGGACAGACGGACCCCTGGGAACCTCTGAGCTCTGCTGGTCCACTCTGTGGAGGAACCAGGAACAATTAGGAAGTCAGGAAATATTGATCCAGCAGTATTCACAGGGCAAATCACCAAGCGTTAAACATTGAAAGTCATTAAAGTAGAAAAGACACAATACAGAGATATTTGAAAGAGGAAGATTAACCAGAGGAACACCAGAATCACCCTATACACATTTTTAAATTTGATTCTGAACTTAAATTTAAAACAGTCCAGACGGTGAGTAAATCTCATGCTGGTGGAGCCAGTTTCCCAGAGCTTGGGGATCAGTCTGCAGAAGAGGTCATGCAATCATTTGGATCAGCTGTTATAGAATAAGAACACATCTAAAATATGAAGTGCATGGAGGGAATTGAAAAGCACTGCATTGAAGATAATATCTATGTTGTAATACCAATTAAAGGAAAATAACCTGAAATTCTGCATAATGTTTCCATAACAACAGAACCCAACAGAACTTATCATCACATGGCCACAATAACAGATATAAACAGAAGTTACAGCAGTTAGAAACAGCTCACCTCTCTGATGGTGGAGATCCAGCAGATTTAAAGTTAATATCTTGACCCTTTGACCTGTCGCTCTTAAAGGACACACAGCTGGGTTCTGGTTCTGATTCTGGTTTGAGTCTCTGATGGATCCTGACAGAAACATGATGATTAAAACTTAATCAGCAAAGAGGAGCAGCAGCAGCTTCATCACCACGTCTGTTCTGGCCTGATATAGTGAACTCTGTGTGAAAAGGTCTGTGGACAGTTAGAGATGGTGACCTCACCTCTGACCTTTGCCCTGGCTCTCATCTTCCCCACACAGAGTGGTTTTAGAGGGAGGGACTCCCTCCTCTCTGTCCTCACACTGATCCATGCTGCTGAATCCACATCAGCTCACACACACTTTCTAGCTTCACCTGCAGAGGAAACACACATCATTCATCTGCACATCAACTCTGATCATCCTTTACATCATTAGTGCTGGAAAAAGATCAGCTGCTCCTCCTCTGATTGGCTCTTCTTCTGCTTCATATCAGTGTCAGGTGAATGCAGTCAGACAGCAGAGAGGCAGAGGAAGCTGCCATCAGCTGCTGCACTTCTACTATCAGTCCACTAGATGGAGACATGGAGCAACATTTACATTCACTGATTCAACCTGAACAACAGGAAGTGTTTTAGTTAAGTATTAATCTACAAGTGGATCATCTACTCTATCAAAGTTCAACTATTTAATAATCTGACTGAATGAAAAACATTTTGAGAAAAACATTTTAATTTAAAACAAAGCAGCAAGAAACTGTTGTGTTTGACATCAATAGTTGTGTCTGGAGTTTTATTACTGGAAATAAAATGATGAATTAATTTGTTTAGAGAATAAAATAAAGAAACATCAATCTTTTAATAACATTTTTTCTTCAAATTCATCAATGATTGAATAATCCTGGAGATTAACTTTCAAACAGTAGAGATGAACTTTGCGCTGAATTTAAAAATGAACATTTTCTCTAAATGTCAGAAAAGAAACAAGTAGAAAAGTTTCTGTAGATAAACTTCAAGTAGAAACAAAACAGACTTACCGTTTGTTCAAACTGTCCAAAGAGTTGAAGACGAACATCTGAAACAAACCAAAACCCAACAGAACCACAGGAGAACCAGACTAATGCCACACCTGTACAGAGACTCAACAGAACTGGACTTTCACCTGAACAAACAAGAGTTAAATGTCAGAGTTATAAATGTTGCATAAGTGATTATATGACGGCTCATCTGGTTTGTAGTTTCTGCTTTCAGAGCAGCAGAAGGTTTGCTGTAAAATCAGAGGCAGGTTGATGAATCTTCATGAGACAGGAGAGAAGTTCTGATGAAAATGTTTCATGATGGAGTCATGAGGAGAAAAGAGTCCAGAGAAAAGAGCAGCTGGTTGATTCCTGCTGCAGTAACTGGTCAGAATATAAATACAAACAGGAAATAATCAGAAAAACTAAACTATAATCCTTAACATCACCACACTACTGCAGCTGAAACCACACATTGTTCTAATGCAGATTATTCCTAAAGCTCCTATATAATCATTGATCATGATGTTAGTGTGGTGAGCAGAGTGAGGACAGTCTCTGGTTAAAACCAGGATCAGCTGAGCAGGTTCTGCTGATCCAGGTTGAAACCCTGATTTCATTTCAATCATCAACCTGAATTTAAAGTCAGAGTCAGATCAAGCAGCAGAGAGGTGGCAGCTTGTTCCAGACTCATTATTTACATGCAGCTGTTTTCCAGCTGTTCTCCTCCACAGCTGGAGGGAGGGGGGATGTTTGGAGGAGAGAACCTGAACATTCAACCTCCAGGTTTTACAGCTGGATTCTGACCTCAGCAGCTGGAACAACGACACAGATGAAACCAGTGACTCCTGGAAAATGGGATGTTTGGATCTGAGCAGGTCTGCAGATTCACTGACTGGGATTTATTCAGAAAATGTCTCAGAGCTGAGAAGAGCTGAGCTTCTTTAGACTGAATGCTGGGAAACCTTCACTCCTCCATTCAGTGATGTTCAGGCTCTGAACTTTCAAAACTAAAATCAGTTGGAAACATCAGGAATTTTGTCCACTAATAGTAGTAATAATAAAAGCAAACACTTCTGCTGATAATTGAGTAAAGTCTGTTTCTACTAATAACTGTGAGAGTTTCCTTCAGTCTGTGTTCGGCTTTAATCTCCTGCAGGAAACCAAATCTCCACGTCTCCACTGGAGTCATCATGGCAACAACTTTACAAATGTAATAATAGTGGATCTAGACTCTATGAAAGCTAATGAGTTGTTTTTGTTTAGTGTTGCTATTTATAGCAAAAGTGATTATATATGTTATTTTGAAGCAACAACCTTTAATTTAAATTATAACGTCATATTTTTGGCAAACCAATGTAAAAACTCTTCAGATAGAGGAAAAATACCGTATGGAGGAATAAACATGCCTCAATCAAGATATACATAATTGCCATTCACATCATAGTTGTCACCTGAAACAGATTAGCTAACAAAGCTAATATATTGTATTCTACAGATGTAAAATTTTAATTTTTACATAAGAAATATGTAGAAAATTATATCTTTATATTAGTTTTATTTTCTACAACATAGTGTTAGGTCCACACTAAGAAAAACATTTAAACATAAAATGACAAAATAAATGTCGTTGTGACATAATCTTGGTGAGCCACTAAATAAGACATAATAAGAGATAAAATAAGCATTCTGAGACAACCTACCTGAAAACCAAACCTAAATATGAGAAGATGGAGAGAGTACTGGAGCAGATCATTAGAACCCAGAGCTCATCAAAATGTCCCACTATTTAAGTGGAATGAACTCCATAGAAGGATTCAATGGACAGACCTGCATCCCATATCATAATGCATATACATCATTATGTAATAATGTAATAATATATACATCACAAAATGAGTTTATTATAGCTTTGTACATTGTCAATGCTCTTCTGATTCAGCTAAATAGTAACATTTTAAAGTATGCACTGTAAGTAGTATTTTATCCATCATGTGTCGTGGTCACTACAGTGGAAAGCTATTTTCTTATATGTATATATGTTTTTTTTTTGTTAGAAATGCACACAGACCACTAAAGTGAGCATTCGCGCATCATATAATACACTGCCAACTACTGGCCATCCACTTAAAGTACAAGAACATTCAGTTAAATCCAATTATGGCAAACAGACAAAAGAATGCTGGGCAAATCAGGAATATCCAACATCTCCTTCTCCTGTATGTAAAGTAATCCCTAAATAATAATGCTGATGTATTATCCAAATAACAACTTTATATTTGGAGAAAAATTACAACTAATCACTCGTCCACTCGAGTGGACATCATGCATCAGTGGCAACATTGTTGCACGTATTCAGTGACGTGCTGTCAGGGGAGGCAGGTGAAGTAGAGCCTCACCTTTCATGGAATAATATTTATAAAAAGAATAAAATAATTTATATTGCTATTTTCACGCTGTAGTTTGCACTACAAAGTACCTATTTTTAATTTAGCTTAACCAATTCTGATTATTTTTCCTTCAGAATTGCAGAATTTTCCCATTCAAATGCTCGGAAGCAAAGCAGGTGAGGCAGCAGCGAGCTGAGCCTCACCTGGCATTGTGCAACCTCTCGCTAACTGCACTGGCTGCCATTCTATGAGAGCGTGTTCCTCCTGTCTGCATGTTGCCATTAAAATGGCTAAATTATTTATTATCAATAATCGAAAAATAAACATTTAGCTTAAAACCAAACTACTGCAAGAGACTGAAAGTTCAGCTTCTGTGTGGATAAAATGTGTGTTTTTTTGTGTGGCGTTGCTGTCAGTTTCTTTGGCAATGAGTCTGCAGAGCTGCGCTGATACAGAGAGAGAAAGACGTGGTTTTGACTTTAACTTGAACAGTTTGTCCCTTTGCTGTGGAGCACAGCACAAAACTAATAATATTTACATGTCCAAGTTTTATTGAGTCAACAAAATTATTCCACTGCGGCTGCGCGGCTCAGCATCACAAGTAAAATAGTCTTTTTGCCCTCCAGCGTTGTACGCATGTGCAAAATGTTCTTATGTCAACAATAACATGCAGGGCGTCTATATTAGTAAATCTGAATATGATTAAATCAGTGCCTCAGCAGCTATGAACCTCACGGCTTGTCACTGCACGTATTGATATCATTACTGTGACTATAGTCTGCAAAATGTACCATTTCCAGCAAGTATTTTAGCTGTAAAAGCACGGACCTATATTTTAGTTTTTAACTTGAACATTTTGAAAGGAAAAAAAGTCCATTGTTACCATTAAAAAGTAAATTTTATACTTACCTGGCCAATGGCAGGAATAGTGACAATGGAGATGAGGATGATGAAGAACCTTTGGACACTGAGGTAAATCAAGTCGTTGAGGGACATGAAATAACTGTAGATGCAGCACATGACAGAATACAAACCAGTATGAATGCCAAACAGGAAAAGAAAATGTGGCCTTAGCAGAAAAAGAACAAAACATTTCCAGGAATGAATATGGAAACTCGTCATACCTCAGACACCCAAGGTCAAGAATGTATTGATCATCAGAGCAGATCTTCATATGGACATATGGACTAAGTCTTTTTTTACTTCTTGGAGAAGATTAATCTTTTAAATGTCAAGGCATCTGCAGCTTGTGTGATAATAAATGAGGGTTCATCCGACGGCTCAAGTGTGCCAGTCTCATCCCATCACCATCAAACACAGACTGGTGACCAAGGCAGTGATGTCTCTAGGACAATCCTGCATGGTCTAGTTTTTCTGCCTGGTTGTAACTTCCTCCTCAGCAGGTCAGTGTCCTGCTTAGGCCTCTAATGAACCATCATTTGGTTCAGGTTTGTTGAATCAGAACTACAACATGCAGGATGTCGGCCCTCCATTACAGACTGTGGACACCACTGGCCTAAAGCACCGCATGAGATCAGGCTGAGGCCTGGAGAACTGACCATACATCACTGATACCAAAGATATCAACATGCATTGAACCAGCCTGCATAGACAAAAACTAAATACATTTTCATCCAATGTTGTTTGCAACCTCAGTGCTTTGAACAGTTTCATACAAGATACTCTTACATTTTTACAGGTTATTAACAAAGAGACTGTACTGCCATCTTATAGAAAACTGTCATGTTTCAATATTGTTACTTTTGTAAAAGTGAAAATGTCCACAATAATATCATACTGTCTAAGAGGAGCTAAAATAATAATAAATGAGATCAAATGGTTGAATGAAAGTAAGTGAATAAAGAATGTATTAGTGAACATTAGACTATGATGAGAGCTGAATGCAATATTTTATTTTTATGCATTCTGTTAACTAATGTCAAAATATATTCACATTATGATATAAAGCATTTCATTAGAAAAAAAAAAAATAAAGTGCATGTTGTCCACCTCAGTGGATATTTGGATAAATCCTAGAATTTTTTTTTTTTACAAAATTCTTTTCACACCAAATTTAAATCTCTTAAGAAAATCAAAAACACTTTTGGAAAAATAACACTGACTTAAAAAAAACATACTTAATGCATGAAAGGGTTAATAGCCATTACCTGCCACCAGCCATCTTGATTTACAAAAACCCTTTGAAAACTTGAATTTATGAGTTACATGAACATTTAATTTCTCTTTGGGATCAATTTAGTATTTTTGAATTCAATTTGAATTACCTAGACGAAAAATAACCAGCGCTGGTCTCTAATTCATGTTGGTTTCTTCAGGAGATTTTGTTGGATTTATAAAAAGTTTCACCAGATGGAAACATTAAGCAACAATATAAAGTATGTTGTGAAAACCGTCATGAGGAAGTGGGATCTTTCCAGGTTCACACAGAAAACAGATCATAAAGGCCTGAGAAACAGAAGTAATCTTGCATGTTGATTTAATAATGATTATAAGATATGTTTTTTGTGTTTTGATGTATTAATGATTATAAAGCAAGTAATTTCTGATTTTGATTAATTGATGATCGCATGAAGAGTCTTAATGTAATAAAAAGCAGATTGAAACATGAATGATATGGAAAATGAGTTGATAATAGTATTAAAATCAAATAATTTTTAAAAGTAGTTATGTTTGCAGAAATACATCAAAAAATTATTGTGTTTAATGATTTGTGTAGATCATACAGCATATAAAGAAATGTAACAGAAATAATCAGACAGTTGTGAGAGTTCTGGCAGTTTGTGAGTCTGGACAAGTCTTAGCCTGTGTTCCCAATAAGGGAGTCCAATAGGGAAGTGAGCCCAGATGTTCCAGTGAAGATAAACAACACAAAGCAGAAGTGAACAGGGAGTTGACCAAATATGAGAAGGCTTGGGACCTTCCTTGAGGTAATCGAATGATTGAGAAGTTATGTACGCCATTCTCCCTCCCATGTGCAGTCATGGGGTGAGAAGGGGTATTAGCCCATGAAAGAGGGGAGGCAGGGTTCTTCACCTCCAGGGTGAAGTTGAGCTAACAAGAAGATGCAGACAGAAGGCTAGCAGAGGAACGCGCCCTGGAGCAAAAGAGAAGACTTTGCAGTGCTGAAAGAGAGACAAGACCCATCGACCCTCAGTCCTGGTTCCTGATTGGACCGCTGCTCTGCGCTCAACCCAAGATCTCAAGGTTGCTGCAACAGACATGGGGATTGGTCAAAGGTCACAGGGTGATGAAGATCTGAGTATTTGGAAGACAACAACCAGCTCTGCTTTGTTTCTACTCAAAAGATGATTTGCTGTACAAAGACAAGACTCTGACCAATGATACTAAAGCTTTCTGTTGCCGAGATCCTCCGTCATCTGGGTATGAGCTGAACTGGACCCCAAAGCCTCGATCAGTAAATTAGTGACAGAGTTTAGGGAAAGAAGTTAGGAAGTATTAAGGTGATTTTATTTAATTTGATTGTTATTCTTAAATAATTTAATCATTGATAATTAACTTGTCTATCATTTACCACAGCTAAACACTTGCTTAATAAAGATGCATTAAAATTGTAATGAGAATTGTGGACAGTGAAATTAATTGAGTCATCTATTGATTTTGGTTCCTCTAATTAGTAAAACCCATGAACATGATTCTAGAAATGTGGTGGCTTTGGACCTTCCTGTAGTGTTTGTAAAATAATGACCCTGGGGATTATGTCGAGCCACTAAATATAATCTATCCTGTAACAAATGCTTGTTGTTGATAGAGAGAGCTGCTGTTAACAAGAATGGGTGTTGGAGTTATGCAGCTGTTTATGACTTCTCAACTGATTATTTCTTAACTGAAAGTTTGGTCAGTTAAGAAGCAATCAGTCATAACTTTTGGATTGTAGGTAGTTAAAACTTGATGAGTCTCTCTCGACACCAGCTTAGATAGATTATGTCTCTTAGACCTGCAGCTGGGTAAAACTCAACGGTTTGGAGATTTTCTGGACCCGTTAGATGGAGAGCTGGTCAGCAGTCGGTCCATGGGAGTTTTGAGGTTTGGTGGAGGGGTTGGCTATTGCGCAATAACAAGTGATTTCTCATTTAGAAAATAATTCTATTTATTCAATATGCAGTAGTTTTTTGATAGTTTAGCTTTAAGATTTTCCTTCCAATTTGTGATCTATTACCGTTTGCAAAAATAAGATTTCATAAACTCATTTTATTTCTGTATTATCATGACATTGACATAACTTTTTATTTTCTTGTTACTAAATATCAAAACTTCTTTTGCCATAAATTAGTGATATTGTATTTCTTGCCATACCAATTTGTTCAATGCTTTTATTTAATGGCTCCAACATGATGGATGCACCAAGACTTGGTGCATTCAGACAATTTCATAATAGTTCATCATAGCTGTTGGATGTGGTCCATTAAACCCATAGTGGGCTTAATGGACCCATGGTGGATTCTAAAAAGAAGCTTCTGAAAACGTATCAGAGCTACATAATGTAGAACCATCACTAAATAAAGTAATATGAACCAGTTAGATTCATTATAAATATTATTTATATAAAGTAAAACATTTAGGACCCAGTACTCTAATAACCTCCAGTAAATCTGAGTTTTATCTCCTCAGGTTTTGGTTAAATTTCCATGAAACTTTGTCAAATATCAGGGTTTCCTCCACAAGGTTCTCATGAGAGCTTGTTGGAGTTCTGGTCCATTCCTCCTGACAGAAACCAGGAGAACTGGGTCAGGTTTGACGGCTGTATTTGTATAAATATTAACTTTTTATGACCAAATTGATAATAACATGACAATCATCATTTCTTAGAGCAAATAAGCAGAATATTTTCCTCTCTTTCTTCTCCAACATGTTGGGTCAATTAAACTGAACCATGTCTGTTGATGGCAGCAGCAAAGAGACTCAATTCATTTTTGTTAACAAAATCATATTTTAAATTTTCAGATATTTTTCAAATCAATCAGACCTTTTCTGTCCAAATCTGATCTTCCAGTTTCTGGGATTTTTTTCCAAGGTGGAAAATGTTTTGCAGTGTCAAGAAAACCTGAGATCATCCCAGTTCCCCATGCTGGAGATTTTAATTTAACAGCAACAATAGATAAAGTTTCCTTTAAAGTTAATCACACATTAACATCAAGACCCAACAATAGAGTTAAACTTCAATAAAATCAATCTGGTTGTTTTTGTCTCCTGTAAACTTTGCTTTAATTCTCCTTCCTACTTCTGCAGGGTGAATCCCAGCAGATTTAGGAAACTCATTTCCCCCGTTAGACGGAGAGCTGGAAGCTCATCTCGTCCTCTCAGAAGAGGAAGCAGAGAGAGAGAGTAGAGAGAGAAGGATGGGAGGAGATGTGCAGCAACAACAGCAGGTTCTGAATGAAACTAAATATAATAACATGATCTCCCTGTTATTCTGCAAAGCACCATCAACTTCATCACCTAGTTTCAATATGGGAATATTTAAATGTAAATGATAAGTCAGAGTTGAAATTGAGAAATAATCAACTGACATTTAAACAGGAACAGAACAGGATGAGCAGCAAATGAATAAAATGTGTTTATTGTTCAATAAAACACATGAAATAGAACTGTAGTAAATATACAAAAAATAACATCTGAATCCAAGATGAATTTAAGAAAATATGTGTTGGTAGAAAGAAAAAAAAAGTCCAGTGATTGAGAACAACTGCCATAAATTTAAAGAAATCTGAATAATAAATGAAAGGAATAAATAAAAAGAGAGACAAAACATCCTGAGATTCATTGTGATTTTTTGACTGGAAACAGAAAAAACAACATGATGATCCAGTTATAATCCTGGAATAATCCTGAAATAATCCCAGGGTTGTGTAGAAAAGTTTAACCAAGACACAGTTTGGATCCATGAAAATATATTTCTGAATGAAACAGACATATAGAGATTGAACTATATTTTAATCAGTGATTTTCTAGCAGGATGAGAAACTTTAGACTCTTTAGACTCAAATCAGCTCAGAAACACTGAAGAGGAACCAGAACTGGGCCACCAGAACCCAAATCCAGGAATCAGAGATTCAGTGAATGTGGTGTTGAAGGTGTGGAGGAGGATCAGTGAGTCAGAGGAGACTCTGTAGAAGGACAGAATGCCAGAAGGACAGTCCACATACACTGCTACTCTGTTAGAGTCAGAGGAGGAGGAGAGACGAGTTTCTCTTTTATTGTGCCTGACAGAGTAACCATCATCAGAGCAATTCAGACTCCAGGAATGATCATTATGTCCAAACAAACAGTCTTCACTGTCTCCTTTCCTCTTGATTCTTCCGTAACTCACTGATATATGAACTTCTCCTCTCCACTCGACCTCCCAGTAACAGCGACCAGTCAGACCAGTTCTACACAGCAGCTGATACCAGTAACCAAATCTGTCTGGATGATCAGGATATGACTGAAGCTCCTCAACACGTGTCACCTTCCTGTTGTCTTCAGACAGTTTGAGTCTTCTTCACTGTTTGTGTCGATGGTGAGTTGACAGGAATCTGATGGAGAACAAACACAATCCAGCTGCAGTTATTGATCATTTATTGACACTTTGACTCCTGAATGAGTGATGTGACAGTTTGAAGATGGTTGAATGTGAGCTGCTTTGTTGTCATGAATCAGATGAAAAACACACTTACATCTCCATGGACCTGGAGTCAAGAATCGGCCTCCAGCAGGCTCCACCCTGAAAGGAGGAGGGGGGTCAGACCATCAGTCTCTTTCAGCACTTCCTCTACCAACCAGCACCACCAGGTGGCGCTGCACACATTTACAATGAGCCCAAGAAGAAGAAGCAGCATCCTGAACCCAGCAGCTGCAGTAATGGCTTGTGAAAGTAATCCTCCCTCCACTGCAGAAGTTCTGGATGAGCTGATCTTGACTTTTTATCTTTCCTAGTAAATTTATCAGAACTTTGGATCTGAACCAGTTTCTGCTCTCATTTTACTTTTTCTACTTTTATTCCCTGATTTCATTCATACTTTTGATCATTTTCCAGATGTCGCCCCCTGGTGGAGATAAACTGCCACATACATGGATCTACTAAACTTCTAAATCTCTTTGCCTTATGAATAGTTTTCTTCACTTTTTCATGTGTTTTATATTTAAAACACATAAATTAATTAAAGTTGAGAGGTTTGCTTTAAATCTGAATTTATTTATTTCACTCTGAGATCTTTAAACATCCATCTGATCACCATGGAGCTGCTTTTCTTCTCCTCTTTGCTTCTGGGGGCTGATTGGTCTGAAGCTCCATCCAACATGGTTTTAATGTTTCTATCCTCAGTAAATCATCATAGGAATCTAACAGCTGAACTCCTTAGACTCCTGAATGAGTGATGTGACAGTTTGAAGAAGTTGAATCAGAATAAATTCATTATTATTTCCAGTTCCTATTTAGCTCCAGGCTCTCCTCACGTTCTTAGTCAGAATTTCCACAATCAGCTGAAATCTTCCTAAACACGAGTGTTAAATCAAGAACTGATCCGTTTCCTTCATCAACATCTTTTGTCTCTTTTCCATCATTCAAACATCATCAGTTCGTATCTCTAAATGTTCTTCTGCTCTTTCAGTTACTTTCAGTTTTCTGTTTCCATCCCATTATATTCCATATGCATTAAAGTTACTACATGTTATTGATAATAATTATATCTTTCTTGATCAGTTCCTCTATTTATGTTTCTTGTTTCTTTCTTCCTGTCACTGAAACATTTAAACTGATTCTAAAATCTATATTTGCTCTCAGCCATGTCTTTTTATTACTAATTATTAGCGACTGTCAAACAAAATCTCTGATCAAAACTTAAATCCAAGCTGCAGTTAAGACGATTTTATTTTCCTCAATATCATCAAAGATCCAGAACATCAGTGGATAACAGATATTTGTTCCAAAAGCATTAAAACCAGATTAACAGGTTTAAACAAAGATCAGAGATAAAAACATAAAAGCTTAAAGTGATCAGTAAAAACTAAACCTCCTCCATCATCACTGACTAAAGTCACCAGGTGAGCAACAGCTGATCTATAATCACTAATAACACCATGTGATCCAGCACTACATCTATACACAACACCAATAATATCTGATTTATGATGTTATTCATCTTCGTATTTTAACTTCCTGTCCATCAGCCAATCAGCTTCTTGTATTTCCTCAGTAGATCCATCAGTGGAAGCCCCGCCCAGCCCATGATGCTCCTGGTTTGTGAAGACAGAGAGACAAACTGAACTCTGATAGGAAACAGTTTCAACTGATTTTCTCTCTCCAACCTCTTGGTTCCACATGGAGCTATATTTGGCCCCCTGCTGCTCTGAATACCATGTTATGTGGTTCAGTAGATGGGTTGGTTTCCCAGGTTCGTTCAGAACCATGTGGAAGATTCATACAGTTTTTAAGTGGATGTAGTTTGCAAACTTACAAAGCCAAAATTACCAGTAATATTTATAATTTCACTGTAGTAAATACAAGCCAGATACTGTATTAGCATAATAAATTTTAATCTTCAACCTAAATGTTTCCAGCAGACTGACTAAAGACATTTCTCCCTCTTCCTCCTCTATCAGACCTTCTCTGCTCCTGCAGCAGGTTCCTCCATACCTGAGAGCTTCCAGTCTCCAGTGTGGATCCTTCAGTCCAGCCGACAGCAGCTTCACTCCTGAGTCTCCTGGATGATTGCAGCTCAGGTCCAACTTTTTCAGATGGGAGGGGTTGGAGGTCAGAGCTGAGGCCAGAGAAGCACAGCCTTCCTCTGAGACCAAACAGCCTGATAAGCTGCAGACACACAATTCATCACATGATGAGAAAATGACAACATTGAGGTAGAATCCAAAGACTGATATTTTTATGGAAGGCAAGCATGCAAAAAATTATATTAATTATGATATAAACACTCAAGAAACTGGAAATTCACCTGTTAATAACATAAAATAGAAATAAAACTGTATTTCATTCTGTAGGTGATAAAATAAGAAACTATCACTTGTAAAATTAATGATAAAGTCTAACAACTGGTTGGAGGAAGAATCTGCATTAATGCTTCTTTGTACTCTGATGATGCAACAATCAGTCAAGTGTCCAGCGTTACACTAACAGTTAAAGCCTGATCTCCATCTTTCTACATTCCTCTCTTCTTGGTTCTTTCAGCCTGAAATAAATGAAAACCAGCTGAGTTTATGTGTCAAGACTTAGCATGATTAGCCTCGTCATAGTCAGACATCTACTGATGTTATAATCTGATACTGAAATAAAATTTACATAATATCTTATAGCAGGTAATGGACAGAAATCTGGTTTCACCAGGATTGAGAACATTTTACCTGAGAGTTTCCAGGTTGCAGTTTGGACTCTTCAGTCCAGCAGAGAGAAGCTTCACTCCTGAATCCTGCAGGTTGTTGTTACTCAGGTCCAGTTTTCTGAGACTGGAGGACTGGGAGCTGAGAACTGAGGACAGAGCTTCACAGCTTCTCTCTGAGAGGTTACAGCCACTCAGTCTGAGGAGACAGGGAGGAAAATCTGTTATTAATCCATCAAATGTTTGTGTTACTTTACAGTCAATAATATTCTTCTTGAACTGATTGAAGAATAGGTCATATTTTTCTAAACTTTATGATATCTTTATTTTGAACTGATTTATTCTATAGTTGGGACTCAAGACTTGAAGAACTGAACTACAGGCAACAAGGACACTGGAGAGAGAAATATTAAAATCTACAATAAACTGCATTAATTCAGTGACACTTTCAATAGAAAGTAGATAATTTCTGCTGCTTCAACATGTAACATCATGAATAGTTGCATATGAGAGTCAGTCTCTCTTTTACTCATCACCTGATAGCAGCAGACTAGGGTACCTACAGTTTTTAATTGGATTTTGATTGCAAACTTACATAGCCAAAAATACCAGCAATATTTATTATTTAAATGTAATAAATACAAGCCAAATACTGAATTAGCATAATAAATTTTAATCTTCAAACTAAATGTTTCCCAGCAGACTGACTAAAGACATTTCTCCCTCTTCCTCCTCTATCAGACCTTCTCTGCTCCTGCAGCAGGTTCCTCCATACCTGAGAGCTTCCAGTCTCCAGTGTGGATCCTTCAGTCCAGCCGACAGCAGCTTCACTCCTGAGTCTCCTGGATGATTGTAGCTCAGGTCCAACTCTTTCAGATGGGAGGGGTTGGAGGTCAGAGCTGAGGCCAGAGAAGCACAGCCTTCCTCTGAGACCAAACAGCCTGATAAGCTGCAGACACACAATTCATCACATGATGAGAAAATGACAACATTGAGGTAGAAACCAAGGTCTGAACTGGATATTTTCGCAGGATGAAAACACTCAAGAAATTGGAGTTGCACCTGTTAATAAAAAGTAATAAGAAATAAAACTGTATTTCCTTCTGTAGGTAATAAAAATCTAAATTTTTCATTTGTAAAATAAATGATAAAGTCTAACAACTGGTTGGAGGAAGAATCTGCAATAATGCTTCTTTGTACTCTGATGATGCAACAATCTGTCAAGTGTCCAGCGTTACACTAACAGTTAAAGCCTGATCTCCATCTTTCTACATTCCTCTCTTCTTGGTTCTTTCAGCCTGGAATAAATGAAAACCAGCTGAGTTTATGTGTCAAGACTTAGCATGATTAGCCTCATCACAGTCAGACATCTACTGATGTTATAATCTGATACTGAAATAAAATTTACATAATAACTTATAGCAGGTAACGGACAGAAATCTGGTTTCACCAGGATTGAGAACATTTTACCTGAGAGTTTCCAGGTTGCAGTTTGGACTCTTCAGTCCAGCAGAGAGAAGCTTCACTCCTGAATCCTGCAGGTTGTTGTTACTCAGGTCCAGTTCTCTGAGACTGGAGGACTGGGAGCTGAGAACTGAGGACAGAGCTTCACAGCTTCTCTCTGAGAGGTTACAGTCACTCAGTCTGAGGAGACAGGGAGGAAATTCTGTCATTAAACAATTCCTCATAATTTTAATTTTTTTCGGATCAAAAATATTTTTTGGAAAACTTTATTTCATCAGGGATGTTCAATAACAAATATTTTAGTAATCGAGTAATCTACCAATTATTCTTACAATTAATTTGGTAAAAAGCAATTATAAAATAAAATCTTGGTAAATCTGGCATAACACCAGTGTTAATATTGCATAAAAAGATCAGTTCAGTTTATTGATCATCTCTAACAGTTACTTTTCGTTAGTTTAGAAACTTAACTTGTAACAGTAATAGCTCACTTTCTAAGTTAACCTGAAGTAAGACAAAAATCTGAAATACAATTCAATTTAGACACTTTGAAGAGACAATCAACCAATAAATAATCTGAAACATAAATACATGTTTACCTCATCAATAGCAGATTTTTATCAAATAACTGCATTAACAAACTATGTCCTTACAGAGCTTTGTTGGAGGCTTTAACCACTGGCAGCAGCCGCAGAAGAACCTCCTCTGAAGCAGAGTATTTCTTCAGGTCAAACACATCCAGATCTTTTCCTGATGACACTAAGATGAATATCAGAGCTGACCACTGAGCAGGAGACAGTTTATCTGTGGAGAGACTTCCTGAACTCAGAGACTGTTGGATCTCCTCCACTAGAGAACGATCATTCAGTTCATTTAGACAGTGGAACAGATTGATGCTTTTCTCTGCAGACACATTTTCATTGATCTTCTTCTTAATGTATTGAACTGTTTCCTGATTGGTCTGTGAGCTACTTCCTGTTTTTGTCAGGAGACCTTGTAGGAGTCTCTGATTGGTCTGCAGTGAAAGTCCCAGGAGGAAGCGGAGGAACAAGTCCAGGTGTCCATTTGGACTCTGTAAGGCCTGGTCAACAGCTTTCTGATGGAGATTATTAATATTTGAAGTGTTAAAAAGCTTAGTAAAAAATGATGGTGGATTTTCTACCATCAGGTTGACATCAGAGTTGATGAAGGTCAGATGAACATGAAGAGCAGCCAGAAACTCCTGAACACTCAGATGGACGAAGCAGAACACCTTGTCCTGGTACAGACCTCTCTCCTCTTTAAAGATCTGTGTGAACACTCCTGAGTACACTGAGGCTGCTCTGATATTGATGCCACACTCTGTCACGTCTGATTCATAGAAGATCAGGTTTCCTTTCTGCAGCTGATCAAAAGCCAGTTTTCCCAGAGACTTGATCATCTTCCTGCTCTCTGGACTCCAGTGTGGATCTGTTTCAGCTCCTCCATCATACTTGACCTTCTTCACTTTGGTCTGAACCACCAGGAAGTGGATGTACATCTCAGTCAGGGTTCTGGGCAGCTCTCCTCCCTCTCTGGTCTCCAACACGTCCTCCAGAACTGTAGCAGTGATCCAGCAGAAGACTGGGATGTGGCACATGATGTGGAGGCTTCGTGATGTCTTCATGTGGGAGATGATCCTGCTGGCCTGGTTCTCATCTCTGAATCTCTTCCTGAAGTACTCCTCCTTCTGAGGGTCATTGAACCCTCTGACCTCTGTCACCATGCAAACACACTGAGGAGGGATCTGATTGGCTGCTGCAGGTCGTGTGGTTATCGACAGGCGAGCAGAGGGAAGCAGTTTCCACCTGATGAGGTTTGTGAGCAGAACATCCACTGAGGTGGACTCTGTAGCATCAGTCAGGATCTCCTTGTTGTGGAAGTCCAGTGGAAGTCGACTCTCATCCAAGCCATCAAAGATGAACACAACCTTGAAGTGTTCAAAGCTGCAGATTTCTGTGGTTTCAGTAAAGAAATGATGAACAAGTTCCACCAAGCTGAACTTTTTGTCTTTCAGCACATTCAGCTCTCTGAAGGTGAATGGAAATATTAACTGGATGTTCTGGTGGGCTTTGTCTTCAGCCCAGTCCAGAGTGAACTTCTTTGTTAAGACTGTTTTCCCAATGCCAGCCACTCCCTTTGTCATCACTGTTCTGATTGGTTGATCTCTTCCAGGTGGGACTTTAAAGATGTCTTCTTGTCTGATTGTAGTTTCTGGTCTGTGTGTTTTCCTGGATGCTGTTTCAATCTGTCTGACCTCATGTTCATCATTGACCCCTCCAGCCCCTCCCTCTGTGATGTAGAGCTCTGTGTAGATCTGGTTCAGAAGGGTTGGACTTCCTGCTTTAGCAATTCCCTCAAACACAGACTGGAACTTCTTCTTCAGACCAGATTTAAGTTGATGTTGACAAACTGCAACATTTTTTTCTAATAACACAAAAAGTAAAATCAGTAACTAAAAGATAATATTTTCTGAAGATGATTTTAATAAACATTATTCCATCTCTTCAAACATTAGTAAATGTGTGATTTATTCATCAGGTCAAATCTTCATAGAAATCTTCTTACTGATCTCCAGATGGTCAGCCAGCTCCTCCTGCTTCATCGTCCTCAGGAAGTTCAGTGTGATCTTCATCACTGCCTCTCTGCTGCTCCTCCTCTGCTCTTCATCATCACCTTCCAACACCTCATCATCTCTCTGACTCTCTGAATGTTCTGAGTAATCTGGACTCAGAAACTTCTGAATCTTCTTCAGCTCATTTTTCACAAAAGTAACAATGTTGTCCTCCAGCAGCTGGAACAGAATAATAGATGAAGGAAACATCAGAGTGAAATCATGGAGCCAAACACCAGATGGATGTTGGACAGACTGACAGTCCTCTGGTCTACAAAGTGCAGCATGAAGGTGACTTTGAACAGAACTCATGGAAAATAGTTGTTGTTCAAATACAGACCATAAATATGGAGTCCAGCTGTGTTTGATGCTGCTGGGCAGATGGACCCCTGGGGACCTCTGAGCTTTGCTGGTCCACTCTGTGGAGGAACCAGGAACAATTAGGAAGTCAGGAAATATTCATCCAGCAGTATTCACAGAGGAAATTATCAAATGTTTCACAATAAAAACTCTAAAAGCAGAAAAATAGGCCATCACATGAACACAATACAAAGACATTAGAAAGAGAAAAAAGACGAACTACAAATACGAAAAACATTAACACCAGATTGAACCAATACACATTTTAAAAAGTTGATTTTAAACTTAGACTTCACTTCCACAGTCCAAACTGTCAGCAGATCTGATGCTGGTGGAGACAGTTTCCCAGAGCTTGGAGACAGTGGAAGTGAAGGCTCTGTCCACACAGGTCTTCAGGACAGTGTGGGACGTCCATCAGGTTCTGATGACTAGATCTGAGGTGATGTGGACATGGAGGAGGTCTGAAAAATGTGGGTGTGTGTCCATGTGGGATCCTCTCCTGGATGTTATAGTGAGGATTTAAAATGGATCCAGTAGATCCCTGGAAGCCAGTGAGCTCACATTGTATCTGTCCACACAGAGACAATCAGAAGGTCCATGAAGTGATATCTGGATGTGAGCAGTGAACCAGGTGATCTAAGTAGTTGTAAAGATTTAATGTTCCTGCTGATCCCATTAAGAACTAGCAGAACCTCTGATGGTCCACATCAGCTCAGTTTGGTTGAGTTCCAGCAGATCTCACCAACCACATCATGAAGCTTTCCTTCCCTGCTGAACTGCTCTCACAATGCACACAGGAACCAAGTCCTGATGGACCAGAATGGCTTTACCAGGTATTTCCCAGTGGAAATGTGATCCACTGTTAGTCTGACATGGAGCCAGGAAGCAACAGAACATCATCATCAACATCCAGAGATAAAGATATGAAGGTGTTTTCATGAGAACAGAGCAGCTGATTTCTGTAGATAATGAATCAAAACTCTGGAAATATAACTGGAAACATCTGAGTTCTTACTGGTTCAGTTTCCAGAGTTACTGCAATAGATACAGCTCACATCTCTGATGATGGAGATCCAGGAGATTTAAAGCAAATGGGAAGATCCATTGATATGTCGCTCTTGAATGAGACACAGCTGGGTTCTGGTTCTGGTTCTGGTTTGAATCTCTGATGGATCCTGAAAGAAAAGCTTTCATTAGAACCTTTCTGTTTTTTGCTTTCAAGATATTTTTTATGTGACTATAAAATAAAAACAGAATCAGACAGATCATCAACTTGATGTTCTAAATGATTCCTATCAGAACCGGTCCAATCCCCCAACATGTTCCTGATCATTGATCCTCCTGAATAATGTCCAGCCTTCTTTAAAGAGCAGAAAGATTTGTTTCTGAGACCAACATGTTGGTTTGAAATGACTGAGAGAACAGTTTGGTGATCTTAGTGTTGAGCTCTGACATGGAGCAGAACCAGGAATCATTTCCACTCTGACCATCCAAGGAGGATCTGATGGAGCTTCAATCAGAACCAGATGGTCCGTTAGAGACAGTGAAGCCCACTGCTCAATCAGATCCACTAAATATTTAGTTTCACTGTAGAAATGGTTGATAATCTGCCATGTTAGAGGATGTGTGAACTTCAGAGGTGGACTGTGACGGGGTTCTTTTACGACTTGGGCCACCGTACACAAGGACAAAATGACGGGCCAAGGCCAGAGATTACTTGAGTGATATTTTATTTTCTATCAGTGCAGTGAAAATGGCAGGTGCAAAATATTTACAAAAGGAAGTCCAAGTCAGGTTAAAAGCAAAACAGCACAGCAATCAATATCTTCCAAGTCCAATAGTCTCACCTTCAGTGTGGCACCTCTAGAGTCCAGGTGCAGACTGACTCCCTGTGGAACAGAGCCCTGCTTTAAAGCCACAGGCTCCGCCCCCATAAAGTCCAATCAAAAACAAAACAAAACAACAAAAAACTAAGCAATTACTTCTAACTCAAATAAACTCCCAAAATATACAAAATAATAATAATAAAAAATGAATTTGTAAACAAAATACACTCAAAATAGAAAACAGCCAGCACATTGTGATGACAGCACAATTTTACGTAATTTGCTCCCGATGCGCCACAAACCGGAAACTACTCTACTCAAAAAGAAAGCCGGGAAAATGTTTTACTGAAAGTAACAAATTAGAATAAATGCCAACTGAAATGAAAACACCGCGTGTGCACCCACGATGGACCATCTCAGTTTAAGCTGCAAAGAAAAAGTACGTTAATAATTGTGCATGTTTATGTGTGCTGGCTTGATAACACAGACTCTTTAATTAGATCTCCGCTTGTGAATTATATAAATATAATTCATAGAAAATGTTTTATTTCAGAATGAATCTGTCTTTTGTCAGATTTTAGAGAAAGATGCAAATATCAACCTAGAAATAAAATCCACTTCTGTCTATTTGTTCTTGTGTTAATATTAATATCAGACTAAATAAATGAGTGTTTCATTTGGAAAAATTTGGCTTAAACTAAACAGAATAAAACACAGTTAAATGTTTCTGGTCCAAATGTCATGTCAACATAATAGTTTATATGAGTGAGTCCTGACTGAGGATTTATAAGATTCTTTCTGTATGGAGTCAATAACTGTCCAATGAATGATGGTTAAATTGATGTCAGGTAAACATCAGATCAGATTTAGAGATTCTGTTAACTAGTGAAGCTCTGGGTAGAGACTGTGGATCCAAACGGACCTGTTTGATTTTTGTACAAAGGATCCAGTTGAACTTTGTTGTGTTCATAGTAACATGTTCATTATTGGAAAATGTTTCCCTGGAGACATCATACGTATTACATCTTTGACATATGAAAAGAAAAATAACCTGAAAATCAGTCCAATGTTTTCATGACAACAGAACCCAACAGAACTTATCATCACATGGCCACAATAACAGATATAAATAGAAGTTACAGCAGTTAGAAACAGCTCACCTCTCTGATGGTGGAGATCCAGGAGATTTAAAGTTAATGTCGAAATCCTTTGACCTGTCGCTCTTAAAGGAAACACAGCTGGGTTCTGGTTCTGGTTCTGGTTTGCGTCTCTGATGGATCCTGACAGAAACATGATGATTAAAACTTAATCAGCAAAGAGGAGCAGGAGCAGCTTCATCACCACGTCTGTTCTGGCCTGATATAGTGAACGCTGTGTGAAAAGGGCTGTGGACAGTTAGAGATGGTGACCTCACCTCTGACCTTTGCTCTGGCTCTCATCTTCCCCACACAGAGTGGTTTTAGAGGGAGGTACTCCCTCCTCTCTGTCCTCACACTGATCCATGCTGCTGAATCCACATCAGCTCACACACACTTTCTAGCTTCACCTGCAGAGGAAACACATCATTCATCTGCACATCAACTCTGATCATCCTTTACATCATTAGTGCTGGAAAAAGATCAGCTGCTCCTCCTCTGATTGGCTCTTCTTCTCTGCTTCATATCAGTGTCAGGTGAATGCAGTCAGACAGCAGAGAGGCAGAGGAAGCTGATTGTTGGTAACAGAATGATAACAAAACATTCTAACTATGACGATTGTTCTTTGTACTTTTACATAATAAACTTGTCAGATCCTTAAAATCTAAAATGTTAAACAATTTACAATCTTTTATTTTATCTATGCTGAAACAAAACAAATTTAACAGCATTGACATTCTCAATAAACACATTAAATGTCTATATCTGTGGTCCATGTTAAAATGTTAGTAATTATGGGGATCCTGAAGGCCTGAGGGGCCAAAAGTAGCTGCTTAGTTCATTTATGCAATGGGCGGCTCAATGTGATCACTATGACATCATGTTTTCAGATCCACTGACTGCTGACTTAGATTGGATGTAAAGGTAATGCAGATAATTGATGTTTATTTTAATTGTATTTTTTAATTGTTATTTTTTAGACTCTATAGTTGTGGGTTCAAGTCTTGTCAGGAATGTCATATGAGTGTCAGGTTAATGCAGTCAGTCAGAGGAAGCTGCAATCAGCTGCTTTATGTCTTTCCGTCCACTAGATGGAGACATGGAGCAACATTTTCATACACTGACTGAATATTAGGAGCTATTTTAGTTCACAAATATTCATTTCTACAAGTAGATTATCTTCTCCATCAAAGATTAACTATGTAATGTGATTAAATGAAACATTTTTGAACAATATTTTATTTTGAAAGTAAGCAACAGAAAACTAGAGTTTAATTCCAGGAAACTAAATCAAAGATCAGTATTTTTGGAGAAGAAAACAGAAAACAAATAATAAGCTGTTCATCCTGTTGTTCCAGTTTCCAGTTCATCAGTAATTTAACAGTCCTGTAGATCAGCCTTCCAACAGAAGACATTAAACTTTGAGCTGAAATCAGAAGTGAACCTGTTGACCAACAACCAGCAGGAACGTTCATGTAGAAAAAGGTCAAGCAGGAAACAAAGAAAACTTACAGTTTGTTCAAATGATCCAAACAGTTGAAGAAAAATATCTGAACAACAAACTGAGGCTCAACAACTGGACCGGGGTCGCCCACTTTCAGTAACATGAGATGCTGCATAACTGATGACCTCACAGCTCACATGGTTTGTAGTTTCTTATTTCAGAGCAGCAGAAGCAGAAAGTGGAAAGTCTGCAGTGAAATCAGGCAGGTTGATAAAGTCTTCATGAGGAAGGAGAGAAGTTTTTAATGGAGTTCAATTAAATCTAGTTTTTAGTTTTCAGTAAAAAATCTTTCCAGATTGGTTTCCAATCCCTTTATGGCAAAAAATGCACAGAAAAAAACTCCACTCCGTGTTTTATTAATCTCCAGTTCAGTCCAGTAAATTGATGCTGTCAGTTTTCCAAACAATCCACAAATGGAGACCCACTTATTAGTTGCTGTGAACAGTACAACATATTGCTACTGTATGTGCAGAATAGATGTGCACACACACATCTACACACACACCCCACGCACACACACACACACACACACACCCCACACACACCCCCACCACGCATACACACACACACACGCACACACACACACACACACACACACACACACACACACACACACACACACACACACACACACACACACACACATCCCCTCCATGGCTGCCACCTTATCGTGGTGGGGGGTTTGCGTGTCCCAGTGATCCAGGAGTTCTGCTGCCCAGTGCAGACGGTTCTAGGTGAGGGACCAGACCAAGTGCAGCCCAAAGATCCCTTATGATGATACGACCGTTGGAAACAGGGGTTGTTCTCTCCGTACATGAGGTCCCACCCTGGAGCCACCCTGGCCTGGGCTGGGGCACGCTGGGGAGCCCCTGGTGGCCGGTGATGGTATGACAATAAAAACCTTTGAATCCCTGAACTATATCAACAATATGTGCACCAAGCAATACATACACTTAGCATTCCACAGATAAATGCTTTTAATCTGGTTAAGAATAATAGTTGTACTGTCAATAAATGACGTCTAATCGATGTTCTTAGTGACCAGAGGAACAATAAGGCCTTAATCAGCCCAGAGGTTCAAACTGATGAAACATGAGGATGGAGGCTCTCTATTAAAACATTCCTCACCATCTTCCATGTTCTTTCAGCAAACAGTTGAGACAGAGCTGGTTTTGGTTCCACCACTATTGACCTGCTGCTTTAGCCGCCATTGAAAGTTTTATTAAAAGTCTGTCAGTCTGCAGATCATGTGACCAAACCAGAAACACACTGAAAACATAGAGAACAGCAAGAAAAAGTGAAAGTATCAAAAATGTTCATACTCGAGGAAAGTATGATGTACTCAAAATATACTTAAGTAAAGTAGTGAAGTATTTTTACTTTGTTACTATACAACACTGAATCAAATAAATACACCACAAGATTCATTGTATTTCATTGAGATGTTAAGGAACAGACCACCACAAGGTCCAGAACCTTTGTGAAGTCAATGAAAGTGATTGATGGTTTTAAATACTTTACAAAAGAAAGTAAGATGCTTTTGTGCGAGTCAACGTGTCTCCTGCATCAGGTAAAGCTGCAAGTCTTTCAGGTTTTGTTTTTACCACCTTTGCACATCTGATAGGCAACATTGTTGCCATTCTTCTGACAAAATAAAAAAAAAAAAACTCATCCAGTGTGAATGGAGACTGTCTGTGAGGATCGATTTACAAGTCTTTAAGAGATGTTGAATTGAGGTTTGGATTTTGTCTGCCTCATTCTAAATCAGGACATGGTTTAAGTAAATGAGTAGTTTGACTGCGTGTCTAGGATGTTGTCTGAGGTTTGTTCTCTAACAAACATCTGAGTACATCAGTCGACTGCTTTCTGACATCTAAAAATCATTTTATTTTGAGGAATCAAACTACAGCATATTTAAATTGATCTTTTTCTTAAGAAAACTTGAAAAACCATAGAACTATCTTCTTCCACTTTGAAATTATACATTCTTGTGTTGTAGATAATGTAACATCCATTTCCTGCTGTAATGAGACAAATTATTAAAAACAGTTCAAGGATAAGTAATCTTTGTAAGGCACACTACTTCAGTATGGTTTAAAACATGGTGGCACAAGGCTGTCAGGTTCACCATCGCCCTCCACCTGGACAATTTAGCTGAACAAAACACCAAGGTCCAATAGGACAGGCAGTCAAAGTGAATGATTCCCCACATTGATCTGTTCTTTTTTTTCTGCTTTCTCGTGTCTGAAAACTCATAAGACTTGACATGTGTGATGTTCTCTTTGATAACTGCCTTTTCAGACGGCAGTTGTGAGCTGATAGAACCAATGAACAAATTTATTTACTTAGTGCTTGTGAAAGGAGTTTCTTGTTTCAAAGGCTCCTGAAGTTGTCCACAGATCTCAGTCCTTGCACCTTTTTCAAACGTAGCAGCAGGTGTTTTATTTCTGGTCGTGTCTTTTTGTCTTTCAAATATCCCTCTTTGACAAAATCCTTCAAAGCCACTGAAGCAGAAATAAAAGCCCTTTGTGGGATGGCTCACTCTGCCAAAGTTTTATAGAGTGGACTTTAGCTCTGGCATATTCTTGTTTATATCCACATGTATTCCACACTCAGCACAAGACTAAGAAATCATGCAAGAATAACATGCAAGAAAGAGCATGACATGTACCGACCATCAGGCATGGAGTCTTTGAAATATAAACTGATTGGGTCTGGTTTTAATTTACAAAGTCAAACTGAAAATAGCAGCACATGAAGTCACAAAGTTGATAAAAGTCTGTCTTTAAAACATTGCTAACCTGTTTTTTCACTTTTTGTCAAAAATACTCAAAGTTCTTGGCAGGTGGGAGACAATATGAATCTAACTGGTCAGTGATGTTGCCACGGCCGTTTAAAAGGTTTAATGGTCGACATAAAATGTTTGTTCAGATTAAGGAAGATTGTCTTCATTCATGTTTGAGCAGTCAATGACGACTAATCTGTGATTTGGTAAAGCAAAATAATCCAAATCAGAGCAGAAAGCAGATGGCACTAAATTCATGCAAATGCAAATATGCCCATCAATAATTTGCACTTGCTTATGCGACAGGTTGGGGTTGTTTTTAGTTCAGCCACAAACACAGAACATGCAGGAAAATGTTCAGAGAGAAAGATGTGGTTCTTTCACTTTTCATAACTTGACTGAGTAAAAACAGAACTGAGCTTCTGAATGCATATAATGCACAATTGTAGATTCCTAAAGGCCACAGAATAATGCGTTTCTGTAGCTTGTTGATTTTATATCACAGAATGACATTAATGCATCAAAAGCATTGAAAGCACTGATTAAAGTTTAGAAGGGATACGATTGGACAAACTGTGTGAACAAATTAAGGGGCAAAATCACAAAGATATTTCCAGTAGCTAATTGTGTGTGGACAATTTCAGCTAACTCTGAAACCAGCAACAGAAACATGTTTTCTAATTTCTTCACAAAGCCAATAGTCTTTCTCAGCAGTTTGTTCACTGATTTAGTTGATTATGTCCTTGTCTGTCTGTCTATTTACGTAAAAAGTAGTAAAATAGTAAAATAGTTGCAGAATTTGAAAAATTAGAATTTATTTGCACAAATTAGATTTCATGGCAAAAATACTGTGTGGTTAGAAATCCTGACAAATGGGAAAATAAAACGGTTGGCAACTCAGGTGTGTCAGAGACGTTGAATTAATCTTCTCCTTTATTGAGGTATCCCTTGTATTTTTACAAATAATTTCTCTATTTCTTCCAACAGATGCTTCACCTGATCCTGCAGAGATTACTAAACTCAATTCAACAAATTTAACTGAGCACAATTTGGGTGAGTTGAACTGAGGAATCTTCTGCTTATTATGCTGATGGCGAGAAAAGGGATATCCAAGAAAAATGTTGAAGAGTCAGCTTCCTCATCATTTACTTTATACTATGCTACTATTAACTTGTACTTGTATCAAACTTGGAGAAAAAATAAAACATGTGTCCAATTAATAACTTGTCTGTGGATGCTATTTTGGGACACAACAGTGGAGCAGTCCAGTCCCAACAGTTCCCCCAATAGTACCATAAACAATGGTACCACTTGTACCATTGTTTACCATGTTGTCCTTTTCAAACAATGTCCCTGTCCCTTTACCATCATTCCTCATTTCACAATGAGAACAGCAGTCAAACAGGACAGAGAATTAGGTTTTTTTAAATTAGCACTAGATCTGCCAGCCACATTCCTGCACATATGCCAAACATACACCCAGCCCCATTACACACATCTTCACAAGCTGCACCTCATCATGTTCCTGCACCTTTAGCAGAGACACAGATGCAACCAATTCAATAGCATCTTCAAAATAACAGCCACAGATTCACCTGCAGCAGAATGTATGAAGAAAATAATAAAACATATTGATAAGGGCTGATCATCATCATCAGTCGTGTTCCTACAATGTCACTGCTAGTGCATGTTTTTGTGCTCAAATAAAGCTGAGGACAATAATATCTGTTTAGGTAAATACATTTTAATATCTTACAGGATGCAGCATTTATTTTTGATCAATTATTCTCCAACAATCATTTTTACAAATACATGTAACCCATTTAGAAAGGAAAGAGAAGAAAAATGTTGATCTTGAAATGTTTCTATGCAGATGATGGAGAGAGAGGAGCAGAGCTGCAGAGAGGGTTGAGACGAGGCTTTATTCACAAGATCCATCTAATGGCCGTCAGAGTTTAGTCATTGTTTTACTAAAGTTCTCTGATTGTAAAACCAGTTGGGGACAAACAGAGTTTGGTTTTTGTCAAGAATATTCTGGTTATTCCAGATGAGAAATGTGTGAGGAGAGAAATAATGTTTATAAATTAGAGACCGAGCAAGAAGCATCTGATAATGGGCTGGTTTTAGTTAGACTAACTAGTACTATAGGTTAGTTAACTATATTATAGTCAGTGTTACGGCCCGGCTCAAAAAGCCGCAACAAAATTAGGGGGACACGGCAACCAGTCGATGTTAAGCCCATGAAAGGCGTTTATTTTTAAAAGAATAAACTTGTCTAGGAGACATCAGTAGACGGCCCAAGGGGGTGATCAGTCCGGGCCCCTTCAGCCTGATCTCAGACTGGATCTCCGGGTCGTCTGCGCGTGGTGGCTTCTGCAGCCACCCCATGAATGGACCAGCGCTCCTTATATACCATCCAGGTGTTTGTGATGGAAGCTCCTCCCACATTGAGGACCTTAATTGATAGTTAGTAAATCACATGACACACACAGGACTGTGACAACAGGGCCGTCACACCCCCTCCCATAAAAAGCAGGTTCCTATATGGAACCCTGCTCCAATATCTTAAGTATGTTGGTCTCTCATCCAGGTTATACTTAGCCAAGTTGTTTAATGTAGAGATTTCCTCCTCAGCTCACTTTCCAGACCAGCAACTGATGCACTCAGAAGCTCTTTAAGGAACATAGAAAGGGAACAGGGAGAAAAAAACAAAAAACAAACCTGCTCCAAAAGTGGAGCACGAGATAATGCATCGGCCATGATATTATCTTTTCCTTTAATATAAAGAATATCCAGGTTATAGGACTGTAGAAACAATGACCAGCGAATCAAACGCTGATTTGGGCATTTCAGTACTTAAATAAAAATCAAAATGTTTCAGGGCTAAAATCAACGCCAACGTCTCCTTCTCGATCACGGAGTAGTTCAACTGATGCTTATTGAATGTTTTGGAAAAATAACTCACCAGCCTGCCAATACCCAGATCATCAGTCTGTGTAAGGACAGCTCCAGCACCAACCTGACTAGCATCCACATAAAGTTGGAACGGATGTTGAAAACGTGGTGCAGCCAATACCGGAGCAGCACAGAGGAGTCTTTTCACCTGCTCAAAAGCCTGTTGACAAAGGGGAGACCACTCAAACTTGACATCTTTACGCAGCAAATCTGTCAGAGGCACCACCACAGATGAGAAGTTTCGACAAAAACCTCTGTAATATCCTACCAGCCCAAGAAAACGCATTAGCTCCTTCTTTGTAGCTGGAACAGAAAACTGCTCTACCGCCTGAACCTTTGCTGCAACAGGGCGGACCTCACCTTGGCCAACCACATGGCCTAAATAGGTAACGGTCGCCCTTCCAAACTCACATCTGGCCAGGTTGATCGTTAACCTCGCCCCCGCCAAACGAGTGAAAAGCTCCCGAATGCGCTCCACATGCTCTCCCCAGGTGTCAGAATACACCACCACGTCATCCAAATAGACCGCACAACCAGTCATGTCACCAACCACTCTGTTCATTAGTCTCTGAAACGTGGCTGGCACATTTCTCAGACCAAATGGCATGACTGTATAAGAATAAAAACCCTTAGGCGTAACAAACGCAGACACTTCACGTGCGCGTTCAGTCAGTGGTACCTGCCAGTAACCCTTTAAAAGGTCAAATTTACTAACAAAGTTAGCAGAACCCACTTGATCGATGCAATCATCCATTCTCGGCAGCGGGAAACAATCTGGTTTAGTAACAGCGTTAAGCTTACGAAAATCTGAGCAGAAACGCAGCGTATTGTCCGACTTAGGGACCAAAATACACGGAGATGCCCAACTGGACCTACTCGGTTCTGCAATCCCAGTACGAAGCATATAATCTACTTCTGCATCCAAGTGCTTACGCTTGTTGCTTGATTGGTTTAGCGTCTCCCACATCCACATCGTGTTCGATCAAATGTGCGCGACCTGGCGTGTCCGAAAATAGACATGGAAATTCACTTATCAACTCTGCCAACTGTTTAGCACAACCTGCAGGTAAGTGAGCCAACAACGTGTCCAGCTCACCCAAAGTTTCAGAGTTTTTAAGACGTCCATGAATCAGAGCGCTGTCCAACCCATCCGTACCGCTGTCATCTCCCACAGGTGACAGTGCGCTGTCAGTGGTGCTGAAAGTCTCGCTCCCCCAGCAAGGCTGTTTACGGCACATGCAGGCGTGGCATCAGTAAACTGTGGCTGAAATATATCACGAGCATAATATGGTTTTAATGTGTTAACATGACACAACTGGGTTTTCTTTCTCCGCTCCGGCATCGATATTAAATAGTTCTGATCGGAAACCCGCTTCAGAACTGTATATGGGCCGGTAAATTTCGCCTGAAAAGGAGAAGTCGTGACCGGACACAAAGCCAAGACTTGATCACCAGACAAAAATGAGCGCGCCTCAGCACGACGATCAAACCAACTTTTCATGTTTTTCCGCACCACAGTCAGTTTCTCTTTAACGAGTTCCCGTGCCAGATATAAACGTCTTCTAAAACCATTTACGTAATCCACCAAGTTTTTCGGTGGAACAGACTCTTTCAGCCCGTCCGCCACCACAGCCAACGGACCCTTCACGTCGTGTGCAAAAACCAATTCATTTGGGCTAAACCCAGTGCTTTCTTGGGTTCCCTCCCTGGCGGCCAGCATCAGCCAAGGCAAACCTTCCTCCCAGTCGCCCGCAAGTGAGACTTCAGAGACTGGTGGAAGCGCTCTAATGCCCCCTGACTCTCTGGATGATACGCTGTCGCTTTACTGTGTCGCACCCGCAGCTGTTTCAAAACCTGACTGAACAAATGTGATGAAAAATTTGTTCCTTGGTCAGACTGTATTACTTTAGGGATGCCAAACACCGAAAAGAACAGAGTAAGCGCACGTACAACTGACCTAGCAGTTATCGTCCGTAACGGATAAGCTGCTGGATAACGTGTAGTTTGACATTACAGTGAGTAGATATGAAGACCCAGCCTTTGAGCGAGGCAACGGACCCACCTATGATCAAATGTTCAAATGGCTCAGACGCAGCGATAATTGGGCTTAAAGGGAACGGTTTCGAAACCTGATTGGGCTTAGCAATGAGCTGACAGACATGACACATCTTAATATAAGACGAAACGTCCTTTTTAAAACGGGGCCAGAAAAAATGTCGCAAAACTCGATCATACGTCTTACGTACACCAGAATGGCTAGATTCATCATGAGCAACTTTCAACCCTGCGGAGCGTAGCTTGATGGGAACCACTATTTGTAATACTGGCTCACCCACAACGTCAGCATGTGGGAACCATTTCCTCACCAACAACGAATCCTGCAGGAAATATCCACAATCACAATCAGTTATTTCACTTAATGGGCGAACCTGGTCAAAAAGAGTCTTCAGTGAAACATCAGCTTGTTGTTCCGTCACGAACTCACTGCGAGACAGAGACGTGGGAAAACTAGACAAAGGCAAATTCATTTTCACACATTTCTCGTCTTTCACGTTCTGACCGCGCACCACGGCCGAGTAACTGCGCATGCGCTAAACACATCTGTGAATTTCCCGTTCCCCTCAGTCTGAGGAATGAGTCGCTCAACTGGCTCTGAAGTAACCAGCCCGTCTAACGGCGCAGCGTCCGCCCACAAACGAGTTCCTGATAAACCGTTACCCAAAATCACAGAGACTCCATCAATTGGCAAAGCAGGGCGCACAGCCAACTGCGTGTCACCAACAAACAGTTCGCAATCTAGAAACACATCATGTTTAATCCCATTCCCAGAACTGGAACACAGGCACCAGTTTCAGACTCAGCCGAGAACGGCAACACGTCAGCTCTAATAAAAGAGTCAAACGCCCCAGTGTCTCTCAGAATCTTAACTCGAGCCTTTACCCCGCCATTTGGCAGTGACACGAATGAAAGGTAATTATGAGACACCTACTTCAGAGGCCCGGGTGTTCTTCATGTCCTCTAAAGGACTCCGCACCGGCGCAGCCAAACCAACTCCTTTAGGAGCAGTTTGAAATATTTTTGTTTCACCCTTAAGCTGATGACAATCTGTGACAGTAGTGACAAACCCGATCATCATCCCGAACAACCGGATTTTTAAACTGACTGGTCTCCATTTGCTTAGTGACACCACCAACCCGATCAGTGCGGCTCACTTCTCGTCCAAAATAGCGTTTAAAACCCACAGGACCCGAATAATCCTGATGACTCAGCACTACTCGTCCGCCAACACCGCGGCCACAGAAATGTTTTTAGCTTTCTGTTCATTAATGTAGGTTGCAATGTCTTCCGGTAAGCAGTTTTTAAATTCCTCCAACATCAGATCGCGGAGCTGATCAAAGTTCTTAACATCCTGTGCAGCACACCACCGATCAAATAAAGCAGTTTTAACACAAACTAACTCAGTGTAACTCTGATGGTCGGCTTTTTTATAGCGGCGAAATGTCTGCCTATATGCCTCCGGCTCGAGCTCAGAAACTTTTTCCACTGCACTCTTCACTTTATCATAATCTAAACTGTCAGTAGGCGACAGCGAGGCATAGGCTTCCTGTGCTTTACCAGTGAACACACACTGCAGAAGCAGCGGCCAAACATCCTGAGGACACCTCAGTGTTTCTGCCACACGTTCAAACAGGATGAAATATTTATCCACATCCAATTCGGTAAACGGTGGAACCAAGCGAATACATTTGTTGATATCAAACTCTGCCCCTGCAGAACTGCCATCTTGATCAATTAAAACGCGCACTGAGTCGCTCCTCGCAGCTGCCTCCAATTCTAATATGCGCATCTCCATTTGATGCTGCAGCTCTTTCTCCCGGAGCTCCAAACGACGCATCTCTAACTCCAATTCCATTTTGTGCACCTCACTGGGAGACCCCCCAACGTCACCCTGGGTGGTTGATTCGGGAGGTGGCAAAACGTTTTGCTCAATCAATGCGACATACAGTCGCCTTCTAATAACCTCCTTTTTCTCTTGTTTAATCAGGCATCTCAAACTGAGCAGCAATTGTGGCAAGGTGACCTTGTTTTTCCTTTTGAGTTAGATTTTGATATTGTTTTGGATTGTATATTTTGAAGTTATTTTCTTAGTTTATTTTGGATTAAATGTTTTGTTTTTGCATGTTTTGATTGGTTGTTGGTCACGTGCCGCATGCGCCCCACGGCAGCAACACAGCTGATCCGCATCTTCATCAAGTTGTTTACAGATCAGGAGGAGTAAAAAGGCCATTGGGACTGTGACGGCGTGAAGGAGCGGCAGACGGCTCGGACTGGCTTCAGGCGTTGGCTACAGGAGGGACCGGCCCTGAGGACTGCTAATCTGGTCGCGGCAGAGGAGCGGGCGGCCGGCTAAGGAAGTGGAACTGCTGGGCTGAGAACCGGAGATCAAGCTGGACGTACAGAAGCAGTAAGGACCGTGTCCCCCTGAACGGAGCCGTTGGCTAGCGCTCACTGAGGTCCGTGTGGACTGGAGGATTGTTTGGACCCGGCGGACGTGTGAGCAGCAGCGGACCGCGCCCCTTCCTCTTCCCCTGTTGTGGGCCAGTTAAGACTTTTTTTAATGGACTTGTATAATGATCCTTCTTCAGTAAATGTTTCCTTTTTAACTAGTTGTTTTTAAAATAAATTATTGTATCCCTTTTATCAGTTTGTTGCGCCTCTGTCCACAATCCTGCAGGTTATTTTGTATACAGAAAATTTGAGCCTCTCGGCCTTCACAACTTGGCGCTGTGAGCAGGGCCTGCGGGATTGTGAACAGTGTTTTATTAGACATTTTTTTTAATAAAAGGGAAAAGATGATGATGCCCATTTATCCTGGTGCCCCATGGATTCCTAAATTTGTAGGGCAAAATGATGATGTTAAATATAACGAATGGAAGGAGCAAATACAAGGTCTTTTAGATGCAAATGATTTGCCTGAATCGCATAAGGTAAAAATTTTGATTGGTGCCTTGTCTGGGTTGCCCAGACGCCAAATTAATGTGCTCTGTGATGATGAACGTGATAGGGTGACAAAAATATTTTCAGTTTTGGATGACTTGTATACAAAGAAGGTTCCTGTGTCTGCTTTACGGTCACAATTTTTTGGTTGTGTGCAGAAACCAGGTGAGTCCGTTCAGGCATACGGACTCCGGTTGAGAGAGCTGTACCGTAAACTACAGAAACACAATGCAACTGAAGCACCCACTGATATTCACCTTAGGGACCAATTCCTGCTTGGCCTGGAGGATGGCGCCATGCTTCAGCTGCTAAAGCGAGTTGTGCGCCTAGACCCTGATGCGACCTTCAGCGCTGTTCAACAAGAGGCTCTTCTATTAGAAGAGGAACAAAGTCCAAGATGGCCTGAAGCGACATGTGCCGCGGTAAGGGACCCTAACACTGTTCGATCTCAACAGAGTGATGTGTGGAAACAGGAGCTGAAAAAGGAACTTATGGAGGAAGTAAAGGCCCAGATGAAGGACCTGGCCTGTGAACTGATCAAGGACCAGAGGACAAAGGGTCCCATGCCAACATCAGCGTACCCCAGGATTGTTCCCCCACGTCGCCGAGGGAAATGGCACCCGGACCGTGACACCAGTTACCAATGGGATGAGGATGGTAGGCCTATTTGTAGGGTGTGCAAAAAATCTGGACATATAGCCAGATTTTGCAGAGAATCCTCTGTAAATCAGCCAGCTTTAAACTAGCACACCCTACTGTAGCGGCCTATACAGTGGGGTCAGGTCAGCGAGACCAAAAGGCCACGACCGATTTAGTGGGGAACTGCCCCTATGTGGAGGTGTTTGTGGGAGGAGTCAGGTTGGAGGGACTTTTGGATACTGGCTCACAAGTGACACTTATGCAGCAGAGCCTGTTCCTCGAACATTTCCCTGACTGTGATGTTAGTAATGCACCTACCTACATCCAGCTTAAGGCGGCAAATGGCCTTAAGATCCCCTGTATAGGGTACGCCCTAATGGACTTTAAGATTGAGGGTGTTGATATTAACCAGAAGGGTGTTTTTGTAGTGACTGATGAATGTTCTACTAACCCCTTTGTCATTGGCATGAATGTAATTAGACCCTGTTGGGATGTAGTCTTCTGCAACCCGGGGAAGCCTTTGTCTTTTTGCTGCCAGAGCCCGAGGTTCCAACGGGCATGGCGGGAGGCTTTTTCTCTTTGCCGGAGGATAACTGTTGCCACAGAGGACGACTTCAAAGGATATGTCTGGCCAGCTCAGCGACGAGGGGTTAAGATCCCGGCAAGAAGCGAGGTGGTGATCTGGGGACGAGCTCGAGCAGGACCAGCTGGGAGAGACTATTGTGGCCTGGTGGAAGCCTTGGAGGAGCCCGACACTGTTTCAGTGGCCCGCACCCTCGCTGTCGTCAGAAATGGTAGGCTCCCTGTTCGGCTGAAAAATTTGAATAACTTTCCAGTTACTTTAGGGCGCTACCGGAAAATTGGCCGCCTCTATCAGGTTGATGACGTGGATGTCCATGGAGGTTGTGATGTCGGCCTCACTGTTGATGACGGCGGTGTGGTGCAGGTTGGACTGGTGGAAGCTGTGGATTCCTTAGAGGAGAGCCGAAGCTTCAGCCTACAGAGACTGGTGGAACAACCAGTTTTAACGCCTGCTGAGGCCAGTAAGTTGGCCACCTTATTACAAAAATGGGAGAAAGTGTTTTCTAAACATGATGAGGACTTCGGTCGGACGGATGCCGTCAAGCACACCATTCCGACGGGAGATGCATGCCCCACAAGGGAGAGATTCAGACCACTGCCACCACTCATGTATAAAGAAATGAGGTCATTATTAGCGGACATGTTGGACAAAGGTGTGATAACTGAAAGTTCCAGCCCCTGGGCCGCACCTATTGTCATGGTCAAGAAAAAAGATGGGAGCTGGAGGTTCTGTGTCGATTACAGAAAACTGAACTCTGTTACTCATAAAGATGCCTTCCCTCTCCCTAGGATTGAAGAGACTCTGACCTCCCTCTCCAAGGCAGAGTGGTTTTCCACCTTAGATTTGGCCAGTGGATATTGGCAAGTCGAGGTTGATCCTAAGGATAGAGAAAAGACTGCCTTTACTACACCTTTGGGCCTTTTTGAATTTCAGCGCATGCCATTCGGCCTCTGCAATGCACCTGCAACATTTCAGAGATTGATGCAACAATGCTTAAGTGGTCAGATCGCTGAGTCTCTGCTTGTATACTTGGACGATATAATTGTATATTCACCTGATTTTGATACCCACCTACAGCACTTGGAAGAAGTCTTCATGTGTTTGTGGAAGCATGGCCTGAAGTTGAGACCTGACAAGTGTAACCTGCTTCAGAAAGAGGTGAGATTCCTGGGTCATGTGGTCAATCAGAGGGGAGTTATGCCTGATCCAGAGAAGGTGACTGCAGTTACAGAGTGGAATGCCCAAAGACTGTTAAGGAAGTACGGGCGTTTTTGGGCCTGGCAGGCTACTATAGACGTTTCATCCAGGGGTTCTCTAAGATCGCATACCCACTTAATTCTCTGTTAACAGGCATCCCTACTGACAAGAAGCATGGTGCAAAATTAATTGATTGGACATTAGAATGTCAAATTGCATTTGACAAACTGAAGGAGGCGTTAACTCAAGCACCAATATTGGCCTATGCAGACTACACCCAGCCCTTTAGGTTGTACACTGATGCCAGCAATTATGGATTGGGTGCAGTACTGGCACAAAATCAAGAAGGAGAAGAGCGAGTAATCGCTTATGCTAGTCGTAGTTTACACCTTACCGAGAGAAATGATGCAAACTATAGCTCATTTAAATTGGAGCTTTTGGCACTGAAATGGGCAATTACTGAAAAATTTAAGGACTATTTGACTGGTGCCAAGTTCACAGTATTTACGGACAATAACCCAGTTGCCCACCTTCAAACTGCCAAACTAGGGGCAGTGGAACAAAGATGGGTTGCTCAGCTGGCCTCATTTGATTTTGAGGTAAAGTACCAAGCGGGAAAAGAGAATGTTAACGCAGATGCATTGTCTAGATTCCCCAAAACTTCCATCAACAGTGGCTGTGCTGTGGCGACTTTAACAGAGGCGGATACAGAAGACGTGGCTTTACTGGAGTGGGGTGAAGATTGGCAGGCTCTACAATCGGCAGACCCAGACATACATCAGGTACGAGTGTATGTGGAAGAAGGGAGAACCCCAAATACGACTGAGCAGGCAACTCTAAGTGAACCAGCAAAAAAGTTGTTAAAACACTGGAAAAGACTCTGTATACACAAAAGGATTCTCTGTAGACGTGTGTTTGACTCATATGTATGTGAGCCCCGTTTTCAGATTGTGTGCCCAGATCTTAAGCGTCAGGAGGTCTGGGAGAAATGTCATGAAGCTACAGCCCACGCAGGAGTGGAGAAGACCCTCGCTCACCTAAGGCGCCATTTCTTTTGGCCAAGCATGGAAAAGGGGGTACAGTGTTTCCAGAATGGGTGTGTTGTCTGTAGTTTACAAAAAGACCGTGTAGAACCTCGAGCACCTCTTAAGCCCATAGAAGTGTCCTACCCGTTAGAGGTAGTAGCTCTTGATTTCCTTTCCTTGCGTCGGCCGAGCGACACTTATCAAAGTATTCTAGTAATGACTGATATGTTCACTCGTTATTCATGGGCTGTTCCTACACGGGATCAAACTGCGCAAACTACTGTTCGTGCAATTTGGTCTCATGTTATCCAACAATTTGGTTGCCCAGTGCGTTTCCATTCGGATCAGGGACCAAATTTTGAATCGGAACTTATGAAAGAGCTATGCAGTTTGTATGGCATTTCTAAAAGTCGCACTACCCCCTATCATCCAGCAGGTAATGGGAGAGTAGAAAGGATGAACCAGACGTTATTAAATATGCTTCGCACACTTGAGGTTGAAAAACAGAGTAGGTGGCCAGAGCATTTGCCAGAGTTATTACATGCTTATAACAATGTTATCCATAGCGCTACAGGGTTTACGCCATCTTACCTTATGTTTGGGCGTCATCTGAGGCTCCCGGTCGACTTGAGTTTGGGGGTGTTAGACACACAACCCCGTAGAGATTTGCAAGGATGGGTCTTAGAACACCACCAGAAGTTATCTTATGCTTATGAGGTAGCTCGGAATAGGATGAGTAGTGCTGCAAATAACGAAAAACGGCGTTATGACAAAAAAGCCAAGGCCAGTGCGCTTCTCCCGGGGGAACGCGTGTGGGTCCGTGATAGGAACCGACAAGGACAAGGGAAACTACATAGTTGGTGGGATCCAGAGCCATATGTGGTTGTGGGGGTTGTTGGAGATACAGGGCTGGTTTATCGGGTTAGGCCAGAGAAGGTGGGAAGGAGCGAACTTTGCATAGAAATGCTTTGAAGATTTGTATTGCTCCTTCCATTGATGTGTTGAGAGAACAACCTTCTGTTGAGACACCTGAACTGCCGTTAATGCTCTATTACCCTGTGGTTAATGAAGAACCGGAACAAGGATTGCGCCGTTCAACACGCGCTACGAGAGGACAATGTCCTTCTCGTTATAGAGACTAAACATCGGCCGGGACGGGCCTCATTAAAGTGTGGGGGGGTGTGGCAAGGTGACCTTGTTTTTCCTTTTGAGTTAGATTTTGATATTGTTTTGGATTGTATATTTTGAAGTTATTTTCTTAGTTTATTTTGGATTAAATGTTTTGTTTTTGCATGTTTTGATTGGTTGTTGGTCACGTGCCGCATGCGCCCCACGGCAGCAACACAGCTGATCCGCATCTTCATCAAGTTGTTTACAGATCAGGAGGAGTAAAAGGCCATTGGGACTGTGACGGCGTGAAGGAGCGGCAGACGGCTCGGACTGGCTTCAGGCGTTGGCTACAGGAGGGACCGGCCCTGAGGACTGCTAATCTGGTCGCGGCAGAGGAGCGGGCGGCCGGCTAAGGAAGTGGAACTGCTGGGCTGAGAACCGGAGATCAAGCTGGACGTACAGAAGCAGTAAGGACCGTGTCCCCCTGAACGGAGCCGTTGGCTAGCGCTCACTGAGGTCCGTGTGGACTGGAGGATTGTTTGGACCCGGCTGGACGTGTGAGCAGCAGCGGACCGCGCCCCTTCCTCTTCCCCCTGTTGTGGGCCAGTTAAGACTTTTTTTTAATGGACTTGTATAATGATCCTTCTTTAGCAAATGTTTCCTTTTTAACTAGTTGTTTTTAAAATAAATTATTGTATCCCTTTATCAGTTTTGTTGCGCCTCTGTCCACAATCCTGCAGGTTATTTTGTATACAGAAAATTTGAGCCTCTCGGCCTTCACACAATGGCTACGAGATCACTTTTACGAGCAGCATGAAACTTCTCCAAAGAAGATTTAGCTACAAAGTCGTCCAGATCAAACTCCATATTTTAAGAAAAACCGCAATCATACACTACAGGAGAAAAACAAACTAAACGGCAAATACAGCGTAAAGTGAAAGAGTGCGTAATGGTTCCAAAACAATCATGCCCCCACTAAACTTTACCTGCCTGTCAGAACTCACCTGTTTTAACTGATTCCTGGCTCTTCACGTGGATCGGCGGCGGGTTTATTAAACACCAAACCAGTGAGAAATTAATCCCACGGATTGCCCCCGAGATCACTGCTTGCACAGTGAACGCCAACCGCAAACCCCCACGACTCTACTAAAACAACAAACAGGTGAAGTCTAAAGCGACAGCACCTCTTAGCCTATCAGGAGACACAATCACAGAAAGAGACCACACTGACGCACAAACCCCAAAACATTTCACTCACCTGTCTTTTAGACCAACCGACAAAACGCGCCACAGCTGCCTACAACAAACAAACTGGTTAACAAAGCCGTGTCCCATCCCAACCGTGATGTCACTGCTCACTCCTACAAACAGGAAAAGGTGATGAAAACGTCACACACTCAAACCAACAATTTCCCAAATTGCAAAAGTCTTGTGTTTGACGAGCCCCATTTGTTACGGCCCGGCTCAGGAAGCCGCAACAAAAATTAGGGGGACACGGCAGCCAGTGATGTTAAGCCCATGAAAGGCGCTTATTTTTAAAAGAATTGATTTGTCTAGGAGACATCAGTCCAGGCCCCTTCAGCCTGGTCTCAGCCTGGATCTCCGGGTCGTCTGCGCGTGGTGGATTCTGCAGTCACACCCATGAATGGACCAGCGCTCCTTATATACCATCCAGGTGATGGAAGCGCCTCCCACATTGAGGACCTTAATTGATAGTTAGTAAATCACATGACACACACAGGACTGTGATAAACAGGGCCGTCACATGGACAATTTGGGATTTTGATTTAATTTTAGAAAGGCTAATTTTCAGTAAAAGTGAGAACAGTATTTTGGAGAAGAACCGACTAGAAACATCTTTTGGGGGATAAAAGGAAATGTTCTACCTTGTGAAATTTGACAAAACGTTATAATAGGTAGCAATTCTTTGAAGACACTCGGTTAATTGATCAAATATAAAAACAGAAACAATAGTAGCGAAACTAAAGGTGTTGGATGTAGAAAAATAAACTATCATGCATAAAGATACCTGGAACAGTGAAATGGAGAAAGAAAACTTAGCATTGAATACTAAGGATTTGTTTTAAGGTACAATGATGAATCTGTTCCATCAGAATTTTTATTTGCAGTAGTGGACTTTGATTGATGTATTTCCATATAGAAAATACTTCAAAAAGGGGGAAATTGTTGAGATTATATTGAAACTTATGAAACATAGAAAACATTTTTAAGAAAGAAAAAATAAATAAAAATTTATTTTAAAATGTTTCAATATGGGAATGTTTAAATATAAATTACAAGTCAGAGTTGAAATTGAAAAAAAATCTACTGACATTTAAACAGGAACAGAACAGGATGAGCAGCAAATGAATAAAATATGTTTATTGTTTAATAAAACACATGAAGTACAACTGCAGTAAATATACAAAAAATAACATTTGAATCCAAGATGAATTTAAAAATATAGGAGAAAACAGAAACAAAAAATATTCAGTGATTGAGAAAAACTGCAGTACATTCAAAGAATCTGATGATAAATGAAAGGTAAAAAATCAAGAGAGAGAAAAAAAACATCCTGAGATTCATTGTGAATTTTTGACTGGAAAATGATCAAACATGTTGATCCAGTTATAATCCTGGAATAATCCTGGAATATTCCTGGAATATTCCTGGAATAATCCCAAGGTTGTGTAGAAAAGTTTAACCAAGACACAGTTTGGATCCATGAAAATATATTTCTGAATGAAACAGACATATAGAGACTGGACTATCTTTTAAACAGTGAGATTTTCTAGCAGGATGAAAAACTTTAGATTCCTTAGACTCAAATCAGCTCAGAGACTGAAGAACCAGAACTGAACCAGAACCCAAATCCAGGATCAGAGGTTCAGTGAATGTGGTGTTGAAGGTGTGGAGGAGGATCAGTGAGTCAGAGGAGACTCTGTAGAAGGACAGAATGCCAGCAGGACAGTCCACATACACTGCTACTCTGTTAGAGACAGAGGAGGAGGAGAGACGAGTTTCTATGTTATTGTGCCTGACAGAGTAACCATTAACATCAGAGTAACCATGACGATCAGAGCAGATCAGACTCCAGGAATAATCATTACATCCAAACCAACAGTCTTTACTGTTTCCTTTCCTCCTGATTCTTCTGTAACTCACTGATATATTAACTTCTCCTCTCCACTCGACCTCCCAGTAACAGCGACCAGTCAGACCAGTTCTACACAGCAGCTGAGACCAGTAATCAAATCTGTCTGGATGATCAGGATATGACTGAAGCTTCTCCTCATATGTCACCTTCCTGTTGTCTTCAGACAGTTTGAGTTTTCTGCTCACTGTTTGTGTCGATGGTGAGTTGACAGGAATCTGATGGAGAGAACAAACACAATCCAGCTGCAGTTATTGATCATTTATTGACACTTTGACTCCTGAATGAGTGATGTGACAGTTTGAAGATGGTTGAATGTGAGCTGCTTTGTTGTCATGAATCAGATGAAAAACACACTTACATCTCCATGGACCTGGAGTCAAGAATCGGCCTCCAGCAGGCTCCACCCTGAAAGGAGGAGGGGGGTCAGACCATCAGTCTCTTCAGCACTTCCTCTACCAACCAGCACCACCAGGTGGCGCTGCACACATTAACAATGAGCCCAAGAAGAAGAAGCCGCATCCTGAACCCAGCAGCTGCAGTAATGGCTTGTGAAAGTAATCCTCCCTCCACTGCAGAAGTTCTGGATGAGCTGATCTTGTCTTTTATCTTTCCTAGTAAATTTATCAGAACTTTGGATCTGAAGCAGTTTCTGCTCTCATTTTTACATTTCCTACTTTTTCCATCATTCACTTCAATTCTTCCTTCCTTCTAGAAAACAAGGGATTTAATTTATTCCCTGATTTCATTCATACTTTTGATCATTTTCCAGATGTCGCCCCCTGGTGGAGATAAACTGCCACATAGATGGATCTACTAAACTTCTAAATCTCTTTGCCTTATGAATAGTTTTCTTCACTTTTTCATGTGTTTTATATTTTAAAACAAATAAATTCATTAAAGTTTAGAGGTTTGTTTTAAATCTGAATTTATTTATTTCACTCTGAGATCTTTAAACATCCATTTGATCACCATGGAGCTGCTTTTCTTCTCCTCTTTGCTTCTGGGGGCTGATTGGTCTGAAGCCCATCCAACATGGTTTTAATGTTTCTATCCTCAGTAAATCATCATAGGAATCTAACAGCTGAACTCCTTAGACTCCTGAATGAGTGATGTGACAGTTTGAAGAAGTTGAATCAGAATAATTTCATTATTATTTCTTATTCCTATTTAGCTCCAGGCTCTCCTCACGTTTTAGTCAGAAGAATTTTCCACAATCAGCTGAAATCTTCCTAAACACGAGTGTTAAATCAAGAACTGATCCGTTTCCTTCATCAACATTTTGTCTCTTTTCCATCATTCAAACATCATCAGTTCGTATCTCTAAATGTTCTTCTGCTCTTTCAGTTACTTTCAGTTTTCTGTTTCCATCCATTATATTCCATATGCATTAAAGTTACTAAATGTTATTGATAATAATTATATCTTTCTTGATCAGTTCCTCTATTTATGTTTCTTGTTTCTTTCTTCCTGTCACTGAAACATTTAAACTAATTCTAAAATCTATATTTGCTCTCAACCATGTCTCTTTATTACTAATTATTAGCGACTGTCAAACAAAATCTCTGATCAAAACTTAAATCCAATCTGCAGTTCAGATGATTTTATTTTCCTCAATATCATCAAAGATCCAGAACATCAGTGGATAACAGAGCATTAAAACCAGATTAACAGGTTTAAACAAAGATCAGAGATAAAAACATAAAAAACTTAAAGTGATCAGTAAAAAACTAAACCTCCTCCATCATCACTGACTAAAGTCACCAGGTGAGCAACAGCTGATCTATAATCACTAATAACACCATGTGATCCAGCACTACATCTATACACAACACCAATAATATCTGATCTATGATGTTATTAATCTTCATATTTTAACTTCCTGTCCATCAGCCAATCAGCTTCTTGTATTTCCTCAGTAGATCCATCAGTGGAAGCCCCGCCCAGCCCATGATGCTCCTGGTTTGTGAAGACAGAGAGACAAACTGAACTCTGATAGGAAACAGTTTCAACTGATTTTCTCTCTCCAACCTCTTGGTTCCACATGGAGCTATATTTGGCCCCCTGCTGCTCTGAATACCATGTTATTGTGGTTCAGTAGATGGGTTGGTTTCCCAGGTTCATTCAGAACCATGTGGAAGATTCTTATAGTTTCTAATTGGATGTAGTTTGCAAACTTACAAAGCCAAAATTACCAGCAATATTTATAATTTAACTGTAATAAATACAAGCCAAATACTGAATTAGCATAATAAATTTTAATCTTCAACCTAAATGTTTTCCCAGCAGACTGACTAAAGACATTTCTCCCTCTTCCTCCTCTATCAGACCTTCTCTGCTCCTGCAGCAGGTTCCTCCATACCTGAGAGCTTCCAGTCTCCAGTGTGGATCCTTCAGTCCAGCCGACAGCAGCTTCACTCCTGAGTCTCCTGGATGATTGTAGCTCAGGTCCAACTCTTTCAGATGGGAGGGGTTGGAGGTCAGAGCTGAGGCCAGAGAAGCACAGCCTTCCTCTGAGACCAAACAGCCTGATAAGCTGCAGACACACAATTCATCACATGATGAGAAAATGAAACATTGAGGTAGAACCCAAGGTCTGAACTGGATATTTTCATGAGAGGAAAACTCTCAAGAAACTGGAGATTCAACTAATAACATCAAATAGAAATAAAACTGTATTTCCTTCTGTAGGTAATAAAAATCTAAATTTGTTATTTGTAAAATGGATGAGAAAGTCTAACAATTGGTTGGAGGAAGAATCTGCAATAATGCTTCTTTGTACACTGAGGATGCAACAATCTATCAAGTGTCCAGCGTTACACTAACAGTTAAAGCCTGATCTCCATCTTTCTACATTCTTCTCTTCTTGGTTCTGTCAGCCTGGAATAAATGAAAACCAGCTGAGTTTATGTATAAAGACTTAGCATGATTAGCCTCATCACAGTCAGACATCTACTGATGTTATAATCTGATACTGAAATAAAATTTACATAATATCTTATAGCAGGTAATGGACAGAAATCTGGTTTCACCAGGACTGAGAACATTTTACCTGAGAGTTTCCAGGTTGCAGTTTGGACTCTTCAGTCCAGCAGAGAGAAGCTTCACTCCTGAATCCTGCAGGTTGTTGTTACTCAGGTCCAGTTCTCTGAGACTGGAGGACTGGGAGCTGAGAACTGAGGACAGAGCTTCACAGCTTCTCTCTGAGAGGTTACAGCCACTCAGTCTGAGGAGACAGGGAGGAAGATATGTTATTAATCCATCAAATGTTTGTGTTACTTTACAGTCAACAATATTCTTCTTGGACTGATTGAAGAATAGGTCATATTTTTCTAAACTTTATGATATCTTTATTTTGAACTTCTTTATTCTTTAGTTGGGACTCAAGACTTGAAGATCTGAACTACAGGCAACAAGGAGGCAAGAGAAATATTAAAATCTACAATAATCTGCATTAATTCAGTGGCAGATTCAATAGAAAGAAGATAATTTCTGCTGCTTCAACATTTAACATCATGAATAGTTGCATATGAGAGTCTCTCTCTTTTTCTCATCACCTGCTAGCAGCAGACTAGGAAACAATGTACCGATAAATAATCAGTAAATACCAGTAGATGGTTTGGTTTCCTAGGTACATTAAGCACCAGGTGAAAGAATCCTAATGTTTTAATCCCAAAGTAGTTTCTGCAACACAAGAGCATGCATTTCCATCCTTAGACCTTCCTAACACATGATATTTATGAATTAATTAGAGGTGAGCTGAATGATCGGCCACTGATTATAATCGGCAGATTTCCGTGAAAAAGTGTCTCATCACTGATCACTGTCTCCTGTTGCTGATCACCTGTATCTCACTTCTCAGCCTACATGTGCAGCTCATCTCATCTTTCCTTCTCACTGCACAGCAACAAATCCTGTCATGAGGAACTATAACACTCTGATAGTGAATGGGGAAGTTTGTGTATTGCAGCGGGAAATTACCTCGGAGGTGAAGCATGTTAAAATGCATTACTACAATGAATCTAATATGGTATTTAAAAACATGCAGTTGACAGAGTTTGGCTACATTGAGGCTCAATGCAGGAACAAAATGACATCCTGAGCGACCAGACAGCAGGTAAAGCAGCTCAACTACCAACAGTCACCTGGATCACATCACGGTCAGAAATAACAAGAAAAAGTCTTCAAGCTGGCAGTGAAAGACGCTGGTTCTGCTCTCGCTGTTGAATCTTCACTATTCATTACTGGTAGTTACAGTGGGGCAAAAAAGTATTTAGTCAGCCACCAATTGTGCAAGTTCTCCCACTTAAAAAGATGAGAGAGGCCTGTAATTGTCATCATAGATAGATCAGACATCTACTGATGTTATAATCTGATACTGAAATAAAATGTACATAATATCTTATAGCAGGTAATGAACAGAAAACTGGTTTCACCAGGATTGAGAACATTTTACCTGAGAGTTTCCAGGTTGCAGTTTGGACTCTTCAGTCCAGCAGAGAGAAGCTTCACTCCTGAATCCTGCAGGTTGTTGTTACTCAGGTCCAGTTCTCTGAGACTGGAGGACTGGGAGCTGAGAACTGAGGACAGAGCTTCACAGCTTCTCTCTGAGAGGTTACAGTCACTCAGGCTGAGGAGACAGGGAGGAAAATATGTTATTAAACAATTCCTCATATTTTTTTTTTCCTATCAAAAATATTTTTTGGAAAACTTTATTTTACTAGGAATGCTTAAAACAAATATTTTAGTAATCGAGTAATCTATCTATTATTCTTACAATTCATTTTGTAAAAAAAAAAAAATTATAAAATAAAATCTTGGTAAATCTGGAATAACACCGGTGTTAATATTGCATTAAAATATCAGTCCAGTTTATTGATCATCTCTAACAGTTACTTTCCGTTAGTTTAGAAAATTAACTTGTAACAGTAATAGTTCACTTTCTAAGTTAACCTGAAGTAAGACAAAAATCTAAAATACTATTCAATTTAGACATTTTGAAGAGCCAATCCACCTATAAATAATCTGAAACATAAATACATGTTTACCTCATCAATAGCAGATTTTTATGCACATAACTGCATTAACAATCTTTGTCCTTACAGAGCTTTGTTGGAGGCTTTAACCACTGGCAGCAGCCTCAGAAGAACCTCCTCTGAAGCAGAGTATTTCTTCAGGTCAAACACATCCAGATCTTTTCCTGATGACACTAAGATGAAACCCAGAGCTGACCACTGAGCAGGAGACAGTTTATCTGTGGAGAGACTTCCTGAACTCAGAGACTGTTGGATCTCCTCCACTAGAGAACGATCATTCAGTTCATTCAGACAGTGGAACAGATTGATGCTTTTCTCTGCAGACACATTTTTACTGATCTTCTTCTTGATGTACTGAACTGTTTCATGATTGTTCTGTGATCTACTTCCTGTCTTGGTTAGCAGATCTTCTAAGAGTCTCTGATTGGTCTGCAGTGAAAGTCCCAGGAGGAAGCGGAGGAACAAGTCCAGGTGTCCATTTGGACTCTGTAAGGCCTGGTCAACAGCTCTCTGATGGAGAGACTTTAGTTTAGGTAAATGAAATAATGAAGATTTCTTAGATGTTTCTTTTTCTTTCATCAGGTTGACACCAGAGTTGATGAAGGTCAGATGAACATGAAGAGCAGCCAGAAACTCCTGAACACTCAGATGGACGAAGCAGAACACCTTGTCCTGGTACAGACCTCTCCTCTTTAAAGATCTGTGTGAACACTCCTGAGTACACTGAGGCTGCTCTGATATCAATGCCACACTCTGTCAGGTCTGATTCATAGAAGATCAGGTTTCCTTTCTGCAGCTGATCAAAAGCCAATTTTCCCAGAGACTCAATCATCTTCCTGCTCTCTGGACTCCAGTGTGGATCTGTTTCAGCTCCTTCATCATACTTGACCTGCTTCACTTTGGTCTGAACCACCAGGAAGTGGATGTACATCTCAGTCAGGGTTCTGGGCAGCTCTCCTCCCTCTCTGGTCTCCAACACATCCTCCAGAACTGTAGCAGTGATCCAGCAGAAGACTGGGATGTGGCACATGATGTGGAGGCTTCGTGATGTCTTCATGTGGGAGATGATCCTGCTGGCCTGTTTCTTATCTCTGAATCTCTTCCTGAAGTACTCCTCCTTCTGAGGGTCATTGAACCCTCTGACCTCTGTCACCATGCCAACACACTGAGGAGGAATCTGATTGGCTGCTGCAGGTCGTGTGGTTATCCAGAGGAGAGCAGAGGGAAGCAGTTTCCCCCTGATGAGGTTTGTCAGCAGAACATCCACTGAGGTGGACTCTGTAGCATCAGTCAGGATCTCCTTGTTGTGGAAGTCCAGTGGAAGTCGACTCTCATCCAAGCCATCAAAGATGAACAGAACCTGGAAGTGTTCAAAGCTGCAGATTTCTTTGGTTTCACTAAAGAAGTGATGAACAAGTTCCACCAAGCTGAACTTTTTCTCTTTCAGCACATTCAGCTCTCTGAAGGTGAATGGAAATATGAACTGGATGTTCTGGTGGGCTTTGTCTTCAGCCCAGTCCAGAGTGAACTTCTGTGTTAGGACTGTTTTCCCAATGCCAGCCACTCCCTTTGTCATCACTGTTCTGATTGGTTGATCTCTTCCAGGTGGGACTTTAAAGATGTCTTCTTGTCTGATTGTTGTTTCTGGTCTGTGTGGTTTTCTGGATGCTGTTTCAATCTGTCTGACCTCATGTTCATCATTGACCTCTCCAGTCCCTCCCTCTGTGATATAGAGCTCTGTGTAGATCTGGTTCAGAAGGGTTGGACTTCCTGCTTTAGCAATCCCCTCAAACACAGACTGGAACTTCTTCTTCAGACCAGATTTCAGTTGATGTTGAGAAACTGCAGCCAAATGTCCTAAATTAACACAAAAAGTAAAATTAGTAACTAAACACAATTATTTTCTGAAGATGATGTCAATAAATGTGATTTTATCTCTTCATTCAACAGTAAATGTGTAATTTATCTATCATTTCAAATCTCTTTAGAAATCCTCTTACTGATCTGCAGACGGTCAGCCAGCTTTTCCTGCTTCATGCTCTTCAGGAAGTTCAGTGTGATCTTCATCACTGCCTCTCTGCTGCTCCTCCTCTGCTGTTCATCATCACCTTCCAACACCTCATCATCTCTCTGACTCTCTGAATGTTCTGGGTAATCTGGACTCAGAACTTTATGGATCTTCTTCAGTTCTTTCTTCACAAAACTAACAATGTTGTCCTCCAGCAGCTGGAACAGAATAATAGATGAAGGAAACATAAGAGTGAAATCATGGAGCCAAACACCAGATGGATGTTGGATAGACTGACAGTCCTCTGGTCTACAAAGTGCAGCATGAAGGTGACTTTGAACAGAACTCATGGAAAAGTATTTGTTGTTCATATACAGACCAAAAATATGGAGTCCAGCTGTGTTTGATGCTGCTGGACAGATGGACCCCTGGGAACCTCTGAGCTCTGCTGGTCCAATCTGTGGAGGAACCAGGAACAATTAGGAAGTCAGGAAATATTCATCCAACAATTAACAGATTAAATAATCAAAAGTTTCACAATACAATCCCTTAAAGCAGAAAAATTGATTATCACAGAAACATAATACAAAGACATTAGAAAGAGGAAGATGAAAATACATAGATGAAGTAATAAAACAACAACAACAGAATCATCCCATAGACATTCTAAAAAATTGGTGCTGAACTTGGTCTTCAAACAGTCCACACTATCTGCAGATCTGATGCTGGTGGAGACAGTTTCCCAGAGCTTGGGGACAGTGGAAGTGAAGGATCTGTCCACACAGGTCTTCAGGATAGTGTGGGACATCCATCAGGTTCTGATGACTAGATCTGAGGTGATGTGGACATGGAGGAGGTCTGAAATATGTGGATGTGTCCATGTGGGATCCTCTCCTGGATGTCATATAGGGGATTTTAAAATGAATCCTGTAGATCCTTGGAAGCCAGTGAGCTCACATTGTATCTGTCCACACAGAGACAATCAGAAGGTAAAGGTCCATGAAGTGATATCTGGATGTGATCAGTGAACCAGGTGGTCTAAGTAGTTGTAAATATTTAATGCTCCTGCTGATCCCATTAAGAACCAGCAGAACCTCTGATGGTCCACATCAGCTCAGTTTGGTTGAGTTCCAGCAGATCTCACCAACCACATCATGAAGCTTTCCTTCCCTGCTGAACTGCTCTCACAATGCACACAGGAACCAAGTCCTGATGGACCAGAATGGCTTTACCAGGTATTTCCCAGTGGAAATGTGATCCACTGTTAGTCTGACATGGAGCCAGGAAGCAACAGAACATCATCATCAACATCCAGAGATAAAGATATGAAGGTGTTTTCATGAGAACAGAGCAGCTGATTTCTGTAGATAATGGATCAAATCTCTCTGTAAGAAAATACTTTTTGCAGTTCTAGTAGCTCGTTTTTTAGAGAGTAGGTAGACAGGAAAGAGGGCAGATGACAAACGTGGGCGTGCTAAACCCTTGCGCCACCACAATACGCCTCAGATCTTTCATTGATTTACCAACAATTCAGTTGGACTTCATTGCAGCCATTGGTAGCCAGTATGAAACTGGCTGTAGTAAGTAATAGTTAAGCGTTGATCCATTGTGGCTTTGTTAAGACGTGCTGAGCGGCTAATTTTATACCTGTTGATTGCATGTAAAGAGATTTTTTTTGTTGTCCAAATTTGTTCCAGTCAGATGGATCTTTTTTGAACAAATCCATTTATTCCATGATACACAGCAACAGCGCTCTGCGCTCAAAAACTTGTATACCTTTCAAGGTTCAACACCTGTCAGCTCTTGGTTTTTATACTGGAGGCCATTGTCCCAGCTAGTTACCAACAACCCAAAATACACATATTTGGTTCTTATAGAGCCAAATATAAATAAAATCCATGATACAAAGTTCTTAAGTTGATTATTGAACAATATAAGCATAGAGACATCAATGTATTGATGTGACAGATTAAAAGAAAATAACCTGGTATTCAATTTAATGTTCCCATGACAACAGAACCCAACAGAACTTATCATCACATGGCCACAATAACAGATATAAACAGAAGTTACAGCAGTTAGAAACAGCTCACCTCTCTGATGGTGGAGATCCAGCAGATTTAAAGTCCATGATATGACCCTTTGACCTGTGACTCTTAAAGGACACACAGCTGGGTTCTGGTTCTGGTTTTATTCGCTGATGGATCCTGATAGAAAAACATCTACTATAAACTTTTTGTGAAGGTTTAGTTTGAACATAATTTTTATTTTGACTCCTTGTAAAATAAAGAGATTTGAGACACAACAGAACTTTATCAACTTCATGTTCTAAATGATTCCTATCAGAACCGGTCCAATCCTCCAACATGTTCCTGATCATTGACCTCCTAAATAATGTCCGTCTTGTTTAAAGAGCAGAAATATTTGTTTCTGAGATTTTGGGTGATGCTTGAAATAGGAATCACAAAATCCATGTAAACTTTTTTCTTTCAACATTAATCATTCATCAGATTTAGACAACAATATTAATATCAACCTAGACATTAAATTCTCTTCTGGCTTTTTGTTTATGTGATAATAATAATATTTGTGTAAATTAATGTGACTGTTTCATTTGGAAAAATTAAGTTGATGCAAAACAGAATAAAATGCCGTTAAATGTGTGGTTCAAAGGTCATGTCAACATTATAGTTTATGTCCTGATTGAGGATTTTCTTGTTCTTTATTTTATATATTTTAGAGGTTAAAGCAGAAAAGTGAGTTTATTCTGGTTGGATATTTTGTTTCCTGTTATTCATCAGCAGTAATGTTTTAGTTCTGTTGGCCTCTAGAGAGGATTATCACTACATGAATGATTGTTTATTTAATATCAGGGAAACATCTGGAAATCAGATGGGATTTCTAGACCTATGTTAACTAGATGGACCTGGAAAAGCTATGGATAGAGACTGTGGATCTAAATGGACCTGATTAATACTCCAAACATCTTTTATTAATTTACCAACAATAGTTGGACTTCATTGCAGCCATTGGAGACTCTAGTAGCCAGTTTAATATTGTGTTAAGCTTTTATCTGTTGCGGCTTTTTTAAGACGAACTGAGCTGCTAACGTTGTACTTATTCATTGCATGTAAAGTCAATCCCAGAGGTTGCCTTAGTTGTTCAAATTCAAATTTATTCCAGTCAGATGAAACCATTTGTGAACAAAATCCAATTAATCCAGTAAACATCCATCCATCCATTTTCCATCACCCTTCTCCCTAACGGGGTCGGGAGGTGCTGGTGCCTATCTACAGCTGGACAGGTTGCCAGTCTGTCACAGGGCAACACAGAGAGACAAACAGGACAAACAACCATGCACACACAAAACTCACACCTAAGGAGAATCAACCTGACAGTCATGTTTTTGGACTGTGGGAGGAAGCCGGAGAACCCGCAAAGAACACACGCACGAACAGAACAAGCAAACTCCTTGCAGAAAGAGCCCGAGCCAGGAATTGGACCCAGGACCTTCTTGCTGCAAGGCAACAGTGCTACCAACTGTGCCACTGTGCAGCCCCCAGTAAACATGACAACAGCATTAACAATGACTCCACCACAGCAGTCAGTAACTTGTATGGCCTTCTGGGTTCAACACCTATCAGCTCTTGGTTCTTATACTGGAGGCCATTGTCACATCTAGTTACCAAAAACCCAAAATACACATATTTGGCTCTTATAGAGACCAATAAAGTCCATGATACAAAGTTCCTAAGTTGATTATTGAACCATGTTAACATGGAGACATCAATGTATTGATGTGACAAGTTAAAAGAAAATAACCTGATATTCAGTCCAATGTTTTTATGACAACAGAACCCAACAGAACTTATCATCACATGGCCACAATAACAGATATAAACAGAAGTTACAGCAGATAGAAACAGCTCACCTCTCTGATGGTGGAGATCCAGGAGATTTAAAGTAAATTATGTCACCCTTTGACCTGTCACTCTTAAAGGACACACAGCTGGGTTCTGGTTCTGGTTTGCGTTTCTGATGGATCCTAACAGAAACATAATGATTAAACTTAATCAGCAAAGAGGAGCAGCAGCAGCTTCATCACCACGTCTGTTCTGGCCTGATATAGTGAACGCTGTGTGAAAGGGCTGTGGACAGTTAGAGATGGTGACCTCACCTCTGACCTTTGCTCTGGCTCTCATCTTCCCCACACAGAGTGGTTTTAGAGGGAGGGACTCCCTCCTCTCTGTCCTCACACTGATCCATGCTGCTGAATCCACATCAGCTCACACACACTTTCTAGCTTCACCTGCAGAGGAAACACACATCATTCATCTGCACATCAACTCTGATCATCCTTTACATCATTAGTGCTGGAAAAAGATCACTGCTCCTCCTCTGATTGGCTCTTCTTCTCTGCTTCATATCAGTGTCAGGTGAATGCAGTCAGACAGCAGAGAGGCAGAGGAAGCTGCCATCAGCTGCTGCACTTCTACTATCAGTCCACTAGATGGAGACATGGAGCAACATTTACATTCACTGATTCAACCTGAACAGGAAGTATTTTAGTTAATTAGTTATTGAACTCTACAAGTGGATTATATGCAATTAAGATTAAGTATTAAGTAATGCGAATTAAACACATCTTACTATAGCAGCATTTGTCCTACTTCCTTTTGAATGAAAGTAGGAAAAACTTGTTGTTTTTGTCTTTAATGGTGGAGACCAGAGTTTGATGGAATGGGAAAAATCATGAATCAATTTGATCAGACAAGAACAAAAACATCAAATGTTCATCTTCTTTGATTCTAGTTCATCAATAATCCTGTAGATTAACCTTCAAACAACAGAGATTAAAGTTTGATCTGAAATTAAAGTCCAGTTGTTTGTAGAATTGTTCTAAAGAAGTATGTTAATGTTAATGTTCAGTTAGCTGTTTCTAACTGAACATTTTCTCCAAACATCAGAGAGAAAAATAACAAACTGGCTGTAAAGTTTCTGAAGACAAAGTTCATGTAGAAAACAAAGCAAACTCACAGTTTGTTCAGACGATCCAAAGAGTTGAACAAGAAAATGTGATCAACAAACTGAGACCCAACAGTGGAAATGAGGTGAAACTGGTTTGACTGGTTTACTGAGAACTGTCAGATGAAAGTTTATCTGTTGACGTCTGAAGACATAAAATCTACTCATAACTCTCAGTTTGAACACAAATGTTCTGCTGCTGTTATTCTGATTCAGGTTCTGTTCAGCTCTAATGGAACCAGAACCTGTTTTGACTTGGAACCAACTGGACTCTTCATTGGTGGGGAAACTACAACCTGAATGACGTCTGATTATTGATTATTGATGAAGGGTTTTTAAATTATCCAAATATGACTGATAAAAAGTTATCAGAACCAGAACCTGTTGAGTTGGCAGCTTGTTGGATGTTTGGGAGGAGAACCTGAACATTCAACCTCCAGGATTTACAGGAGGTTGGATTCTGACTCAGGAACCTGAACAATGAAAGATGAAACCAGTGACTCCTTGAAAATGGGATGTTTGGATCTGAATAAGCAGTGAACATGTTCTCTAAACATCAGAGAGCAAAAACTAGCAGGAAAGTTCCTAAACTCAAAGTTCAAGAAGGATAAAAAATAAAACTTACTGTTTGTTCAAATGATCCAAATGGTTGACGAAGAAAATCTGAGCAACAATCAGACTGGAAACACCTTAAACATGAATTCAAACTGAAAGTAACAGATGTTGCAGAACTTCTTACCTGATTTGTAGTTTCTTCTATCAGAGCCAAGCCCCGCCCCTTTCTGCTTGCTGCAGCGAGGCGAGAGGTCTCACTCTGAACAATATCTCTTGTATCTAATCAGATGCTCTGTGCTGGAATTCTAGTATTTTAATATATTTATTGATTTGTCTTAAAACGTTACATTTTCATAACATTTTATATTTTGTTTGTGCAAAATGAAAACCTGCTAATTGTTTTTTTTTGTTGTTTTTTTTTTCAATTGATTGTTCAATTATTTCTGTTTTACTTTTTACTTTTTGTTGCCGTCGCTGACCCAAAACATTTTCACAATGCAAAACAAAGTAAGTGACAGTAATAAAATTCTATTTAAAACAATTACATCTACATACTTCAAGTGTTTTTTCTGCTGTACTAAAAAAACAATCACAGTTCACCTTGGCAGGTAATTGTCAGTTACATCAAGTACAAATAAAAACTAATCTTTGGAGTTTAAAAACAGTATTTTAAATCATTAGTACAACAGATGTATTGCAACGTTTTAAAGAAACTAATTTCTGTCGATCTAGTGAAAGTAAAGCCTTTTATCTCATAATTATGCTCGGCTAAATCACTATTATGACTCATAATAGCAAAGTTTTAGTGGAGATGTGAAACTGGGATACAAGTTTTGTTTTTTTCAATCAAATGAGATTCATAACTTTTAAACAGTTGCAGAAAAAAACAAGACACTGTAAAGAAGCATCAAACGTCTGTTGTATAGTGAATAAAAACCATATTCATGTGGAGGAAGTGAAGGTTGTCTATTTCTGGTGAACTCTGAAGAACCTTAGATAATATCAGTTAAAACATTTAATTTCCCTTAGGGATTAAAACGTTATTTTTATTGAATTTGTGTCAATTAATCTCAGTATAAACTATAAAATGTCCTTCCTGCAGGCATGTTGGATCAGACACGTCTCCATTTAATCACAATTTCCAGAAATAATCTCAAACTGAAACAAGTAAACAAGCAAAGTTTTTCATTCTTCCTGTATTTTTTTCTGCTTACATTTTTTCTACTAGCAGCAATAAAACAAAGAGACAGAAATAGAAAGAAAAACTTTATTAGAGCATAAATTTGACTTATTTTTTGCTTCCTCAGAGGTCGAGGTTTTCAGGTCTTCAGGTTTTCTGGTTTTCAGGTCTTCAGGTTTTCAGGTCTTCAGGTTTTCAGGTCTTCAGGTCTTCAGGTTTTCTGGTTTTCAGGTCTTCAGGTCTTCAGGTTTTCAGGTTTTCAGGTCTTCAGGTTTTCAGGTCTTCAGGTTTTCAGGTCTTCAGGTTTTCAGGTTTTCAGGTCTTCAGGTTTTCCGGTTTTCAGGTTATCAGGTCTTCAGGTCTTCAGGTCTTCAGGTTTTCAGGTCTTCAGGTTTTCAGGTTATCAGGTCTTGAGGTCTTCAGGTCTTCAGGTTTTCAGGTTTTCAGGTCTTCAGGTTTTCAGGTCTTCAGGTTTTCAGTACGGTCCGCACAAAGCCAGCAGGACTTTCTGATAATGTCCTTTGGTGTCGTTCTGTTCAAACAAAAATAAAAAAGCATTATTGATGTGGTTTGAAACGTAAAACATAGAAACAGTTGGGAAACGTATTTTACCACGATGTCCTCATGGAGGGTTCTGTCAAACATTGCCCGGTACTCCTCTACGACCTTCTGCAGGTCGACCTTGGAGCGGCTCACCAGGATCCGGATCAGAGTGTGATCCCTCGTACCGTGGCCCTGGTAAGGCACAAAATGGGCCACAAGAAGTTTGAGTTGGACATTTTGATTCCTTTTCATGGATCTTAGTTTTTAGTTAAATTATTATGTTATGTTAATGTAACAAAAACTGTATGTTGCATAAAAAACTGTCAACAATCTTAGAAATATAGTTTGCCAAAAGGTCCTTTCTACACTGCAAAAACTCAAAATCTTACCAAGTGGTATTGGTTTAATTTCTAGTGCAAATGTCTTGAAACACTTTAAATAAGACAAAACAACATCTTGCTCAAAAATCAAAGATATAGGAGCTTGATTTAAGTCAATAATTTCTTAATATTGATATTTTTAAAAAGTTTGTGGTTTCACTGTCAGATTATTTTACATACAACATATATCATGTTGTAAATGAATTTCTTGTAAAAATTAAAATTTTCAACTTTCTATTGCCCTATTTTTTTCTAGAAAATGTCTGAGATATTTATAAATAATGTCAGTTTTTTCCAACAAAGTTTATAATGATCAAATTCAGAAATCTCTGTTTTTTCTGCAACATTCTGAGATTAAATTAAACATTTCTGAAGTTTTTCTAGCAAATTTTCAACTTTTCAGCCTCAGAGAATTTTATCATTTTAGATGAATCTTAAAATTTAAATTTTCTTGCATATTTTGAACTTTATAAACTCAGAAATGTCAAAAGATTTTCTAGCAATTTACTGAGATTAAAGTCAAAATTTGAGATTTTCCAGCAAATATTTCACTTTTCAATCACAATTTTTAACTATTTTTTCAGAGCATTCCTGAGATTTTAAAACTTTGAGCTTTTTAGCATTAGTGTTCTCTTCCTTTTTCTATCTCCACTGCTATTAATACGGCATCATACAAAACTATTTTTCACACATCTGGAATTTAATTACAAACAGAAAAAAACCAATTTTATGTTAAGACGGCTTTCCATATCACTCCAAACTAAGGAGTTTATTAAAACATGGTAAAATATGAAGACTGTAGTCGTAATAATCCAGAGTAATCCCTATTTTAACCATGTTATTAGTGGGATTAGGAGCAGCAGACGCGTTCACTCACCTTCATGGCCCGATTGAGTTTCTCAGCAAAGAAAGCCGGTGTGTTCCAGGCGCATTTCACTGGACATGAAAGAGGAAACAGAAAATAAAAACTCTGTCACAGACAAAAATAACAGAGTCCAGATGTTTCTGTGTCTCCCAGCTGTGGAGCTTCAGGGTTCAGTTCAACCAGAAACTTTTCAAGATGAACAAAAAGGTGAGAAACATTTAAACCAGCAGGATTCTGATGGAGTCAAAACAAAAAATAAACAATTTTCTGTTCAGTTTGGGATCCAAGTCTAAGAGTAAAACAACATATTAGGGCCATTGCAGATAAGGAAAAAATAGCAAATTCATGCTAAAAAAAACAATTTTTAGAAACATCTTTGAGCTCCAAAAGTCAAAATTTTTATAGAAGAAACTCAAAATTTTGAGATTAATTCCAAAACTTTTCTACCAAAAAATGCTGAAATTTTAGTTTTTAAACTTTTTAAATAAATTTCAGAACATTTTGAGAAATTCTCAGTTTACACTCTAGTCTGAAAACTTGAAAAAATAAAAAAGTTAAACACTCAAAATGTAAAACACTTTCTGAGATTGAAAAGTCAAACATTTGATTAGGATGTAAATGTGGAAATTATTGGATTTATAAATGCTGCCATATCTAGAACCACCACTAGAGGGAGCAATTCATCATATTTCGTTTTATTTCTAATATTCTGAATATTTAAAATGTTAAATTTTCTTTAGAAATGAATATATTTTGCATATTTCAGAGCATTAATAACTAATCATGTTATTAGTTGGGAGATTGATGAGTTTTGGTAACAGGCCTTCCCACCGATGTCGATGAGGCAATCCTCGATGTCTCCCTTCAGCTCCAACTGCAGGGCTTTAGGCAGCGTCAGGTCGCTGATGGCAGCATAATGCTGGAACGCTGGCAGGAAACAGAAACACAACTTTCATTTCAACTAATGAACTGAATATATGTTACTGCTTTTAAATACATTCCTGCTGTAAAGCAGAAGATATTGTATCCATAAGAAAAAACAAGAGAATACATGGTGGAAGTTGGAACTTATATTTGTGTTTTTTTTCATTGAAAACCTGAGAGTAAATGTTGAATTGGATTACACTTATCATATGGAAGAAGATTATGGCCACTAAAATATCCTGTTCAATCTAATCTAATCTCAAAATGTTGGCTTTTCCTCTGAAATCTGACTTTTTTTTCTAAATATTAAAGTCCTACCACTAATCTCAAAATGCTAATTAATCTAAAATATTTTTTGCTTTTCCCCAGAATTTTAAAAAATGTTTCTGAAAATGTCAAAAATTCCACCTTTAGACTCACAATCCTAATTTCAATCTCAAAATTTCTGTTTTTCCTCATATGTTAATTATTTCTTTGAGTTCAGAATTATTTTGGAAAAAAAAACAATTCAATTCATTTTTTTAAATTTATCAAAATTTCAATTTTAATCTCAGAATTCAAAATTTTTCCAGAATTCAGCCTGTCAAAAAAAAACTAGATGTCAGACTTTTTGAAAATATTAATTCACACTTTTTACATGAAAATATCAGAATCCTGAATTTAATCTCAGAAAACTCCCCCCCCTAGTGGCCTGGATGCTTTCCTGTCTGATTAAAACTCAACATTGTCTCAAATTCTTGTGACATAACTTGTTCAGGTCATTGAATATTTCTCAGCCAGTCTTCTGTGGCCATAGCACTAAGACCCTTTCCGGGATTGGTCCTTTCTCACAGGCTGGGATCCGGGGGGTTGGTGGACATCCAGGGGAAGACTGACACATATCAGTGAGTAGGAATTTCTTTTAAAAAGAAGTGGTGAATGATGGATATTGCAATAAAATAGAGAGTAAGAAGTGAAGAAATAAAACCCTGACAATTCTAGACACTATCAGGTAACTTAAAACAAGCAGTTAAATTCTGTGAGGACGGCGGAGTCCTTTACTCATAGAAGTAATTAAAGTCCGTGGGATGACGGAGTCCCCTGCTTGAAGAAATAAAAGAGTGAAGAAATAAAAGAGTGATAAAAATAAAAAATAAAAAGAAAAAAATAATAAATCATAAAAAAACTAGAAAATAATGCTTTGTAAACCTTACCTAGCTGGAGGTCTTGTAAAGCCCTACTGGGACGAAGACTGGCAAACTTCACCTGCTTCCGTATTTTGCAACCTCACCTGGTTTGAGATCTTACAAACCCCACCTGTTGTGAGAACGGGGCCCGACTAATACCCGTGTTTAAATGGACGGCGGAGTCCAGCGAAACAGGCGCTTCAATTCTGTGACAAAAAACAGAGTGTGTATGTGAGAGTGAAAGGAAATTTAAGTATCACTGGATACTTGATTTCATACCAAAACAGCAAGGAAGTAAATGGTGACCCTCTGTGGCTGCATGTAGGCAAGAAAGTTCCACTCAAAAGAGTTGAAGTGAACTTTACCACAGACAGGAAGTTTTATCACCATCTTGCTGAAAATATTCCAGTGTTAGAACACACCAGGTGTTACCCCACACTGGACCAAAACATAGTTAAAAATGGAAAAAAGAAATAAAACTAGAAGATTGAATTTGTAAAGATTGGAAGGTAGTTGAGAAACAAGAACCATGAGCAGTTGAACAACTGGCATACTGGGTACACAAATATGGCTTTAATGGTAATTTACACTGCAAACATTGCAGAATTGAGAAGGAAAATAAGAGAAAATGTAAGGACAAAGAAAAACTGATGAATAAAGAAGGTTATGAACAACAGTAGTGTGGCTGAAAATGGCAAATAAGAGAGAAGAAGGGGAAAAAAGAGCAAAAGAGCAGAAAAAGAAAGAACAAGAGGCAGAGAAAGAAAGAGGTGAAGAGAAAGAAAAGAAAGTGTTGTTTTATAGAAGGGAAGATGATGAATTTATGCCAGGACCCTATCAGGGATTAATTGAGCAAGCAGGAGATATGCAAGAGCCAGAGGAAGCAGCAGCAGCAGCAACATCCTCTGTGCCTTTGCAACCTATCAAAAGAGCACCTCCAAAATATACAGCTACTCCTCACCAGACTAGGTCCAAAGGATCAGTCTGAAACTGGTCTAAATTTTATTTAAAAATTTTAAGAAATGGGGAAAGAGATAAGTAAAACTAATCCAATAGACAGTCTAAAATCAAACGACTAGAAGTTCATTAAAGATCAGGATCCGTGTAAAATAAAACACTTAGATAAATGGATAACAAAGTATAATTTTGATGGCAGTCTGAACATACAGAAATTAATTCTACTGCAAGATAAAATAAAACAAAAAACAAATTCAAATAAAAAAAAATATATATACAAAGAAGGGTGTGATGTAAAATTTTGGTTAGAAGTAGCACAAAGATGAGAGATTGGAGAGAAAAAATCTAAAAAGAATGTTGAACAGAGTGCTAGATTATACCCTGAGTTGCCCTCACCTCCAGAATATGAGGAGAAACATCATGATGGACTTTGTATGAGGTCAAAAGGAGGAATAAAATAAAAAACAAAAATTACAATAGGGACATTTTATGAATTGATTATAAAAAGAAGAGCAGAACTTCAGAGAGAGAAGCCCTTAATAAATAACATTCTTTTAACAATGAACAAAACTCTATTAAAATGGATCAATATTATTAGATCTACAGGACTTATTGATCATTAAAGTACAGGATAAACTAGAGGTAACTCTCTGGATAAATAGAAATTGATTAAATACAGGAAAGTTTGCTAAAATTTACAGGATTTGATGTCAGAAGGGTATTAAAGTTTGAAATAACTTATTGATTAATGGGAAAAACAGTATTTGAAGAAATTGAAGATATCAAAATGTAGTGACATGATTACAAGTGATTATAAATTAGGTATATAATAAACAAAAATGAAACTAAATAGAAAAGTCAGGAGAAAAACAGATGTCCTCAAAAGAGCAGGACAACTGTTCTGTGATTATTGATTAGATTGCCCAAATAAACCCCCACTCAGCTCTGATTCAGCATTGATTGCAGACTGGAGAAATGCTGCATTTAGAGTTTAGGATAACTCTGTGTTTCAAAACAATTTCAGGATGAGAGAAAAAGAATTATGAACTAGAACTTAATAAATTGACCCCAATAAAAGGAAACTTTAGCCTTGTTTGAAATATTTAGCTAAAGAAGACTACAAAGTTAGCAACAACAAAACTCCAAATGTGCAGATGAAAGATGAAATATTTGGGACACAAATGATTGACAGAAAGTTAATGCTATGATCTCAGTGTTATGGATAAACATAAAAATACAAAATCAACAGGAGATAATGTTGAAAATAAAGTAAGCGGGACAAAGCAACAGGTCTGTTCAGGGAGAACAACAGGCAATAGGCACAATAGGAACTACAATAGGCAGAAGTTGTAGCTGTGCCTTATTCCCCTGATCTTGCAGCTGGTTCAACAGAAAGAAAATAGTTTGAATAGCAGATCTAAACATCAGTTCAACATCTTAAGCTGTCATATAAAGGTGAGAACAAGTCCTGATGACAAAACATCAGTGCATAATAAAAGGTTAAAGAATGTAAACAGAAGTACTCTAAACAATTTAAGTTAAAAGATGAATTTGAGATATAAATGCTAAAATCTGAATGAAACAGCAGATTTTCCTGCTGCCATGAAATACTTCCTTTCACAAGGTGAGGGAAAGTTTGTGAAGGAGGTGCAAAATTGTTTTATGGCCAATCTAAGTTCAAAGAACCATTTTCTTTTAGAGTGGATTGTTTAAGCAAGCAAATAAATTGAGATTAATGAAATAATATGGAAATGTTAAATGTAAATTTTTAACATCAAAACGCTGGGTCTAAAAAATCGGTAAACATACCTTGTCAAACATTAGTTAAAATTCTTTAGGACAGTTTGTAAAAATAAATATACTTTTATATTAATGTACAACTGTAAAGAAAATACTAATTTGGTACTGTGATCTTTTGAGAGGACATTATCTAATTTAATGTCTCAATTTATGCTTTGATGAGAAAAACGCTGTTTTGTTAGTTTTAGTGATAAGATCAGAATAACTTAGGAATGTGCTGGTTATGAATCTCCTGTGGGGAGGTTGTAAGTTGGTGAGAAAAGACAAATGCAGCAATAAAGCTGATAGCTAAAAGTAAATTAAGAACTATACAAAAACAAAGAAAAGTATATAAAATATATTAAGGGTAATATATTTTATACATGTTGTGATCACAGCCAAGACTGTTTGCTTGCTAATCTGTTCATATAAGAATTATCAAATAAACAAAGAACGCATTAATAGATGTTTTTAATGATCTACAATGGATACATTCTGAAAAGTTGTTCTAGTGATCCCTGAATATTGAGAACAAAAGATCAAGAAAGTTGAGAAGTGAATCTATAACCATTTATGTTTTGCAAGGGAGTTAAAACATCATAAAATTCTGCGAATCAAAAAATTATTAATGAGTAAGATGATGTGAACTTTAAAACTATAATGTGAAGTGTTTTGGAAAAAAATAGAGTCATCTTGAAGGTTTAAATCTTCCTAAAAAATAAATGTTTGTTGTGAAAGTTTTCTTTTAAGAAAAGGGCAGTGATCTTTAACAAAATAGTAAAGAAATTAATAAAGATAAACATTAACAACAACAAATTTATTAGAACAATCCTGAAAATAAAATAAAGAAATAAAGAGGTCTTAAACTATTAGGTTATGGAAGTAAGTTGAAATTTAAGGAATTTCCTTAATGAAGGAATTTGTTGAGAACTTAAATTGTTGAAAATTATAGAGACAGTGGTATTTAAGTATTTTGATGCATCTAAAATGGAATAGATCATTCTAAAATAAAGGAAATTAATCTATATTTTATTGAAACTGACATGTTTCAACAGCAGGAAATTACTAATTGTTATAAGGCCCTAATAAAGTTAGTGATCTTTTTAGAATGTGCACATGGTAATTACAATATTGAAGACTAAATTAAAAAACAGGAAAATATAAAAATGCTAAAACATTTGGAAAATACTTGAAGCTTCAATAAATTTTTGAACAAATTTGAGCGAAAGAAAAATGTAGATAATAGACTGACTGTGTGACTGACCAAGACGAGACTAAATGTTTTATGTTTTTGTTTGTTGTGTTATTGTTTGTTTGTGATTACATAGTATGACTTTGTGTGATTAGAATAAAATCAGAAAATAAAATGAAAAGAGCAAACAAATTGTACACAGAAGTTGAGAAAGTGATCATATTAATCATTTGATATTAGAAAATAAAGTAACTAATTACTTTGATTTGAAAAGAAAAGAACGTGTGGATAAAGTAACCTGGTTTCTGACTGAGGCTTAGAAATTTTAAATCCAGGATTAATTGATTAATGGATGTTAAATTGACACATTTTTGGAAATTGGACAATTTGGGATTTGATTTAATTTTGGAAAGGCTAATTTTCAATAAAGTGAGAACAGTATTTTGGAGAAGAACCGACTAGAAAAACATCTTTTGGGGGATAAAAGGAAATGTTCTACCTTGTGAAATTTGACAAAACGTTATGATAGGTAGCAATTCTTTGAAGACACTCGGATAATTGATCAAATATAAAAACAGTAACAATAGTAGCGAAACTAAAGGTGTTGGATGTAGAAAAATAATCTATCATGCATAAAAGATACCTGGAACAGTGAAATGGAGAAAGAAAACTTAGCATTGAATACTAAGGATTTGTTTTAAGGTACAATGATGAATCTGTTCCATCAGAATTTTTATTTGCAGTAGTGAACTTTGATTGATGTATTTCCATATAGAAAATACTTCAAAAAGGGGGAAATTGTTGAGATTATATTGAAACTTATGAAACATAGAAAACATTTTTAAGAAAGAAAGAAAAAATAAATAAGTATTTTAAAATGTTTCAAAATGGGAATGTTTAAATATAAATTACAAGTCAGAGTTGAAATTGAAAAATAATCTACTGACATTTAAACAGGAAGAGAACAGGATGAGCAGCAAATGAATAAAATGTGTTTATTGTTCAATAAAACACATGAAATAGAACTGTAGTAAATATACAAAAAATAACATCTGAATCCAAGATGAATTTAAAAATATAGGAGATAACAGAAACAAAAAATATTCAGTGATTGAGAAAAACTGCAGTAAATTCAAAGAATCTGATGATAAATGAAAGGTAAAAAATCAAGAGAGAAAAAAAACATCCTGAGATTCATTGTGAATTTTTGACTGGAAAATGATAAAACATGTTGATCCAGTTATAATCCTGGAATAATCCTGGAATATTCCTGGAATAATCCCCGGGTTGTGTAGAAAAGTTTAACCAAGACACAGATTGGATCCATGAAAATATGTTTCTGAATGAAACAGACATATAGAGACTGAACTATCTTTTAATCAGTGAGATTTTCTAGCAGGATGAAAATCTTTAGACTCTTTAGACTCAAATCAGCTCAGAAACACTGAAGAACCAGAACTGGACCAGACTCCAAATCCAGGAATCAGAGGTTCAGTGAATGTGGTGTTGAAGGGTGGAGGAGGATCAGTGAGTCAGAGACTCTGTAGAAGGACAGAATGCCAGCAGGACAGTTCACATACACTGCTACTCTGTGAGAGACAGAGGAGGAGGAGAGACGAGTTTCTCTGTTATTGTGCCAGACAGAGAAACCAACATCATCAGAGCATCTCAGACTCCAGGAATGATCGTTTCCTCCAAACCTACAGTCTCTGCTGTCTCCTTTCCTCTTGATTCTTCTGTAACTCACTGATATATTAACATATCCTCTCCACTCGACCTCAAAGTAACAGCGACCAGTCAGACCAGTTCTACACAGCAGCTGATACCAGAAATCAAATCTGTCTGGATGATCAGGATATGACTGAAGCTCCTCCCATGTCACCTTCCTGTTGTCTTCAGACAGTTTGAGGTTTCTGTTCACTGTGTTTGTGTCGATGGTGAGTTGATGGGAATCTGTTGGAGAGAACAAACACAATCCAGCTGCAGTTATTGATCATTTATTGACACTTTGACTCCTGAATGAGTGATGTGACAGTTTGAAGATGGTTGAATGTGAGCTGCTTTGTTGTCATGAATCAGATGAAAAACACACTTACATTTCCTCAGACCTGGAGTCAAGAATCGGCCTCCAGCAGGCTCCACCCTGAAAGGAGGAGGGGGGTCAGACCATCAGTCTCTTTCAGCACTTCCTCTACCAACCAGCATCACCAGGTGGCGCTGCACACATTTACAATGAGCCCAAGAAGAAGAAGCAGCATCCTGAACCCAGCAGCTGCAGTAATGGCTTGTGAAAGTAATCCTCCCTCCACTGCAGAAGTTCTGGATGAGCTGATCTTGTCTTTTTATCTTTCCTAGTGAATTTATCAGAACTTTTGATCTGAACCAGTTTCTGCTCTCATTTTTACATTTTTTACTTTTTCCATCATTCACTTCAATTCTTCCTTCCTTCTGGAAAACAAGGGATTCTTTTATTCCCTGATTTCATTCATACTTTTGATCATTTTCCAGATGTCGCCCCCTGGTGGAGATAAACTGCCACATAGATGGATCTACTAAACTTCTAAATCTATTTGCCTTATGAATAGTTTTCTTCACTTTTTCATGTGTTTTATATTTTAAAAACATAAATTCATTAAAGTTGAGAGGTTTGCTTTAAATCTGAATTTATTTATTTCACTCTGAGATCTTTAAACATCCATCTGATCACCATGGAGCTGCTTTTCTTTCCTCTTTGCTTTGGAGGCTGATTGGTCTGAAGCTCCATCCAACATGGTTTTAATGTTTCTATCCTCAGTAAATCATCATAGGAATCTAACAGCTGAACTCCTTAGACTCCTGAATGAGTGATGTGACAGTTTGAAGAAGTTGAATCAGAATAAATTCATTATTATTTCCAGTTCCTATTTAGCTCCAGGCTCCTCACGTTCTTAGTCAGAAGAATTTTCCACAATCAGCTGAAATCTTCCTAAACACGAGTGTTAAATCAAGAACTGATCCGTTTCCTTCATCAACATCTTTTGTCTCTTTTCCATCATTCAAACATAATCAGTTCGTATCTCTAAATGTTCTTCTGCTCTTTCAGTTACTTTCAGTTTTCTGTTTCCATCCCATTATATTTCATATGCATTAAAGTTACTACATGTATTGATAATAATTATATCTTTCTTGATCAGTTCCTCCATTTATGTTTCTTGTTTCTTTCTTCCTGTCACTGAAACATTTAAACTGATTCTAAAATCTACAGTCGTATGAAAAAGTTTGGGCTCCCCCATTAATCTTTATTAGTTTTATTTCTAAATATTTGGGTGTTTGCAACAGCTATCTCAGTTTAATATGTTAATAACTGATGTACACAGTTATATTTCAGTACTAAAATGAGGTTTATTGTACTAATAGAAAATGGACAATATGTGTGATGGATTGAAATTTTGTCACCTCAGAGGCTGACTAGGCTGATTTGGTTAAAGCAGTGGCCAGATGACACCAGCAGGGGGAGCCTAGCGCTTGCGCTAGTTATAGTGAAGAGCACCGGAACTTCCTCCTCTGATAATAATAATCGCTGGAGCAGAAGCACCGTGTCCGGCTCTTTATTAAAATATCCCCCTTTTACAGGGCATTTACATATGCATAAAAACAAAATTTGGCAGGTGCAAAAATGTGGGTACCCTTATCATTTAATTGATTTGAATACTCCTAACTACTTTTCACTGACTTACTGAAACACAAAATTAGTTTGGCAACCTCATTAAGCTTGAACTTCAGGTGTATCCAATCATGAGAAAAGGTATTTAAGGTGGCCGATTGCAAGTTGTTCTCCAGTCTGGATCTCCTATGAAGAGTGGCATCATGGGCACATCAAAACAACTCTCAAATGATCTGAAAACAAAGATTGTTCAACACAGTTGTTTAGGGGAAGGATACAAAAAGTAATCTCAGAGATTTAAACTGTCAGTTTCCACTGTGAGGAACATAGTAAGGAAATGGAAGAGCACAGGGACAGTACATGTTAAACCCAGAAGTGGCAGGCCAAGAAAAATATCAGAGAGGCAGAGAAGAAGAATGGTGAGAACTGTGAAGGACAACCCACAGACCACCTCCAAAGACCTGCAGCATCATCTTGCTGCAGATGGTGTCACTGTGCATCGTTCAACAATTCAGCGCACTTTGCACAAAGAGAAGCTGTATGGGAGAGTGATGCGACGAAAGCCTTTTCTGCAAGCACGCCACAAACAGAGTCGCTGAGGTCTGCAAAAGCACATTTGGACAAGCCAGCTTCATTTTGGAATAAGGTCCTGTGGACTGATGAAACAAAGATTGAGTTGTTTGGTCATAAAAAAGGCGTTATGCATGGCGGCAAAAAAACACAGCGTTCCAAGAAAAACACTTGCTACCCACTGTGAAGTTTGGTGGAGGTTCCATCATGCTTTGGGGTGTGTGGCCAATGCTGGTACTGGGAATATTGTTAAAGTTGAGGGTCGCATGGATTCCACTCAATATCAACAAATTCTTGAGACTAATGTTCAAGAATCAGTTATGAAGTTGAAGCTATGCCGGGGATGGATATTTCAGCAAGACAATGATCCAAAACACCGCTCCAAATCTACTCAGGCATTCATGCAGAGGAACAATTACAATGTTCTGGAACGGCCATCCGATCCCCACACCTGAATATTATTGAACATCTGAGGGATGATTTGAAGTGGGCTGTCCATGCTCGGCGAACATCAAACTTAACTGAACTGGAATTGTTTTAGTGCACATTTTCTTTTAGTCCAATAAACCTCATTTCAATATTGAAATGTTACTGTGTCCATAAGTTATTGGTTATATCAAACTAAAATAGTTCTTGCAAACATCCAAATATTTAGAGACGAAAATAATTTAGATTAATAGGGATGCCCAAACTTCTTCATATGACTGTATATTGCTCTCAGCCATGTCTCTTTATTACTAATTATTAGCGACTGTCAAACAAAATCTCTGATCAAAACTTAAATCCAAGCTGCAGTTAATATGATTTTATTTTCCTCAATATCATCAAAGATCCAGAACATCAGTGGATAACAGATATTTGTGTCCAAAAGCATTAAAACCAGATTAACAGGTTTAAACAAAGATGAGAGATAAAAACATTGAAGCTTAAAGTGATCAGTAAAAACTAACCTCCTCCATCATCACTGACTAAAGTCACCAGGTGAGCAACAGCTGATCTATAATCACTAATAACACCATGTGATCCAGCACTACATCTACAGTTAGGGCCAGAAATATTTGGACAGTGACACAGGTTTTGTTATTTTAACTGTTGACAAAAATATGTTCAGAAATACAATTTATATATAATATGGGCTGAAAGTGCACACTCCCAGCTGCAATATGAGAGTTTCCACATCCAAATCGGAGAAAGGGTTTAGGAATCATAGCTCTGTAATGCAGAGCCTCCTCTTTTTCAAGGGACCAAAAGTAATTGGACAATGGACTCCAAAGGCTGCAAGTAACTCAGAAGGCCTTTCCCTCATTAACCTGTAATCAAGTAAGTAGTTAAAATGTCTGGGGTTGTTTCCAGGTGTGTGGTTTTGCATTTGGAAACTGTTGCTGTGACCAGACAACATGCGGTCAAAGGAGCTCTCAATTGAGGTGAAGCAGAACATCCTGAGGCTGAAAAAAAGGAAAAAATCCATCAGAGAGATAGCAGACATGCTTGGAGTAGCAAAATCAACAGTCTGGTACATTCTGAGGAAAAAGGAATTGACTGGTGAGCTTGGGAACTCAAAAGGCCTGGGTGTCCACGGAAGACAACGGTGGTGGATGATCGCCGCATACTTTCTTTGGTGAAGAAGAACCCGTTCACAACATCAACTGAGGTCCAGAACACTCTCAGGGAAGTAGGTGTATCTGTCTCTAAGTCAACAGTAAAGAGAAGACTCCATGAAAGCAAATACAAAGGGTTCACATGTAGATGCAAACCATCAATTCCAAAAATAGACAGGCCAGAGTTAAATTTGCCCAAAAACACCTCAAGAAGCCAGCCCAGTTCTGGAAAAGTATTCTATGGACAGATGAGACAAAGATCAACCTGTACCAGAATGATGGGAAGAAAAAAGTTTGGAGAAGAAAGGGAACGGCACATGATCCAAGGCACACCACATCCTCTGTAAAACATGGTGGAGGCAACGTGATGGCATGGGCATGCATGGCTTTCAATGGCACTGGGTGACTTGTGTTTATTGATGACATAACAGCAGACAAGAGTAGCCGGATGAATTCTGAAGTGTACCGGGATATACTGTCAGCCCAGATTCAGCCAAATGCTGCAAAGTTGATCGGACGGCGCTTCACAGTACAGATGGATAATGACCCCAAGCATACAGCCAAAGCTACCCAGGAGTTCATGAGAGCAAAAAGGTGGAATATTCTGCAATGGCCAAGTCAATCACCAGATCTTAACCCAATTGAGCATGCATTTCACTTGCTCAAATCCAGACTTCAGACGGAAAGACCCACTAACAAGCAAGACCTGAAGGCTGCGGCTGTAAAGGCCTGGCAAAGCATTAAGAAGGAGGGAAACCCAGCGTTTGGTGATGTCCATGGGTTCCAGACTTAAGGCAGTGATTGCTTCCAAAGGATTCGCAACAAAATATTGAGAAAAAACTTTTTTGTTTGGGTTATGTTTATATGTCCAATTACTTTTGAGCTCCTAAAATGTGGAGTGTTTGTAAACAAATGTGTACAATTCCTACATTTTCTATCACATATTTTTGTTCAACCCTTTAAATTAAACGTTACAATCTGCACTTGAATTCTGTTGTAGAGGTTTCATTTCAAATCCAATGCGGTGGCATGCAGAGCCCAACTCACAAATATTGTGTTACTGTCCAAATATTTCTGGCCCTAACTGTATACACAACACCAATAATATCTGATTTATGATGTTATTAATCTTCATATTTTAACTTCCTGTCCATCAGCCAATCAGCTTCTTGTATTTCCTCAGTAGATCCATCAGTGGAAGCCCCGCCCAGCCCATGATGCTCCTGGTTTGTGAAGACAGAGAGACAAACTGAACTCTGATAGGAAACAGTTTTCAACTGATTTTCTCTCTCCAACCTCTTGGTTCCACATGGAGCTATATTTGGCCCCCTGCTGCTCTGAATACCATGTTATTGTGGTTCCAGTAGATGGGTTGGTTTCCCAGGTTCATTCAGAACCATGTGGAAGATTCTTATAGTTTTTAATTGGATGTAGTTTGCAAACTTACACAGCCAAAATTACCAGCAGTATTTATAATTTAACTGTAATAAATACAAGCCAGATACTGAATAGCATAATAAATTTTAATCTTCAACCTAAATGTTTCCCAGCAGACTGACTAAAGACATTTCTCCCTCTTCCTCCTCTATCAGACCTTCTCTGCTCCTGCAGCAGGTTCCATACCTGAGAGCTTCCAGTCTCCAGTGTGGATCCTTCAGTCCAGCCGACAGCAGCTTCACTCCTGAGTCTCCTGGATGATTGTAGCTCAGGTCCAACTCTTTCAGATGGGAGGGGTTGGAGGTCAGAGCTGAGGCCAGAGAAGCACAGCCTTCCTCTGAGACCAAACAGCCTGATAAGCTGCAGACACACAATTCATCACATGATGAGAAAATGAGAACATTGAGGTAGAGACCAAGATCTGAACTGGATATTTTAATGTGAGGAAAACACTTAAGAAACTGGAGATTCACCTGTTCATAAAATAAAATAGAAATAAAACTATTTCATTTTGTAGATAATAAAAAAATTAAAATGCGTCATTTGTAAAATTTATGAGAAAGTCTAACAACTGGTTGTAGAAAGAATCTGCAATTTTTCTTTGCACTCTGATGATGCAACAATCTGTCAAGTGTCCAGCGTTACACTAACAGTTAAAGCCTGATCTCCATCTTTCTACATTCCTCTCTTCTTGGTTCTTTCAGCCTGGAATAAATGAAAACCAGCTGAGTTTATGTGTCAAGACTTAGCATGATTAGCCTCATCACAGTCAGACATCTACTGATGTTATAATCTGATACTGAAATAAAATTTACATAATATCTTATAGCAGGTAATGGACAGAAATCTGGTTACATCAGGACTGAGAACATTTTACCTGAGAGTTTCCAGGTTGCAGTTTGGACTCTTCAGTCCAGCAGAGAGAAGCTTCACTCCTGAATCCTGCAGGTTGTTGTTACTCAGGTCCAGTTCTCTGAGACTGGAGGACTGGGAGCTGAGAACTGAGGACAGAGCTTCACAGCTTCTCTCTGAGAGGTTACAGCCACTCAGTCTGAGGAGACAGGGAGGAAAATCTGTTAATAATCCATCAAATGTTTTTGTTACTTTCCAGTCAACAATATTCTTCTTGGACTGATTGAAGAATAGGTCATATTTTTCTAAACTTTATGATATCTTTATTTTGAACTGGTTTATTCTATAGTTGGGACTCAAGACTTGAAGAACTGAACTACAAGGACACTGGCAAGAGAAATATTAAAATCTACAATAAACTGCATTAATTCAGTGACAGTTTCAATAGAAAGAAGTGAATTTCTGCTGCTTCAACATGTAACATCATGAATAGACACATATGAGAGTCTGTCTCTTTTACTCATCACCTTCTAGCAGCAGACTAGGAAACAATGTACTGATAAATAATCAGTAAATATCAGTAGATGGTTTGGTTTCCTAGGTACATTAAGCACAAGGTGAAAGAATCCTAATGTTTTAATGGGCTGCTGTTTGCAAAGTTGTACAGTCCAGTTAATCCCAAAGTTTGTTCTTTAAAATAAGTGCATATATTTCTGTTCTTAGACCTTCCTAACATGATATTTATGAATTAATTAGAGGTCAGTTGATTGATCAGCCACTGATCATAATCAGCAGATTTCTGTAAAAAAGTGTGATCACTGATCACTGATCACTGTCTCCTGTTGCTGATCACCTGTATCTCACTTCTCAGCCTACATGTGCAGCTCATCTCATCTTTCCTTCTCACTGCACAGCAACAAATCCTGTCATGAGGAACTATAACACTCTGATAGTAAATGGGGAAGTTTGTGTATTGCAGCGGAAAATTACCTCGGAGGTGAAGCATGTTAAAATGCATCATTACAATTAATCTAATATGGTATTTAAAAACATGTATTTGATGGAGTTTGACTACATTGAGGTTCAATGCAGGAACAAAATGACATCCTGAGCGACCAGACAGCAGGTAAAGCAGCTCAACTACCAACAGTCACCTGGATCAGCATCACGGTCAGAAAGATAAAATAAACTGATAAGTAATTCATGTCTTCAAGCTGGTGGTGAAAGACGCTGGTTCTCCTCTCGCTGTTGAACCTTCACTATTCATTACTGGTAGTTATATTTCACAGACATTTTGCTGCTAAACCTCCACCTGCAGTGAACTCACTGCTTAAAAGTCACAGCAGGTAATGTAAACAATGACAACAACAACAATTCACATATTAAAGCTGTCGCTATGCTAAAACATGAGACATAATTCATAAAAAATAAATAAAATAATGATAATCAATCTCCTCTCCCTCCTCCTTTGTTCTGCAGAATTACTCACCTATGTCAGAACCAGCCAATCAGAATCAGCCAATCAGAATCAGCCAATCAGAATCAGCATTAATCAACAAGCTGCTCTCAGGAAGTTTAGATTTAGTAACTCAGGATTGTTGATTTTGATGCAATCTGAAAGTGACTTTGAATGAATGTTTCCCTCTTTTACTGGACATTATTGAAATAATAAGTGTTATGAGATTTATTTAACTAATCTATAGTTTAGGGTACAGAGAACATGACTGTTAAATATTGCTCAACTGGTTGGTTTTTCAGTTGTACTTTAGACTGAGTAGCTGCTCTATTGTCTCTGAAAGTATGAGAAGCACAGCCTTCCTCTGAGACCAAACAGCCTGATAAACTACAGACACACAATTCATCACATGATGAGAAAATGACAACATGGAGGTAGAACCCAAGGTCTGAACTGGATATTTTCATGAGAGGAAAACTCTCAAGAAACTGGAGATTCACCTGTTAATAAGATTAAAAAGTAATAAAAATTTACTTCATTCTGTAGGTAATAAAAATCTGAATTTATCACTTGTAAAATTAATGATAAAGTCTAACAACTAGTTGGAGGAAGAATCTGCATTAATGCTTCTTTGTACTCTGATGATAAACAATCTGTCAAGTGTCCAGCGTTACACTAACAGTTAAAGCCTGATCTCCATCTTTCTACATTCCTCTCTTCTTGGTTCTTTCAGCCTGGAATAAATGAAAACCAGCTGAGTTTATATGTCAAGACGTAGCATGATTAGCCTCATCATAGTCAGACGTCTACTGATGTTATAATCTGATACTGAAATAAAATTTGCATAATATCCTATAGCAGGTAATGGACAGAAATCTGGTTTCACCAGAATTGAGAACATTTTACCTGAGAGTTTCCAGGTTGCAGTTTGGACTCTTCAGTCCAGCAGAGAGAAGCTTCACTCCTGAATCCTGCAGGTTGTTGTTACTCAGGTCCAGTTCTCTGAGACTGGAGGACTGGGAGCTGAGAACTGAGGACAGAGCTTCACAGCTTCTCTCTGAGAGGTTACAGCCACTCAGTCTGAGGAGACAGGGAGGAAAATGTTATTAAACAATTCCTCATAATTTATTTTTTTTCCTATCAAAAATATTTTTCAGAAAACTTTATTTTACTAGGGATGCTTAAAACAAATATTTTAGTAATTGAGTAATCTATCAATTATTCTTACAATTAATTTGGTAAAAAGAAATTATAAAATAAATCTTGGTAAATCTGGCATAACACCGGTGTTAATATTGCATGAAAATATCAGTCCAGTTTATTGATCATCTCTAACAGTTACTTTTGTTAGTTTATAAAATTAACTTGTAACAGTAATAGCTCACTTTCTAAGTTAACCTGAAGTAAGACAAAAATCTAAAATACTATTCAATTTAGACATTTTGAAGAGCCAATCCACCTATAAATAATCTGAAACATGAATCTATATTTACCACATCAATAGCAGATTTTTATGCACATAACTGCATTAACAATCTGTGTCCTTACTGAGCTTTGTTGGAGGCTTTAACCACTGGCAGCAGCCTCAGAAGAACCTCCTCTGAAGCAGAGTATTTCTTCAGGTCAAAAACATCCAGATCTTTTCCTGATGACACTAAGATGAAACCCAGAGCTGACCACTGAGCAGGAGACAGTTTATCTGTGGAGAGACTTCCTGAACTCAGAGACTGTTGGATCTCCTCCACTAGAGAACGATCATTCAGTTCATTCAGACAGTGGAACAGATTGATGCTTTTCTCTGCAGACACATTCTCATTGATCTTCTTCTTGATGTACTGAACTGTTTCCTGATTGGTCTGTGAGCTACTTCCTGTCTTTGTCAGCAGACCTTGTAGGAGTCTCTGATTGGTCTGCAGTGAAAGTCCCAGAAGAAAGCGGAGGAACAAGTCCAGGTGTCCATTTGGACTCTGTAAGGCCTGGTCAACAGCTCTCTGATGGAGAGACTTTAGTTTAGGTTTATTAAATGATGAAGATTTCTTAGATGTTTGTTTTTCTTTCATCAGGTTGACTGCAGAGTTGATGAAGGTCAGATGAACATGAAGAGCAGCCAGAAACTCCTGAACACTCAGATGGACGAAGCAGAACACCTTGTCCTGGTACAGACCTCTCTCCTCTTTAAAGATCTGTGTGAACACTCCTGAGTACACCGAGGCTGCTCTGATATCGATGCCACACTCTGTCAGGTCTGATTCATAGAAGATCAGGTTTCCTTTCTGCAGCTGATCAAAAGCCAGTTTTCCCAGAGACTCAATCATCTTCCTGCTCTCTGGACTCCAGTGTGGATCTGTTTCAGCTCCTCCATCATACTTGACCTTCTTCACTTTGGTCTGAACCACCAGGAAGTGGATGTACATCTCAGTCAGGGTTCTGGGCAGCTCTCCTCCCTCTCTGGTCTCCCACATCCTCCAGAACTGTAGCAGTGATCCAGCAGAAGACTGGGATGTGGCACATGATGTGGAGGCTTTGTGATGTCTTCATGTGGGAGATGATCCTGCTGGCCTGCTTCTTATCTCTGAATCTCTTCCTGAAGTACTCCTCCTTCTGAGGGTCATTGAACCCTCTGACCTCTGTCACCATGCCAAACAATGAGGAGGGATCTGATTGGCTGCTGCAGGTCGTGTGGTTATCCAGAGGAGAGCAGAGGGAAGCAGTTTCCCCCTGATGAGGTTTGTCAGCAGAACATCCACTGAGGTGGACTCTGTAGCATCAGTCTGGATTCCTTGTTTGGAAGTCCAGTGGAAGTCGACTCTCATCCAAGCCATCAAAGATGAACAGAACCTGGAAGTGTTCAAAGCTGCAGATTTCTTTGGTTTCACTAAAGAAATGATGAACAAGTTCCACCAAGCTGAACTTTTTCTCTTCCAGCACATTCAGCTCTCTGAACGTGAATGGAAATATGAACTGGATGTTCTGGTGGGCTTTGTCTTCAGCCCAGTCCAGAGTGAACTTCTGTGTTAGGACTGTTTTCCCAATGCCAGCCTCCCTTTGTCATCACTGTTCTGATTGGTTGATCTCTTCCAGTTGGGACTTTAAAGATGTCTTCTTGTCTGATTGTAGTTTCTGGTCTGTGTGGTTTCCTGGATGCTGTTTCAATCTGTCTGACCTCATGTTCATCATTGACCTCTCCAGTCCCTCCCTCTGTGATGTAGAGCTCTGTGTAGATCTGGTTCAGAAGGGTTGGACTTCCTGCTTTAGCAATTCCCTCAAACACAGACTGGAACTTCTTCTTCAGAACAGATTTAAGTTGATGTTGACAAACTGCAGCCAAATGTCCTAAATTAAGACAAAAATTGAAATTGGTAACTAAGCAAAATTATTTTCTAAAGATGATGTTAATAAACGTGATTTAATCTCTTGAATCAACAGCAAATGTGTAATTTATCCATCAAATTAAATCTTTGTAGAAATCCTCTTACTGCTCTGCAGATGGTCAGCCAGCTTTTCCTTCTTCATCCTCCTCAGGAAGTTCAGTGTGATCTTCATCACTGCCTCTCTGCTGCTCCTCCTCTGCTCTTCATCATCACCTTCCAACACCTCATCATCTCTCTGACTCTCTGAATGTTCTGGGTAATCTGGACTCAGAACTTTCTGGATCTTCTTCAGTTCTTTCTTCACAAAAGTGACAATGTTGTCCTCCAGCAGCTGGAACAGAATAATAGACGAAGGAAACATCAGAGTGAAATCATGGAGCCAAACACCTGATGGATGTTGGACATTCTGACAGTCCTCTGGTCTACAAAGTGCAGCATGAAGGAGACTTTGAACAGAACTCATGGAAAAGTATTTGTTGTTTATATACAGACCATAAATATGGAGTCCAGCTGTGTTTGATGCTGGACAGATGGACCCCTGGGGACATCTGACCTCTGCTGGTCCACTCTGTGGAGGAACCAGGAACAATTAGAAAGTCATGAAATATTCGTCCCGCAGTTAACAAATTAAATCATCAAAAGTTTCACAATAAAAGCCCTTGAAGCAGAAAAATTGATTAGAAAGAGAAGATGAAATACACAGATGAAGTAAAAAAATAAAAAAAGTAACACCAGAATAATCCAGTAGACATTTTAAAAAGTTGATTTTTAAACTTGGACTTCAAACAGTCCAAACTGTCAGCAGATCTGATGCTGGTGGAGACAGTTTCCCAGAGCTTGGGAACAGTGGAAGTGAAGGCTCTGTCCACACAGGTCTTCAGGACAGTGTGGGACATCCATCAGGTTCTGATGACTAGATCTGAGGTGATGTGGACATGGAGGAGGTCTGAAATATGTGGGTGTGTCCATGTGGGATCCTCTCCTGGATGTTATAGAGAGGATTTTAAAATGGATCCTGTAGATCCTTGGAAGCCAGTGAGCTCACATTGTATCTGTCCACACAGAGACAATCAGAAGGTAAAGGTCCATGAAGTGATATCTGGATGTGAGCAGTGAACCAGGTGATCTAAGTAGTTGTAAAGATTTAATGTTCCTGCTGATCCCATTAAGAACCAGCAGAACCTCTGATGGTCCACATCAGCTCTGTTTGGTTGAGTTCCAGCAGATCTCACCAACCACATCATGAAGCTTTCCTTCCCTGCTGAAACTGCTCTCACAATGCACACAGGAACCAAGTCCTGATGGACCAGAATGGCTTTACCAGGTATTTCCCAGTGGAAATGTGATCCACTGTTAGTCTGACATGGAGCCAGGAAGCAAACAGAACATCATCATCAACATCCAGAGATAAAGATATGAAGGTGTTTTCATGAGAACAGAGCAGCTGATTTCTGTAGATAATGGATCAAACCTCTGGAAATATAACTGGAAACATCTGAGTTCTCACTGGTTCAGTTTCCAGAGTTACAGCAATTAGATACAGCTCACCTCTCTGATGATGGAGATCTAGGAGATTTAAAGGTAATGAACAGATCCTTTGACCTGTCGCTCCTAAAGGACACACAGCTGCGTTCTGGTTCTCGTTCTGGTTTTATTCGCTTATCCTGATAGAAAAACATCTACTATAAATCTTTTGTGGAGGTTTAATTTAAAGATCATTTTTATTTTGACTCCTTGTAAAATAAAGAAATTTGAGACACAACAGAACTTCATCAACTTCATGTTCTAATTGATTCCCATCAGAACCGGTCCAATCCTCCAACATGTTCCTGATCATTGATCCTCCTGAATAATGTCCAGCCTTCTTTAAAGAGCAGAAATATCTGTTTCTAAGATATTGGGTGATGTTTGAAATCAGAATCACAAAATACATGTTAATATTTTTCTTTCAACATTAATCATTCTTCAGATTTAGACAACAATATTAATATCAACCTAGACATTAAACTCACTTCTGCCTTTTTGTTTGTGTGATAAAATAATATTTGTGTAAATTAATGTGACTGTTTCATTTGGAAAAATTAAGTTGATGCAAAACAGAATAAAATGCAGTTAAATGTGTGGTTCAAAGGTCATGTCAACATTATAGTTTATGTCCTGATTGAGGATTTTCTTGTTCTTTATATTTTATATTTTAGAGGTTAAAGCAGAAAAGTGAGTTTATTCTGGTTGGATATTTTGTTTCCTGTTATTCATCAGCAGTAATGTTTTAGTTCTGGTTGCCTCTAGGGAGGATTATCACTACATGAATGATTGTTTATTTGATATCAGGGAAACATCTGGAAATCAGATGAGATTTCTAGACCTATGTTAACTAGATGGACCTGGAAAAGCTATGGATAGAGACTGTGGATCTAAATGGACCTGATTAATACTCCAAACATCTTTTATTAATTTACCAACAATAGTTGGACTTCATTGCAGCCATTGGTAGCCAGTATGAAACTGGGTTTAGTAAGTAATAGTTAAGCATTGATCCATTGCTGTTTTGTTAAGACGTGCTGAGCAGCTAATTTTATACCTGTTGATTGCATGTAAAGTTAATCCCAGAGATCTTCTTTGTTGTTCAAATTTATTCCAGTCAGATGAACCATTTGTGAACAAAATCCAATTAATCCAGTTACATGACAACAGTGTTAACAATGACTCTGCCACAGCAGTCAATAACTTGTATGCCTTTCAAGGTTCAACACCTTTCAGCTCTTGGTTCATATACTGGAGGCCATTGTCCCATCTAGTTACCAAAAACCCAAAATACACATATTTGGTTCTTATAGAGACCAATAAAGTCCATGATACAAAGTTCCTAAGTTGACTATTGGACCATGTAAGCATGGAGACATCAATGTCATCGATGTGACATATTAAAAGAAAAATAACCTGAAATTCAGTCCAATGTTTTCATGACAACAGAACCCAACAGAACCTATCATCACATGGCCACAATAACAGATATAAACAGAAGTTACAGCAGTTAGAAACAGCTCACCTCTCTGATGGTGGAGATCCAGGAGATTTAAAGAGAATGATTGCATCCTTTGACATGTCGCTCTTAAAGGACACACTGCTGGGTTCTGGTTCTGGTTCTGGTTTGAGTCTCTGATGGATCCTGACAGAAACATGATGATTAAAACTTAATCAGCAAAGAGGAGCAGCAGCAGCTTCATCACCACGTCTGTTCTGTCCTGATATAGTGAACTCTGTGTGAAAAGGGCTGTGGACAGTTAGAGATGGTGACCTCACCTCTGACCTTTGCTCTGGCTCTCATCTTCCCCACACAGAGTGGTTTTAGAGGGAGGGACTCCCTCCTCTCTGTCCTCACCCTGATCCATGCTGCTGAATCCACATCAGCTCACACACACTTTCTAGCTTCACCTGCAGAGGAAAACACATCATTCATCTGCACATCAACTCTGATCATCCTTTACATCATTAGTGCTGGAAAAAATCAGCTGCTCCTCCTCTGATTGGCTCTTCTTCTCTGCTTCATATCAGTGTCAGGTGAATGCAGTCAGACAGCAGAGAGGCAGAGGAAGCTGCCATCAGCTGCTGCACTTCTACTATCAGTCCACTAGATGGAGACATGGAGCAACATTTACATTCACTGATTCAATATGAGCAGGAAGTATTTCGGTTAATTATTAAACTCTACAAGTGGATTAAATGTGCCACTAACAATGAACTATTTAGTAATTTGACTGAATTGAACACATTTTACTGTAACAGCATTTATTTCTGAAAGGAAGCAGGACAAACTTGTGTCTGAATTTAATGGTGTCAGACATATAGAAAAAAGTTTGATAGAAGGAAATAAAAATCATAAAATAAATTTGTTGAGAGAAGAAAAAAAACACACGTTCATCGCATTTGATTCTAGTTCATCAATAATCCTGTAGATTAACCTTCAAGCAGCAGAGATTAAAGGTTGATGTGGAATTAGAGGTGAACATTTTCTCCAAACTTCTGAGAGAAAAATAAGAAACAGATGTTAATATTCTTGAAGACAATGTTTGAGTAGAAAACAAAGCAAACTTACAGTTTGTTCAAATGATCTAAGGAGTTGTACAAGAATATGTGATCAACAAACTGAGACCCAACGAACCAGACTGTTACCAAACCTTAACAGGTGAGTTTAATCAGAAACTCTTCTGAGTAGAAATGAGGCCAAACTGGTTTGACTGGTTTGACTGAGAACTGTCAGATAAAAGTTTATCTGTTGACGTCTGAAGACATAAAATCTACTCATAACTCTCAGTTTGAACACAAATGTTCTGCTGCTGTTATTCTGCTGATTCAGGTTCTGTTCAGCTCCAATGGATCCAGAATCTGTTTTAACTTGGAACCAACTGGACTCTTCATTGGTGGATAAACTACAACCTGAATGACATCTGATTATTAAACAGATGAAGGGTTTTAACTATCCAAATATTTTTTAAAAAGTGACCAGAACCAGAACCAGTTCTGCTGTTCATTGACCAGCACATGAATAAAAGATCATTTGTTCCTCAGCAGATCTTAAATGAATTCAAAACAACAGCAGTAAAGATTGTATTGAGTTATTTTAATTGACCTTGAACCAAAAGACTGAGTGAAAAACTAAGTCCATCCTTTCTGCTTCCACTACAGGTCAAAGGTCAGCATCTGCTGATCTGATAGAAATATCAACTTTCTCAACTTTTCTCCAAAAAGCAATTATTATCGGGTTTGTGGAATTATGGCAAACAAAAAGAAAATCTAAGAAACAAGAACAAGGGTTGGCAGCTTGTTGGATGTTTGGAGGAGAGAAGCTGAAAGTTCAACCTCCAGGTTTTACAGCTGGATTCTGATCTCAGCAGCAGAAACAACGACACACATGAAACCAGTGACTCCTGGAAAATGGGATTTTGGATCTGAGCAGGTCTGCAGATTCCACTGCAAATCAAGGTAGAAACTTTACACTGATGATGTAAAATCTGATCATCTTTACATCATTAGAGCTGGAAAAGATCAGCTGCTCCTCCTCTGATTGCCTCTTCTCTGCTTCATATCAGTGTCAGGTGAATGCAGTCAGACAGCAGAGAGGCAGAGGAAGCTGCCATCAGCTGCTGCACTTCTACTATCAGTCCACTAGATGGAGAAATGGAGCAACATTTACATTCATTAATTCAAGCTGAACAGAAAGTGTTTTAGATAATAAATTATTAAAATCTAAAAGTGGATTATCTGCTCCATCAAAGTTCAACTATTTAATAGTTTGACTGAATTAAACACATATTAAGAAAAATATTTTACTTTTAAACTTGTTTGTTTAACTTTAATGATGAAGACTAGAATTTGACTCCAGGAAATAAAAACATAAAACAATCTGTTCAGAGAAGAACATTCAGCTCTTCATCAAGAGCTGTTGGATTTCAGATTGTCAGTAATGTAATAATCCCTTAGATTAACCTTCAAACAGCAGATATTAAACTTTGAGTTCTAGTCACTGGTTTTCTGTTCTCTAAACATCAGAGAGAAAAATAAGAAACAGTAAAATTCCTGAAGTCAAAGTTCAAGTAAAAATCAAATAAAACTTACAGTTTGTTCAAATGATCCAAACAGCTGAAGAAGAATTTATGAACAACAATCAGAGACCCAACAGAACAGCAGTAGAACCAAACTGGTACCACATCTGAACAGGTGAGTTTAAACTGAAAGTCTTAAGAGGAGAAATGAACCCGAACTGGTTTAACTGGTCAGACTGGGAGTCAGAGGAAAGTTTACCTGCTGACGACTGAAGACATGAATTCTTCTCATAACTCCCAGTTTCAACACAAACACTTTGCTCCTCTTATTTTGCTGATCCAGGTTCTCTTCAGCTCTAATGGAACCAGAACCAGTTTAAACTTGGAACCAACTGGACTCTTCAATGGTGGGAAATTTATCTCCCTCTGGTGGTGAAACTACAACCTGCATGATGTTTGATTATTAAACCCAGAAGCAGCATTTTTAAATGATCCAAATATGTCAGTGATGGTAAAAATAGATCAGAACCAGAACCAGTTCTAATGTTTCAATGATCAGGATGTGAATAACAGATCATCTGTTCCTCTGCAGCTTTTGAAATGAGCTCAATGCAACAGCAGTAAACATGATATTCAATCATAATTTATTTAAATGAATCAGAACCAAAGTTCTGAAGCACTGAGAGAAAAAACTAAGTCCATCCTTTCTGCTTCCACAGCAGGTCAAAGGTCATCAGCTTCAAGAAGCTGCTGGTCAGATGGAAATCTAACTATTTTTATCCCTTTGACACTAAATAACTAAAAGTTTATGGTTTAATGCAATTATGGCATCAAAAAAATAATCTAAACAAAAATAAGAAACAAGAATCTATTAAAAATATAAACTAACAGAAAATAATCTGAAAACTGAAACAAAGGAACAAACTCAACTGTATCCTTAATATCACCACACGACTGCTGCTGGACCCACAGAAAAGAACCGTCGCCTAGCAACCGCTCAGCCAATAGGATCCAAGCGTTACATTAGATTCTATAACTCTTGGATTATAGACGTGTTATAGACGGGCTGAAAGAAAACCCATTGTTTCCTTCTAGTGAGTGTGTCTGTGCTGATGAATCTGTCTAGATAGAGAGATTCTGTCTATTCTAACAATACAGGAACAATCTAGATAGATAAATGTTAGAAAAGCTGATAAAAATCAACATCCATTCTTTTGATAGAATCCTGTGACTCTTTAAAGTTTAACTAACCTCTGAAATCTAAACCAACCCATTGAAAATATTCTGTTCCAAGATGGATCAGAAAATGATTCGCAGGAAGGCAGAGAGTTTTGCAAGGGGAGATTTGATCCAAGGAGAGAAAAGTTTTGAGCGTAAGAAAAAAGATTTGAGGAAAAAACAGTATATATTTGAAAGAGAGCAGAAGTTTTGAGTTCAAGCATTAAAAGTTTGAGAGGAAAGACACGACTTCCTGCTTTCAAACTGAATATTCCCTCATAGACTGGAACAGAATGTCCCTGAGTCATAACCTGGACATTCAGACTGGATGAACCGGTCGTTTTTAGTTTTTATTTCCTTGTTTCTTCTTTTCTCCTCAGCTCATGTCTGCTGAACAGCCAGTAGGTGGCGCTAGAGTCAGGAGGAGCAGCCTGGAGAAAAGGCTGTTCCTCCCTGATCTGTTTCCAAGCAGTCAGAGTGTAGAAGTTGAGAGCTGGAGAAGTTTCCTCCTGTTGCTGCAGCAGCAGAGATGTTCTGCTTCATGGACTAAATCAGGTTGGAAAGAGGAGAGATCTTTACTGAGCTGCTGGATAAAAGCTTCTGAAACATTTCAACTCTTTCTGGAAACTAATGAGACAGAAAAACAATGGATGTTTTTACCATCCAGACCTTTAGAACCAGTTCAGCTCAATAATTCAGTTGTATCTGTGGAAGATGAACAGATTTGATGTGAAATGATTAAATTCTTCATTTCTATTTTATGTTCCAGCAGATCTGTAGAAAATGGAGCTGCAGCTCTCAGATATTTCATGTTTTCTATCAATGAATCCACTGATTAAAGCAGGAATCTCATCTCCATGTTCTCCTCCCAGAGGTTCTCAAGGTTTGTCTGTCAAGTATCTGAGGAAACGCCTGTGAAAGAACATGAACAAGAATCATTTGTAGTTCATACTGACCATAATCTTTCTCCAACTGAACCAATTTCACAACAACAAAAGAAAAACCAATCTGCAGATGCCATAGAAATGGAAAAATGAAACTTTTTGCAGCAGATGTCCTCGACTTTACAGGCATGTAGAAGCAGACATGATGCAGATAGTGATGCTGCTTTGGAGATCAGGAAGCTGAGGAGCTGCAATCCTTTACAAACCATTTGGTAAAAACAAGACTTAAGAGGAAAATAATAAATGCCATATATGAAGCTCAGGAACAAGACAATTTAAACGCACACACACACGTATCTGACCCGCTGCCAGCCACATTCCTGCACATATGCCAAACATACACCCAGCCCATTACACATATCGTCACAAGCTGCACCTCATCATGTTCCTGCACCTTAGCAGAGACACAGATGCAACCATTCAATAGCATCTTCAAAATAACAGCCACAGATTCACCTGCAGCAGAATGTATGAAGAAAATAATAAAACATATTGATAAGGGCTGATCATCATCATCAGTCGTGTTCCTACAATGTCACTGCTAGTGCATTTTTGTGCTCAAATAAAGCTGAGGACAATAATATCTGTTTAGGTAAATACATTTAATATCTTACAGGATGCAGCATTTAGTTTTGATCAATTATTCTCCAACAATCATTTTTACAAATACATGTAACCCATTAGAAAGGAAAGAGAAGAAAAATGTTGATCTTGAAATGTTTCTATGCAGATGATGGAGAGAGAGGAGCAGAGCTGCAGAGAGGGTTGAGACGAGGCTTTATTCACAAGATCCATCTAATGGCCTTTACCACACAAAACGGGCCACATTAGGCATCATGGCTGAAAATGGTTCTGATGGCCCAGATCCAAGACCAGAGGAGAGTAACAGGTGTTTTCCCAAAGCTTACTGTTTTGGTTTACTGTCTAATGGAGAGAAAGTTGAAGGAGATTGGTTACTGTATTCCAGAAATACTAACAAAGTCTATTGTTTTGCATGAAAGCTCTTTGGAGAAGCTAAAGTTCCTGCCACGTGGCTTGTGGAGGGTATAATAACTGGCCATGTCTTTCAAAACACTGAAGCCCCATGAAACCAGTAGTTGTCACATAAACGCTTCTCTGATGTGGAAAGAATGTGGCTTACGCCTCGATAAGACTATTGATAGTGAACTGCAGAGAACCAGCAGCTGGAAAAGCAACTGGAGAAGTGTGTTGGCTCCAGTTATTGACTACATCCTCTTCCTTGCAGAGAGAAACTTGCCACTAAGGGGGAAATTGTCAGCTAGGAAATCCTAAAACTGGAGCTTTTCTGTGAATCCTGGAGCTCAGAGCACGATCTGATGTCACACTGGCAGAACATGTTAGAAAGGCTGCAAACTCCAAACAAACCCCTGGATATCTGACATGGTGCTCAGAATGAACTGCTGGATTCAATATCAGAGAGTTTGGGCTAAAATATCTGCCCAGACCAAAGCCTCCAAGGACTTTGCAGTGGAACTGGAATATTTCAAAGCAAGAGCAGGCCTCAGTCATCATTCCATATTGATACAGATGGGAAGAAAAAAGTCTCTATTGCAGAGTCTTTAGTGGGTTTCACTGCTGTGAAGGACACAACTGGGAACGGCCTCACACTAACAGGGGTACTGGAGAGTTTGAGCTTGGATTTGGCTGATTGTAGAGGCAAAGTTACCATAATGGCTCTAATATGAGGGCAATAAACAAGGGTGCTGAAGCTTTAATACAACAAAGATGTCCAGAGGCTCCATTCATCCCTGCTGTAGCCACAGCCTGAACTTTTGTTATGTGATGCAGCCTCATCTAGCAGAGAGTCTAACTGTCTTTGGCACTGTCCAAAGATTGGACACCATCTTTGGGTCTTCTGTGAAGAGGCGGGGACGTTCTCACAGAGTTTGTCGCCGTCACACTGAAGCCTCTGAGTGACACCCGGTGGGAAGCAAAGCTAGACTCTGTCAAAGCTCCACGTTTCCAGATGGGGGGAGTTTTAGATGCACTGCAAACACTTGGAGAAGTGGCAGGAGACAGCAAAACTGTCTCAGAGGCAAAGTCACTATCTGATCACATTGTTAGGATGGAGCTCCTTGTGTGCCTCACAGTTTGCTATGACTTATTATGTGAGATCAAGTTTGCAAGCAAGGCACTACAAGCAGCAGATGTGTGAATGGACACAGCCATTAGGCTGATGGAGTCTCTGAAAGAGGTTTTGCTCAAGTATAGAGAAGAGGTTTTCAGAAGACACTTGGCATTGCAGGCAAGATGGCCGTGGAAATGGATGCTTCTCCTGAACTCAAAGAGAAACGAGTTAGGAAGCAAAACAAGTTCCCAGATGGCAATTCATGCACTGCTCATCATGAAAAGGAGCCACAAGCCACTTCAGGTTTTCAATGTTGTTGTTGACACACTCCTGCAAGAGCTGAGAGCTTTTCCAACTGGTGTCTGAGGAATTGAAATTCACCATTAAAATGGAGCAAAAGCTGAGCTGCAGGAATCAGTGACCACATTTGCCCTGACCAGCTGTGATGTGTCAAGAGACATCATTCAAGAAATCTAGCCAGCAAGCCGTCTACTGACAGGTTCAAGGCTCTAGAAAAGCGACATTTCCTCATGACTCAGCAGAATCTGGATTTGGTATTTCCAAATGTGACAGTAGCCCTAAGAGTATTTAACCAGGCCTCTGACAGTGGCATCTGCAGAGAGATCATTTAGCTGAAGCTCATCCAAACACACCTTGGTTCAAACATGAGCAACGACGGCCTGTCTCAGTTAGCAGGGACCTCTATTGAACCCAGTGCGGCCCGGTCCATTTCATCTGATGCTGCACTTGACAAATGGGTGAGTGCAAAGTCACGGGATGCAACGGTTCAAAGGTCATACATGTTAAAACTTTGACATGGAGTCCAGACAGTTAAGATTTCATATTTCCGCTGCAGGAGTTCCATCACCATTATATATTTGTTCCTTGTTGAACTTCTGATTGGATCCACTTGATCACCAGATATAATATGGACCATTAAAAAAGGTTCCATAATATGTAATTATGGTGGCGCTGTTCTTCACTTTATGTCCGGGGGTGGGGGTGGGGGGGGGGGGGGGGGGGGGGCATGTTGACACCCACCTCAGAAATCTGTAGTTGCGCCCCTAATCCCTGGTGGCAGCGGGAGCCGCCAGGCATCATGACTGCCGGCTGCCATCCATCACCACCTCATCGTTCCTCCTTAAAATAAAAGGAGCAGCTTGGTTTGGACCAGAAGCTGCAGGAAGAGCAGCGACATTCTGGATCCTGCTGCTGCAGGTTCTGTCCTGCAGGGCGGTGCTGCTGGAGGCATTTGGAGCTGATCACCAGGTTTGTTGGTCATGAAGTATTTGGAGGGCAGAGTCCAAACCGTCATCCATCTGATACCAGAACAAACTGTCTCCAGTAGTGGGACACATAAGGTGCAGCAGCAACATCCTTCTGAAATAAGGATCTTATATTCCTGGTTCTGCTGGAGGGTTTAGAGGAGAAACTCATTTCACCCACAGCAGATTCACAAGCAGAACAATGTCTGTCTGTAGCTCTGTCCTCCCCAGAACCACGACGCCCTTAAAGAAAGGAGAACGTCTTTAGGAACGGCGTCCAGAACAAGAGCAAATTTCCTGGAGGGAACTGGGATCCAGTAGCTAGATAGAAATTCCCAGTAAGACTTTAGGCAGCGTCAGAGTTTAGTCATTGTTTTACTGAAGTTCTCTGATTGTAAAACCAGTTGGGGACAAACAGAGTTTGGTTTTTGTCAAGAATATTCTGGTTATTCCAGATGAGAAATGTGTGAGGAGAGAAATAATGTTTATAAATTAGAGACCAAGCAAGAAGCATCTGATAATGGGCTGGTTTTAGTTAGACTAACTAGTACTATAGGTTAGTTAACTATATTATAGTCAGACTTTAGTAACAATGAAAGGCCACCCAGTTTAAATCTAATTATTGATCAAATTCCACAAAGAGTGGAGGTTCAAAAAACCTTACTGATCCAGTTGATTTGAAATGTTTGATTTAAAGATGATAAATGTAAAAAGTTTAGAGCTCCTGAGTCTCCAGGGTTCAGGAGCTCAGAGTCTTTGATGTTATGAGTTTTATTCTCCAGGTAAAACTGTGGAGCATTTTATCAATAGTTTTACTGATATGGACATTTAATGCTAGTGCAGCACAAGTTAGTCTGGATCTTCCTGCACCTTTAGATAACAGTTTTATTCCTCTTAAATCTCAACTAAAAATGCACCTGTTTAGAATTTTATTTCAAACATAATATGTGACAATGTATTATTTATTCTGTGTTGCATGACTTTGTGTTTTATTTTTATGATTTAAAGCACTTTGAAATGCATTGCTGCTGAAATGTGCTATACAAATAAAAGTTGATTGATTGATTGATCTGAAAATTGTTGTCAAGTCAGGTTTATTTGTATAACATGTTGGCTGCAAGACAATTGAAAGTGCTTTACATAAAAAAATCACAGAAGTAAAGTCATAAAATAACACATTTACCTTAAAAAAGAAAAACAAAGAAATTTAATTCAAAGTAAAATCAAATTTAAAATCATACATTAAATATATAGATACATGTGCCATTGATTAAAATTCAGAAACAACTGTAAATAGGTGTGTTTTTAGTCTTGAGTTAAAGGAATTCAGTGTTTCAGCTGTTTTGCAGTTTTCTGGAAGTTTATTCAAGATGTTGTGTGCATTGAAGCTAAATTCTGGTTTAAAATGCTTTGTTCTGGCTGTGCGGATGCAGAGGAGACCAGCATTAACTAGATGTTAGTAGTGGAGTGCAAAACTAGTTTGGTTAAAAAATGGCTCTCTTCAGGCTTATATTTCTTTTAATCCATGCACATATTCCACACATTTATTATTCATAATATTTCAAATTAACAATATTTGATCAAAATATATATTAATTTCTGTATATTTTTATGTGCCACATAAATTCCAAGGTTGGTCAGAAGTTTGGGTTTAGGATTCCAACTAACTTTTATAAAATATTCAGGCTTACACCACAAAAGTAATCAAATTGCCAACTCATCCCAAGTGTAATGAGCAAACACATGAATTAGAAGGACATTGTAATAATTAGGAGGACCTTCTGGTACACAACCAATCAGATTAAGACCTTGTGTGAATATTCATGAGGGCTTGCTATTACACAAACCTGCCAAAGGGGGCACTGTGGTGATACACAGATTATACACAAAATCAGGTTTATGTGAATTAGATGTACATCTAATTTTTTTTCATTTTTGGGCATAATGGACCAATAGAAACCTTTCTACGTTTTTGGATTTTTTTTAAATTAGCAGGACACGCTCATGTCCTGTTAATTCAAAATATTCTTTTAGTGTGGGCTGTATTCTGACGAAATGTCCTTCTAAACCAAATTTACCAACACTTACACACACACACTGCCACTGTGTGAAGACTGCTGGCTTATTAACCCCGTTCATATTTATAAATTCCTTAGTGAGAAAAGAATGACTTCAACAGTTTTTATGCTCAATAAAAAGAGAAACTCTTTCAATTGATCCTGTTAATTCTAAGTCCTGATCAGAAGGACCAACACTAATGATTGTATAAGGGTCCATGTACCACTGATTGAGAAACTGTGAAGGGAAACTGCAATCACTTTAGTTCTGCAATAAAATATCAAAATTGACCCTCAGATGGTTGAGATTTATTTTTGTTCTCCTTGTTGAAGATCTATGCTGTAGTTAGATATTAGTATGGGAATAAACAAAACATCTTTCAGGGTTAAGAATCAGAGATCATTAATACTGCAGTGTTTACAACATTTTGGTAACCAGATAATATTTGTGGCATTTAAATTGAATAGAAAAACAATTCTTATAAAATAGAGCTGTGATACATTTGAACTAAGATGTTAAAAAGACCTTTTGTTTTCCTGGAACTATTTGTAATAACAAAACCTAAAATTAGTGAAGCTTCAGCAGAAACTTGATCAATTTGTTGCTGTGATCCTAAATTATATTGAGATTTCTGCTTTGACTGTGAACATATCACTTAAAACAGGATCCTGTAGATTAGAGTTCAATTCAAACATTAAAATATGTTGTTAAAAGGAGAAAAATCAGACAATCATAAAAGCTTCAGTAAATTTGATAATTACAATTTGAGAAAATAGACAAAATGAGGACTGACTGGAAATTATTGACTGGGATGAAATTTTGACCGATTTCAAATTCTGACTATTTGTTTGTCTGTTTCATGTTGGAGTGAATGTTTGTGTGTTTTGTGTTTGATAATATTGTTCACTAAACTAAAATTAGTTAGTGTTTGATTAAGCAGCTTAAGTGTCTAAAGGAATATTGCATGAGATGATCTGAGATCTTAGTTTGTCTTCAGGATGGTAATTTTTATTTTTCATACTTTGACAACCAAAATGATATTTTGCTCTGTTGATTCTAACAGTATAAGAGGGAAGTAGGACTGCCCACAGTTGACCTTTGACCTGTCTGAGACTAACACCTCCTAGCTCCTCCCACCTTCTAGATTTGTTCCCGCCTTCAGTTTCCATAGCAATGCTCATCATTATCACCCCTCCCTTTGAGTGTCACAGAGTTTAGGAAGAAAGAAAAAAAACCTGCCATGCTTGATAGAATAAACGGATGTTTATATAATAACTGAGCATTAATTTTTATTGTTAGTATTTACATATCAAAGATTAATAAAACAGTTTAAATGGGTTTTAAATATTTTAGTTACTTTGTAGAATAATAAGGGATTTATTTGTATAAATTACTTTTCATATTGACATAAAACACTGAATAGAACCAACATTTTAGCTGCTTTAGATTCCATTCCTTCCTCTTTACTTAAAAAACAAAACAATCAAAATCAAATCTTCTGAAGCTTTTAAATTCTTTCTTTGGAAATTACTGACTAGAAATAGCAAATGGCTTCTATTATGAGATAATGCACAATATAATGTATGAAAATTTGATGAAATGCATCATGGGATGCTTTGTTGGTTGATTCCCAATGTCACATAATATGTCACACAATGTTTTAGATTAATTAAATCCACTGGAAACAGATTTTAAACTAAACTTAAAATTGGACTACACAAAACTTAAACATTTACTAGGCTTCCTTTAATTGAGTTTTACCACAAAAATAAATCTGGACCAATTCAGTTGATTCATCATCGTTCTCTACATAACTATGTTATAATTTATAGTGCAGATGGGTAAAATAATGAATGGAGGTTCTGTTTGGTAATAGGATGCTGGATGACTCGGTTGCCAATGGCGATGCAAGAGCTGATGCTACTGCTAAGCTAGCTGCCCAGAGGCCTCAGGCAGTAACTGCCCCTTCTTTCACACTTGCTGACATTGAGATGCTTCAATCCTTTGCACTTTCTCTACCTGACTCACATTTCGACCACTTAATATTGGATTTTTATCAAATCTCACCAACTAAGGTTGAAAATGAAAGTAGATAAAAGATTGTTCCTGTGTGTTTGTGTGTGTGTATGTTGGTAAATATGGATTACAAGGACATTTTGTCAGAATACAGACCACACTAGAAGGACATTTTGAATTAACAGGATTTGAGCCATGTCCTGCTAATTTTGACAAAAATCTAAAAACGTAGAAAGGTTTCTATTGGTCCATTAAGCCCAAAAATGCAACAAAAAAAGAAAAAACAGATGTCCATTTAATTCACATAAACCTGATTTTGCGTATAATCTGTATATCGCCACTTTGCCCCCTTTGGCAGGTTTGTGTAATAGCAAGACCTCATGAATATTCACACAAGGTCTTATTCTGATACAGTTGTTTCTGAATCTTAATCAATAGCACATGTATCAATATTTAATGGATGATTTTAGATTTAATTTTACTTTGAATTTAATTTCTTTGTTTTTCTTTTTTAAGGTAAATGTGTTATTTTATTACTTTAGTTCTGTGTTTTTTGATGTAAAGCCCTTTTAATTGCTTTGCAGCTGAAATGTGCTATACAAATAAAATTGACTTGATAGCAGTTTTCAGATCAATCAATCAAATTTCATTTGTATAGCACATTTCAGCAGCAAGGCATTTCAAAGTGCTTTCCATCATGAACACAAAACCATGCAACATTGAATAAATAATACATTGTTACATATTATGTTTCAAATATAATTCTAAACAGGTGCGTTTTTAGTTGATATTTAAAGGAAGTCAGGGTTTTCGCTGTTTTACAGTTTTCTGGAAGTTTGTTCAAAATTTTTGGTGCATAGATGCTTTGGTTCCCGTTGGGTTTGGTTCTAGGAATGCAGAGCAGACCAGAACCAGAAGACCTGAGAGGTTGGGAAGGTTGATACAACAACAGATCTCCTATGTATTGTGTTTCAAATATAAACCGTTCAGTGATTTGTAAACTAACAACAGTATTTTAAAGTCTATTCTTTGAGCTACAGGAAGCCACTGGAGGGACTTCAAAACTGGTGTTATGTGCTCTATCTTCCTGGTTTTAGTGAGAAGACGAGCAGCAGCGTTCTGGATCAGCTGCAGCTGTTTGATTGATTTGTTGGACAGGCCTATGAAGATGCATTAAAGATCTACTGTTGTATCAACCTTCCCAACCTCTCAGGTTTTCTGGTTCTGGTCTGCTCTGCAGTTCCAGTTTGGTTCCTGTTGCAGCTCAGAGTGAATCTGTTTAATCTGAGAGATTAGCTCCAGTCTAACACTGCAGTGAGGATTAAAAGAGGTCAGATAAGGTGAGGGACGGAGGAGAGGTCACCATCAGGAAGTTTGAACCTCTGCAACAAACTGCATTTTAATCACAACCTGCTGCTTATTTTACTGTGTTTTGGGATTTCCAATTAAATCCTTTATTTTCCACTTTGGGTTGAATCAGGTGTGGCCCACATTGGCGCTGTGGAGGGTCATATTCATGTTAATTTATTCTCAGGTAAAAACAGGTTTACTTTTTGTTATCAGATGTAAATATAGCAGAGATGCAGCGATCAGATCTTTTCTGTCCAACACTGATCTCCAGTTTTCATTCTGCTCTGATATTCCAGTTCCTGGGATTTTTTCTCCAAAAACAAAAATGTTCTGCAGGTTCTCAGTTTCGGGTAGAAGTTCTGAATGAAACAGAAAATATTAAGATTTTCCCACTTTATGCTTCAAAGCATTGACCTCTGACCTTCATGGGATGGGAATGTTTTACTTTAATTAGGACTTTCTGAAAGACAAAGTTGATGTAAAAATGTTTTAATGCAAATATTTAAATTTGAACAGGAAACGAACAAAATGAGCAGCAAATGAACCAAATGCTGAAGAAAAATGTTTTTATTTAAAACACATGAAGAAAAACTGCAGCAAATTTACAAAAGGAAGATTTAAAATTCAAATCTGACATGTTGAGAAAGATAGGAGCCGATAGAAACAGAAAATGATCAGATTGAGAAAAACTGATCAATATTTCAATGAAAACTGATGAATAAAAGGACAAAATAAGAGAAAAAACATCTTGATATTCAGTGTGAAGCTTCGACTGGAAACAAATCCTGGAATAATCCTGCAATAATCCCAGCTTCCATCTTTAAAGGACTGGAAGGAGAAAAAGTTTCCAAGGACTCAATCAGAATCTTTTCACCAAGAAATAGATTATAGAGACTGAACTATCTGTTCAACAGTGAGAAGGTTTCTCTGACAGGAGGAAAAACTTTAGACTCTTTAGACTCTAATCAGCACAGAAACACTGAGAAACCAGAAAAGGACCAGACCCCAAATCCAGGAATCAGAGGTTCAGTGAATGTGGTGTTGAAGGTGTGGAGGAGGATCAGTGAATCAGAGGAGACTCTGTAGAAGGACAGAATGCCAGCAGGACAGTCCACATACACTGCTACTCTGTGAGAGACAGAGGTGGAGGAGAGACCAGTTTTTATGTTATTGTGAATGACAGAGTAACCATCACGATCAGAGCATCTCAGACTCCAAGAATGATCATTACATGCAAACACACAGTCTGTACTGATTCCTTTTCTCCTGATTCTTCTGTAACTCACTGATATATAAATTTCTCCTCTCCACTCAACCTCCCAGTAACAGCGACCAGTCAGACCAGTTCTACACAGCAGCTGAGGATAGTTATCAAATCTGTCTGGATGATCAGGATATGACTGAAGCTCCTCCACAAATGTCACCTTCCTGTTGTCTTCAGACAGTTTGAGTTTTCTGCTCACTGTGTTTGTTTCGATGGTGAGTTGACAGGAATCTGATGGAGAACAAACACAATCCAGCTGCAGTTATTGATCATTTATTGACACTTTGACTCCTGAATGAGTGATGTGACAGTTTGAAGATGGTTGAATGTGAGCTGCTTTGTTGTCATGAATCAGATGAAAAACACACTTACATTTCCTCAGACCTGGAGTCAAGAATGGACCTCCAGCAGGCTCCACCCTGAAAGGAGGAGGGGGGTCAGACCATCAGTCTCTTTCAGCAGCAAACATGGACATTACATGTCTCTCAGACACACATTGTCCTCCACTGAGACAGGAACAGTCCAACATCTGGATTGCAAACTGCAATGGATGTAGGAAGGACAGTTCGTGCTGATGCAGCACAACTCATTTCTCCAAACACAGGAAAAGCTCCAACAGAGAGGAGAAAGGAAATCCCTCAGTAACAACCTGAAGAAACTCACTGAAGCCTAAAAGGACATCAGAAAACTAAGGAAACATTTCTGGGAGCTCCACCTTATTCCGCTGATCTTGCAGCTGGTTCAACAGAAAGAAAATAGTTTGAATAGCAGATCTAAACAGCAGTTCAACATCTTAAGCTGTCATATAAAGGTGAGAACAAGTCCTGATGACAAAACATCAGTGCATAATAAAAGGTTAAAGAATGTAAACAGAAGTACCCTAAACAATTTAAGTTAAAAGATGAATTTGAGATATAAATGCTAAAATCTAAATGAAACAGCAGATTTCTCCTGCTGCCATGAAAAACTTCCTTTCACAAGGTGAGGGAAAGTTTGTGAAGGAGGTGCAAAGTTGTTTTATGGCCCATCTAAGTTCAAAGAACCATTTTCTTTTAGAGTGGATTGTTTAAGCAAGCAAATTAATTGTGATTAATGAAATAATATGGAAATGTTAAATGTAAATTTTTAGCATCAAAACGCTGGGTCTAAAATTGGTAAACATACCTTGTCAAACATTAGTTAAAATTCTTTAGGACAGTTTGTAAAAATAAATATACATTTATATTAATGTACAACTGTAAAGAAAATACTAATTTGGTACTGTGATCTTTTGAGAGGACATTATCTAGCTTAATGTCTCAATTTATGCTTTGATGAGAAAAACGCTGTTTTGTTAGTTTTAGTGATAAGATCAGAATAACTTAGGAATGTGCTGGTTATGAATCTCCTGTGGGGAGGTTGTAAGTTGGTGAGAAAGGACAAATGCAGCAATAAAGCTGATAGCTAAAAGGAACCTAAGAACTATACAAAAACAAGGAAAAGTATATAAAATATATTAAGGGTAATATATTTTATGCACATTGTGATCACAGCCAAGACTGTTTGCTTGCTAATCTGTTCATATAAGAATTATCAAATAAACAAAGAACGCATTAATAGATGTTTTTAATGATTCTACAATGGAGAAATTCTGAAAAGTTGTTCTAGTGATCCCTGAATATTGAGAACAAAAGATCAATAAAGTTGAGAAGTGAATCTATAACCATTTATGTTTTGCAAGGGAGTTAAAACATCATAAAATTCTGCGAATTAAAAAATTATTCATGAGTAAGATGATGTGATGAACTTTAAAACTATAATGTGAAGTGTTTTGGAAAAAAAATAGATCTTGAAGGTTTAAATCTTCCTAAAAGATAAATGATATGTTTGTTGTGAAAGTTTTCTTTTAAGAAAAGGGAGTTGATCTTTAACAAAATAGTAAACAAATTAATAAAGATAAACATTAACAACAACAAATTTATTAGAACAATCCTCAAAATAAAATACAGAAATTAAGAGGCCTTTAAACTATTTAGTTATGGAAGTAAGTTGAAATTTAAGGAATTTCCTCAATGAAGGAATTTGTTGAGAACTTAAATTGTTGAAAATTATAGGGACAGTGGTATTTAAGTATTTGATGCATCTAAAATGGAACTGATTATTCTAAACTAAAGGAAATGAATCTATATTTTATTGAAACTGACAACATGTTTCAACAGCAGGAAATTACGAATTGCTGTCAGGCCCTAATAAAGTTAGTGATCTTTTTAGAATGTGCACATGGTAATTACAATATTGAAGACTAAATTAAACAGGAAAACATCAAAAAATGCTAAAACATTTGGAAAATATTTGACGTTTCAATATACACTTTTGAACAAATTTGAGCGAAAGAAAAATGTAGATAATAGACTGACTGACTGACCACGACGAGACTAAATGTTTTATGTTTTTGTTTTTTTTGTATTGTTTGTTTGTAATTACATAGTATGACTTTGTGTGATTAGAATAAAATCAGAAAATAAAATGAAAATAGCAAACAAATTGTACACAGAAGTTGAGAAAGTGATCACATTAATCATTTGATATTAGAAAATAAAGTAACTAATTACTTTGATTTGAAAAGAAAAGAACGTGTGGATAAGCCTCTGACTGAGGCTTAGAAATTTTAAATCCAGGATTAATTGATTAATGGACGTTAAATTGACACATTTTTGGAAATTGGACAATTTGGGATTTTGATTTAATTTCGGAAAGGCTAATTTTCATTAAAAGTGAGAACAGTATTTTGGAGAAGAACCAACTAGAAACATCTTTTGGGGGATAAAAGGAAATGTTCTACCTTGTGAAATTTGACAAAACGTTATGATAGGTAGCAATTCTTTGAAGACACTCGGTTAATTGATCAAATATAAAAACAGAAACAATAGTAGCGAAACTAAAGGTGTTGGATGTAGAAACATAAACTATCATGCATAAAAGGTACCTGGAACAGTGAAATGGAGAAAGAAAACTTAGCAATGAATACTAAGGATTTGTTTTAAGGTACAATGATGAATCTGTTCCATCAGAATTTTTATTTGCAGTAGTGGACTTTGATTGATGTATTTCCATATAGAAAATACTTCAAAAAGGGGGAAATTGTTGAGATTATATTGAAACTTATGAAACATAGAAAACATTTTTAAGAAAGAAAGAAAAAAAATTACTTAAAAATGTTGCAATATGGGAATGTTTAAATATAAATTACAAGTCAGAGTTGAAATTGAAAAATAATCTACTGACATTTAAACAGGAACAGAACAGCATGAGCAGCAAATAAATAAAATATGTTTTATTGTTCAATAAAACACATGAAGTACAACTGCAGTAAATATACAAAAAATAACATTTGAATCCAAGATGAATTTAAAAATATAGGAGATAACAGAAACAAAAAATATTCAGTAATTGAGAAAAACTGCAGTAAATTCAAAGAATCTGATGATAAATAAAAGGAAAAAAATCAAGAGAAAAAAAAACATCCTGAGATTCATTGTGAATTTTTGACTGGAAAATGATAAAACATGTTGGTCCAGTTATAATCCTGGAATATTCCTGGAATAATCCTGGAATAATCCCAGGGTTGTGTAGAAAAGTTTAACCAAGACACAGATTGGATCCATGAAAATATATTTCTGAATGAAACAGACATATAGAGACTGAATTATCTTTTAATCAGTGAGATTTCCTAGCAGGATGAAAATCTTTAGACTCTTTAGACTCAAATCAGCTCAGAAACACTGAGGAACCAGAACTGAACCAGAACCAGAATCCAGGAATCAGAGGTTCAGTGAATGTGGTGTTGAAGGTGTGGAGGAGGATCAGTGAGTCAGAGGAGACTCTGTAGAAGGACAGAATGCCAGCAGGACAGTCCACATACACTGCTACTCTGTTAGAGTCAGAGGAGGAGAGAGACGAGTTTCTCTGTTATTGTGCCAAACAGAGTAACCATAACGATCAGAGCAACTCAGACTCCAGGAATGATCATTCCCCCCAAACCAGCAGTCTCTACTGTTTCCTTTCCTCCTGATTCTTCTGTAACTCACTGATATATTAACATCTCCTCTCCACTTGACTTCCCAGTAACAGCGACCAGTCAGACCAGTTCTACACAGCAGCTGAGGATAGTTATCAAATCTGTCTGGATGATCAGGATATGACTGAAGCTCCTCCACAAATGTCACCTTCCTGTTGTCTTCAGACAGTTTGAGTTTTTCTGCTCACTGTGTTTGTTTCGATGGTGAGTTGACAGGAATCTGATGGAGAACAAACACAATCCAGCTGCAGTTATTGATCATTTATTGACACTTTGACTCCTGAATGAGTGATGTGACAGTTTGAAGATGGTTGAATGTGAGCTGCTTTGTTGTCATGAATCAGATGAAAAACACACTTACATTTTCTCAGACCTGGAGTCAAGAATCGGCCTCCAGCAGGCTCCACCCTGAAAGGAGGAGGGGGGTCAGACCATCAGTCTCTTTCAGCACTTCCTCTACCAACCAGCACCACCAGGTGGCGCTGCACACATTTACAATGAGCCCAAGAAGAAGAAAGCAGCATCCTGAACCCAGCAGCTGCAGTAATGGCTTGTGAAAGTAATCCTCCCTCCACTGCAGAAGTTCTGGATGAGCTGATCTTGTCTTTTATCTTTCCTAGTAAATTTATCAGAACTTTGGATCTGAACCAGTTTCTGCTCTCATTTTTACATTTTCTACTTTTTCCTCATCATTCACTTCAATTCTTCCTTCCTTCTGGAAAACAAGGGATTTAATTTATTCCCTGATTTCATTCATACTTTTGATCATTTTCCAGATGTCGCCCCCTGGTGGAGATAAACTGCCACATAGATGGATCTACTAAACTTCTAAATCTCTTTGCATTATGAATAGTTTTCTTCACTTTTTCATGTGTTTATATTTTAAGGTTTGCTTTAAATCTGAATTTATTTATTTCACTCTGAGATCTTTAAACATCCATCTGATCACCATGAAGCTGCTTTTCTTCTCCTCTTTGCTTCTTGGGGCTGATTGGTCTGAAGCTCCATCCAACATGGTTTTAATGTTTCTATCCTCAGTAAATCATCATAGGAATCTAACAGCTGAACTCCTTAGACTCCTGAATGAGTGACGTGACAGTTTGAAGATGTTGAATCAGAATAAATTCATTATTATTTCCAGTTCCTATTTAGCTCCAGGTTCTCCTCACGTTCTTAGTCAGAAGAATTTTCCACAATCAGCTGAAATCTTCCTAAACACGAGTGTTAAATCAAGAACTGATCCGTTTCCTTCATCAACATCTTTTGTCTCTTTTCCATCATTCAAACATCATCAGTTCGCATCTCGAAATGTTCTTCTTCTCTTTCAGTTACTTTCAGTTTTCTGTTTCCATCCCATTATATTCCATATGCATTAAAGTTACTACATGTTATTGATAATAATTATATCTTTCTTGATCAGTTCCTATATTTATGTTTCTTTTTCTTTCTTCCTGTCACTGAAACATTTAAACTGATTCTAAAATCTATATTTGGTCTCAGCCATGTCTCTTTATTACCAATTATTAGCGACTGTCAAACAAAGTATCTGATCAGCTGAATAGAGGAATCATTGTTGATGCTGATCAAAACTTAAATCCAATCTGCAGTTAAGATGATTTTATTTTCCTCAATATCATCAAAGATCCAGAACATCAGTGGATAACAGATATTTGTATCCAAAAGCAGCAATAAATCCAGATTAACAGGTTTAAACAAAGATCAGAGATAAAAACATAAAAGCTTAAAGTGATCAGTAAAAACTAAACCTCCTCCATCATCACTGACTAAAGTCACCAGGTGAGCAACAGCTGATCTATAATCACTATTAACACCATGTGATCCAGCACTACATCTATACACAACACCAATAATCTGATTTATGATGTTATTAATTTTCATATTTTAACTTCCTGTCCATCAGCCAATCAGCTTCTTGTATTTCCTCAGTAGATCCATCAGTGGAAGCCCCGCCCAGCCCATGATGCTCCTGGTTTGTGAAGACAGAGAGACAAATTGAACTCTGATAGGAAACAGTTTCAACTGATTTTCTCTCTCCAACCTCTTGGTTCCACATGGAGCTATATTTGGCCCCCTGCTGCTCTGAATACCATGTTATTGTGGTTCCAGTTCCAGTAGATGGGTTGGTTTCCCAGGTTCATTCAGAACCATGTGAAAGATTCTTATAGTTTTTAATTGTATGCAGTTTGCAAACTTACATAGTCAAAATTACCAGCAATATTTATAATTTCTGCCTTGTATTTATAAATACAAGGCAGATACTGAATTAGCATAATAAATTTTAATCTTCAAACTAAATGTTTCCCAGCAGACTGACTAAAGACATTTCTCCCTCTTCCTCCTCTATCAGACCTTCTCTGCTCCTGCAGCAGGTTCCTCCATACCTGAGAGCTTCCAGTCTCCAGTGTGGATCCTTCAGTCCAGCCGACAGCAGCTTCACTCCTGAGTCTCCTGGATGATTGTAGCTCAGCTCCAACTCTTTCAGATGGGAGGGGTTGGAGGTCAGAGCTGAGGCCAGAGAAGCACAGCCTTCCTCTGAGACCAAACAGCCTGATAAGCTGCAGACACACAATTCATCACATGATGAGAAAATGAGAACATTTAGGTAGAGACCAAGGTCTGATATTTTTAAGGAAGGCAAGCATGCAAAAAATTATATCAATTATGATATAAACACTCAAGAAACTGGAAATGCACCTGTTAATAACATAAAATAGAAATAAAACTGTATTTCATTTTGTAGGTGATAAATTTAAAAAAAATTTCATTTGTAAAATGGATGAGAAAGTCTAACAACTGGTTGGAGGAAGAATCTGCATTAATGCTTCTTTGTACTCTGATGATGCAACAATCTGTCAAGTGTCCAGCGTTACACTAACAGTTAAAGCCTGATCTCCATCTTTCTACATTCTTCTCTTCTTGGTTCTGTCAGCCTGGAATAAATGAAAACCAGCTGAGTTTATGTATAAAGACTTAGCATGATTAGCCTCATCATAGCCAGACATCTACTGATGTTATAATCTGATACTGAAATAAAATTTACATAATATCTTATGGCAGGTAATGAACAGAAATCTGGTTTCACCAGGATTGAGAACATTTTACCTGAGAGTTTCCAGGTTGCAGTTTGGACTCTTCAGTCCAGCAGAGAGAAGCTTCACTCCTGAATCCTGCAGGTTGTTGTTACTCAGGTCCAGTTCTCTGAGACTGGAGGACTGGGAGCTGAGAACTGAGGACAGAGCTTCACAGCTTCTCTCTGAGAGGTTACAGCCACTCAGTCTGAGGAGACAGGGAGGAAAATCTGTTAATAATCCATCAAATGTTTGTGTTACTTTACAGTCAATAATATTCTTCTTGGACTGATTGAAGGTCATATTTTTCTAAACTTTATGATATCTTTATTTTGAACTAATTTATTCTATAGTTGGGACTCAAGACTTGAAGAACTGACTACAGGCAACAAGGACACTGGAGAGAGAAATATTAAAATCTACAATGAACTGCATTAATTCAGTGACAGTTTCAATAGAAAGAAGTGAATTTCTGCTGCTTCAACATGTAACATCATGAATAGTCGCATATAAGAGTCAGTCTCTCTTTTACTCATCACCTGCTAGCAGCAGACTAGGAAACTATGTACTGATAAATAATAAGTAAATACCAGTAGATGGTTTGGTTTCCTACGTACATTAAGCACCAGGTGAAAGAATCCTACTGTTTTAATGGGCTGCTGTTTGCAAAGTTGTACAGTCCATTTAATCCCAAAGTTTTTAATGTAAAATAAGAGCATGCATTTCCTTCCTTAGACCTTCCTAACATGATATTTATGAATTAATTAGAGATTAGCAGACTGATCGGCCTCCGATCGTATTCGGCCGATTTCTGTGAAAAAGTCTATGATTGGTGATCACCGATTTCTGTCTCCTGTTGCTGTTCACCAAAACCGATCACATTGATCTCACTTCTCAGCCTGCGTGTGCAGCTCATCTTTCCTTCTCAATGCACAGCAACAAATCCTGTCATGAGGAACTATAACACTCTGATAGTGAATGGGGAAGTTTGTGTATTGCAGCGGGAAATTACCTTGGAGGTGAAGCATGTTAAAATGTATCAGTACAATGAATCTAATATGACATTTAATAAACAAGATTTTGATGGAGTTTGGCTACATCGAGGCTCAATGCAGCAACAAAATGACATCCTGAGCGACCAGACAGCAGGTAAAGCAGCTCAACTACCAACAGTCACCTGGATCAGCATCACGGTCAGAAACCTGAACAAATAACCAGAAAAATAATCCAAGTCTTCAAGCTGGTGGTGAAAGACACTGGTTATACTCTTGCTGTTGAACCTTCACTATTCATTACTGGTAGTTATATTTCATAAACATTGTGCTAGTTAGTGTCCCACATCGCTCTTCCCACCATTCGCTCTGAACCAGCAGCTCCCGGAGGAGAAACGCTGCTGCCAGTCATTTTAAGGATGTCGATTAGTCCCCTAAAGACGATGAAATAAATATCCCAGGCATGATCATCAATCAATAAAATCCCCAACGGCCGAACTTGAAAATTGGACGTTATCCCGCCAACACTTACCTTTCATCAACAACTCAGAGGCAGAAGTCAGAGCTCCGTGCAACTCAAATAATGTTCTGGCGGGAACAAGGTGAACAACAACAACAAAAAAAACTAATTATGTTTCATAGGAGCCAGGTACAATTTTCTTGAGGAATTTTAATATTTGAATCATTCGTGGAATCGTTTCAGCCCTATATTTTACACCTATTAATGTTCATGGTATAATCCTCCAGTTTTAAAGAACAGAATGACAGGAAACAAGAAGGCTGGAAGGAGAATTATACAATTCCATAAGGAACTAAGTGAATCAATTTTATCATAAGAAGGAGATATTTTACTACTTGAATAAGTAACATTATGTCCAGATGCTCAAGGAAATCTGTCTCCCAGAGACACTTTGAAGACACAATGCACTGATAAACTAATACATGAATATATATTTATCTTATAATTAGCAGAATTCTATCTGTCAAATAACTGCATTAAAAATCTGTGTGCTTACAGAGCTTTGTTGGAGGCTTTAACCACTGGCAGAAGCCTCAGAAGAAACTTCTCTGAAGCAGAGTATTTCTTCAGGTCAAACACATTCAGATCTTTTCCTGATGACACTAAGATGAAACCCAGAGCTGACCACTGAGCAGGAGACAGTTTATCTGTGGAGAGACTTCCTGAACTCAGAGACTGTTGGATCTCCTCCACTAGAGAACGATCATTCAGTTCATTCAGACAGTGGAACAGATTGATGCTTTTCTCTGCAGACACATTCTCATTGATCTTCTCCTTGATGTACTGAACTGTTTCCTGATTGGTCTGTGATCTACTTCCTGTCTTTGTCAACAGACCTTGTAGGAGTCTCTGATTGGTCTGCAGTGAAAGTCCCAGGAGGAAGCGGAGGAACAAGTCCAGGTGTCCATTTGGACTCTTTAAGGTCTGGTCAACAGCTGTCAGATGGAGAGACTTTAGTTTAGGTAAATGAAATAATGAAGATTTCTTAGATGTTTGTTTTTCTTTCATCAGGTTGACCCCAGAGTTGATGAAGGTCAGATGAACATGAAGAGCAGCCAGAAACTCCTGAACACTCAGATGGACGAAGCAGAACACCTTGTCCTGGTACAGACCTCTCTCCTCTTTAAAGATCTGTGTGAACACTCCTGAGTACACTGAGGCTGCTCTGATATCGATGCTACACTCTGTCAGGTCTGATTCATAGAAGATCAGGTTTCCTTTCTGCAGCTGATCAAAAGCCAGTTTTCCCAGAGACTCAATCATCTTCCTGCTCTCTGGACTCCAGTGTGGATCTGTTTCAGCTCCTCCATCATACTTGACCTTCTTCACTTTGGTCTGAACCACCAGGAAGTGGATGTACATGTCAGTCAGGGTTCTGGGCAGCTCTCCTCCCTCTCTGGTCTCCAACACATCCTCCAGAACTGTAGCAGTGATCCAGCAGAAGACTGGGATGTGGCACATGATGTGGAGGCTTCGTGATGTCTTCATGTGGGAGATGATCCTGCTGGCCTGTTCCTCATCTCTAAATCTCTTCCTGAAGTACTCCTCCTTCTGTGGGTCATTGAACCCTCTGACCTCTGTTACCATGCAAACACATTGAGGAGGGATCTGATTGGCTGCTGCAGGTCGTGTGGTTATCCAGAGGAGAGCAGAGGGAAGCAGTTTCCCCCTGATGAGGTTTGTCAGCAGAACATCCACTGAGGTGGACTCTGTAGCATCAGTCAGGATCTCCTTGTTGTGTAAGTCCAGTGGAAGTCGACTCTCATCCAAGCCATCAAAGATGAACAGAACTTGGAAGTGTTCAAAGCTGCAGATTCCTTTGGTTTCACTAAAGAAATGATGAACAAGCTCCACCAAACTGAACTTTTTCTCTTTCAGCACATTCAGCTCTCTGAAGGTGAATGGAAATATGAACTGGATGTTCTGGTGGGCTTTGTCTTCGGCCCAGTCCAGAGTGAACTTCTGTGTTAGGACTGTTTTCCCAATGCCAGCCACTCCCTTTGTCATCACTGTTCTGATTGGTTGATCTCTTCCAGGTGGGACTTTAAAGATGTCTTCTTGTCTGATTGTTGTTTCTGGTCTGTCTGGTTTTCTGGATGCTGTTTCAATCTGTCTGACCTCATGTTCATCATTGACCTCTCCAGTCCCTCCCTCTGTGATGTAGAGCTCTGTGTAGATCTGGTTCAGAAGGGTTGGACTTCCTGCTTTAGCAATTCCTCAAACACAGACTGGAACTTCTTCTTCAGACCAGATTTAAGTTGATGTTGACAAACTGGAGCAAGATGTCCTAAAATAAGAGAAAAAGTAAAATCAGTAACTAAACAAAATTATTTTCAGAAGATGATGTTAATAAATGTGATTTAATCTTTCTAATATTAGTAATCAGTATGTCTAATTTATCCTTCATTTCTAATCTCTTTAGAAATCCTCTTACTGCTCTGCAGATGGTCAGCCAGCTTTTCCTCCTTCATCCTCCTCAGGAAGTTCAGTGTGATCTTCATCAGTGCCTCTCTGATGCTCCTCCTCTGCTCTTCATCATCATCTTCCAACACCTCATCATCTCTCTGACTCTCTGAATATTCTGGGTAATCTGGACTCAGAACTTTCTGGATCTTCTTCAGTTCTTTCTTCACAAAAGTGACAATGTTGTCCTCCAGCAGCTGGAACAGAATAATAGATGAAGGAAACATCAGAGTGAAATCATGGAGCCAAACACCAGATGGATGTTGGACAGACTAACAGTCCTCTGGTCTACAAAGTGCAGCATGAAGGTGACTTTGAACAGAACTCATGGAAAAATAGTTGTTGTTCATATACAGACCATAAATAGGGAGTCCAGCTGTGTTTGATGCTGCTGGGCAGATGGACCCCTGGGAACCTCTGAGCTCTGTTGGTCCACTCTGTGGAGGAACCAGGAACAATTAGGAAGTCAAGAAATATTCATCCAGCAGGTAACATTAAATCATCAAAAGTTTCACAATAAAACCCTTAAAGCAGAAAAATAAACACAATACAAAGACTTAAGAAAGAGGAAGATGAAATACAAAGATGAAGAAAAGTAACACCAGAATGATCCAGTAGCCATTTTAAAAAGTTGATTTTGAAGTTGGACTTCAAACTGTCCAAACTGTCAGCAGATCTGATGCTGGTGGAGACAGTTTCCCAGAGCTTGGGGACAGTGGAAGTGAAGGCTCTGTCCACACAGGTCTTCAGGACAGTGTGGGACATCCATCAGGTTCTGATGACTAGATCTGAGGTGATGTGGACATGGAGGAGGTCTGAAATATGTGGGTGTGTTCATGTGGAATCCTCTCCTGGATGTTATAGAGAGGATTTTAAAATGGATCCTGTAGATCCTTGGAAGCCAGTGAGCTCACATTGTATCTGTCCTCACAGAGACAATCAGAAGGTCCATGAAGTGATATCTGGATGTGAGCAGTGAACCAGGTGATCTAAGTATTTGTAAAGATTTAATGTTCCTGGTGATCCCATTAAGAACCAGCAGAACCTCTGATGGTCCACATCAGCTCAGTTTGGTTGAGTTCCAGCAGATCTCACCAACCACATCATGAAGCTTTCCTTCCTGCTGAACTGCTCTCACAATGCACACAGGAACCAAGTCCTGATGGACCAGAATGGCTTTACCAGGTATTTCCCAGTGGAGATGTGATCCACTGTTGGTATGACATGGAGCCAGGAAGCAACAGAACATCATCATCAACATCCAGAGATAAAGATATGAAGGTGTTTTCATGAGAACAGAGCAGCTGATTTCTGTAGATAATGGATCAAACCTCTATAAATATAACTGGAAACATCTGAGTTCTTACTGGTTCAGTTTCCATCGTTACAGCAATTAGATACAGCTCACCTCTCTGATGATGGAGATCCAGGAGATTTAAAGTCAGTGAGATCTTCCTTTGACCTGTTGATCTTATGGGAAACACAGCTGGGTTCTGGTTCTGGTTCTGATTTGAATCTCAGATCCACTAAATATTTAGTTTGACTGTAGAAATGGTTGATAATCTGCCCATGTTGGATGATGTTTGAACTTCAGAGGTGGAATCATAAAAATAATTCATAGAAAATGTTTTATTTCAGAATGAATCTGTCTTTTGTCAGATTTTAGAGAAAGATGCAAATTTCAACCTAGAAATAAAATTCACTTCTGTCTATTTGTTCTTGTGTTAATACTAATATCAGACAAAATAAATGAGTGTTTCATTTGGAAAAATTAGGCTTAAACAAAACAGAATAAAACACAGTTAAATGTTTCTGGTCCAAATGTCATGTCAACATAATAGTTTATAAGAGTGAGTCCTGACTGAGGATTTATAAGATTCTTTCTGTATGGAGTCAATAACTGTCCAATGAATGATGGTTAAATTGATGTCAGGTAAACATCAGATCAGATTTAGAGATTCTGTTAACTAGTGAAGCTCTGGGTAGAGACTGTGGATCCAAACGGACCTGTTTGATTTTTATACAAAGGATCCAGTTGAACTTTATTGTGTTCATAGTAACATGTTCATTATTGGAACATGTTTCATGGAGACATCATACGTATTACATCTTTGACGAATGAAAAGAAAAATAACCTGAAATTCAGTCCAATGTTTTCATGACAACAGAACCCAACAGAACTTATCATCACATGGCCACAATAACAGATATAAACAGAAGTTACAGCAGTTAGAAACAGCTCACCTCTCTGATGGTGGAGATCCAGGAGAGTTAAAGAAAATGGGTTCAAACATTGACCTGTCGCTCTTAAAGGACACACAGCTGGGTTCTGGTTCTGGTTCTGGTTCTGGTTTGCGTTTCTGATGGATCCTGACAGAAACATGATGATTAAAACTTAATCAGCAAAGAGGAGCAGCAGCAGCTTCATCACCACGTCTGTTCTGGCCTGATATAGTGAACGCTGTGTGAAAAGGGCTGTGGACACTTAGAGATGGTGACCTCACCTCTGACCTTTGCTCTGGCTCTCATGTTCCCCACACAGAGTGGTTTTAGAGGGAGGGACTCCCTCCTGTCTGTCCTCACACTGATCCATGCTGCTGAATCCACATCAGCTCACACACTTTCTAGCTTCACCTGCAGAGGAAACACACATCATTCATCTGCACATCAACTCTGATCATCCTTTACATCATTAGTGCGAAAAGATCAGCTGCTCCTCCTCTGATTGGCTCTTCTTCTCTGCTTCATATCAGTGTCAGGTGAATGCAGTCAGACAGCAGAGAGGCAGAGGAAGCTGCCATCAGCTGCTGCACTTCTACTATCAGTCCACTAGATGGAGACATGGAGCAACATTTACATTCACTCATTCACAATGAACAAGTCTTTTAGTTCACAATTATTAATTTCTACAAGTGGATTATTTGCTTAATTAAAGATGAACTATTTAATCATCTGACTGAATCAAACCCATTTTAATAATATTTTATTTTGAAAGGAAGCAACAGAAAACTGTTGCTGACATTAATGGCGGAGACTAGAGTTCAGTACCAGGAAATATAAACATGAATTAGTTCGGAGAAGAAAACAGTGAAACATCAGCTGTTTATCGTGTTGATTGACTCCAGTTCATCAATAATCTAATAATCCTGTAGATTAGCCTTCAAACAGCAGATATTAAAGTTTCAGCTGAAATCAGAAGTGAAACTTTTCTCCAAACATCAGAGATTAGAAATAATCAGGAAAAAGTTAAAGTGATTAAAAAGTTCAAGAAATAAACAAATCAAACTTACGGTTTGTTCAAATGATCCAAAGAGTTAAAGAAGAAAATTTAAACAACAAACTGAGACTCAACAAACAGACTGGAGCCACACCTGAACATGTAAATTCAAACCGAAAGTAAATATGATGGACGTTGCATAACTGATGACATCACAGATCACCTGACTTGTAGTTTTTTCCTTCAGAGCAACAGAACCAGGAAGTAGAAGCTCTGAGGTGAAATCAGAGGCAGGTTGATAAATCTTCATGAGGAAGAAGATAAATGAGGGTGTATTTACTTAACATAACATAATAACAGAAAAATTTGTTATTAAACAATTGTTCAAACTATATATCTTTTTCCCCAGTCAACAAAGTTTTTCTTAGACAAAGAAGGAACTATCTACGATTTCTATCTATCAAAATTAAAGCAGCAACAATCTGTGTCCTTACAAGAAACATTGTCAGAAATGAAACAAACTAAACAAACTAACTAATGTATTCCTGTCATTAACAGTAATTTGAACTATTTCTATAATAAAATTGCCCCTCCCTCTGCTTTTTGGACAGCTGGCTAAAAACCCTTGATCCACCGACTCTGTTTTAATTTCTGCTGCTCCAAGTCGTTAAGATGAGTCTCTTGCAATAGAGATATTGAACTTTTAAGCCATTTAATTCAGCTAATATTTTCTTCCTCTTTATCAGATGACCCAGTCCTCTCACATGATAACACACAATATTTAAATCACTCATAATATATAGTTGTTTTAATCATGTCGACCTCGACCTCTACTTTTTGACCCTTTGACCTTAATCTGGATGTTGCATCTGATGTGTTTCTGCCTCCTGTTGGTCACTCAGTGTGGCCACAAACATGTCAAGGAACAAGAACATAGTAACACAGAAATAGTTTGAACACATGAAGCCCCAAGGACTCCCATCAACCCGCCTGGTTCTATTAAGACCACATATAATCTGTGGTGGCCTCCTGACCAGCCCCCGATGTAACCAAGGCAAAGCGCCGTGTGCCCGTAGTCGCTCTGGGGAAAAAGCACTAAGTGCTTCCAGATCACAAAGAACAGCAATAATTCCCTGCTGAGATCTCCACCCAATTGGGATAACGATAGTAACCAGGTGATATTGGCGACCCGTGAGATCAGAAACATTTGAAATACAGATTCACTATATAACTATGTAACATTGGCTGTTTCCATAACGTCTTCTTCTCCCCTAATAATTGTTGCTAAAACATCCCTTATATCCTCCAGAGTTCCTCTGTTCATGAACATTTTGTTCTCCTCAGTCTTCAATGTAAACTTTTAGATGTGCATCAGGTTGTCCCCCTTTTCCATGTCTCCTGTTGTTGACTCTCGGAGTCCAGGCCTCTCTGGAGGCTCCGCTTCCATCCTCTCTCTTACTCATCTGCACCGAGACGTCCAACCTCTCCATCGTCGGTACCGCGTCCACAAGAGGAGGGAAGCTTTTCGTTTTCAAGTCCATTCTGAGTTGCGCCGGAAAATCACATTTTGCCTGTTTTCCTTTAAGTTGCTTGATGAAGCTCCGCAGTCTCACTCTCTTCTTTTGGAGCTCTGGAGAGAAGTCCTAATCAAAGTATATTGTTTTCCCTTGGAGAAAGATGTGTTTTAGTGACCCGGCCCGTTGCAGCAGCGCTTCTTTTCTGGTGTAATCCATGAAGCGGCCAATGATGGAGCGAGGCGGGTTGGTGTCAGCGGGCCTCGGTCCCGGCGCTCGGTCTGCTCTTTCAATGCGGAAATCCTCCTGCAGAAGAAGCGAGGTTCTGATTCATTCCTTTACGAAGCCGATCGTGTCCTGTTTCTCTTGAACTTTTTCACCCCAGGCAGACCAACTATGCAGAATTCAAAGAAAAGAAAAGTGTCTGATGAAAACAGGACGTTCAATGCTACGTGGGAAGATTCATTTGCTTTCACTGCTGATGAGACTGGTTCACCAGTGTGCTTAATATGTAATGAGAAACTAGCTAACAACAAAAAGTCAAATGTTGCAAGACATTTCCAGAATAAACACGCTTGCTCAAAAATATCCAGATGGAGAGGAAAGAAAAAAAGTTGTTTGGGAATAGATACGGAAGGCTGATCTGATCAAAAATCACTTCAAGAAGTGGATGAAGGCAGCAAATTCAAGTGCATATGCTAGTTTTGTTGCCGCTCAGGAAATAGTGAGGCACGGGAAACCGTTCACAGATGGAGAATATATAAAAGAATCTTTCATTAAGATTTCACAACATCTATTCACGGACTTTAAAAACAAGAGTGAAATTGTGCAGAAAATCAGGGATCTGCCCCTCTCTGCAAAGACTGTCAAAGACAGAACCATAAAAATGGCAGAAGGCATCACCAGACAGCAAATTAAAGACATCAGTTCAGCTGTGGCCAACTCAATTGCCTGTGATGAATCTAAAGACAAAGGTGATATTGAACAAATAGTGCTGTTCTGCCGGTATGTAAACTCTACTGGGCCACAAGAAGAAATGATGGAGTTGATGCCACTAAAAGGCCAAACACGGGGGGAGGATGTCTGTGAGGCTGTCTTGAATTGTTTCAGAGCAAAAGGAATAAAACCACCCACCTGGTGTCAGTGGCTACAGACGGGGCACCGAGTATGACAGGAGCGCACAAGGGCTTTGTGGCTTTATTGCAGAAGTCGCTGGACAGAAAGTTGCTGACTTTTCACTGCATCCTGCACCAAGAGGCACTGTGTGCTCAAACATTTCCTCCAGAATGCACAGAAGTAACGAATGTTGTCATTCAGATTGTGAACAAAATAATGGCGAAAGGTTTGAATCACCGTCAGTTCGGTTCATTACTGGACGAGCTGGAAAGCACGAACTCTGACCTCTTGCTGCACAACAAAGTCCGGTGGCTGTCCAGAGGCGAGGCGCTGAAACGATTTACGTCGTCTGGAAGAAGTGAAAACCTTCCTGGGCAGCAAAGGGCTCACATTTCCTGAGCTGGAACAGCCAGAGTGGCTGGAAAAGCTGCACTTCTTGGTAGACATGACGGCGCAGCTGAACACGCTGAACACAGCTCTTCAGGGGAAAGAACACACAGCCCTGCACATGTTGGAGGAGGTTTTGGCATCCAGCGCAAGTTGACAGAGATTTACAGAAAGGTTCACTGTCACACTTCCCCAGTTTGAGAGAGTTCAGGGAAGCTCACATGATGAATTTGAAGTATTTACATTCTGCAGTCATCGCAATGCAAACATCGTTTGGGAAACGATTCAGTGAGTTCAGAGAGGAAAAAAACACATTATCCTTCCCTGTCTCCCCTAAGCATCGATCCATCCCTGATGAATATGACAGCATCTCCAGGGGTGAGTCCACCGGATCTTGAGATGGAACTGGCTGACATGGCCCACAAAGAAATGTGGGTGTCCTAGTTCAAGCGCTGGACAGCGGACCTTGAAGATGTTTCACGTCAGAAGGCTGTTCTTGCTTAGAATCACAAATGGGTGATATTGAAAACCTCCCCAAACCAGACAAACTTGTGTTTGAAAACTTGGAACGCTCTCCCCGACATTTATGTCAACATGAAAACAAATTCTGCCTGTTATTTAGTTTGCCATAGAACTTAAATGAATCTGGACACAAACCAGATCACTCTGATACGTAGTCATTTAACATGACCAACAGACTTTTATTTCTTTAAAGTAAATTAAATAACTTTCAACTCCTCTGCTTAAATTAAACATAGTTTTATTCTGCTTTACATTTACAACTGCTTCAGTGCGTCCTCAACATCTCAGAAAAAACAAAAGTTGAAATGTAAAACTAGTTGGGCCTGTCGTATCAAGCAGTGAGATGGTGGGAGGCAAACAGTAAAAAGATCCACTTGGAGTCCCGTCCATCTTTGGATCCACATATGTGTGTGAAACCGCAGGTGTTCTCCAACATGAACTTCATTAAAAACAAACAGCCTCACAGATGACAGCTTACAATCCTGTGAGAAGATGAAGGTGACGGCATACAGCCCGATGTGCAGACGGTTCAGGAGCAGAAATCACATTGACCAAGTATGATCAGTATTTTAATTGACTATTATTTTGCATATATTCATATGTTGTCATTGTTCGCTGAAATAGACATTTTATCAGTGGCGTCAATTCAACCAAAGCTGAGGTATGGCCAGGTTACTCATCACATGACAGAATCAATCAATATACATGCAGAAATGATGATGTCTCCTGGATGATTGTAGCTCAGCTCCAACTCTTTCAGATGGGAGGGGTTGGAGGTCAGAGCTGAGGCCAGAGAAGCACAGCCTTCCTCTGAGACCAAACAGCCTGATAATCTGCAGACACACAATTCATCACATGATGAGAAAATGAGAACATTGAGGTAGAGACCAAAGTCTGAAACTGATGGATGGATGGATGGATGGATGGATGGATGGATGGACGGACGGACGGACGGATGTGTAATTATGTTTCTTTTTGCACCTAAAATGCATCAATTTTGTCAAGAGCCCAGAGTTACCTGAGAGTTTCCAGGTTGCAGTTTGGACTCTTCAGTCCAGCAGAGAGAAGCTTCACTCCTGAATCCTGCAGGTTGTTGTTACTCAGGTCCAGTTCTCTGAGACTGGAGGACTGGGAGCTGAGAACTGAGGACAGAGCTTCACAGCTTCTCTCTGAGAGGTTACAGCCACTCAGTCTGAGGAGACAGGGAGGAAAATCTGTTGTTAAAAAATTCATAAAAAAAAAAATCTTGCTTTCCAATTATGTTCTTTTTTGAATGATTGAAGGAAATATCTATTGTTGCAAATATTTATTTTGCCTTTTGTTGTGAATTGATTTGGTCAGTGGTTGGGTCACAATCTTTGAAGGTCTGATCTAAAAAGAACAAGGAGGCTGGAAACAAAACTTTTGAATTCCACAATAAAACTTAATTCATCCAGACTCAGTTTTAGCAGAAAGATGAGTTTAACTTCTTTATTAATGTGTAATGATGATGGGGTTATTATGGTGATAATGTTACATATTAATAGACTTTCTTCCTGATGTATCCCTGTGGGCAACATCTGAGAGACAATGCATCAATAAATAAACTAAAACAACATGAATCAATATTTCACACATCATTAAATGTTTTCCCTTGATCAACAATAAATACATTAACAATCTGTGTCCTTACAGAGCTTTGTTGGAGGCTTTAACCACTGGCAGCAGCCTCAGAAGAACCTCCTCTGAAGCAGAGTATTTCTTCAGGTCAAACACATCCACATCTTTTCCTGATGACACTAAGATGAAACCCAGAACTGACCACTGAGCAGGAGACAGTTTATCTGTGGAGAGACTTCCTGAACTCAGAGACTGTTGGATCTCCTCCACTAGAGAACGATCATTCAGTTCATTCAGACAGTGGAACAGATTGATGCTTTTCTCTGCAGACACTTTCTCATTGATCTTCTCCTTGATGTACTGAACTGTTTTCTGATTGGTCTGTGAGCTACTTCCTGTATTTGTCACCAGACCTTGTAGGAGTCTCTGATTGGTCTGCAGTGAAAGTCCCAGGAGGAAGCGGAGGAACAAGTCCAGGTTTCCATTTGGACTCTGTAAGGCCTGGTCAACAGCTCTCTGATGGAGAGATTTCATATTTGATTTGTTAAAAAATGTAGAGCGAAATGATGATCTATCTTCTTTCATCAGGTTGACCCCAGAGTTGATGAAGGTCAGATGAACATGAAGAGCAGCCAGAAACTCCTGAACACTCAGATGGACGAAGCAGAACACCCTGTCCTGGTACAGACCTCTCTCCTCTTTAAAGATCTGTGTGAACACTCCTGAGTACACTGAGGCTGCTCTGATATCGATGCCATACTCTGTCAGGTCTGATTCATAGAAGATTAGGTTTCCTTTCTGCAGCTGATCAAAAGCCAGTTTTCCCAGAGACTTGATCATCTTCCTGCTCTCTGGACTCCAGTGTGGATCTGTTTCAGCTCCTCCATAATACTTGACCTTCTTCACTTTGGTCTGAACAACCAGGAAGTGGATGTACATCTCAGTCAGGGTTCTGGGCAGCTCTCCTCCCTCTCTGGTCTCCAACACATCCTCCAGAACTGTAGCAGTGATCCAGCAGAAGACTGGGATGTGGCACATGATGTGGAGGCTTCGTGATGTCTTCATGTGGGAGATGATCCTGCTGGCCTGTTTCTCATCTCTGAATCTTCCTGAAGTACTCCTCCTTCTGAGGGTCATTGAACCCTCTGACCTCTGTCACCATGCCAACACAATGAGGAGGGATCTGATTGGCTGCTGCAGGTCGTGTGGTTATCCAGAGGAGAGCAGAGGGAAGCAGTTTCCCCTGATGAGGTTTGTCAGCAGAACATCCACTGAGGTGGACTCTGTAGCATCAGTCAGGATCTCCTTGTTGTGGAAGTCCAGTGGAAGTCGACTCTCATCCAAGCCATCAAAGATGAACAGAACCTGGAAGTGTTCAAAGCTGCAGATTTCTTTGGTTTCACTAAAGAAATGATGAACAAGTTCCACCAAGCTGAACTTTTTCTCTTTCAGCACATTCAGCTCTCTGAAGGTGAATGGAAATATGAACTGGATGTTCTGGTGGGCTTTGTCTTCAGCCCAGTCCAGAGTGAACTTCTGTGTTAGGACTGTTTTACCAATGCCAGCCACTCCCTTTGTCATCACTGTTCTGATTGGTTGATCTCTTCCAGGTGGGACTTTAAAGATGTCTTCTTGTCTGATTGTTGTTTCTGGTCTGTGTGTTTTCCTGGATGCTGTTTCAATCTGTCTGACCTCATGTTCATCATTGACCTCTCCAGTCCCTCCCTCTGTGATGTAGAGCTCTGTGTAGATCTGGTTCACAAGGGTTGGACTTCCTGCTTTAGCAATTCCCTCAAACACAGACTGGAACTTCTTCTTCAGACCAGATTTAAGTTGATGTTTAGAAACTGGAGCAACATATTCTAAAATAAGATAATAATAAAATCAGTACCTAAACAAAATTATTTTCAGAAGATGATGTTAATAAATGTGATTTAATCTCTTCCAACATCAGTAAATGTGTAATTTATCTATCATTTCAAATCTCTGAAGAAATCTTCTTACTGCTCTGCAGATGGTCAGCCGGATTTTCCTCCTTCATCCTCCTCAGGAAGTTCAGTGTGATCTTCATCACTGCCTCTCTGCTGCTCCTCCTCTGCTCTTCATCATCACCTTCCAACACCTCATCATCTCTCTGACTCTCTGAATGTTCTGGGTAATCTGGACTCAGATCTTTCTGGATCTTCTTCAGTTCTTTCTTCACAAAAGTAACAATGTTGTCCTCCAGCAGCTGGAACAGAATAATAGATGAAGGAAACATCAGAGTGAAATCATGGAGCCAAACACCAGATGGATGTTGGACAGACTGACAGTCCTCTGGTCTACAAAGTGCAGCATGAAGGTGAGTTTGAACAGGACTCATGGAAAAGTATTTATTGTTCATATACAGACCATAAATAGGGAGTCCAGCTGTGTTTGATGCTGCTGGGCAGATGGACCCCTGGGAACCTCTGAGCTCTGCTGGTCCACTCTGTGGAGGAACCAGGAACAATTAGGAAGTCAGGAAATATTCATCCTGCAGTTAACAGATTAAATCATCAAACATTTCACAATAAAAGCCCTTGAAGCAGAAAAATAGACCGTCACATAAACAAAATACAAAGACTTTAGAAAGAGGAAGATGAACTACAAAGATGAAGAAAAGTAACACCAGAATAAACCAGTAGCAGTTTTAAAAAGTTGGTGTTGAACTTGAACTTCAAACAGTCTAAACTGTCAGCAGATCTGATGCTGGTGGAGACAGTTTCCCAGAGCTTGGGGACAGTGGAAGTGAAGGCTCTGTCCACACAGGTCTTCAGGACAGTGTGGGACATCCATCAGGTTCTGATGACTAGATCTGAGCTGATGTGGACATGGAGGAGGTCTGAAATATGTGGGTGTGTCCATGTGGGATCCTCTCCTGGATGTTATAGAGAGGATTTTAAAATGGATCCTGTAGATCCCTGGAATCCAGTGAGCTCACATTGTATCTGTCCACACAGAGACAATCAGAAGGTAAAGGTCCATGAAGTGATATCTGGATGTGAGCAGTGAACCAGGTGATCTAAGTAGTTGTAAAGATTTAATGTTCCTGCTGATCCCATTAAGAACCAGCAGAACCTCTGATGGTCCACATCAGTTCAGTTTGGTTGAGTTCCAGCAGATCTCACCAACCACATCATGAAGCTTTCCTTCCCTGCTGAACTGCTCTCACAATGCACACAGGAACCAAGTCCTGATGGACCAGAATGGCTTTACCAGGTATTTCCCAGTGGAAATGTGATCCACTGTTAGTCTGACATGGAGCCAGGAAGCAACAGAACATCATCTTCAACATCCAGAGATAAAGATATGAAGGTGTTTTCATGAGAACAGAGCAGCTGATTTCTGTAGATAATGGATCAAACCTCTGGAAATATAACTGGAAACATCTGAGTTCTTACTGGTTCAGTTTCCAGAGTTACAGCAATTAGATACAGCTCACCTCTCTGATGGTGGAGATCCAGGAGATTTAAAGTTAATGATTGGACTCTTTGACCTGTTACTCGTAAAGGAGACACAGCTGGGTTCTGGTTCTGGTTCTGGTTTGAATCTCTGATGGATCCTGAAAGAAAAGCTTTCATTAGAACCTTTCTGTTTTTTGCTTTCAAGATAATCTCTTATATGACTGTAAAATAAAAAGTTGTAAACCAAAATCAGAATCAGACAGATCATCAACCTGATGTTCTAAATGATTCCTATCAGAACCGGTCCAATCCTCCAACATGTTCTTGATAATTGATCCTCCTGAATAATGTCCAGCCTTCTTTAAAGAGCAGAAAGATTGTTGTTTCTGAGACCAACATGTTGGTTTGAAATGACTGAGAGAACAGTTTTGTGATCTTAGTGTTGAGCTCTGACATGGAGCAGAACCAGGAATCATTTCCACTCTGACCATCCAAGAGGATCTGATGGAGCTTCAATCAGAACCAGATGGTCCGTTAGAGACACTGAAGCCCACTGCTCAATCAGATCCACTAAATATTTAGTTTCACTGTAGAAATGGTTGATAATCTGCCATGTTGGATGATGTTTGAACTTCAGAGGTGGAATCATAAAATAATTCATAGAAAATGTTTTATTTCAGAATGAATCTGTCTTTTGTCAGATTTTAGAAAAAGATGCAAATATCAACCGAGAAATTAAATTCACTTCTGTCTATTTGTTTTTGTGTTAATATTAATATGAGATAAAATAAATGAGTGTTTCATTTGGAAAAATTAGGCTTAAACTAAACAGAATAAAACCCAGTTAAATGTTTCTGGTCCAAATGTCATGTCAACATAATAGTTTATAAGAGTGAGTCCTGACTGAGGATTTATAAGATTCTTTCTGTATGAGTCAATAACTGTCCAATGAATGATGGTTAAATTGATGTCAGGTAAACATCAGATCAGATTTAGAGATTCTGTTAACTAGTGAAGCTCTGGGTAGAGACTGTGGATCCAAACGGACCTGTTTGATTTTTATATAAAGGATCCAGTTGAACTTTATTGTGTTCATAGTAACATGTTCATTATTGGAACATGTTTCATGGAGACATCATACGTATTACATCTTTGACGTATGAAAAGAAAAATAACCTGAAATTCAGTCCAATGTTTTCATGACAACTGAACCCAACAGAACTTATCATCACATGGCCACAATAACAGATATAAACAGAAGTTACAGCAGTTAGAAACAGCTCACCCTCTGATGGTGGAGATCCAGGAGATTTAAATTCAATGGGAAGACCCTTTGACATGTCACTCTTAAAGGACACACAGCTGGTTCTGGTTCTGGTTCTGGTTTGAGTCTCTGATGGATCCTGACAGAAACATGATGATTAAAACTTAATCAGCAAAGAGGAGCAGCAGCAGCTTCATCACCACGTCTGTTCTGGCCTGATATAGTGAACGCTGTGTGAAAAGGGCTGTGGACACTTAGAGATGGTGACCTCACCTCTGACCTTTGCTCTGGCTCTCATCTTCCCCACACAGAGTGGTTTTAGAGGGAGGGACTCCCTCCTCTCTGTCCTCACTGATCCATGCTGCTGAATCCACATCAGCTCAATCAGGAAAAAGTTAAAGTGAATAAATAGTTCAAGAAATAAACAACTCAAACTTACAGTTTGTTCAAACGATCCAAAGAGTTAAAGAAGAAAATTTAAACAACAAAACTGAGAGTCAACAAACAGACTGGAGCCACACCTGAACAGGTAAATTCAAACCGAAAGTAAATTTGAAGGATGTTGTATAACTGATGACGTCACAGCTCACCTGACTTGTAGTTTTTTTCTTGCAGAGCAACAGAACCAGGAAGTAGAAGCTCTGAGGTGAAATCAGAGGCAGGTGATAAATCTTCATGAGGAAGGAGAGAAGTTCTGATAAAATGAGGGTGTACTTACTTAACATAACATAATAACAGAAAAATCTGTTATTAAACAATTCTTCAAACTAATGTCTTTTTTCCCAGTCAACAATGTTTTCTTAGACAAAGAAGGAACTATCTAGGGTTTCTATCTATCAAAATTAAAGCAGCAACAATCTGTGTCTTATAAGAAACATTGTTAGAATGAAATAAACTATAAACTAATAGGAAATGATTTATTTAGGATGAATATTAAAACAATTGTAGTTCAGTTTGAGGGATTTCTAGTTGCAATAATTTAGTGAGGAGATAAAAGTGTTTTCTCTCTTTAAAATATTGCTAAACAAATAAAATCAGGTTTATGATGTTTTTTAGTTTCTCTACAAACTTAGCTGGAAATCCTTGAAGATGTTTTAGAAAAATAATCAGGAAATATTTTGCTGCTTGATTTGGATAATTTATGTAGAAAAAGAGTGAAAGTTTGAAAAGTTTGTTTTCTATCTGAACTTTTTTCAGTCTACACTTTGTATTCTTGCCATTAACAGTAATTTGAACTATTTCTATAATAAAATTGCCCCCCCTCCTTTTTGGACAGCTGGCTAAAATCCCTTGATCCACCGACTCTCTTTTTAATTTCTGCTGCTCCAAGTCGTTAAGATGAGTCTCTTGCAATAGAGATATTTTACTTTTAAGCCATTTTAATTCAGCTAATATTTTCTTCCTCTTTATCGGATGACCCAGTCCTCTCACATAATAACACATATTTAAATCACTCATAATATATAGTTGTTTTGATAATGTCAACCTCGACCTCTACTTTTTGACCCTTTGACCTCAATTCTGGATGTTGCATCTGATCTGTTTCTGCCTCCTGTTGGTCACTCAGTGTGGCCACAAACATGTCAAGGAACAAGAACATAGTAACACAGAAATAGTTTGAACACATGAAGCCCCAAGGACTCTCATCAACCCGCCTGGTTCTATTAAGACCACATATAATCTGTGGTGGCCTCCTGACCAGCCCCCGATGTAACCAAGGCAGAGCGCCGTGTGCCCGTAGTCGCTCTGGGGAAAAAGCACTAAGTGCTTCCAGATCACAAGAACAGCAATAATTCCCTGCTGCTGAGATCTCCACCCAATTGGGAGAACGATAGTAACCAGGTGATATTGGCGACCCGTGAGATCAGAAACATTTGAAATACAGATTCACTGATACAGTCATATGAAAAAGTTGGGCACCCCCATTAATCTTTATTATTTTTATTTCTAAATATTTGGGTGTTTGCAGCAGCTATCTCAGTTTGATATATCTAATAACTGATATACACAGTTATATTTCAGTACTGAAATGGGGTTTATTGTACTAATAGAAAATGGGCAATATGCATAAAAACAAAATTTGGCAGGTGCAAAAATGTGGGTACCCTTATCATTTAATTGATTTGAATACTCCTAACTACTGGAAGAGCAGTACCAGCCTCTCGTCCTGCAGCAGCACCAGGTGACGTCCACCTGAGGAGGATCAACACCCGCAAAGCTACAGGACCGGACAAGGTGTCAGGCCAGACGCTGAAAAACGTGCGCCGACAGCTGGCAGGAGTGTTTCTGGACATTTTCAATCTGTCCCTGCAGTCACCATGGTTCCTGAGTGTCTCAAGTCTTCCACCATCATCCCTGTACCGAAGAAGACGACCTCACCAGCCTGAACGATTACGGCCCATCGCTCTGACCCGGTGATCATGAAGTGCTTGAGAGGATTCTTCTGAGGTACATCAGACACTTCATCCCTGCAGACCTGGACAGCCTTCAGTTCGCCTACAGAGCGAACCGGTCAACAGAGGATGCTGTCTCCATCACTCTGCACACAGCCCTGACCCATCTGCGCATCCCAACACCTACGTCAGGATGATATTTGTAGACTTCAGCTCAGCATTTAACACCGTCATCCCAGACAAGCTGGTGCTGAAGCTACTCAAGGTAGGGCTGCCTGCTTCACTGTGCCACTGGATCAGAGACTCCTCACCAACAGGCCTCAGGTGGTGAGAATAGGTGGATCAACATCGTCCCCACTGGTCCTCAACACAGGCACACCGCAGGGCTGTGTGCTCAGCCCAGCTCTCTTCACCCTGTTCACACACGACTGCGTTGCCATCCACCCCACCAACACAGTCGTCAAGTTCGCGGACGACACAACAGTAGTGGGTCTCATTTCAGACAACAACGAGACCCACTACAGAGAGGAGATTCAGCAGCTCACTCAGTGGTGTTCAGCCAATAACTTGGTGCTGAACACAGGGAAGACCAAGGAGGTCATTGTGGACTACAGAAGGTCCAGGAGGACGGGTCACACTCCCCTTCTCATAGATGGAGAAGAGGTGGAGCGTGTGGACAACATCAAGTTCCTGGGCCTCCACATCACGTCTGACCTCTCCTGGAATACCAACACCTCCCACCTGGTGAAGAAAGCACAACAAAGGCTCTTCTTCCTCAGGAAACTGAGACGGGCTGGACTTTCCTCACGGCTGCTCGTGAACTTTTACAGGGCGACGATCGAGAGCGTCCTCTGCCACAACGTGACTGTGTGGTACAGTAGCTGCACAGCACTGGAGAGGAAACAACTGACACGGGTGGTGAGAACAGCACAAGGCATTGTGGGATGCCCCCTCCCGGACCTGGACTCTATTTACATGGGCCGGGTCAAGAAGAGAGCTGGATCCATAGCCATGGATTCCAGCCACCCGGGCCACAGACTGTTTGTGCCGCTGCCATCAGGCAAGCGGTTCAGGAATATACGGACTACAACAAACAGACTGAGAAACAGTTTCTTCCCCACAGCCGTCAGAGCCATTACTCCCTGCCGTCCCCTCCCACACATATCATAACCTCACATACCCCCCACCCCACACAGCCATTGCACTTGCACTGTCACATCATCTGCACTTTACCATAATTGGACCTGCTGCTTCTTCTTTGGTGTGGTTGAGTGCCTTTAGTTAATTTCAGTTGTATATATTATTATTATTGTGTGTTTGTTTATTTAATATTGTATATTTTGACTTTTTGCACGGGAGTTGCAATAGAAATTTCGTTGAATCCTGTTCAATGACAATAAATGCTATTCTATTCTACTTTTCACTGACTTACTGAAACACAAAATTGGTTTGGCAACCTCATTAAGCTTTGAACTTTATAGCCAGGTGTATCCAATCATGAGAAAAGGTATTTAAGGTGGCCGATTGCAAGTTGTTCTCCAGTCTGGATCTCCTATGAAGAGTGGCATCATGGGCACATCAAAACAACTCTCACATGATCTGAAAACAAAGATTGTTCAACACAGTTGTTTAGGGGAAGGATACAAAAAGTTATCTCAGAGATTTAAACTGTCAGTTTCCACTGTGAGGAACATAGTAAGGAAATGGAAGAGCACAGGGACAGTACATGTTAAACCCAGAAGTGGCAGGCCAAGAAAAATATCAGAGAGGCAGAGAAGAAGAATGGTGAGAACTGTGAAGGACAACCCACAGACCACCTCCAAAGACCTGCAGCATCAACTTGCTGCAGATGGTGTCACTGTGCATCGTTCAACAATTCAGCGCACTTTGCAAAGAGAAGCTGTATGGGAGAGTGATGCGACGGAAGCCTATTCTGCAAGCACGCCCCAAACGGAGTCGCTTGAGGTCTGCAAAAGCACATTTGGACAAGCCAGCTTCATTTTGGAATAAGGTCCTGTGGACTGATGAAATAAAGATTGAGTTGTTTGGTCATTAAAAAAAAAGTGTTATGCATGGCGGCAAAAAAACACAGCGTTCCAAGAAAAACACTTGCTACCCACTGTGAAGTTTGGTGGAGGTTCCATCATGCTTTGGGGTTGTGTGGCCAATGCTGGTACTGGGAATATTGTTAAAGTTGAGTGTCGCATGGATTCCACTCAATATCAACAGATTCTTGAGACTAATGTTCAAGAATCAGTTATGAAGTTGAAGCTACGCCGGGGATGGATATTTCAGCAAGACAATGATCCAAAACACCGCTCCAAATCTACTCAGGCATTCATGCAGAGGAACAATTACAATGTTCTGGAATGGCCATCCCAATCCCCAGACCTGAATATTATTGAACATCTGAGGGATGATTTGAAGCGGGCTGTCCATGCTCGGCGACCATCAAACTGAACTGAACTGGAATTGTTTTGCAAAGAAGAAAGGTCAAAAATACCTTCATCCAGGATCCAGGAACTCATTAGAAGCTACCGGAAGAGACTAGAGGCTGTTATTGTTGCAAAAGGAGGATCTACTAAATATTAATGCCGCTTTTCTGTTGAGGTGCCCATATTTTTGCACCTGTCAAATTTTGTGTTTATGTGTACTGCACATTTTCTTTTAGTCCAATAAACCTCATTTCAATATTGAAATGTTACTGTGTCCATAACTTATTGGTTTTATCAAACTGAAATAGTTATTGCAAACATCCAAATATTTAGAGATGAAAATAATTGAGATTAATAGGGATGCCCAAACTTTTTCATATGATTGTATATTTTTATATAGCCTATGGTGTCTTTTGAGTAATATTCACTAACTATGTGTCCTGTCTCTCTTGAAGACTCCTGAAAAAAAAAGAAAAACATTCCAACTTCTTCTATTTTTGTCCAACCTCTCTCTCATTTAAACATAATAAAACTAAATATTAATTTCAGAGATACTCACAATTGAATTTATTTATATTTTTATACTGCTGGTCCAGCTTTTAATTAAGTCTTCAAAAAGTGCAGCATTGCAGCATGGCCTTTGTCAGAAAAAAAAACAAGTTTCTGTTGTGTGAAGGCCATTGTAATGCATTGTGTGGTTGGAAATGTTATGTTTGGTGATCCTTAAAGCATGGCCTTTCCAGAGTCCAGCACCAGTGAATCCATTCAGCTGTATTATGACTCTCCCTGTAATGCAGCTGGAATGTCACTCTCTTTGAAAGCACTTTCAAAATGCAAAAACAAATAATAAAAACTTTCAGAGTACTTGCTAATAAACCAAAACAGTTTGGTAAAGCAGCAAATTTTTTAATATTTATCCTTTCCATTCAGGTTTTCTTTAGCTAAACAGCTGAAAAAGCTTCATCTTGGAACCTGACTTGTGAGAAGCTAGCAGATCTCAATGCAGCATGATCTGTGTAAGGCATGAACCTTCGGTCCTCATGCAGCTCTATTGAGACACATAAAGAACGACATTACATAACAAAGCTATTCATGACCCTTGAATCTTTTCAAATGTTAACACACCATCAGTAACAATAGGATCAAGCTTGTACAGATGACTTGACTTCTTCACTGCACCAGAGCTCAGGGCAGCTATTTCACTGCCATCATGTTTTGTCTGCACAATGCTCACTATGGCTTCCTCAGCCTTGGATAGATCATCAGTTGTGAGCTGAGCATCCGTTTTATTGTCCTGTTTATCACACATTTGACTTCCACAATGTGCTGTTGGCAACTTCTTTGTTCGTAGCCTCTCTTTATTTTCAGGATCCATGCTACACATCTTTTTAGCTTTGTCCAACTGGAAAAGTACATGAGCAGCTTAGAGATGGGACACACTTCCTCCAGGACAGCTGCACATGTCAGGACCCCATCTTTAACCTCTGGATCAGTTTTTAAATGGACAGGTAATTCCTTAATCCCTGCTGGCCATTGGATCTCAGGTTTTGTGAGGCATTCTGGCTCATTGATCCAGGTGGAAGACTTTAAAAAAGAGCCAACCTTCCTGCCTCGAGAGGCTGCATCAGCTGGATTTAACTTTGAGCTGATGTTTCTCCACTGAGTAACCTTTGTGAAATCACCAATGATGGACACTCTATTAGCTACATATGTTTTGAACCGTGTCGTTGTGTTTGCAATGTACTACAGGACGGTTGTGCTGTCAGACCAGAAGATTGATTCACTCAGATTGAGTCCAAGTTGAAATGACAGCATGTTGTCCAGACGCACAGCTAAAACTGCGGACGCAAGTTCAAGTTGTGGTTTAGTCACTTGTTTTAATGGTGCTACCCTTGCTTTACCAGTGACAAAGGAAACACACACTTCATGTTTGCAATTAGATAGCCTAAGATAAGATCCAGCACCAAACCCACTTTCACTGGCGTCACAAAAGTGATGCAGTTGGGAACTTCTTATTTCCCCAAAAAATCTACAAAAATTATTACAAATGTTGATTCTAAATCAACTTAAATGTATTCTAACTACACAAAAAAAGAAACTAAATCGGTACAAATTATAATTCACAAAACTTAACATAAATGGCCACGACATGAGGATGGAGGCTCTCTATTAAAACATTCCTCACCATCTTCCATGTTCTTTCAGCAAACAGTTGAGACAGAGCTGGTTTTGGTTCCACCACTATTGACCTGCTGCTTTAGCCGCCATTGAAGGTTTTATTAAAAGTCTGTCAGTCTGCAGATCATGTGACCAAACCAGAAAACACACTGAAAACATAGAGAACAGCAAGAAAAAGTGAAAGTTATCAAAAATGTTCATACTCGAGGAAAGTATGATGTACTCCAAAATATACTTAAGTAAAGTAGTGAAGTATTTTTACTTTGTTACTATACAACACTGAATCAAATAAATACACCACAAGATTCATTGTATTTCATTGAGATGTTAAGGAACAGACCACCACAAGGTCCAGAACCTTTGTGAAGTCAATGAAAGCGATTGATGGTTTTAAATACTTTACAAAAGAAAGTAAGATGCTTTTGTGTGAGTCAACGTGTCTCCTGCATCAGGTAAAGCTGCAAGTCTTTCAGGTTTTGTTTTTACCACCTTTGCACATCTGATAGGCAACATTGTTGCCATTCTTCTTGACAAAATAAAAAACACAAACTCATCCAGTGTGAATGGAGACTGTCTGTGAGTATCGATTTACAAGTCTTTTAAGAGATGTTGAATTGAGGTTTGGATTTTGTCTGCCTCATTCTAAATCAGGACATGGTTTAAGTAAATGAGTAGTTTTGACTGCGTGTCTAGGGATGTTGTCTGAGGTTTGTTCTCTAACAAACATCTGAGTACATTAGTCGACTGCTTTCTGACATCTAAAAATCATTTTATTTTGAGGAATCAAACTACAGCATATTTAAATTGATCTTTTTCTTAAGAAAACTTGAAAAACCATAGAACTATCTTCTTCCACTTTGAAATTATACATTGTCTTGTGTTGTAGATAATGTAACATCCATTTGCTGCTATAATGAGACAAATTATTAAAAACAGTTCAAGGATAAGTAATCTTTTGTAAGGCACACTACTTCAGTATGGTTTAAAACATGGTGGCACAAGGCTGTCAGGTTCACCATCGCCCTCCACCTGGACAATTTAGCTGAACAAAACACCAAGGTCCAATAGGACAGGCAGTCAAAGTGAATGATTCCCCACATTGATCTGTTTTTTTTTTCTGCTGTCTCGTGGGTCTCAAAACACAAAAGACTTGACATGTGTGATGTTCTCTTTGATAACTGCCTTTTCGGACGGCAATTGTGAGCTGATAGAACCAATGAACAAATTTATTTACTTGGTGCTTGTGAAAGGTAGTTTCTTGTTTCAAAGGCTCCTGAAGTTGTCCACAGATCTCAGTCCTTGCACCTTTTTCAAACGTAGCAGCAGGTGTTTTATTTCTGGCCGTGTCTTTTTGTCTTTCAAATATCCCTCTTTGACAAAATCCTTCAGAGCCACTGAAGCAGAAATAAAAGCCCTTTGTGGAATGGCTCACTTTGCCAAAGTTTTATAGAGTGGACTTTAGCTCTGGCATATTCTTGTTTATATCCACATGTATTCCACACTCAGCACAAGACTAAGAAATCATGCAAGAATAACATGCAAGAAAGAGCCTGACATGTACCGACCATCAGGCATGGAGTCTTTGAAATATAAACTGATTGTGTCTGGTTTTAATTTACAAAGTCAAACTGAAAGTAGCAGCACATGAAGTCACAAAGTTGATAAAAGTCTGTCTTTAAAACATTGCTAACCTGTTTTTTACTTTTTGTCAAAAGATACTCAAAAGTTCTTGGCAGGTGGGTGACAATATGAATCTAACTGGTCAGTGATGTTGCCACGGCCGTTTAAAAGGTTTAGTGGTCGACATAAAATGTTTGTTCAGATTAAGGAAGATTGTCTTCATTCATGTTTGAGCAGTCAATGACGACTAATCTGTGATTTGGTAAAGCAAAATAATCCAAATCAGAGCAGAAAGCAGATGGCACTAAATTCATGCAAATGCAAATATGCCCATCAATAATTTGCACTTGCTTATGCGACAGGTTGGGGTTGTTTTTAGTTCAGCCACAAACACAGAACCTGCAGGAAAATGTTCAGAGAGAAAGATGTGGTTCTTTCACTTTTCATAACTTGACTGAGTAAAAACAAACTGAGCTTCTGAATGCATATAATGCACAATTGTAGATTCTTAAAGGCCACAGAATAATGCGTTTCTGTAGCTTGTTGATTTTATATCACAGAATGACAAGAATGCATCAAAAGCATTGAAAGCACTGATTAAAGTTTAGAAGGGATACGATTGGACAAACTGAACAAATTAAGGGGCAAAATCACAAAGATATTTCCAGTAGCTAATTGTGTGTGGACAATTTCAGCTAACTCTGAAACCAGCAACAGAAACATGTTTTCTAATTCCTTCACAAAGCCAATAGTCTTTCTCAGCTTCTCAGCAGTTTGTTCAATGATTTAGTTGATTATGTCCTTGTCTGTCTGTCTATTTACGTAAAAAGTAGTAAAATAGTTGCAGAATTTGAAAAATTTGAATTTATTTGCACAAATTCGATTTCATGACAAAAATACTGTGTGGTTAGAAATCCTGACAAATGGGAAAATAAAACGGTTGGCAACTCAGGTGTGTCAGAGACGTTGAATTAATCTTCTCCTTTATTGAGGTATCCCTTGTATTTTTACAACTATATTACTATATTAACTATAACTATATTATAGTCAGTGTTACGGCCCGGCTCAAAAAGCCGCAACAAAATTAGGGGGACACGGCAACCAGTCGATGTTAAGCCCATGAAAGGCGTTTATTTTTAAAAGAATAAACTTGTCTAGGAGACATCAGTAGACGGCCCAAGGGGTGATCAGTCCGGGCCCCTTCAGCCTGATCTCAGACTGGATCTCCGGGTCATCTGCTTGTGGTGGCTTCTGCAGCCACCCCCATGAATGGACCAGCGCTCCTTATATACCATCCAGGTGTTTGTGATGGAAGCACCTCCTACATTGAGGACCTTAATTGATAGTTAGTAAATCACATGACACACACAGGACTGTGACAACAGGGCCGTCACACCCCCGCCCATAAAAAGCAGGTTCCTATATGGAACCCTGCTCCAAACTCACCACATGTGTAAAACAAACCCAGCCACCATTAGTATGTTGGTCTCTCATCCAGGTTATACTTAGCCAAGTTGTTTAATGTAGAGATTTCCTCCTCAGCTCACTTTCCAGACCAGCAACTGATGCACTCAGAAGCTCTTTAAGGAACATAGAAAGGGAACAGGGAGAAAAAAACAAAAAACAAACCTGCTACAAAAGTGGAGCACGAGAAAATGCATCGGCCGTGATATTATCTTTTCCTTTAATGTAACAAATATCCAGGTTATAGGACTGCAGAAACAATGACCAGCGAATCAAACGATGATTTGGGCATTTCAGTGAAGCAAGAAACGTCAGCGGATTATGGTCTGTAAAAACCACAATGTTAGCACCACCACTTAAATAAACATCTAAATGTTTCAGGGCTAAAATCAACGTCTCCCTCGATCACAGAGTAGTTCAACTGATGCTTATTGAATGTTTTGGAAAAATAACTCACCGGCCTGCCAATACCCAGATCATCAGTCTGTGTGAGGACAGCTCCAGCACCAACCTGACTAGCATCCACATAAAGTTGGAACGGATGTTGAAAACGTGGTGCAGCCAATACCGGAGCAGCACAGAGGAGTCTTTTCACCTGCTCAAAAGCCTGTTGACAAAGGGGAGACCACTCAAACTTGATATCTTTACACAGCAAATCCGTCAGAGGAACCACCACAGATGAGAAGTTTCGACAAAAACCTCTGTAATATCCTACCAGCCCAAGAAAACACATTAGCTCCTTCTTTGTAGCTGGAACAAGAAACTGCTCTACCGCCTGAACCTTTGCTGCAACAGGGCGGACCTCACCTTGGCCAACCACACGGCCTAAATAGGTAACGGTCGCCCTTCCAAACTCACATCTGGCCAGGTTGACCGTTAACCTCGCCCCCGCCAAACGAGTGAAAAGCTCCGAATGCGCTCCACATGCTCTCCCCAGGTGTCAGAATACACCACCACGTCATCCAACTAGACCGCACAACCAGTCATGTCACCAACCACTCTGTTCATTAGTCTCTGAAACGTGGCTGACGCATTTCTCAGACCAAATGGCATGACTGTATAAGAATACAAGCCTGTAGGCGTAACAAACGCAGACACTTCACGTGCGCGTTCAGTCAGTGGTACCTGCCAGTAACCCTTTAAAAGGTCAAATTTACTAACAAAGTTAGCAGAACCCACTTGATCGATGCAATCATCCATTCTCGGCAGCGGGAAACAATCTGGTTTAGTAACAGCGTTAAGCTTACGAAAATCTGAGCAGAAACGCAGCGTATTGTCCGACTTAGGGACCAAAATACACGGAGATGCCCAACTGGACCTACTCGGTTCTGCAATCCCAGTACGAAGCATATAATCTACTTCCGCATCCAAGTGCTTACGCTTGTTGCTTGATTGGTTTAGCGTCTCCCACATCCACATCATGTTCGATCAAATGTGCGCGACCTGGCGTGTCCGAAAATAGACATGGAAATTCACTTATCAACTCTGCCAACTGTTTAGCACAACCTGCAGGTAAGTGAGCCAACAACGTGTCCAGCTCACCCAAAGTTTCAGTTTTAAGACGCCCATGAATCAGAGCGCTGTCCAACCCATCCGTACCGCTGTCATCTCCCACAGGTGACAGTGCGCTGTCCGTGGTGCTGAAAGTCTCGCTCCCCCCAGCAAGGCTATTTACGGCACATGCAGGCGTGGCATCAGTAAACTGTGGCTGAAATATATCATCACGAGCATAAAATGGTTTTAATGTGTTAACATGACACAACTGGGTTTTCTTTCTCCGCTCCGGCATTGATATTAAATAGTTCTGATCGGAAACCCGCTTCAGAACTGTATATGGGCCGGTAAATTTCGCCTGAAAAGGAGAAGTCGTGACCGGACACAAAGCCAAGACTTGATCACCAGACAAAAATGAGCGCGCCTCAGCACGACGATCAAACCAACTTTTCATGTTTTTCCGCACCACAGTCAGTTTCTCTTTAACGAGTTCTCGTGCCAGATATAAACGTCTTCTAAAACCATTTACGTAATCCACCAAGTTTTTCGGTGGAACAGACTCTTTCAGCCCGTCCGCCACCACAGCCAACGGACCCTTCACGTCGTGTGCAAAAACCAATTCATTTGGGCTAAACCCAGTGCTTTCTTGGGTTCTCTCTCTGGCGGCCAGCATCAGCCAAGGCAAACCTTCCTCCCAGTCGCCCGCAAGAGAGACTACAGAGACTGGTGGAAGCGCTCTAATGCCCCCTGACTCTCTGGATGATACGCTGTCGCTTTACTGTGTCGCACCCGCAGCTGTTTCAAAACCTGACTGAACAAATGTGATGAAAAATTTGTTCCTTGGTCAGACTGTATTACTTTAGGGATGCCAAACACCGAAAAGAACAGAGTAAGCGCACGTACAACTGACCTAGCAGTTATCGTCCGTAACGGATAAGCTGCTGGATAACGTGTAGTTTGACATTACAGTGAGTAGATATGAAGACCCAGCCTTTGAGCGAGGCAACGGAACCACGCAATCTATGATCAAATGTTCAAATGGCTCAGACGCAGCGATAATTGGGCTTAAAGGGAACGGTTTCAAAACCTGATTGGGCTTAGCAATGAGCTGACAGACATGACACATCTTAATATAAGACGAAACGTCCTTTTTAAAACGGGGCCAGAAAAAATGTCGCAAAACTCGATCATACGTCTTACTACACCAGAATGGCCAGATTCATCATGAGCAACTTTCAACCCTGCGGAGCGTAGCTTGATGGGAACCACTATTTGTAATACTGGCTCACCCACAACGTCAGCATGTGGGAACCATTTCCTCACCAACAACGAGTCCTGCAGGAAATATCCGCAACACAATCAGTTATTTCACTTAATGGGCGAACCTGGTCAAAAAGAGTCTTCAGTGAAACATCAGCTTGTTGTTCCGTCACGAACTCACTGCGAGACAGAGACGTGGGAAAAGTAGACAAAGGCAAATTCATTTTCACACATTTCTCGTCTTTCACGTTCTGACCGCGCGCCACGGCCCGAGTAACTGCGCATGCGCTAAACACATCTGTGAATTCCCCGTTCCCCTCAGTCTGAGGAATGAGTCGCTCAACTGGCTCTGAAGTAACCAGCCCGTCTAACGGCGCAGCGTCCGCCCACAAGCGAGTTCCTGCTAAACCGTTACCCAAAATCACAGAGACTCCATCAATTGGCAAAGCAGGGCGCACAGCCAACTGCGTGTCACCAACAAACAGTTCGCAATCTAGAAACACGGTATGTAATGGAGCAAACATGTTTAATCCCATTCCCAGAACTGGAACACAGGCACCAGTTTCAGACTCAGCCGAGAACGGCAACACGTCAGCTCTAATAAAAGAGTCAAACACCCCAGTGTCTCTCAGAATCTTAACTCGAGCCTTTACCCCGCCATTTGGCAGTGACACGAATGAAAGGTAGGTATGAGACACCTACTTCAGAAGACCGAGTGTTCTTCGTATCCTCTAAAGGACTCCGCACCGGCGCAGCCAAACCAACTCCTTTAGGAGCAGTTTGAAATATTTTTGTTTCACCCTTAAGCTGATGACAATCTGTGACAGTAGTGACAAACCCGATCATCATCCCGAACAACCGGATTTTTAAACTGACTGGTCTGCATTTGCTTAGTGACACCACCAACCCGATCACTGCGGCTCACATCTCGTCCAAAATAGCGTTTAAAACCCACAGGACCCGAATAATCCTGATGAGTCAGCACGTACTCGTCCGCCAACACCGCGGCCACAGAAATGTTTTTAGCTTTCTGTTCATTAATGTAGGTTGCAATGTCTTCCGGTAAGCAGTTTTTAAATTCCTCCAACATCAGATCGCGGAGCTGATCAAAGTTCTTAACATCCTGTGCAGCACACCACCGATCAAATAAAGCAGTTTTAACACGACCTAACTCACTATAACTCTGATGGTCGGCTTTTTTATAGCGGCGAAATTTCTGCCTATATGCCTCCGGCACGAGCTCAGAAGCGTTTTTCCACTGCACTCTTCACTTTATCATAATCTAAACTGTCTGTAGGCGACAGCGAGGCATAGGCTTCCTGTGCTTTACCAGTGAACACACACACTGCAGAAGCAGCGGCCAAACATCCTGAGGACACCTCAGTGTTTCTGCCACACGTTCAAACAGGATGAAATATTTATCCACATCCAATTCGGTAAACTGTGGAACCAAGCGAATACATTTGTTGATATCAAACTCTGCCCCTGCAGAACTGCCATCTTGATCGACTAAAACGTGCACTGAGTCGCGCCTCGCAGCTGCCTGCAATTCTAATATGCGCATCTCCACTTGATGCTGCAGCTCTTTCTCCTGGAGCTCCAAACGACGCATCTCTAACTCCAATTCCATTTTGTGCACCTCACTGGGAAACGTCCCAACGTCACCCTGGGTGGTTGATTCGGGAGGTGGCAAAACGTTTTGCTCAATCAATGCGACATACAGTCGCCTTCTAATAACCTCCTTTTCTCTTGTTTAATCAGGTATCTCAAACTGAGCAGCAATGGCTACGAGATCACTTTTACGAGCAGCATGAAACTTCTCCAAAGAAGATTTAGCTACAAAGTCGTCCAGATCAAACTCCATATTTTTAAGAAAAACCGCAATCATACACTACAGGAGAAAAAACAAACTAAACGGCAAATACAGCGTAAAGTGAAAGAGTGCGTAATGGTTCCAAAGCAATCATGTCCCCACTAAACTTTACCTGCCTGTCAGAACTCACCTGTTTAACTGATTCCTGGCTCTTCACGTGGATCGGCGGCGGGTTTATTAAGCACCAAACCAGTGAGAAATTAATCCCACGGATTTCCCCCGAGATCACTGCTTGCACAGTGAACACCAACCGCAAACCCCCACGACTCTACTAAAACAACAAACAGGTGAAGTCTAAAGCGACAGCACCTCTTAGCCTATCAGGAGACACAATCACAGAAAGAGAACCACACTGACGCACAAACCCCAAAACATTTCACTCACCTGTCTTTTAGACCAACCGACAAAACGCGCCACTGCTGCCTACAACAAACAAACTGGTTAACAAAGCCGTGTCCCACCCCAACGGTGTTGTCACTGCTCACTCCTACAAACAGGAAAAAGGTCAATGAAAACGTCACACACTCAAACCAACAATTTCCCAAATTGCAAAAGTCTTGTGTTTGACGAGCCCCCATTTGTTACGGCCCGGCTCAGGAAGCCGCAACAAAAATTAGGGGGACACGGCAGCCAGTGATGTTAAGCCCATGAAAGGCGTTTATTTTTAAAAGAATTGATTTGTCTAGGAGACATCAGTCCAGGCCCCTTCAGCCTGGTCTCAGCCTGGATCTCCGGGTCGTCTGCGCGTGGTGGCTTCTGCAGTCACACCCATGAATGGACCAGCGCTCCTTATATACCATCCAGGTGTTTGTGATGGAAGCGCCTCCCACATTGAGGACCTTAATTGATAGTTAGTAAATCACATGACACACACAGGACTGTGATAAACAGGGCCGTCACATGGACAATTTGGGATTTTGATTTAATTTTGGAAAGGCTAATTTTCATTAAAAGTGAGAACAGTATTTTGGAGAAGAACCGACTAGAAACATCTTTTGGGGGATAAAAGGAAATGTTCTACCTTGTGAAATTTGACAAAAGGTTATGATAGGTAGCAATTCTTTGAAGACACTCGGTTAATTGATCAAATATAAAAACAGTAACAATAGTAGCGAAACTAAAGGTGTTGGATGTAGAAAAATAAACTATCATGCATAAAAGATACCTGGAACAGTGAAATGGAGAAAGAAAACTTAGCATTGAATACTAAGGATTTGTTTAAAGGTACAATGATGAATCTGTTCCATCTGAATTTTTATTTGCAGTAGTGGACTTTGATTGATGTATTTCCATATAGAAAATACTTCAAAAAGGGGGAAATTGTTGAGATTATATTGAAACTTATGAAACATAGAAAACATTTTTAAGAAAGAAAGAAAAAATAAATAAAAATTTATTTTAAAATGTTTCAATATGGGAATGTTTAAATGTAAATTATAAGTCAGAGTTGAAATTGAAAAATAATCTACTGACATTTAAACAGGAACAGAACAGGATGAGCAGCAAATGAATAAAATATGTTTATTGTTCAATAAAACACATGAAGTACAACTGCAGTAAATATGCAAAAAATAACATTTGAATCCAAGATGAATTTAAAAATATAAGAGATAACAGAAACAAAAAATATTCAGTGATTGAGAAAAACTGCAGTACATTCAAAGAATCTGATGATAAATGAAAGGAAAAAAATCAAGAGAGAGAAAAAAACATTCTGAGATTCATTGTGAATTTTTGACTGGAAAATGATAAAACATGTTGATCCAGTTATAATCCTGGAATAATCCTGGAATAATCCCCGGGTTGTGTAGAAAAGTTTAACCAAGAAACAGATTGGATCCATGAAAATATATTTCTGAATGAAACAGACATATAGAGACTGGACTATCTTTTAAACAGTGAGATTTTCTAGCAGGATGAAAAACTTTAGACTCTTTAGACTCAAATCAGCTCAGAAACAGAGAGGAACCATAAATGGCCCACCAGACTGTAAAACCAGGAATCAGAGGTTCAGTGAATGTGGTGTTGAAGGTGTGGAGGAGGATCAGTGAGTCAGAGGAGACTCTGTAGAAGGACAGAATGCCAGCAGGACAGTCCACATACACTGCTACTCTGTGAGAGACAGAGGGGGAAGAGAGATGAGTTACTATATAATTGTGCCAGACAGAGTAACCACCAACATCAGAGCATCTGAGCCTCCAGGAATGATCATTCCATCCAAACAAACAGTCGCCACTGTTTCCTTTCCTCCTGATTCTTCTGTAACTCACTGATATATAAACATCTCCTCTCCACTCAACCTCCCAGTAACAGCGACCAGTCAGACCAGTTCTACACAGCAGCTGAGGATGGTTATCAAATCTGTCTGGATGATCAGGATATGACTGAAGCTCCTTCACACGTGTCACCTTCCTGTTGTCTTCAGACAGTTTGAGTTTTCTGTTCACTGTGTTTGTGTCGATGGTGAGTTGACAGGAATCTGATGGAGAGAACAAACACAATCCAGCTGCAGTTATTGATCATTTATTGACACTTTGACTCCTGAATGAGTGATGTGACAGTTTGAAGATGGTTGAATGTGAGCTGCTTTGTTGTCATGAATCAGATGAAAAACACACTTACATCTCCATGGACCTGGAGTCAAGAATCGGCCTCCAGCAGGCTCCACCCTGAAAGGAGGAGGGGGGTCAGACCATCGGTCTCTTTCAGCACTTCCTCTACCAACCAGCACCACCAGGTGGCGCTGCACACATTTACAATGAGCCCAAGAAGAAGAAGCAGCATCCTGAACCCAGCAGCTGCAGTAATGGCTTGTGAAAGTAATCCTCCCTCCACTGCAGAAGTTCTGGATGAGCTGATCTTGACTTTTTATCTTTCCTAGTAAATTTATCAGAACTTTGGATCTGAACCAGTTTCTGCTCTCATTTTTACATTTTCTACTTTTTCCTCATCATTCACTTCAATTCTTCCTTCCTTCTGGAAAACAAGGGATTTCTTATATTCCCTGATTTTATTCATACTTTTGATCATTTTCCAGATGTCGCCCCCTGGTGGAGAAAAACTGCCACATAGATGGATCTACTAAACTTCTAAATCTCTTTGCATTATGAATAGTTTTCTTCACTTTTTCATGTGTTTTATATTTTAAAACACATAAATTCATTAAAGTTGAGAGGTTTGCATTAAATCTGAATTTATTTATTTCACTCTGAGATCTTTAAACATCCATCTGATCACCATGGAGCTGCTTTTCTTCTCCTCTTTGCTTCTGGGGGCTGATTGGTCTGAAGCTCCATCCAACATGGTTTTAATGTTTCTATCCTCAGTAAATCATCATAGGAATCTAACAGCTGAACTCCTTAGACTCCTGAATGAGTGATGTGACAGTTTGAAGAAGTTGAATCAGAATAAATTCATTATTATTTCCAGTTCCTATTTAGCTCCAGGCTCTCCTCACGTTCTTAGTCAGAAGAATTTTCCACAATCAGCTGAAATCTTCCTAAACACGAGTGTTAAATCAAGAACTGATCCGTTTCCTTCATCAACATCTTTTGTCTCTTTTCCATCATTCAAACATCATCAGTTCGTATTTCTAAATATTCTTCTGCTCTTTCAGTTACTTTCAGTTTTCTGTTTCCATCCCATTATATTCCATATGCATTAAAGTTACAACATGTTATTGATCATAATTATATCTTTCTTGATCAGTTCCTCTATTTATGTTTCTTGTTTCTTTCTTCCTGTCACTGAAACATTTAATCTTATTCTAAAATCTATATTTGCTCTCAGCCATGTCTCTTTATTACTAATTATTAGCGACTGTCAAACAAAATCTCTGATCAAAACTTAAATACAAGCTGCAGTTAAGATGATTTTATTTTCCTCAATATCATCAAAGATCCAGAACATCAGTGGATAACAGATATTTGTGTCCAAAAGCATTAAAACCAGATTAACAGATTTAAACAAAGATCAGAGATAAAAACATAAAAGCTTAAAGTGATCAGTAAAAACTAAACCTCCTCCATCATCACTGACTAAAGTCACCAGGTGAGCAACAGCTGATCTATAATCACTAATAACACCATGTGATCCAGCACTACATCTATACACAACACCAATAATGTCTGATTTATGATGTTATTAATCTTCATATTTTTACTTCCTGTCCATCAGCCAATCAGCTTCTTGTATTTCCTCAGTAGATCATCAGTGGAAGCCCCGCCCAGCCCATGATGCTCCTGGTTTGTGAAGACAGAGAGACAAACTGAACTCTGATAGGAAACAGTTTGAACTGATTTTCTCTCTCCAACCTCTTGGTTCCACATGGAGCTATATTTGGCCCCCTGCTGCTCTGAATACCATGTTATTGTGGTTCAGTAGATGGGTTGGTTTCCCAGGTTCATTCAGAACCATGTGACAAATTCCTACAGTTTTTAATTGATATAGTTTGCAAACTTACAAAGCCAAAATTACCAGCAATATTTATAATTTCTGCCTTGTATTTATAAATACAAGGCAGATACTGAATTAGCATAATAAATTTTAATCTTCAAACTAAATGTTTCCCAGCAGACTGACTAAAGACATTTCTCCCTCTTCCTCCTCTATCAGACCTTCTCTGCTCCTGCAGCAGGTTCCTCCATACCTGAGAGCTTCCAGTCTCCAGTGTGGATCCTTCAGTCCAGCCGACAGCAGCTTCACTCCTGAGTCTCCTGGATGATTGTAGCTCAGGTCCAACTCTTTCAGATGGGAGGGGTTGGAGGTCAGAGCTGAGGCCAGAGAAGCACAGCCTTCCTCTGAGACCAAACAGCCTGATAAGCTGCAGACACACAATTCATCACATGATGAGAAAATGAGAACATTGAGGTAGAGACCAAGGTCTGAACTGATTATTTTCACGAGAAGAAAACAGACAAGAAACTTGAGATTCACCTGTTAATAACATAAAATAGAAATAAAACTATTTCATTTTGTAGATAATAAAAAAATCTAAATTTGTTATCTGTAAAATTAATGATAAAGTCTAACAACTGGTTGCAGGAAGAATCTGCAATAATGCTTCTTTGTACACTGATGATGCAACAATCTATCAAGTGTCCAGCGTTACACTAACAGTTAAAGCCTGATCTCCATCTTTCTACATTCCTCTCTTCTTGGTTCTTTCAGCCTGGAATAAATGAAAACCAGCTGAGTTTATGTGTCAAGACTTAGCATGATTAGCCTCATAACAGTCAGACATCTACTGATGTTATAATCTGATACTGAAATAAAATTTACATAATATCTTATAGCAGGTAATGAACAGAAATCTGGTTTCACCAGGATTGAGAAAATTTTACCTGAGAGTTTCCAGGTTGCAGTTTGGACTCTTCAGTCCAGCAGAGAGAAGCTTCACTCCTGAATCCTGCAGGTTGTTGTTACTCAGGTCCAGTTCTCTGAGACTGGAGGACTGGGAGCTGAGAACTGAGGACAGAGCTTCACAGCTTCTCTCTGAGAGGTTACAGCCACTCAGTCTGAGGAGACAGGGAGGAAAATCTGTTATTAATCCATCAAATGTTTGTGTTACTTTACAGTCAATAATATTCTTCTTCGACTGATTGAAGAATAGATCATATTTTTCTAAACTTTATGATGTCTTTAGTTTGAAATAATTTATTCTATAGTTGGGACTCAAGACTTGAAGAACTGAACTACAGGCAACAAGGACACTGGCAAGAGAAATATTAAAATCTACAATAAACTGCATTAATACAGTGACACTTTCAATAGAAAGAAGACAATTTCTGCTGCTTCAACATGTAACATCATGCATAGTCGAATATGAGAGTCTGTCTCTCTTTTACTCATCACCTGCTAGCAGCAGACTAGGAAACTATGTACTGATAAATAATAAGTAAATACCAGTAGATGGTTTGGTTTCCTACGTACATTAAGCACCAGGTGAAAGAATCCTAATGTTTTAATGGGCTGATGTTTGCAAAGTTGTACAGTCCATTTAATCCCAAAGTAGTTTCTGCAAAACAAGAGCATGCATTTCCATCCTTAGACCTTCCTAACATATTTATGAATTAATTAGAGGTCAGTTGATTGATCGGTTACCTATCATAATCAGCTGATTTCTGTAAAAAAGTGTCTCATCGCTGATCACTGATCACTGTCTCCTGTTGCTGATCACCTGTATCTCACTTCTCAGCCTGCATGTGCAGCTCATCTCATCTTTCCTTCTCACTGCACAGCAACAAATCCTGACATGAATAACTATAACACTCTGATACTGAGTGGGGAAGTTTGTGTATTGCAGCGGGAAATTACCTCGGAGGTGAAGCATGTTAAAATGCATCAATACAATTAATCTAATATGGTATTTAAAAACATGTATTTGATGGAGTTTGGCTACATTGAGGTTCAATGCAGGAACAAAATGACATCCTGAGCGACTAGACAGCAGGTAAAGCAGCTCAACTACCAACAGTCACCTGGATCAGCATCACGGTCAGAAATAACTAGAAAAATTCTTCAAACTGGAAGTGAAAGAGGCTGGTTCTCCTCTCGCTGTTGAACCTTCACTATTTATTACTGGTAGTTATATTTCACAGACATGGTGCTGCTAAACCTCCACCTGCAGTGAACTCACTGCTTAAAGCTGGAGCAGGTAATGTAAACAATGACAACAAAAACAATTCACATATTAAAGCTGTCGCTATTCTAAAACATGAGACATAATTCATAAAAAAAAAAATAAATAATAATGATAATCAATCTCCTCTCCCTCCTCCTGTGTTCTGCAGAATTACTCAACTATGTCAGAACCAGCCAATCAGAATCAGCCAATCAGAATCAGCTAATCAGAATCAGCATTAATCAACAAGCTGCTCTCAGGAAGTTTAGATTTAGAAACTCAGGATTGTTTATTTTGATGCAATCTGCATTTGACTTTGAATGAATGTTTCCCTCTTTTACTGGACATTATTGACATAATAAGTGTTATGAGATTTATTTAACTAATCTATAGTTTAGGGTACAGACAACATGACTGTTAAATATTGCTAAACTGGTTGGTTTTTAAGTTGTCCTTTAGACTGAGTAGCTGCTCTATTGTCTCTGAAAGTATGAGAAGCACAGCCTTCCTCTGAGACCAAACAGCCTGATAAACTACAGACACACAATTCATCACATGATGAGAAAATGAGAACATTGAGGTAGAAACCAAGGTCTGAACTGGATATTTTCATGAGAGGAAAACTCTCAAGAAACTGGAGATTCACCTGTTAATAACATTAAAAAGTAATTGTTGGAGAAATTGTGATATTATTAATCAATTATTTGTTATTCTCATTGATCTTTATAATGTATCTTTAATTGATGCTTTCCTTAAAGTTAAAGAAACAAAATCTTCCTGCAAGTTTACCTCTTGGTGAAGAGCTCTGCTTCGGTTGAATAAAACCATCATTGCTAAGATCACTACATATTTTATTAATCTTTGTGCCTGGAAGGAGATTATCTAGTACAGAATGATTGTGTGTTAGTTAGTGAATAACATTTGACGCTGTAGCTGTTTGCCCCCTCCCTTTAGAGCTACAGCGTCCTTGTGATTAGGGATCCTAGAAATAATAAAATAGAGGAGCAGACAAAATATGCTTCAGAGCGGTAGGAGATTGTAACTGAAGCACATCTCTGTCCGTTCTCCTCGCGAGTGAAAAAGAATCTAACTCTTTTGTCTTTTCTGTCTTTGTTAATGTATGTTTAACAGGTGTTAACCCTAACATTTTTGGTCCTTCGAGCCGGATGTCATATACTGGAAAGATTCCGGCAGGTGTGGCGGACCCCAGTAAGACCGTGCGCACGGCAAGAGAACCTGTTAAAGGACTGGGCTCGGCCTGCCTGCTGGGATCTGAAGGTTGACGACACTCCAGGGAAAGACAAGAGAGGGTGAGTGATTCTTCTTTAAAAAGTGGCGAATGACGTTTTAGAGAGTAAGTCATTCTTCTGTGTGAGAGAAGAGTGACTTCTTCTTTGACTCAAGGTTGTTGCGCACACAAGTGAAAACCCTGTCAATTCTAGACTCTAACAGGTAAAAGTAATGCACAAAATCCGTGAATAGGCTAACGGAGCCTGGTGCTTCAAGGCTGGAGGCCTTGTCCTGTTCTGGGGAACCAACAATTGTACTATTGTGGGCAATGATAGCAGCCCAACTAATACTAGAAATGTTCTGGGTAATAGCAGCTCAAATAACTAATACCAGCACTGTTCTGGGTAATAACAGCAACTCAAATAACAATTGTACTATTGTGGGTAGTAACAGTAGCCCAACAAAATACCTGCACTGTTTTGGGCAGTAACAGCAGCCCAATTACTAATTGTACTATTGTGAGCAGTAACAGTAGCTCAACTAGTACCTGCAGGCTAAACGGATTGCGGAGTCCGGCGAAAACAGGCGCTTAAGTTCCGTATCAGTATGTAAGAGATAAAAAAAATAAAATAAACTAGAAAATAAGGGTTGGTAAACCTTACCTCGCTGGAGGTCTTGTAAAACCTTACTGGGACGAGGACTTGCAAACCTCACCTGCTTCGGTATTTTGCAACCTCACGTGGTTTGAGATCTTACGAACCCCACCTGTTGTGGGCAACGGGGCCCGACGAATACCCGTGTTTAAACGGACGGCGGAGTCCGGCGATAACAGGCGCTTAAATTCCGTGATAAAAAAAAAAGTGTGTATGTGAGTGTGATTGGAGTTATAAATACCACTTGGTATTTTATCTCATATAAAACAGTAGGGTTGTAAGCAGCAAACCTCTTGTGGATGCACAGGCAAGAACTCTCCACTCGAAAGAGTTGAAGTGAGAGTTACCACAACAGGTCTTTTCAATTGCTGGCCTACTGAATCAGATCTCCAGTTTCTAGGACTCCCTAGGAGTCAGCAAAAACTGGTCCAAATTTAAATAAAAAAAAAAATGGGGAAATGAATAAGTAAAACTAAGCCAACAGACAGTCTAAAATCAAATAACTGGAAAGTTATTAAAGATCGGGATAAAATAAAACAAAAAACAAATTTAAATAAAAAATTGTACGAGGAAGGGTATGATGATGTACAATTTTGGTTAGAAGTAGCGCAAAAAGGAGAAAGTGGGGAGAAAGAAATTTCAAAAGAAAAGGAAAAGGTTCCAGGAGCCTTTTTCCAGGATGAGGAACAAGTGTTTTATGAGGACAGGAGAGGAAGAGAAGGCTTTAGGGGCAGAGGTCAGAACCTTAGAGGTTCAAAAGGTAGAAGGGGGAGAGGAAACTACAGGCACAGTTACTCAGGATGCTGGTGTTGCGGGCAGGAAGGACATTAGCCAGAAATTGCCCAAGAAAAGAAAACAAAAAAAAAACACAGGACAGTCAGCATGATTAAGATCAGAGAAATTGGGGAGTGAAGAGGTCCAGTTAAATCTTCAGGATTTACTTTCTATGGACAGCATAAGACCTGAAATAACTCTCCTAATAAATGGCAAACCTGTAAATTTCCTCTGTGACACGGGTGCATGTAGAAAAACATGTAGAGAAAACATTCTTGGGGTAAAATATTTGTGGTGAAAATGTCAAGATCAGCTACAGGAATAAAAGAAGGGGATTTCTTTGTTGTCCAGGGACACAGGGAACTGTATTACTTTTATTCATTGGATGTGCCCAACAAACCCCCACACAACACTGCACAAACACTTCTGGCAGAGGGGCATAAAGCCATTTCTGCCCTACAGGATCAAAAGTCTCCTGATGATTTGCATGTCACACTTTGGTTCAAAACAGTTCCTGGGCCTGATAGGAACTATGAAGCGAGACTCAACAAGGTCACCCCAGCCAAGATAACTGTGACCTATCTGTACACAGACACAAACATGTGACTGATCCACACACATTGTTGAATTCTCTTAGATCAGATGCAAAAGTATTCACGGTTGTAGACATCAGTAATGCCTTTTTCTCAATACCAATTGAGAAAGAGAGCCAATTTTGGTTTGCTTTTACTTTTGAAGGGAAAAGATACACATACACCAGACTACTTCAAGGCTACTGTGAAAGCCCTACAATTCTCTTTCAAGTAATGAGTGCAAGTATGTCAACTTTTCAACCCCCAGGAGGGAGCCAAGTTTTGTTGTACATAGTTGATGTTTTATTGGTTTCTCCAGACAGGGAAACCTGTAAGCAAAACACTTTAGCGCTTCTGCAACATTTAGCTAAAGAAGGTCATAAGGTTAACAAAATAAACTTTAACTGTGTAAACGAAAAGTAAAATATTTGGGTCATAATTTGAGTGAAGGAGGACGAACCATAGCGGAGGATAGAAAAACGACAATTCTCCAAGCTCCCAAACCACAAACCAAAAAAACAAATGATGTCCTTTTTGGGGTTGACTAACTATTGTTGAAACTGGGTGCCTAATTATGCAGAAATTGTGGCAGCTCTGAATAAATTAATGTATAAAAAAGATCTTAAAAATGTCTTCTTTGTTGTGGGCAGATGAAGCAGAAGAAGCACTTTGCAAACTAAAACAGGCCCTCGTGTCAAGCGCTGCGTTAGCATTACCAGATTATCAATTAAAAAAAACCTTTTGTTCAGATGGTGGATTGTAAATGTCATGTCATGACCTCGGTGCTAGTCCAACAGCATGGTGATAAAATGAGACTAATAGCATATTTTTCTTCAAAACTTGATAGTGTAGCATGTGCTTTACCACATTGTGTGAGAGCTGTAGTTGCTGCTTCTATGGCAGTAGAAGTTAGTGCTCCTATAGTTCTGTTCCACCCATTAACATTAAAAGTAACAAATGCAGAATTATTAAAAGAATTATTACAAGTCGTGCACAAACAAACAAAAACAACTAGCAATCTGTAAATGTGCGGCGCACACTGCAGGGACAGATAAGGTGTCCCTAGGGAATGCTTTCGAAGACAAAATAAAAAATAAAAAAAAAGCAGCTGAGGGAGAGATAAATGTATTACATGTGGACGTAAAAATTTAATTTATGAAAGAAACTTTAAGAGACATGCAACAATTAAGTCCTCAAAATGAAAAGGATTTATGGATAAAAAAAATGGAGCAAAATTGGAAAATTATATGAAACTGAACCTATTTTACCAAGAAAAAGATGTGTATAAATGGGCTGCAATATTGAGCCATGGCGTTTCGCATGTCTCAACAGGGGGGATGGTAGGATACATCAACATTACACTACTTATGGAGTTATTTCTTATTTAAAAAAAAATTCTGTAGGACCTGTTTGATATGTACAAAACATAACTCTCAGGGCAATCTAAGACCACGTAGAGGAAAATTTCCTACTCTGCAATATCCATTTCAAGTAATGCACATGGACTTCATAGAATTGAATAAAAGTGAAGGACAAAAGTATTGTTTAGAAATAATTGATGCTTTTCTAAATGGATTGAACTTTTTCACTAAAAACCCAGATGCAGCGGAAAAGCCAACTTGGATACATTTAACACACTGCAAAAAGTAATTTAATTTCAAAAGTAATTGGGAAGCAAGCTCAAGACGCTCACCGACCTACAGGGCAAAGTCCAGGTTACAAAGGGGGTTAAACCAAATAGTTTTTCCGTCTCAAAACTGGTGAAGATTGTCCACAACCCTGTAGTGTCTTTAGGAGCAGAACGAACTTGCACATTAATGAAAATAACAAGTGAATATATCTTTTTGTTTTTATTTTGTGTTTTCATCTGGGAACAATTCACGTCACGAATAAAAATGTATTCTTGTAGCACTGTTTACAGAATGAGGATGAGTATTCAGGTATGTTTTCCACCTAGTTCTATTATCATTTTTTTAGTCTCCTGGGCAAGTATGACATCGGCAAACTACAGAGATTAAACTTGATGTATGACAAATGATGTTTTAACACTGGACTGTTCTCTCTGTGAATAATGATTTTAACCCTGTCTCTCGTGCAGATGTCTGGTGGTGGTGTGGTGGTAACAAAATTTTTGATAGATTGCCTCGGAAGGTAACAGGGATATGTGCTTTAATTTCTTTATTATTGCCTGTTTCTGTTTATCCTATGACTGTTGATCATCTAATTCATGCTTTAACTGATGTTGTGCCTCAGCAGTAACGTCAGTTGCAGAAGCGAGACCTGACCTGGAGGAACAATGATCCTACATACATCGATGCCATTGGTGTTCCCCGTGGTGTACCAGATGAGTATAAATTGGCCGACCAAATTGCAGCAGGATTTGAGTCCACAATTTGTTGGTGGTGCACATTAAACAAAAACGTTGACAGAATCAACTACATCCATTACAATGTACAAAAACTGGGCAACTGGACACAGGCAGGCTTCGAGGCGGTGCATGAGCAGCTGGCCGCTACATCACTGATGGCTTTCCAGAACCGTATTGCACTTGACATGGTGCTGGCTGAACGAGGGGGAGTGTGTGCAATCTTTGGTGAAAGATGCTGCACTTTTCTACCCAACAACACAGCAGCTGGTGGCAGCCTGACGAAGGCCATTGAGGGGCTCCGTACCCTTAATGGTAAGATGAAGGAGTTCTCTGGAGTAAATACTTCCAGGTGGGACGACTGGATGAATGTTTTTGGAAAGTACCGAACCCTTGTGTCCTCTGCTTTAGTGTCGATGGCTGTCTTTGCTGCCATTCTAACCTTGTGTGGATGCTGTTGTATTCCTTGCCTGCGTTCTTTGTTTAATCGTCTCATCACTACAACAATTTAGCCCATGGGGAACCAGATGACGCCGATGTATCCTTTACTAGTAAAAAATCCTGAGTCTGACAGAGAAAGCTCTGATGAGGACTCTTTTGATGTGTATCCTGATTCTAAGTTTTGGACTGAGTATAAACCTTGAATGTAAACATGTTTGCTTTCTTAAAAATGAACTCCTAGTTGAAAATTGTTTGAAGTGGCTGTTTAGGAAGGATATGAGAATTAGAACAAATATTTGATAAACAGGGGGGAAATGTTGGAGAAATTGTGATATTATTAATCAATTATTTGTTATTCTCATTGATGTTTATAATGTATCTTTAATTGATGCTTTCCTTAAAGTTAATCTCATTATAGAATTAAGAATGTTTCTTGTATTGTTCATTTACTCTGATTCCTTTCTCAGAAGGCCTCACTGACAGAGAGCAGAAACAAAATCTTCCTGCAGGTTTACCTCTTGGTGAAGAGCTCTGCTTCGGTTGAATAAAACCACATTGCTAAGATCACTACATATTTTATTAATCTTTGTGCCTGGAAGGAGATTATCTAGTACAGAATGATTGTGTGTTAGTTAGTGAATAACATTTGACGCTGTAGCTGTTTGCCCCCTCCCTTTAGAGCTACAGCGTCCTTGTGATTAGGGATCCTAGAAATAATAAAAAGAGAGGAGCAGACAAAATATGCTTCAGAGCGGTAGGAGATTGTAACTGAAGCACATCTCTGTCCGTTCTCCTCGCGAGTGAAAAAGAATCTAACTCTTTTGTCTTTTCTGTCTTTGTTAATGTATGTTTAACAGGTGTTAACCCTAACAGTAATAAAACTTTACTTCATTCTGTAGGTAATAAAAATCTGAATTTATCGCTTGTAAAATTAATGATAAAGTCTAACAACTAGTTGGAGGAAGAATCTACAATAATACTTCTTTGTACTCTGATGATGCAACAATCTGTCAAGTGTCCAGCGTTACACTAACAGTTAAAACCTGATCTCCATCTTTCTACATTCCTCTCTTCTTGGTTCTTTCAGCCTGGAATAAATGAAAACCAGCTGAGTTTATGTGTCAAGACTTAGAATGATTAGCCTCATCACAGTCAGACATCTACTGATGTTATAATCTGATACTGAAATAAAATTTACATAATATCTTATAGCAGGTAATGAACAGAAATCTGGTTTCACCAGGATTGAGAACATTTTACCTGAGAGTTTCCAGGTTGCAGTTTGGACTCTTCAGTCCAGCAGAGAGAAGCTTCACTCCTGAATCCTGCAGGTTGTTGTTACTCAGGTCCAGTTCTCTGAGACTGGAGGACTGGGAGCTGAGAACTGAGGACAGAGCTTCACAGCTTCTCTCTGAGAGGTTACAGCCACTCAGTCTGAGGAGACAAGGAGGAAAATATGTTACTAACCCATCAAATGTTTGTGTTACTTTACAGTCAATAATATTCTTCTTGGACTGATTGAAGAATAGATCATATTTTTCAAAACTATATGATATCTTTATTTTGAATTAATTTATTCTATAGTTGGGACTCAAGACTTGAAGAACCGAACTACAGGCAACAAGGACACTGGCAAGAGAAATATTAAAATCTACAATAAACTGCATTAATACAGTGACACTTTCAATAGGAAGTAGAGAATTTCTGCTGCTTCAACATGTAACATCATGAATAGTTGCATATGAGAGTCTGTCTCTCTTTTACTCATCACCTGCTAGCAACAGACTAGGAAACAATGTACCGATAAATAATCAGTAAATACCAGTAGATGGTTTGGTTTCCTAGGTACATTAAGCACCAGGTGAAAGAATCCTACTGTCTTAATGGGCTGCTGTTTGCAAAGTTGTACAGTCCATTTAATCCCAAAGTTTGTTCTGCAAAATAAGAGCATATATTTCTGTTCTTAGACCTTCCTAACATGATATTTATGAATTAATTAGAGGTGAGCTGAGTGATCCTTTGTTACTGATCATAATTGGCAGATTTCATGAAAAAGTGTCTGATCACTGATCACTGATCACTGTCTCCTGTTGCTGATCACCTGTATCTCACTTCTCAGCCTGCATTTGCAGCTCATCTCATCTTTCCTTCTCACTGCACAGCAACAAATCCTGTCATGAGGAACTATAACACTCTGATAGTGAATGGGGAAGTTTGTGTATTGCAGCGGGAAATTACCTCGGAGGTGAAGCATGTTAAAATGCATCAATACAATGAATCTAATATGGTATTTAAAAACATGCAGTTGACAGAGTTTGGCTACATTGAGGCTCAATGCAGGAACAAAATGACATCCTGAGCGACCAGACAGCAGTAAAGCAGCTCAACTACCAACAGTCACCTGGATCAGCATCACGGTCAGAAATAACTAGAAAAAGTCTTCAAGCTGGCCGTGAATGACGCTGGTTCTCCTCTCGCTGTTGAACCTTCACTATTCATTACTGGTAGTTACAGTGGGGCAAAAAAGTATTTAGTCAGCCACCAATTGTGCAAGTTCTCCCAATTAAAAAGATGAGAGAGGCCTGTAATTGTCATCATAGATAAACCTCAACTATGAGAGACAAACGGAGAAAAGAAATTCAGAAAATCACATTGTCTGATTTTTAAAGAATTTATTTGCAAAATATGGTGGAAAATAAGTATTTGGTCAGCTACAAAAAAGCAAGATTTCTGGCTCTCACAGACCTGTAACTTCTTCTGTAAGAGGCTCCTCTGTCTTCCACTCATTACCTGTATTAATGGCACTTGTTTGAACTCGTTATCAATATAAAAGACACCTGTCCACAACCTCAAACAGTCACACTCTAACCTCCACCATGGGCAAAACTAGAGAGCTGTCAAAGGACACCCGAAACAAAATTATAGACCTGCACCAGGCTGGGAAGACTGAATGTGCAATAGGTAAACAGCTTGGTGTGAAGAAATCAACTGTGGGATCAATTATTAGAAAATGGAACACATACAAGATCACTGATAATCTCCCTCGATCTGGGGTTCCACGCAAGATCTCATCCCGTGGGGTCAACATGATCACAAGAACGGTGAGTAAAAATCCCAGAACAACACGGGGGAACCTGGTGAATGACCTGCAGAGAGCTGGGACCAAAGTAACAAAGGCTACATGGTGCTGCTAAACCTCCACCTGCAGTGAACTCACTGCTTAAAGCTGCAGCAGGTAATGTAAACAATGACAACAAAAACAATTCACATATTAAAGCTGTCGCTATTCTAAAACATGAGACATAATTCATAAAAAAAAAAATAAATAATAATGATAATCAATCTCCTCTCCCTCCTCCTGTGTTCTGCAGAATTACTCACGTATGTCAGAATCAGGCAATCAGAATCAGCCAATCAGAATCAGCCAATCAGAATCAGTATTAATCAACAAGCTGCTCTCAGGAAGTTTAGATTTAGTAACTCAGGATTGTCGATTTTGATGCAATATGCATTTGACTTTTAATGAATGTTTCCCTCTTTTACTGGACATTATTGACATAATAAGTTATGAGATTTATTTAACTAATCTATAGTTTAGGGTACAGAGAACATGACTGTTAAATATTGTTCAACTGGTTGGTTTTTCAGTTGTCCTTTAGACTGAGTAGCTGCTCTATTGTCTCTGAAAGTATGAGAAGCACAGCCTTCCTCTGAGACCAAACAGCCTGATAAACTACAGACACACAATTCATCACATGATGAGAAAATGAAAACATGGAGGTAGAATCCAAGGTCTGAACTGGATATTTTCATGAGAGGAAAACTCTCAAGAAACTGGAGATTCACCTGTTAATAACATTAAAAAGTAATAAAACTTTACTTCATTCTGTAGGTAATAAAAATCTGAATTTATCACTTGTTAAATGGATGATAATGTCTAACAACTGGTTGGAGGAAGAATCTGCAATAATACTTCTTTGTACTCTGATGATGCAACAATCTATCAAGTGTCCAGCGTTACACTAACAGTTAAAACCTGATCTCCATCTTTCTACATTCCTCTCTTCTTGGTTCTTTGTAACCCGAGTGTAATTTTAAACCTTCAATTCCTCTGATTTTCTACTCTTTTGCCTTTTAGCCTCAAATCTCGCGATGTTTTAATAGTATTATGATTGATTCTCGCGAGATTATCGTTTAGCCAATCGCGGTTGAGTACTGGGGTCACATGTACCTTTCCAGTTTACCCGCTAGGTATATTAGCTCAAGCAAAAGGGCGTGAAGGGTAGAACGCGTTGGAAGGAGCAGAGCTGGCAGGTCAGTTAAAGCGTAGCATCATTTAATTGCTGTAAATGTGTACGATGCTCACTTAATGTGCTGAACTATAGGATCCCATTATTGTGAGCCGGAAAGTGAGATGAAAAAGATCCGGTAGTATGCCACAAAACTGCGGAACTGGTGAGTGTTTTTGTGAATGACTTGGCGTTGGCTTATAATCACTGCTGTTGTGTAGCCACTAAAGAAAAACTGATTGTACACTCCTTTTGATAACCAAAACGGGTAATTGAAGTATTTATTGAACACTGGTTATATTAGTATTTTACATTTCATGTTAATTGATAATATGGTGTATATTTATTGACTGTTTCATGAATGTAATTTATATTGAATTTTAGATTTAATGAAATTGCAATTGATCAAATGATAGAATTATTTATAACACAAAATGTTATTTATTGAATTGTGTATACACTAAATGTTAGATCATATCAATATATATTGAGGAAGTGGTCCTGTTTTGTTATTCAGGCCAGGTGGATGGTGAGCTATGAGACAGGCCTAGAGCCAAAGAAAGATTTCACCTGTTGGTGACAGAAGACTGCTTACTTCTCCTACCCAGCTGGTAGGAGAATCCTACAAAGAACTCTGTTCCTTCTTTGATTGGACTTTCAATTACCCAGGATGTGAACCACGCCCTGGATACTCCCCTTGTTTGCAAGCCTGATTAATCCCCATTCGGGGTGGATGGACTAAGGGGTTGTAAAATGAACTTTGGGAACGATTGATTAATTTGTTTTTTCCCCTCTGTTGTGTTTCTTCTTTTCTCCTCTGTTTTTTTTTATTTCATTGTTTTGTTTTTTTTTTTTTTCCCTTGATGGCCATTTGCATATCCCAATGTTGTGGTTGTAAATATGTAAATATGATATTCACATTGCAAATACAAAACACTCGCAGCTGCAAAACTCTAGCCTAACTGCTCTTTCGTGTGTCGTACCTATTCTTCTGAAAAGAAACTGGCCTATTATCTTGGTTAAAAGCCATTATATTGAATAACAATTTAGATTGTCTTTTCAAATATGCTACATACATTAGTGGTGAGCTAGCCAGGATCAGTTGTATAGAAGCTGGAGTGTTGCAGTTGCTAGTTGTTGCTAATATGGATGTTTTGGTGAAATGTGGGGTTAAAATACCTAACGCAGTGTTGATTAGACATGCAACGAACTCAGAGACTGATAATGAAGTGGCTGATTTTCTGACTGGATACGGGTCAATGGAAAAGTTTGAATTTATAACTGATTCTGACTCAGATTTCTATAACTGCATAATTTTTGAGTTTTCATCAGGGAGTGCGTTGGAGAGGCTGCGTAAAATCTTGCCTTACACGTATGTTTGCCAAACTAAAAAAATTACTTATGAAATTGAAGAGCTGTCAGTAGTTTGCTCCGAGTTGGAAACTAAAATAAAAACTGAAACGTACCTGAGTGAAATGAAAATGTGGCTAAGCTTACAGGTCAGGATTACACAGATGTCTTCAGGCGTGTAATGTCTCTACTGGCCAATCCATCACTGAACTTTGTCCAGTCCCATCTTCTTTGAAGACTTCCCCAGAAGAAGAGGATTTGGCCATGGCTGCTTCCCTTACATCAAAGATGGCAACCAAGGGTGGTTTTCATCTTAAGCCAGAAGATGTCGCTGCAGAGGATGGGGAGTCGCCACATGTTCAACCTGATCCTACCGCACATTATACGTCACGTCCTTCTGGACCTTTGCCAGCCATGTCTTTGTCAGATATCAACCCACCTGGAGTCCAGAGGTATGTGGTTGAGCATATCATGAAAAGTGATGACAATGCAATACACATGTCCTCATTGAAGCTTAGATCATTTTCTGGTCGAACTCCAAGACCACAACATGAAACAGACTATGAAACTTGGCGATCTAGTGTTGACCTTCTGTTAAAAGACCCTGTTGTATCAGAACTACAGCGTTCTAGATATTTGACAGTTTGTTACCACCAGCTGCAGACATGGTTAAACATCTTCAACCAGATGCTCCTCCTTTAATTTACCTCAGAATCTTGGATTCTGCCTATGGAACGGTCCAAGATGGCGATGAACTGTATGCAAATTCATGGAGCAGTTTCAAGACGCAGGTGAAAAGCCATCCGTTTATTTACAACGCTTGCAAGTGACTCTAAACCATGCCTTACGGAGGGGTGGAGTATTGGCTGCTGATTTTGAAAAGCATCTGCTGAATCAATTCTGTCGTGGATGTTGGGATAACACCTTAATTTCTGAGCTCCAGCTTAAACAGCGCAAGTCAAAACACCGTCTTTTGCAGAATTGTTGTTGTTGCTAAGAACAGAAGAAGACAGAGAAGCTGCCAAAGCTCAGCGTATGAAACAGCATCTTGGTTCCAGTAAACCCAGGGCTAGTGTACATTTACATCATGCTTGTGCACCAGTTGAAGAACAAAGTGCTTGATAATTTGACTGTTATCACCAAGCAACTTGCCAAGCAGTGGCTGATATACAAAAACAATTGGCTGCTCTTACAAGTGTTCAGTCTGGTCAGAACCCGCCCATTTTGCCAAAATCTATGCATGTTGCCAAGTTCAGTCAGTCTCCACAAACTAGTAAAAGTGTGTCTCAACCCTCTCTCAAAAAGCATCTTCATCACCCAAGCCAGGTTACTGCTACAACTGTGGGGAAGATGGACATATAAAACCTAAGTGTGACAACCCTCCTGATCCTTACTGGTTGCTGCCAAAAGAAAACAGTTAATGGAAAAGCAGAAGAAGTGGCAGAAAATGAACCCGCATAGTGCCCTGTCGTTAACTGAATCAGGTTCTCGTTGAGGGGCGAACGGGAACTGCAGAGGACCAGCAAAGTCCCACCAAGCAGACACCTATAAGATGCACTAATTTGTCTCATGTAACTCCTGAGGCTGCAGAATTGCCACAAGGGTTGATTGGCTCAAAATGTACTGGTCAAGTAATAATAGCTGGGGAGCAAGTTCAATGCCTGTTAGATACAGGATCCAAGTTACTACAATACCAGTTTCATTTTACAATCAGTATTTTTCTCATCAACCTGTGAAACCATTAAGTGAGCTATTACAAGTAGAGGGAGCTGCAGGCCAAGCTGTCCCATACTTAGGGTATATAGAAATGACGGTCATTTTTCCCAAAGAGTTTATTGGCACTGATCTGGATGTTTGTACTCTGGCACTTGTGGTTCCAGATGTTAAAAGTGGAACTCAGTCCCATGTTCTGATAGGAATGAACACTCTTGATTCATTGTATGACAAACATCTGAAAGATGAACGTGTTAGCTTAGCCCAGCAAAGTATTGCTATAAAGCTGTTCTCAAGCTGCTTCAGTTGCGTCATCAGCAGACCCAAGAACCCAGTGTATGTGACGTAGCATTAGATAGTGAGTCGCCTGCAGTTATTTCAGCAGGCCATACCAGAGTTCTAGAAGGGAATGCCCATACCAGCTTGCTGCCGGTTAGCAGTTGGGCATTAGTTGAGCAGCCATCTACTCCTTTGCCGGGAGGATTGTGTGTGAAAAGTTGTCTGGTGTCATTGCCCAAGCATACACCTCATAAGATCCCAGTGGTTATCACAAATGAGTCAAAACAGAGCATAACATTGTCACCGTCTGCTATTATTGCAGAAATTACAGTGTCACCTCAGCTTCTTTCTGAGGTTTCCTGTAGTAATATGCAGCCCAGGAACACTGACAAAGTTGATCTCCAGTTTGAATTTGGAAATTCTCCAGTGTCTCCTGATTGGAAGATCACATTATTGCTAACTCAAAGAAATACCAGAAGTGTTTTCTCATCATGACCTTGACTTTGGATGTACTGATCGGGTGAAGCATCACATCCATCTTCATGATGAGACCCCATTTAAACATCGTGCTCGTCCTATACATCCAAATGACATTGAAGCTGTTCGCAATCATTTGCGAGATCTTTTGGAGACAGGGGTAATAAGGGAATCAGAGTCACCATTCTCTTCACCGATAGTAGTCGTTCGGAAGAAGAGTGGAGATGTTCGGCTTTGTATAGATTATAGAAAGTTGAATCTACAAACAGTGAAGGATGCCTATGCATTGCCAAATTTGGAAGAGTCATTTTCAGCTCTCACTGGTTCACGCTGGTTCAGTGTTCTTGATCTGAAGTCAGGCTATTATCAGATAGAAATGGAGGAAGGTGATAAGCCTAAAACTGCATTTGTGACTCCACTTGGGTTTTGGGAATTTAATAGAATGCCCCAAGGTGTGACTAATGCACCAAGCACTTTTCAGCGTCTTATGGAGAAGTGCATGGGGATTTGCATTTAAAAGAAGTTTAGTCTTCTTGGATGATTTGATTATATTCTCTGACACTCTAGAAGAGCATGAGAGTAGGTTGATAAGAGTGCTGCATCGACTTAGAGATTATGGCCTTAAATTATCACCACAAAAATGTAAGTTTTTCCAAACTTCTGTGCGTTATTTAGGCCATGTAGTTTCTGAGCATGGGTTGAAACGGATCCAGAAAAGATAAGTGCTTTAAAATCCTGGCCAGTTCCTCAAACTTTAAAAGAACTGCGATCATTTCTCGGATTTGCGGGGTATTACCGCAGGTTCATAAATGGCTACGCTGCTATTGCTAAGCCTCTAAATGACTTGACAAGGGGGGTATTCTCCTGCTCGCAAATGTGTCAGTAAAACAACCATCACAATGAAAAACCATGATGCAAAACAACCTTTTAATGAAAGGTGGACTGCACAGTGTCAATCTGCTTTTGAAACATTGATTGACAAACTGACTACAGCTCCAGTACTTGGTTTTGCTAACCCAAGCCATCCTTACATTCTCTGCATACAGACGCCAGCACCACTGGGTTGGGGGCTGCTCTTTATCAAGAACAAGAGGGAAAGCTACGAGTTATAGCATATGCTAGCCGAGGGTTGTCTGCCAGTGAAGCTAGATATCCAGCCCATAAATTGGAATTTTTAGCTTTAAAATGGAGTGTAACTGAAAAATTCCATGATTATCTTTATGGCTCCAGTTTCACTGTTGTTACTGATAACAATCCATTAACATATGTCTTGACCTCTGCTAAACTTGATGCTGCTAGTCATCGATGGCTTGCTGCACTGTCTACATATGATTTTAAATTGCAGTACCGTGCTGGCAGCCAAAACAGAGATGCTGATGCCCTCTCCAGGAGACCACATCCCCAAACACCTGACCCACAAAGAGAATGGGCCATGGTGCAGCAATTCATCACAACCCATATGAATGAAATGGAGGATGCTACAGAACTCACCTCAGATGTGATCAGAGCCATTTTGTCACAGCTGTCTACTGAGAGGCCAAAGTCTGGATGGTCCTTTGGAGAGAAACATTACTCTAGTGGAAACTGTGAGTATGACCCTACAGTTCTCCCTGACTTATACATGGATGAGACCCAAGGATTGCCAGTGCTTCCATCACTGTCCCTTCATGACATCAGGGAGAAACAGAGAGCTGATCCTGTTTTGAAAGAAGTTATTCATCAGCTTGAAACAGGAGAGAAAATCCTCCAACTGTCAGGGCTGAGCTTCCTGACCTTCCTCTGGTGATGAGAGAATGGAACGTCTTGAACTAAAAGATGACATTTTATATAGGAGGAGGCAGGATGGTGAAGTCCTATCATTTCAGCTTGTGTTGCCAGAGGAATGCCGTTCTGTTGTTCTTTCAAGCCTTCATGATGATATGGGGCACATGGGGATTGAAAGAACACTTGACCTTGTAAGAGCTAGGTTTTTCTGGCCACGCATGTCTGTAGATGTAGAAAACAAGATTAAAACTTGCAATCGCTGCATTCGTCGGAAAGCTTTGCCAGAACGAGCTGCACCATTGGTGAATATCCAGACAAGCCGGCCACTTGAGCTCCTGTGCATGGATTATCTATCAATTGAACCTGATAAAAGCAACACTAAAAACATTCTTGTCCTCACAGATCATTTTACTAAGTATGCTATGGCTTTTCCAACAGCCAATCAAAAAGCGAAGACCGTTGCAAAATGTCTGTGGGAGAATTTTGTTGTGCATTATGGGTTTCCTGAACGCCTGCACACGGATCAAGGGCCTGATTTCGAGTCTCACCTCATTAAAGAGCTCTGCAACATTGCTGGCATTAAAAAGTCACACACCACGCCATACCATCCCCGTGGAAATCCTGTTGAAAGGTTCAATAGAACTTTGCTCAGTATGTTGGGTACTTTGGAGCCAGAGCAGAAAACTAGATGGAAAGAGTATGTCAAGCCACTTGTTCATGCTTATAATTGCACCCGAAATGAGGTTACAGGTTTTACTCCATATGAGTTGATGTTTGGCCGCTGTCCAAGACTTCCTGTTGACATGGCTTTCAACTTGCCTGTCAAAGAGTTGTCATCTCAATCACATTCTCAATATGTGCAGAACCTGCGTTCTCGGCTGAAGGAAAGTTTTCAGCTAGCTTCTAAAAATGCAGAAAAGATGGCAAGAAGAAACAAGATTCGTTTTGATCAGAGAGTAAAACCAGTAAGTCTTGAAAAAGGTGATAGAGTATTAGTCCGAAATGTGAGGTTCAGAGGCAAGCATAAACTGGAGGATAAGTGGGAGACAAACATCTATGTGGTGATTGGTCGTGTGGGTGAGCTTCCTGTGTATATTGTAAGACCAGAAGCAGATCCCTCTGGAGGGACCCGGACTCTGCACCGCGACCTTCTTCTCCCTTGTGGATTTCTTCCTCAGACTGAAGTTGACCCACCAGTTTCCACACCGGCTCATAGGCCGCAGACCCGCAGTCTACAAGAACCAGTGGAAGAATTGGAGGAAAGCCCAGATGAGGAGGATGAGGACTGGAGGGCATCTCGATTTTCAGTTTTACCAACTGTGAAGGTCAGTGTTGAGGGGACATGCCCTACCCAGCCCATAAATAGAGTCTCAGTTCCTGAGATGGAAAAAGAGAATCCTTCATCTGATGAGGATAAGTCGTCTCTACTGCTTGATGCTATGGATCCACTTCCAGCCCTGGAAAAAGTTCCTTCACAAGATCAGATGGACCCAGGAAATTCACCTGAACTTGAACATGTTCCTGAGCTAAGCCCATCTGAAGATTTGGAGAGCCATGGCCCAGTAGAGACATTACCAAATTCGACCATGCCAGCATCACATTCCACAGAATCACCAAAAGATGCTCATCAGGCTAGTGATGGTTTAAAAGCTGAACAGTCAATTCGTCGGTCTAGTCGAGAGCCAAAACCAATTAAGCGCTTTCAGTATGCTGCTTTAGGAAATCCTTTAATTTCTGTAGTGCAAAATCTTTTACACAGTCTAGCTACTGCTTATGGTGAAATGGTTGCTGAACCTGTTTCAGATGCTCCTGTGCGTCATAGTGTTCAGATAATTTAGCATGCACCGGTGTTGCATGGAATTAAGGGGGGGAGGATGTAACCCGAGTGTAATTTTAAACCTTCAATTCCTCTGATTTTCTACTCTTTTGCCTTTTAGCCTCAAATCTCGCGATGTTTTAATAGTATTATGATTGATTCTCGCGAGATTATCGTTTAGCCAATCGCGGTTGAGTACTGGGGTCACATGTACCTTTCAGTTTACCCGCTAGGTATATTAGCTCAAGCAAAAGGGCGTGAAGGGTAGAACGCGTTGGAAGGAGCAGAGCTGGCAGGTCAGTTAAAGCGTAGCATCATTTAATTGCTGTAAATGTGTACGATGCTCACTTAATGTGCTGAACTATAGGATCCCATTATTGTGAGCCGGAAAGTGAGATGAAAAAGATCCGGTAGTATGCCACAAAACTGCGGAACTGGTGAGTGTTTTTGTGAATGACTTGGCGTTGGCTTATAATCACTGCTGTTGTGTAGCCACTAAAGAAAAACTGATTGTACACTCCTTTTGATAACCAAAACGGGTAATTGAAGTATTTATTGAACACTGGTTTATATTAGTATTTTACATTTCATGTTAATTGATAATATGGTGTATATTTATTGACTGTTTCATGAATGTAATTTATATTGAATTTTAGATTTAATGAAATTGCAATTGATCAAATGATAGAATTATTTATAACACAAAATGTTATTTATTGAATTGTGTATACACTAAATGTTAGATCATATCAATATATATTGAGGAAGTGGTCCTGTTTTGTTATTCAGGCCAGGTGGATGGTGAGCTATGAGACCAGGCCTAGAGCCAAAGAAAGATTTCACCTGTTGGTGACAGAAGACTGCTTACTTCTCCTACCCAGCTGGTAGGAGAATCCTACAAAGAACTCTGTTCCTTCTTTGATTGGACTTTCAATTACCCAGGATGTGAACCACGCCCTGGATACTCGCCTTGTTTGCAAGCCTGATTAATCCCCATTCGGGGTGGATGGACTAAGGGGTTGTAAAATGAACTTTGGGAACGATTGATTAATTTGTTTTTTCCCCTCTGTTGTGTTTCTTCTTTTCTCCTCTGTTTTCTTTTTATTTCATTGTTTTGTTTTTTTTTTTTTTCCTTGATGGCCATTTGCATATCCCAATGTTGTGGTTGTAAATATGTAAATATGATATTCACATTGCAAATACAAAACACTCGCAGCTGCAAAACTCTAGCCTAACTGCTCTTTCGTGTGTCGTACCTATTCTTCTGAAAGAAACTGGCCTATTATCTTGGTTAAAAGCCATTTATATTGAATAACAATTTAGATTGTCTTTTCAAATATGCTACATCTTTCAGCCTGGGATAAATGAAAACCAGCTGAGTTTATGTGTCAAGACTTAGCATGATTAGCCTCATCACAGTCAGACATCTATTGATGTTATAAATCTGATACTGAAATAAAATTTACATAATATCTTATAGCAGGTAATGGACAGAAATCTGGTTTCACCAGGATTGAGAACATTTTACCTGAGAGTTTCCAGGTTGCAGTTTGGACTCTTCAGTCCAGCAGAGAGAAGCTTCACTCCTGAATCCTGCAGGTTGTTGTTACTCAGGTCCAGTTCTCTGAGACTGGAGGACTTGGAGCTGAGAACTGAGGACAGAGCTTTACAGCTTCTCTCTGAGAGGTTACAGCCACTCAGTCTGAGGAGACAGGGAGGAAAATATATTATTAAAGAATTCATAACAGTCTTTTTTCCAGTCAACAATGGACTGTTTTATATATAATTATGTTGCCTTTTGTTGTGAACTGGTTCAGTCTATATTTGGGTCTCCAGCCATGAATGACTGAACTAAAGGCAACAAGGAGGCTGGCAAGAGAAATATTAAATTCCTCTATGAACTAAATGAATCCATGTCAGTTTTAACAGAAAGAGTCCAATGAAGCCTGAGAATCAAGGCTGGGCTGAAGATCAGCATCACAGCTGGTTTGAGGGAAAACAGCAGCTTGAATCAAAGCAGAGCAAATCTCCAGTTTCATCTTTACATTTCTCCCTCTTCCTCCTCTATCAGACCTTCTCTGCTCCTGCATGAGGTTCCTCCATACCTGAGAGCTTCCAGTTCAGTAGGTAATAAAAATCATCATTAGTCAGATGTACAATAAATGAGGAAGTCTAACAACTGCTGGGAGGAAGGATCTGCAATAATGCTCCTTGTGCACCAGGATGCAGCAACCTGTCAAATATCCAGAGCTTCACTACCAATGTTAGCCTGAGCCAAACCTTTCCAAATTTCTCTCTTCTTGGTTCATTCAGGCTGCAGGGAAGGAAAACCAGCATGATTACCCATCTCACGGTAAGACATCTGTTATTGTTTTACTCTATTATTTAAAAAACATTTGCATCATAACTGATAGAATATAATGGACAGAAATCTTGTTTCAATGGAATTGAGAACATTTTACCTGAGAGTTTCCAGGTTGCAGTTTGGACTCTTCAGTCCAGCAGAGAGAAGCTTCACTCCTGAATCCTGCAGGTTGTTGTTACTCAGGTCCAGTTCTCTGAGACTGGAGGACTGGGAGCTGAGAACTGAGGACAGAGCTTCACAGCTTCTCTCTGAGAGGTTACAGTAACTCAGTCTGAGGAGACAGGGAGGAAAATATGGTATTAAACAATTCATAAAAATGAATATTTTTCAATATTTCACGTGGACAGAGAAGGAACTATCTTATTTTACACATATTTATGAAGCCTTTTGTTGTGAAATGGTTCATTCTATAATTGGTCCTCCAGCCTTACAATTTAGAACTATAGGCAACAAGGAGGCTGGAAAGAGAATTAGATAATTCCACAATTAACTAAGTTAATACAATTTAAATTTTAACATAAAGAGGAGTTTTGGTGCTGTATCTCATTTATATATCCCCCAGTCAGACACTTTGAAGAGACAATGCACCCATATATAAACTGAAGAATGAATATGTATTTACCTCATCATATCTCTGTCAAAAATAACTGCATTAACAATGTGTGTCCTTACAGAGTTTTCTTGGAGGCTTTAACCACTGGCAGCAGCCTCAGAAGAACCTCCTCTGAAGCAGAGTATTTCTTCAGGTCAAACACATCCAGATCTTTTCCTGATGACACTAAGATGAAACCCAGAGCTGACCACTGAGCAGGAGACAGTTTATCTGTGGAGAGACTTCCTGAACTCAGAGACTGTTGGATCTCCTCCACTAGAGAATGATCATTCAGTTCATTCAGACAGTGGAACAGATTGATGCTTTTCTCTGCAGACACATTCTTACTGATCTTCTCCTTGATGTACTGAACTGTTTCCTGATTGGTCTGTGAACTACTTCCTGTCTTTGTCAGCAGATCTTTTAGGAGTCTCTGATTGGTCTGCAGTAAAAGTCCCAGGAGGAAGCGGAGGAACAAGTCCAGGTGTCCATTTGGACTCTGTAAGGCCTGGTCAACAGCTCTCAGATGGAGAGACTTTAGTTTAGGTTTGTTAAATAATGAAGATGTCTTAGATGTTTGTTTTTCTTCCATCAGGTTGATACCAGAGTGATGAAGGTCAGATGAACATGAAGAGCAGCCAGAAACTCCTGAACACTCAGATGGACGAAGCAGAACACCTTGTCCTGGTACAGACCTCTCTCCTCTTTAAAGATCTGTGTGAACACTCCTGAGTACACTGACGCTGCTTTGATATCGATGCCACACTCTGTCAGGTCTGATTCATAGAAGATCAGGTTTCCTTTCTGCAGCTGATCAAAAGCCAGTTTTCCCAGAGACTCAATCATCTTCCTGCTCTCTGGACTCCAGTGTGGATCTGTTTCAGCTCCTCCATCATACTTGACCTTCTTCACTTTGGTCTGAACCACCAGGAAGTGGATGTACATGTCAGTCAGGGTTCTGGGCAGCTCTCCTCCCTCTCTGGTCTCCAACACATCCTCCAGAACTGTAGCAGTGATCCAGCAGAAGACTGGGATGTGGCACATGATGTGGAGGCTTCGTGATGTCTTCATGTGGGAGATGATCCTGCTAGCCTGCTCCTCAACTCTGAATCTCTTCCTGAAGTACTCCTCCTTCTGAGGGTCATTGAACCTCTGACCTCTGTCACCATGCTAACACACTGAGGAGGGATCTGATTGGCTGCTGCAGGTCGTGTGGTTATCCAGAGGAGAGCAGATGGAAGCAGTTTCCCCCTGATGAGGTTTGTCAGCAGAACATCCACTGAGGTGGACTCTGTAGCATCAGTCAGGATCTCCTTGTTGTGGAAGTCCAGTGGAAGTCGACTCTCATCCAAGCCATCAAAGATGAACAGAACCTGGAAGTGTTCAAAGCTGCAGATTTCTTTGGTTTCAGTAAAGAAATGATGAACAAGTTCCACCAAGCTGAACTTTTTCTCCTTCAGCACATTCAGCTCTCTGAAGGTGAATGGAAATATGAACTGGATGTTCTGGTGGGCTTTGTCTTCAGCCCAGTCCAGAGTGAACTTCTGTGTTAGGACTGTTTTCCCAATGCCAGCCACTCCCTTTGTCATCACTGTTCTGATTGGTTGATCTCTTCCAGGTGGGACTTTAAAGATGTCTTCTTGTCTGATTGTTGTTTCTGGTCTGTTTGGTTTCCTGGATGCTGTTTCAATCTGTCTGACCTCATGTTCATCATTGACCTCTCCAGTCCTTCCCTCTGTGATGTAGAGCTCTGTGTAGATCTGGTTCAGAAGGGTTGGACTTCCTGCTTTAGCAATTCCCTCAAACACAGACTGGAACTTCTTTTTCAGACCAGATTTAAGTTTATGTTCACAAACTGCAGCAAAATATCCTAAATTAACACAATAATGAAAATCAGATATGAAAAAAAATTGGCTTTTTAATTTGATTACATCACTTCAGTAAATGTGTAATTTATCTATCATTTCAAAGTTCTTTAGAAATCCTCTTACTGGTCTGCAGATGGTCAGCCAGCTTTTCCTGCTTCATCTTCCTCAGGAAGTTCAGTGTGATCTTCATCACTGCCTCTCTGATGCTCCTCCTCTGCTCTTCATCATCACCTTCCAACATCTCATCATCTCTCTGACTCTCTGAATGTTCTGAGTAATCTGGACTCAGAACTTTCTGGATCTTCTTCAGTTCTTTCTTTACAAAAGTGACAATGTTGTCCTCCAGCAGCTGGAACAGAATAATAGATGAAGGAAAAATCAGAGTGAAATCATGGAGCCAAACACCAGATGGATGTTGGACAGACTGACAGTCCTCTGGTCTACAAAGTGCAGCATGAAGGTGACTTTGAACAGAACTCGTGAAAAAAGTATTTAAAGTTCATATACAGACCATAAATAGGGAGTCCAACTGTGTTTGATTCTGTTGGACAAATGGATCCCTGGGAACCTCTGAGCTCTGCTGGTCCACTCTGTGGAGGAACCAGGAACAATTAAGAAGTCAGGAAATAGTCATCTGGATGTGAGCAGTGGACCAGGTGATCTAAGTAGTTGTAAAGATTTAATGTTCCTGCTGATCCCATTAAGAACCAGCAGAACCTCTGATGGTCCACATCAGCTCAGTTTGGTTGAGTTCCAGCAGATCTCACCAACCACATCATGAAGCTTTCCTTCCCTGCTGAACTGCTCTCACAATGCACACAGGAACCAAGTCCTGATGGACCAGAATGGCTTTACCAGTATTTCCCAGTGGAAATGGGATCCACTGTTAGTCTGACATGGAGCCAGGAAGCAACAGAACATCATCATCAACATCCAGAGATAAAGATATGAAGGTGTTTTCATGAGAACAGAGCAGCTGATTTCTGTAGATAATGGATCAAACCTCTGGAAATATAACTGGAAACATCTGAGTTCTTACTGGTTCAGTTTCCATAGTTACAGCAATTACATACAGCTCACCTCTCTGATGATGGAGGTCCAGGAGATTTAAAGTAAATGATGTCACCCTTTGACCTGTCGCTCGTAAAGGACACACAGCTGGGTTCTGGTTCTGGTTTGAATCTTTGATGGATCCTGAAAGAAAAGCTTTCATTAGAAACTCTCTGTTTGCTTTCAAGATATTTTTAATGTGACTGTAAAATAAAAAGCTGTAAAACAAAATCAGAACCAGGCAGATCATCAACCTGATGTTCTAAATGATTCCTATCAGAACCGGTCCAATCCTCCAACATGTTCTTGATAATTGATCCTCCTGAATAATGTCCAGCCTTCTTTAAAGAGCAGAAAGATTTGTTTCTGAGACCAACATGTTGGTTTGAAATGACTGAGAGAACAGTTTGGTGATCTTAGTGTTGAGCTCTGACATGGAGCAGAACCAGGAATCATTTCCACTCTGACCATCCAAGGAGGATCTGATGGAGCTTCAATCAGAACCAGATGGTCCGTTAGAGACACTGAAGCCCACTGCTCATCAATCCACTAAATATTTAGTTAACTGTAGAAATGGTTGATAATCTGCCATGTTGGATGATGTTTGAACTTCAGAGGTGGAATGTGACGGGGTTCTTTTATGACTTGGGCCACCGTACACAAGAAAAATGACGGACCAAGGCCAGAGATTACTTCATTGATAATTTATCATGCAGTGGAAAAATGGCAGGTGCAAATTATTTACAAAAGGAAGTCCAAGTCAGGTTAAAAGCAAAACAGCACAGCAATCAATATCTTCCAAGTCCAATAGTCTCACCTTCAGTGTGGCACCTCTAGAGTCCAGGTGCAGACTGACTCCCTGTGGAACAGAGCCCAGCTTTAAAGCCACAGGCTCCGCCCCCATAAAGTCCAATCAAACACACAAAAAAACCCAAAACTAAGCAATTACTTCTAACTCAAATAAACTCCCAAATATACAAAATAATAATAATAAAAATAAATTTGTAAACAAATACACTCAAAATAGAAAACAGCCAGCACATTGTGATGACAGCACAATTTTACGTAATTTGCTCCCGGTGCGCCACAAACCGGAAACTACTCTACTCAAAAAGAAAGCCGGGAAAATGTTTGACTGAAAGTAACAAATTAGAATAAATGCCAACTGAAACGAAAAACACCGCGTGTGCACCACGCTGGACCGCCTCAGTTTAAGCTGCAAAAAAAACGTAAGTTAATAATTGTGCATGTTTATGTATGTGTGCTGGCTTGATAACACGGACTCTTTATTAGATCTCCGCTCGTGAATTATAAATATAATTCATAGAAAATGTTTTTATTTCAGAATGAATCTGTCTTTTGTCAGATTTTAGAGAAAGTTGCAAATATCAACCTAGAAATAAAATTCACTTCTGTCTGTTTGTTCTTGTGTAATATTAATATCAGACTAAATATATGAATGTTTCATTTGGAAAATTAGGCTTAAACAAAACAGAATAAAAACACAGTTAAATGTTTCTGGTCCAAATGTCATGTCACATAATAGTTTATAAGAGTGAGTCCTGACTGAGGATTTATAAGATTCTTTCTGTATGGAGTCAATAACTGTCCAATGAATGATGGTTAAATTGATGTCAGGTAAACATCAGATCAGATTTAGAGATTCTGTTAACTAGTGAAGCTCTGGTTAGAGACTGTGGATCCAAACGGACCTGTTTTGATTTTTATACAAAGGATCCAGTTGAACTTTATTGTGTTCACAGTAACATGTTCATTATTGGTACATGTTTTCATGGAGACATCATACGTATTACATCTTTGACATATGAAAAGAAAAATAACCTGAAATTCAGTCCAATGTTTTCATGACAACAGAACCCACAGAACTTATCATCACATGGCCACAATAACAAATATAAACAGAAGTTACAGCAGTTAGAAACAGCTCACCTCTCTGTTGGTGGAGATCCAGGAGATTTAAGTTAATGATGCACCCATTGACCTGTTGCTCTTAAAGGACACACAGCTGGGTTCTTGTTCTGGTTCTGGTTTGAGTCTCTGATGGATCCTGACAGAAACATGATGATTAAAACTTAATCAGCAAAGAGGAGCAGCAGCAGCTTCATCACCACGTCTGTTCTGGCCTGATACAGTGAACGCTGTGTGAAAAGGGCTGTGGACAGGTAGAGATGGTGACCTCACCTCTGACCTTTGCTCTGGCTCTCATCTTCCCCACACAGAGTGGTTTTAGAGGGAGGGACTCCCTCCTCTCTGTCCTCACACTGATCCATGCTGCTGAATCCACATCAGCTCACACACACTTTCTAGCTTCAGCTGCAGAGGAAACACACATCATTCATCTGCACATCAACTCTGATCATCCTTTACATCATTAGTGCTGGAAAAGATCAGCTGCTCCTCTACTGATTGGCTCTTCTTCTCTGCTTCATATCAGTGTCAGGTGAATGCAGTCAGACAGCAGAGAGGCAGAGGAAGCAGATTGTTGGTAACAAAATGGTAACAAAACATTTTAACTATGACGATTGTTCTTTGTACTTTTACATAATAAACTTGTCAGATCCTTAAATCTAAAACGTTAAGCAATTTACAATCTTTTATTTTATCTATGCTGAAACAAAAACAAATTTAACAGCATTGACATTCTCAATAAACACGTTAAATGTCTATATCTGTGGTCTATGTTAAAATGTTAGTAATTATGGGGATCCTGAAGGCCTGAGGGGCCATAAAGTAGCTGCTTAGTTCATTTGTGCAATGGGCGCTCAATGTGATCACTATGACATCATGTTTCAGATCCACTGACTGCTGACTTAGATTGGATGTAAAGGTAATGCAGATAATTAATGTTTATTTTAATTGTATTTTTTATTTGTTATTTTTTTAGACTATAGTTGTGGGTTCAAGTCTTGTCAGGAATGTCATATCAGTGTCAGGTGAATGCAGTGGGAGGAAAAGGAAGCTGCAATCAGCTGCTTTATGTCTTTGTGTCCACTAGAGGGAGACATGGAGCAACATTTTCATACACTGACTGAATATTAGGAGCTATTTTAGTTCACAAAAATTCATTTCTACAAGTAGATTATCTTCTCCATCAAAGATTAACTATTTAATGTGATTAATGAAACATTTTTGAACAATATTTTATTTTGAAATGTACGCAACAGGAAACTAGAGTTTAATTCCAGGAAACTAAATCAAAGATCAGTATTTTTGGAGAATAAAACAGAAAACAAATAATAAGCTGTTCTTCCTGTTGTTCCAGTTTCCAGTTCATCAGTAATTTAACAGTCCTGTAGATCAGCCTTCAACAGCAGAGATTAAACTTTGAGCTGAAATCAGAAGTGAACCTGTTGACCAACAACCAGCAGGAATGTTCATGTAGAAAAAGGTCAAGAAGGAAACAAAGAAAACTTACAGTTTGTTCAAATGATCCAAACAGTTGAAGAAAAATATCTGAACAACAAACTGAGACTCAACAACTGGACCGGGTCGCCCACTTTCAGTAACATGAGATGCTGCATAACTGATGACCTCACAGTTCACATGGTTTGTAGTTTCTTATTTCAGAGCAGCAGAAGCAGAAAGTGGAAGTCTGCAGTGAAATCAAGCAGGTTGATAAAGTCTTCATGAGGAAGGAGAGAAGTTTTTAATGGAGTTCAATTAAATTAGTTTTTAGTTTTCAGTAAAAATCTTTCCAGATTTGGTTTCCAATCCCTTTATAGCACAAAAATGCACAGAAAAAACTCCACTCCGTGTTTTATTAATCTCCAGTTCAATCCAGTAAATTGATGCTGTCAGTTTTCCAAACAATCACAAATGGAGACCCATTATTTTTGTTGCTGTGACAGTACAACATATTGCTACTGTATGTGCAGAATAGATGTGCGCACACACATACACACACACACCCACGCACACACACACACACGCACACACACACACACACACACACACACACACACATCCCCTCCATGGGCTGCCACCTTATCGTGGTGGGGGGTTTGCGTGTCCCAGTGATCCTAGGAGTTCTGCTGCCCAGTGCAGACGGTTCTAGGTGAGGGACCAGACCAAGTGCAGCCCAAAGATCCCTTATGATGATACGACCGTTGGAAACAGGGGTTGTTCTCTCCGTACATGAGGTCCCACCCTGGAGCCACACTGGCCTGGGGCTGGGGCACGCTGGGGAGCCCCTGGTGGCCGGTGGTGGTATGACAATAAAACCCTTGAATCCCTGAACTATATCAACAATATGTGCACCAAGCAATACATACACTTAGCATTCCACAGATAAATGCTTTTAATCCGGTTAAGAATAATAATTGTACTGTCAATAAATGACGTCTAATCGATGTTCTTAGTGACCAGAGGATCAATAAGGCCTTGATCAGCCCAGAGGTTCAAACTGATGAAACATGAGGATGGAGGCTCTCTATTAAAACATTCCTCACCATCTTCCATGTTCTTTCAGCAAACAGTTGAGACAGAGCTGGTTTTGGTTCCACCACTATTGACCTGCTGCTTTAGCCGCCATTGAAGGTTTCCTTAAAAGTCTGTCTGTCTGCAGGTCATGTGACCAAACCAGAAAACACACTGAAAACATAGAGAACAGCAAGAAAAAGTGAAAGTTATCAAAAATGTTCATACTCGAGGAAAGTATGATGTACTCCAAAATATACTTAAGTAAAGTAGTGAAGTATTTTTACTTTGTTACTATACAACACTGAATCAAATAAATACACCACAAGATTCATTGTATTTCATTGAGATGTTAAGGAACAGACCACCACAAGGTCCAGAACCTTTGTGAAGTCAATGAAAGCGATTGATGGTTTTAAATACTTTACAAAAGAAAGTAAGATGCTTTTGTGCGAGTCAACGTGTCTCCTGCATCAGGTAAAGCTGCAAGTCTTTCAGGTTTTGTTTTTACCACCTTTGCACATCTGATAGGCAACATTGTTGCCATTCTTCTTGACAAAATAAAAAAACAAACTCATCCAGTGTGAATGGAGACTGTCTGTGAGGATCGATTTACAAGTCTTTTAAGAGATGTTGAATTGAGGTTTGGATTTTGTCTGCCTCATTCTAAATCAGGACATGGTTTAAGTAAATGAGTAGTTTTGACTGCGTGTCTAGGGATGTTGTCTGAGGTTTGTTCTCTAACAAACATCTGAGTACATCAGTCGACTGCTTTCTGACATCTAAAAATCATTTTATTTTGAGGAATCAAACTACAGCATATTTAAATTGATCTTTTTCTTAAGAAAACTTGAAAAACCATAGAATTATCTTCTTCCACTTTGAAATTATACATTGTCTTGTGTTGTAGATAATGTAACATTCATTTGCTGCTGTAATGACAAATTATTAAAAACAGTTCAAGGATAAGTAATCTTTTGTAAGGCACACTACTTCAGTATGGTTTAAAACATGGTGGCACAAGGCTGTCAGGTTCACCATCGCCCTCCACCTGGACAATTTAGCTGAACAAAACACCAAGGTCCAATAGGACAGGCAGTCAAAGTGAATAATTCCCCACATTGATCTGTTCTTTTTTTTTGCTTTCTCGTGGGTCTCAAAACACAAAAGACTTGACATGTGTGATGTTCTCTTTGATAACTGCCTTTTCGGACGGCAATTGTGAGCTGATAGAACCAATGAACAAATTTATTTACTTGGTGCTTGTGAAAGGTAGTTTCTTGTTTCAAAGGCTCCTGAAGTTGTCCACAGATCTCAGTCCTTGCACCTTTTTCAAACGTAGCAGCAGGTGTTTTATTTCTGGCCGTGTCTTTTTGTCTTTCAAATATCCCTCTTTGACAAAATCCTTCAAAGCCACTGAAGCAGAAATAAAAGCCCTTTGTGGGATGGCTCACTCTGCCAAAGTTTTATAGAGTGGACTTTAGCTCTGGCATATTCTTGTTTATATCCACATGTATTCCACACTCAGCACAAGACTAAGAAATCATGCAAGAATAACATGCAAGAAAGAGCATGACATGTACCGACCATCAGACATGGAGTCTTTGAAATATAAACTGATTGGGTCTGGTTTTAATTTACAAAGTCAAACTGAAAATAGCAGCACATGAAGTCACAAAGTTGATAAAAGTCTGTCTTTAAAACATTGCTAACCTGTTTTTCACTTTTTGTCAAAAGATACTCAAAGGTTGTTGGCAGGTGGGTGACAATATGAATCTAACTGGTCAATGATGTTGCCACGGCCGTTTAAAAGGTTTAATGGTCGACATAAAATGTTTGTTCAGATTAAGGAAGATTGTCTTCATTCATGTTTGAGCCGTCAATGACGACTAATCTGTGATTTGGTAAAGCAAAATAATCCAAATCAGAGCAGAAAGCAGATGGCACTAAATTCATGCAAATGCAAATATGCCCATCAATAATTTGCACTTGCTTATGCGACAGGTTGGGGTTGTTTTTAGTTCAGCCACAAACACAGAACATGCAGGAAAATGTTCAGAGAGAAAGATGTGGTTCTTTCACTTTTCATAACTTGACTGAGTAAAAAGAGAACTGTGCTTCTGAATGCATATAATGCACAATTGTAGATTCCTAAGGCCTCAGAATAATGTGTTTCTGTAGCTTGTTGATTTTATATCACAGAATGACAAGAATGCATCAAAAGCATTGAAAGCACTGATTAAAGTTTAGAAGGGATACGATTGGACAAACTGTGTGAACAAATTAAGGGGCAAAATCACAAAGATATTTCCAGTAGCTAATTGTGTGTGGACAATTTCAGCTAACTCTGAAACCAGCAACAGAAACATGTTTTCTAATTTCTTCACAAAGCCAATAGTCTTTCTCAGCTTCTCAGCAGTTTGTTCACTGATTTAGTTGATTATGTCCTTGTCTGTCTGTCTATTTACGTAAAAAGTAGTAAAATAATTGCAGAATTTGAAAAATTTGAATTTATTTGCAGAAATTAGATTTTATGGCAAAAATACTGTGTGGTTAGAAATCCTGACAAATGGGAAAATAAAACGGTTGGCAACTCAGGTGTGTCAGAGACGTTGAATTAATCTTCTCCTTTATTGAGGTATCCCTTGTATTGTTACAAATAATTTCTCTATTTCTTCCAACAGATGCTTCACATGATCCTGCAGAGATTACTAAACTCAATTCAACAAATTTAACTGAGCACAATTTGGGTGAGTTGAACTGAGGAATCTTCTGCTTATTATGCTGATGGTGAGAAAAGGGAGATCCAAGGAAAATGTTGAAGAGTCAGCTTCCTCATCATTTACTTTATACTATGCTACTATTAACTTGTACTTGTATCAAACTTGGAGAAAAAAAAAACATGTGTCCAATTAATAACTTGTCTGTGGATGCTATTTTGGGACACAACAGTGGAGCAGTCCAGTCCCAACAGTTCCCCCAATAGTACCATAAACAATGGTTCCACTGGTACCATTGTTTACCATGTTGTCCTTGTCAAACAATGTCCCTGTCCCTTTACCATCATTCCTCATTTCACAATGAGAACAGCAGTCAAACAGGACAGAGAATTAGGTTTTTTTAAATTAGCACTAGATCTGCCAGCAACATTCCTGCACAAATGCCAAACATACACCCAGCCCCATTACACACATCTTCACAAGCTGCACCTCATAATGTTCCTGCACCTTTAGCAGAGACACAGATGCAACCAATTCAATAGCATCTTCAAAATAACAGCCACAGATTCACCTGCAGCAGAATGTATGAAGAAAATAATAAAACATATTGATAAGGGCTGATCATCATCATCAGTCGTTTTCCTACAATGTCACTGCTAGTGCATGTTTTTGTGCTCAAATAAAGCTGAGGACAATAATATCTGTTTAGGTAAATACATTTTAATATCTTACAGGATGCAGCATTTATTTTTGATCAATTATTCTCCAACAATCATTTTTACAAATACATGTAACCCATTTAGAAAGGAAAGAGAAGAAAAATGTTGATCTTGAAATGTTTCTATGCAGATGATGGAGAGAGAGGAGCAGAGCTGCAGAGAGGGTTGAGACGAGGCTTTATTCACAAGATCCATCTAATGGCCGTCAGAGTTTAGTCATTGTTTTACTAAAGTTCTCTGATTGTAAAACCAGTTGGGGACAAACAGAGTTTGGTTTTTGTCAAGAATATTCTGGTTATTCCAGATGAGAAATGTGTGAGGAGAGAAATAATGTTTATAAATTAGAGACCGAGCAAGAAGCATCTGATAATGGGCTGGTTTTAGTTAGACTAACTAGTACTATAGGTTAGTTAACTATATTATAGTCAGTGTTACGGCCCGGCTCAAAAAGCCGCAACAAAATTAGGGGGACACGGCAACCAGTCGATGTTAAGCCCATGAAAGGTGTTTATTTTTAAAAGAATAAACTTGTCTAGGAGACATCAGTAGACGGCCCAAGGGGTGATCAGTCCAGGCCCCTTCAGCCTGATCTCAGACTGGATCTCCGGGTCGTCTGCGCGTGGTGGCTTCTGCAGCCACCCCCATGAATGGACCAGCGCTCCTTATATACCATCCAGGTGTTTGTGATGGAAGCGCCTCCCACATTGAGGACCTTAATTGATAGTTAGTAAATCACATGACACACACAGGACTGTGACAACAGGGCCGTCACACCCCCGCCCATAAAAAGCAGGTTCCTATATGGAACCCTGCTCCAAACTCACCACATGTGTAAAACAAACCCAGCCACCATTAGTATGTTGCTCTCATCCAGGTTATAGTTAGCAAAATTGTTTAATGTAGATTTCCTCCTCAGCTCACTTTCCAGACCAGCAACTGATGCACTCAGAAGCTCTTTAAGGAACATAGAAAGGGAACAGGGAGAAAAAAAAACACAAAAAACAAACCTGCTACAAAAGTGGAGCAAGAGCAAATGCATCGGCCATGATATTATCTTTTCCTTTAATGTAACGAATATCCAGGTTATAGGACTGTAGAAACAATGACCAGCGAATCAAACGATGATTTGGGCATTTCAGTGAAGCAAGAAACGTCAGCGGATTATGGTCTGTAAAAACCACAATGTTAGCACCACCACTTAAATAAACATCAAAATGTTTCAGGGCTAAAATCAACGTCTCCTTCTCGACCACGGAGTAGTTCAACTGATGCTTATTGAATGTTTTGGAAAAATAACTCACCAGCCTGCCAATACCCAGATCATCAGTCTGTGTAAGGACAGCTCCCACCACCAACTGACTAGCATCCACATAAAGTTGGAACGGATGTTGAAAACGTGGTGCAGCCAATACCGGAGCAGCACAGAGGAGTCTTTTCACCTGCTCAAAAGCCTGTTGACAAAGGGGAGACCACTCAAACTTGACATCTTTACGCAGCAAATCCGTCAGAGGAACCACCACAGATGAGAAGTTTTGACAAAAACCTCTGTAATATCCCACCAGCCCAAGAAAACGCATTAGCTCCTTCTTTGTAGCTGGAACAGGAAACTGCTCTACCGCCTGAACCTTTGCTGCAACAGGGCGGACCTCACCTTGGCCAACCACACGGCCTAAATAGGTAACGGTCGCCCTTCCAAACTCACATCTGGCCAGGTTGATCGTTAACCTCGCCCCCGCCAAACGAGTGAAAAGCTCCCGAATGCGCTCCACATGCTCTCCCCAGGTGTCAGAATACACCACCACGTCATCCAACTAGACCGCACAACCAGTCATGTCACCAACCACTCTGTTCATTAGTCTCTGAAACGTGGCTGGCGCATTTCTCAGACCAAATGGCATGACTGCATAAGAATACAAGCCTGTAGGCGTAACAAACGCAGACACTTCACGTGCGCGTTCAGTCAGTGGTACCTGCCAGTAACCCTTTAAAAGGTCAAATTTACTAACAAAGCAGAACCCACTTGATCGATGCAATCATCCATTCTCAGCAGCAGGAAACAATCTGGTTTAGTAAAAGCGTTAAGCTTACGAAAATCTGAGCAGAAACGCAGCGTATTGTCCGACTTAGGGACCAAAATACACGGAGATGCCCAACTGGACCTACTCGGTTCTGCAATCCCAGTACGAAGCATATAATCTACTTCTGCATCCAAGTGCTTACGCTTGTTGCTTGATTGGTTTAGCGTCTCCCACATCCACATCGTGTTCGATCAAATGTGCGCGACCTGGCGTGTCCGAAAATAGACATGGAAATTCACTTATCAACTCTGCCAACTGTTTAGCACAACCTGCAGGTAAGTGAGCCAACACCGTGTCCAGCTCACCCAAAGTTTCAGAGTTTTTAAGGCGCCCATGAATCAGAGCGCTGTCCAACCCATCCGTACCGCTGTCATCTCCCACAGGTGACAGTGCGCTGTCCGTGGTGCTGAAAGTCTCACTCCCCCCAGCAAGGCTGTTTACGGCACATGCAGGCGTGGCATCAGTAAACTGTGGCTGAAATAAATCATCACGAGCATAAAATGGTTTTAATGTGTTAACATGACACAACTGGGTTTTCTTTCTCCGCTCCGGCATCGATATTAAATAGTTCTGATCGGAAACCCGCTTCAGAACTGTATATGGGCCAGTAAATTCCGCCTGAAAAGGAGAAGTCGTGACCGGACACAAAGCCAAGACTTGATCACCAGACAAAAATGAGCGCGCCTCAGCACGACGATCAAACCAACTTTTCATGTTTTTCCGCACCACAGTCAGTTTCTCTTTAATGAGTTCCCGTGCCAGATATAAACGTCTTCTAAAACCATTTACGTAATCCACCAAGTTTTTCGGTGGAACAGACTCTTTCAGCCCGTCCGCCACCACAGCCAACGGACCCTTCACGTCGTGTGCAAAAACCAATTCATTTGGGCTAAACCCAGTGCTTTCTTGGGTTCCCTCCCTGGCGGCCAGCATCAGCCAAGGCAAACCTTCCTCCCAGTCGCCCGAAAGAGAGACTTCAGAGACTGGTGGAAGCGCTCTAATGCCCCCTGACTCTCTGGATGATACGCTGTCGCTTTACTGTGTCACACCCGCAGCTGTTTCAAAACCTGACTGAACAAATGTGATGAAAAATTTGTTCCTTGGTCAGACTGTATTACTTTAGGGATGCCAAACACCGAAAAGAACCGAGTAAGCGCACGTACAACTGACCTAGCAGTTATCGTCCGTACGGATAAGCTGCTGGATAACGTGTAGTTTGACACATTACAGTGAGTAGATATGAAGACCAGCCTTTGAGCGAGGCAACCGACCACGCAATCTATGATCAAATGTTCAAATGGCTCAGACGCAGCGATAATTGGGCTTAAAGGGAACGGTTTCGAAACCTGATTGGGCTTAGCAATGAGCTGACAGACATGACACATCTTAATATAAGACGAAACGTCCTTTTTAAAACGGGGCCAGAAAAAATTTCGCAAAACTCGATCATACGTCTTACTACACCAGAATGGCCAGATTCATGATGAGCAACTTTCAACCCTGCGGAGCGTAGCTTAATGGGAACCACTATTTGTAATACTGGCTCACCCACAACGTCAGCATGTGGTAACCATTTCCTCACCAACAATGAATCCTGCAGGAAATATCCGCAACACAATCAGTTATTTCACTTAATGGGCGAACCTGGTCAAAAAGAGTCTCCAGTGAAACATCAGCTTGTTGTTCCGTCACGAACTCACTGCGAGACAGAGACGTGGGAAAACTAGACAAAGGCAAATTCATTTTCACACATTTCTCGTCTTTCACGTTCTGACCGCGAGCCACGGCCCGAGTAACTGCGCATGCGCTAAACACATCTGTGAATTCCCCGTTCCCTCAGTCTGAGGAATGAGTCGCTCAACTGGCTCTGAAGTAACCAGCTCATCTAACGGCGCAGCGTCCGCCCACAAGCGAGTTCCTGATAAACCGTAACCCAAAATCACAGAGACTCCATCAATTGGCAAAGCAGGGCGCACAGCCAACTGCGTGTCACCAACAAACAGTTCGCAATCTAGAAAACACGGTATGTAATGGAGCAAACATGTTTAATCCCATTCCCAGAACTGGAACACAGGCACCAGTCTCAGACTCAGCCGAGAACGGCAACACGTCAGCTCTAATAAAAGAGTCAAACGCCCCAGTGTCTCTCAGAATCTTAACTCGAGCCTTTACCCCGCCATTTGGCAGTGACACGAATGAAAGGTAGGTATGAGACACCTACTTCAGAGGCCCGGGTGTTCTTCATGTCCTCTAAAGGACTCCGCACCGGCGAAGCCAAACCAACTCCTTTAGGAGCAGTTTGAAATATTTTTGTTTCACCCTTAAGCTGATGACAATCTGTGACAGTAGTGACAAACCCGATCATCATCCCGAACAACCGGATTTTTAAACTGACTGGTCTCCATTTGCTTAGTGACACCACCAACCCGATCACTGCGGCTCACATCTCGTCCAAAATAGCGTTTAAAACCCACAGGACCCGAATAATCCTGATGAGTCAGCTACTCGTCCGCCAACACCGCGGCCACAGAAATGTTTTTAGCTTTCTGTTCATTAATGTAGGTTGCAATGTCTTCCGGTAAGCAGTTTTTAAATTCCTCCAACATCAGATCGCGGAGCTGATCAAAGTTCTTAACATCCTGTGCAGCACACCACCGATCAAATAAAGCAGTTTTAACACGACCTAACTCAGTATAACTGATGGTTGGCTTTTTTATAGCGGTAAAATTTTGCCTATATGCCTCCGGCACGAGCTCAGAAGCTTTTTCCACTGCACTCTTCACTTTATCATAACCTAAACTGTCAGTAGGCGACAGCGAGGCATAGGCTTCCTGTGCTTTACCAGTGAACACACACTGCAGAAGCAGCGGCCAAACATCCTGAGGACACCTCAGTGTTTCTGCCACACGTTCAAACAGGATGAAATATTTATCCACATCCAATTCGGTAAACTGTGGAACCAAGAGAATACATTTGTTGATATCAAACTCTGCCCCTGCAGAACTGCCATCTTGATCGACTAAAACGTGCACTGAGTCGCGCCTCGCAGCTGCCTGCAATTCTAATTTGCGCATCTCCACTTGATGCTGCAGCTCTTTCTCTCGGAGCTCCAAACGACGCATCTCTAACTCCAATTCCATTTTGTGCACCTCACTGGTAGACGCCCCAACGTCACCCTGGGTGGTTGATTCGGGAGGTGGCAAAACGTTTTACTCAATCAATGCGACATACAGTCGCCTTCTAATAACCTCCTTTTTCTCTTGTTTAATCAGGCATCTCAAACTGAGCAGCAATGGCTACGAGATCACTTTTACGAGCAGCATGAAACTTTTCCAAAGAAGGTTTAGCTACAAAGTCGTCCAGATCAAACTCCATATTTTTAAGAAAAACCGCAATCATACTACAGGAGAAAAAACAAACTAAAGGGCAAATACAGCGTAAAGTGAAAGAGTGCGTAATGGTTCCAAAGCAATCATGTCCCCACTAAACTTTACCTGCCTGTCAGAACTCACCTGTTTAACTGATTCCTGGCTCTTCACGTGGATCGGCGGCGGGTTCATTAAGCACCAAACCAGTGAGAAATTAATCCCACGGATTGCCCCCGAGATCACTGCTTGCACAGTGAACACCAACCGCAAACCCCCACGACTCTACTAAAACAACAAACAGGTGAAGTCTAAAGCGACAGCAGCTCTTAGCCTATCAGGAGACACAATCACAGAATGAGAACCACACCGACGCACAAACCCCAAAACATTTCACTCACCTGTCTTTTAGACCAACCGACAAAACGCGCCACAGCTGCCTACAACAAACAAACTGGTTAACAAAGCCGTGTCCCATCCCAACGGTGTTGTCACTGCTCACTCCTACAAACAGAAAAAAGGTGAATGAAAACGTCACACTCAAACCAACAATTTCCCAAATTGCAAAAGTCTTGTGTTTGACGAGCCCCCATTTGTTACGGCCCGGCTCAGGAAGCCGCAACAAAAATTAGGGGGACACGGCAGCCAGTGATGTTAAGCCCATGAAAGGCGCTTATTTTTAAAAGAATTGATTTGTCTAGGAGACATCAGTCCAGGCCCCTTCAGCCTGGTCTCAGCCTGGATCTCCGGGTCGTCTGCGCGTGGTGGCTTCTGCAGTCACACCCATGAATGGACCAGCGCTCCTTATATACCATCCAGGTGATGGAAGCTCCTCCCACATTGAGGACCTTAATTGATAGTTAGTAAATCACATGACACACACAGGACTGTGATAAACAGGGCCGTCACATGGACAATTTGGGATTTTGATTTAATTTTGGAAAGGCTAATTTTCGTTAAAAGTGAGAACAGTATTTTGGAGAAGAACCGACTAGAAACATCTTTTGGGGGATAAAAGGAAATGTTCTACCTTGTGAAATTTGACAAAACGTTATAATAGGTAGCAATTCTTTGAAGACACTCGGTTAATTGATCAAATATAAAAACAGAAACAATAGTAGCGAAACTAAAGGTGTTGGATGTAGAAAAATAAACTATCATGCATAAAAGATACCTGGAACAGTGAAATGGAGAAAGAAAACTTAGCATTGAATACTAAGGATTTGTTTGAAGGTACAATGATGAATCTGTTCCATCTGAATTTTTATTTGCAGTAGTGGACTTTGATTGATGTATTTCCATATAGAAAATACTTCAAAAAGGGGAAATTGTTGAGATTATATTGAAACTTATGAAACATAGAAAACATTTTTAAGAAAGAAAGAAAAAATAAATAAAAATTTATTTTAAAATGTTTCAATATGGGAATGTTTAAATATAAATTACAAGTCAGAGTTGAAATTGAAAAATAATCTACTGACATTTAAACAGGAACAGAACAGGATGAGCAGCAAATGAATAAAATGTGTTTATTTCTCATTAAAACACATGAAATAGAACTGCAGTAAATATGCAAAAAATAACATTTGAATCCAAGATGAATTTAATAATATAGGAGATAACAGAAACAAAAAATATCCAGTGATTGAGAAAAACTGCAGTAAATTCAAAGAATCTGATGATAAATGAAAGGAAAAAATCAAGAGAGAAAAAAATCATCCTGAGATTCATTGTGAATTTTTGACTGGAAAATGATAAAACATGTTGATCCAGTTATAATCCTGGAATAATCCTGGAATAATCCTGGAATAATCCCCGGGTTGTGTAGAAAAGTTTAACCAAGACACAGATTGGATCCATGAAAATGTTTCTGAATGAAACAGACATATAGAGACAGAACTATCATTTAAGCAGTGAGATTTTCTAGCAGGATGAAAAACTTTAGACTCTTTAGACTCAAATCAGCTCAGAAACACTGAAGAACCATAAGACCAGAACCCAAATCCAGGAATCAGAGGTTCAGTGAATGTGGTGTTGAAGGTGTGGAGGAGGATCAGTGAGTCAGAGGAGACTCTGTAGAAGGACAGAATGCCAGCAGGACAGTCCACATACACTGCTACTCTGTTAGAGACAGAGGAGGAGGAGAGATGAGTTTCTATGTTATTGTGCCAGACAGAGTAACCATAACGATCAGAGTAACCATGACGATCAGAGTAACCATGACGAGAGTAACCATGACGATCAGAGCATCTCAGACTCCAGGAATGATCATTATATCCAAACCAAGAGTCTCCACTGTTTCCTTTCCTCCTGATTCTTCTGTAACTCACTGATATATTAACTTTTCCTCTCCACTGAACCTCCCAGTAACAGCGACCAGTCAGACCAGTTCTACACAGCAGCTGAGGATATATATTAAATCTGTCTGGATGATCAGGATATGACTGAAGCTCCTCCACAAATGTCACCTTCCTGTTGTCTTCAGTCAGTTTGAGTTTTCTGTTCACTGTGTTTGTGTCGATGGTGAGTTGACAGGAATCTGATGGAGAGAACAAACACAATCCAGCTGCAGTTATTGATCATTTATTGACACTTTGACTCCTGAATGAGTGATGTGACAGTTTGAAGATGGTTGAATGTGAGCTGCTTTGTTGTCATGAATCAGATGAAAAACACACTTACATCTCCATGGACCTGGAGTCAAGAATGGGCCTCCAGCAGGCTCCACCCTGAAAGGAGGAGGGGGTCAGACCATCAATCTCTTTCAGCACGTCCTCTACCAACCAGCACCACCAGGTGGCGCTGCACACATTTACAATGAGCCCAAGAAGAAGAAGCAGCATCCTGAATCCAGCAGCTGCAGTAATGGCTTGTGAAAGTAATCCTCACTCCACTGCAGAAGTTCTGGATGAACTGATCTTGTCTTTTTATCTTTCCCAGTAAATTTCTCAGAAGTTTGGATCGGAACCAGTTTCTGCTCTCATTTTTACATTTTCTACTTTTTCCTCATCATTCCGTTCAATTCTTCCTTCCTTCTGGAAAACAAGGGATTTACTTTATTCCCTGATTTCATTCATACTTTTGATCATTTTCCAGATGTCGCCCCCTGGTGGAGATAAACTGCCACATAGATGGATCTACTAAACTTCTAAATCTCTTCGCATTATAAATAGTTTTCTTCATTTTTTCGTGTGTTTTATATTTTAAGGTTTGCTTTAAATCTGAATTTATTTATTTCACTCTGAGATCTTTAAACATCCATCTGATCACCATGGAGCTGCTTTTCTTCTCCTCTTTGCTTCTGGGGGCTGATTGGTCTGAAGCTCCATCCAACATGGTTTTAATGTTTCTATCCTCAGTAAATCATCATAGGAATCTAACAGCTGAACTCCTTAGACTCCTGAATGAGTGATGTGACAGTTTGAAGAAGTTGAATCAGAATAAATTCATTATTATTTCCAGTTCCTATTTAGCTCCAGGCTCTCCTCACGTTCTTAGTTAGAAGAATTTTCCACAATCAGCTGAAATCTTCCTAAACACGAGTGTTAAATCAAGAACTGATCCGTTTCCTTCATCAACATCTTTTGTCTCTTTTCCATCATTCAAACATCATCAGTTCGTATCTCTAAATGTTCTTCTGCTCTTTCAGTTACTTTCAGTTTCTGTTTCCATCCCATTATATTCCATATGCATTAAAGTTACTACATGTTATTGATCATAATTATATCTTTCTGGATCAGTTCCTCTATTTATGTTTCTTGTTTCTTTCTTCCTGTCACTGAAACATTTAAACTGATTCTAAAATCTATATTTGCTCTCAGCCATGTCTCTTTATTACTAATTATTAGCGACTGTCAAACAAAGTCTCTGATCAAAACTTAAATCCAATCTGCAGTTATGATTTTATTTTCCTCAATATCATCAAGATCCAGAACATCAGTGGATAACAGATATTTGTGTCCAAAAGCATAAAAACCAGATTAACAGGTTTAAACAAAGATCAGAGATAAAAACATAAAAGCTTAAAGTGATCAGTAAAAACTAAACCTCCTCCATCATCACTGACTAAAGTCACCAGGTGAGCAACAGCTGATCTATAATCACTAATAACACCATGTGATCCAGCACTACATCTTACACAACAACAATAATATCTGATTTATGATGTTATTAATCTTCATATTTAACTTCCTGTCCATCAGCCAATCAGCTTCTTGTATTTCCTCAGTAGATCCATCAGTGGAAGCCCCGCCCAGCCCATGATGCTCCTGGTTTGTGAAGACAGAGAGACAAACTGATTCAACTGATTTTCTCTCTCCAACCTCTTGGTTCCACATGGAGCTATATTTGGCCCCCTGCTGCTCTGAATACCATGTTATTGTGGTTCAGTAGATGGGTTGGTTTCCCAGGTTCATTCAGAACCATGTGAAAGATTCTTCTAGTTTCTAATTGGATGTAGTTTGCAAACTTACACAGCCAAAATTACCAGCAATATTTATAATTTCACTGTAATAAATACAAGCCAGATACTGAATTAGCATAATACATTTTAATCTTCAACCTAAATGTTTCCCAGCAGACTGACTAAAGACATCTCCCTCTTCCTCCTCTATCAGATCTTCTCTGCTCCTGCAGCAGGTTCCTCCATACCTGAGAGCTTCCAGTCTCCAGTGTGGATCCTTCAGTCCAGCCGACAGCAGCTTCACTCCTGAGTCTCCTGGATGATTGTAGCTCAGGTCCAACTCTTTCAGATGGGAGGGGTTGGAGGTCAGAGCTGAGGCCAGAGAAGCACAGCCTTCCTCTGAGACCAAACAGCCTGATAAGCTGCAAACACACAATTCATCACATGATGAGAAAATGAGAACATTGAGGTAGAAACCAAGGTCTGAACTGGATATTTTCATGAGAGGAAAACTCTCAAGAAACTGGAGATTCACCTGTTAATAACATTAAAAAGTAATAAAACATTACTTCAATCTGTAGGTAATAAAAATCTGAATTTGTCATTTGTAAAATTAATGATAAAGTCTAATAACTGGTTGGAGGAAGAATCTGCAATAATGCTTCTTTGTACTCTGATGATGCAACAATCTGTCAAGTGTCCAGCGTTACACTAACAGTTAAAGCCTGATCTCCATCTTTCTACATTCCTCTCTTCTTGGTTCTTTCAGCCTGGAGTAAATGAAAACAAGCTGAGTTTATGTGTCAAGACTTAGCATGATTAGCCTCATCACAGTCAGACATCTACTGATGTCATAATCTGATACTGAAATAAAATTTACATAATATCTTATAGCAGGTAATGGACAGAAATCTGGTTTCACCAGGATTGAGAACATTTTACCTGAGAGTTTCCAGGTTGCAGTTTGGACTCTTCAGTCAGCAGAGAGAAGCTTCACTCCTGAATCCTGCAGGTTGTTGTTACTCAGGTCCAGTTCTCTGAGACTGGAGGACTGGGAGCTGAGAACTGAGGACAGAGCTTCACAGCTTCTCTCTGAGAGGTTACAGCCACTCAGTCTGAGGAGACAGGGAGGAAAATCTGTTTTTAATCCATCAAATGTTTGTGTTACTTTGCAATCAATAATATTCTTCTTGGACTGATTGAAGGTCATATTTTCTAAACTTATGATATCCTTATTTGAAACTGGTTTATTCTATAGTTGGGACTCAAGACTTGAAGAACTGAACTACAGGCAACAAGGACACTGGAGAGAGAAATATTAAAATCGACAATAAACTCCATTAATTCAGTTGCTGATGAGAGTCTGTCTCTCTTTTACTCATCACCTGCTAGCAGCAGACTAGGAAACAATGTACTGATAAATAATCAGTAAATACCAGTAGATGGTTTGGTTTCCTAGGTACATTAAGCACCAGGTGAAAGAATCCTAATGTTTTAATGGGCTGCTGTTTGCAAAGTTGTGCAGTCAATTTAATCCTGTAACAGGTTGGCCTTTTTTGGCTGGATTTTTCAGGGCAGATAGATGAGATGAGGCAGTTAGGTGGAACAGCAGGTTTATTCCTCCCAGCATCACAATCACATCACAGGTGAAAACTACAATCTTAAATAGTCCCAGCTGTGACAGACCAAACCATCTGTAAATTCATAAAATAATCCCATCTTACCCTGTTCCACTTAATTGAATAAAATACATGTTACTATAAACACATCAACTTTCTTTTTATAAATATTTTTTATGTTTTATTCTTACCCTTACTAAAACACCATAAAACAGTACACCATAAAACAATACACCCCTCTCCCATTCTTCTCAATGGTCTCTCCCAGGACCTATAACATTGTCCAGCCCCTTAGGACAGTATTTGTCCAAACATCCTGAGGACACAGAAAAGACAGATGAGTCACTCTATATTAGCACATTCCACACCTCATAAATTATTTACTTAGTTTTATCCACCAATAGCTCATTGCTCTGAGTATCAATTCTCCTCTCTTCACAGTTAACCACCTCCACTGGCCAATGAGGAGCAGCTGTGCAGAGCCCAGAACAAAGACTACACACTAATCACTAAAATACTCAATAAATACAATTAAAACTTCCTGTGTGCAAAATGTTAATCATTTATAGATCTACTTTTAAAGTGCAGTGCTAAATAAAGTGCATAGTGACAAAGTGCAAATGTTTTTTTTACAGTGCTATACAATACATTGAATAAATTAACTCAGTAATGAAGGTCTCTTCATTACAAATCCCAAACATGTTTCTGCAAAATAAGAGTATCCATTTCCATCCTTAGACTTCCCTAACACATGATATTTATGAACTAATTAGAGGTGAGCTGATTGATCGGCCGATTTCCATGAAAAAGTGTGTGATTGCTGATCACTGTTTCCTGCTGTCGATCACATTTATGATGAGCTGCCAGCTCATCTCCTCTTTCCTTCTCACTGCACAGCAACAAATCCTGTCATGTGGAACTATAACACTCTGATAGTGAATGGGGAAGTTTGTGTTGCAGCGGAAAATTACCTCGGAGGTGAAGCATGTAAAAAATACATCAAAACAACAAATCAAAAATGACATAACATTTTAAGCACTTGATGGAGTTTGGCTACATTGAGGCTCAATGCAGGAACAAAATGACATCCTGAGCGACCAGACAGCAGGTAAAGCAGCTCAACTACCAACAGTCACCTGGATCAGCATCACGGTCAGAAAGCTGAACAAATAACCAGAAAAATAATTCAAGTTTTCAAGCTGGTGGTGAAAGACACTGGTTCTGCTCTTGCTGTTGAACCTTCACTATTCATTACTGGTAGTAATATTTCATAAACATAGCGTTCTTCCCACCATTCGCTCTGAACCAGCAGCTCCCGGAGGAGAAAGGCTGCTGCCAGTCATTTTTACAATGTCAATTAGTCCCCCAGAAATGATAAAACCCCAGGGATTATCATTAATCAATAAAATCCCCAAGGGCCGAACTTGAAAACTGGACGTTATGCTGCCAACAATTAACTTTCATCAACAACTCAGAGGCAGAAGTCAGAGCTCCGTGCAACTCAAATGATGTTCTGGCGGGAACCAGGTGCACGGGAAAAAAATAATAATTATGTTTTATAAGAGGCAGGAACATTTTTCTTGAGGAATTTTAATACTCCAATCATTAGCGGAATCATTTCAGCCCTATATTTTACACCTATTTATGTTCATGGTATAATCCTCCAATTTTAAAGGACAGAATGACAGGAAACAAGAAAACTGGAAGGAGAATTATACAATTCCATAAGGAACTAAGTGAATCAATTTTAGCATTAAAAGGAGTTTTTTTACTACTTGAATATGTAACATTATGTCCAGATGCTCAAGGAAATTTGTCTCCCAGAGAGACTTTGAAGACACAATGCACTGATACATAAATTGAAACATGAATATATGTTTACCTCAACAATAGCAGATTTATATCAACATAACTACATTAACATTCTGTGTCCTTACAGAGCTTTGTTGGAGGCTTTAACCACTGGCAGCAGCCTCAGAAGAACCTCCTCTGAAGCAGAGTATTTCTTCAGGTCAAACACATCCAGATCTTTTCCTGATGACACTAAGATGAAACCCAGAGCTGACCACTGAGCAGGAGACAGTTTATCTGTGGAGAGACTTCCTGAACTCAGAGACTGTTGGATCTCCTCCACTAGAGAACGATCATTCAGTTTCATTCAGACAGTGGAACAGATTGATGCTTTTCTCTGCAGACACATTCTCACTGATCTTCTTCTTGATGTACTGAACTGTTTCCTGATTGGTCTGTGAGATACTTCCTGTCTTTGTCAGCAGACCTTGTAGGAGTCTCTGATTGGTCTGCAGTGAAAGTCCCAGGAGGAAGCGGAGGAACAAGTCCAGGTGTCCATTTGGACTCTGTAAGGCCTGGTCAACAGCTCTCTGATGGAGAGACTTTAGTTTAGGTTTGTTAAATAATGAAGATTTAGATGTTTGTTTCTCTTCCATCAGGTTGACCCCAGAGTTGATGAAGGTCAGATGAACATGAAGAGCAGCCAGAAACTCCTGAACACTCAGATGGACGAAGCAGAACACCTTGTCCTGGTACAGACCTCTCTCCTCTTTAAAGATCTGTGTGAACACTCCTGAGTACACTGAGGCTGCTCTGATATTGATGCTACACTCTCTCAGGTCTGATTCATAGAAGATCAGGTTTCCTTTCTGCAGCTGATCAAAAGCCAGTTTTCCCAGAGACTTAATCATCTTCCTGCTCTTTGTACTCCAGTGTGGATCTGTTTCATCTCCTCCATCATACTTGACCTTCTTCACTTTGGTCTGAACCACCAGGAAGTGGATGTACATCTCAGTCAGGGTTCTGGGCAGCTCTCCTCCCTCTCTGGTCTTCAACACATCCTCCAGAACTGTAGCAGTGATCCAGCAGAAGACTGGGATGTGGCACATGATGTGGAGGCTTCGTGATGTCTTCATGTGGGAGATGATCCTGCTGGCCTGTTTCTTCTCTGAATCTCTTCCTGAAGTACTCCTCCTTCTGTGGGTCATTGAACCCTCTGACCTCTGTCACCATGCCAACACAATGAGGAGGGATCTGATTGGCTGCTGCAGGTCGTGTGGTTATCCAGAGAGAGCAGAGGGAAGCAGTTTCCCCCTGATGAGGTTTGTCAGCAGAACATCCACTGAGGTGGACTCTGTAGCATCAGTCAGGATCTCCTTGTTGTGGAAGTCCAGTGGAAGTCGACTCTCATCCAAGCCATCAAAGATGAACAGAACCTGGAAGTGTTCAAAGCTGCAGATTTCTTTGGTTTCAGTAAAGAAGTGATGAACAAGTTCCACCAAGCTGAACTTTTCTCTTTCAGCACATTCAGCTCTCTGAACGTGAATGGAAATATGAACTGGATGTTTGGTGGGCTTTGTCTTCAGCCCAGTCCAGAGTGAACTTCTGTGTTAGGACTGTTTTCCCAATGCCAGCCACTCCCTTTGTCATCACTGTTCTGATTGGTTGATCTCTTCCAGGTGGGACTTTAAAGATGTCTTCGTGTCTGATCGTTGTTTCTGGTCTGTGTGGTTTCCTGGATGCTGTTTCAATCTGTCTGACCTCATGTTCATCATTGACCTCTCCAGTCCCTCCCTCTGTGATGTAGAGCTCTGTGTAGATCTGGTTCAGAAGGGTTGGACTTCCTGCTTTAGCAATTCCCTCAAACACAGACTGGAACTTCTTCTTCAGACCAGATTTAAGTTGATGACAAACTGGAGCAAAAAGTCCTTAATTAACACAATAATGAAAATCAGATATGAAAGTAAATCCTTTTTTGAAATTGATTACATCACTTCTCAAGATGTTTTAGATAAATGTGATTCCATCTTTTGACAATTCAGCAAATGTATTATTTATCCATCAGGCTAAATCTCTTTAGAAATCCTCTTACTGCTCTGCAGATGGTCAGCCAGCTTTTCCTGCTTCATCCTCCTCAGGAAGTTCAGTGTGATCTTCATCACTGCCTCTCTGCTACTCCTCTTCTGTTCTTCATCATCACCTTCCAACACCTCATCATCTCTCTGACTCTCTGAATGTTCTGGGTAATCTGGACTCAGAACTTTCTGGATCTTCTTCAGTTCTTTCTTCACAAAAGTAACAATGTTGTCCTCCAGCAGCTGGAACAGAATAATAGATGAAGGAAACATCAGAGTGAAATCATGGAGCCAAACACCAGATGGATGTTGGACAGACTGACAGTCCTCTGGTCTACAAAGTGCAGCATGAAGGTGACTTTGAACAGAACTCATGGAAAAGTATTTGTTGTTCATATACAGACCATAAATATGGAGTCCAACTGTGTTTGATGCTGCTGGGCAGATGGACCCCTGGGACCTCTGAGCTCTGCTGGTCCACTCTGTGGAGGAACCAGGAACAATTAGGAAGTCAGGAATATTCATCCAACAGTAAACAGATTTTTTCACCAAAAGTTTCACAATAATCCCTTGAAGCAGAAAAATTGATTATCACAGAAACATAATACAAAGACATTAGAAATAGGAAGATGAAATACAAAGATGAAGTAAAAAAACAACAACAGAATCACCCAATAGACATTCTAAAAAATTGGTGCTGAACTTGGGCTTCAAACAGTCCAAACTGTCAGCAGATCTGATGCTGGTGGAGACAGTTTCCCAGAGCTTGGGGACAGTGGAAGTGAAGGCTCTGTCCACACAGGTCTTCAGTGTGGGACATCCATCAGGTTCTGATGACTAGATCTGAGGTGATGTGGACATGGAGGAGGTCTGAAATATGTGGGTGTGTCCATGTGGGATCCAGTGGCGGAGCTAGACTTTTTTCCAAGGGGTGGCCAAAGGGTGAGCAAGGCTTTATCAGAAGGGTCCATATACAAATGATGAACGAAAGGAAACAAATATTTTCTCACACACACTCAAATTAAAATGGTTTATTTAACTAAGATTTGCCAAGACCAAACAAGACGTTAAACGGCTCTATGGAACAGTGAACATGTAAATGTAAACACAGAGCCCAGAATATAACCAAAAACAAATTCTCAAAAATAAATAAATAAATAAATAAACTGGTGCTTCTGGTGTGCAATAGGTTGTGCTGGGTGGGGCAGTTCAGTGCCATTTCCTTCTGCTTCACTGTCTTCCTCCCCAGAGTCTGACTCTGAATCTGTATCACCCTCATCTCTCTCTGGAACTTAATTGTGAAATGCATAAACAGACTCAAAATGCAAAAAGCATCATGCTAACCTTTAGAATTAGGCTTATTGGATTTTAATACTTAATAACTCTCTGTCACAGCCTCTAACCCGCTGGTGATAGACTTGGGCCTGGAGTCTCCTGGCTGGATTCTCCAGGTTGGTCACTGCTGCAGGGTTCTGTCTGGTCCTGGTCACTGCTGCAGGGTTCTGTCTGGTCCTTGTCACTGCTGCAGGGTTCTGTCTGGTCCTTGTCACTGCTGCAGGGTTCTGTCTGGTCCTGGTCACTGCTGCAGGGTTCTGTCTGGTCCTTGTCACTGCTGCAGGGTTCTGTCTGGTCCTGGTCACTGCTGCAGGATTCTGTCTGGTCCTGGTCACTGCTGCAGGGTTCTGTCTGGTCCTGGTCACTGCTGCAGGGTTCTGTCTGGTCCTGGTCACTGCTGCAGGGTTCTGTCTGGTCCTTGTCACTGCTGCAGGGTTCTGTCTGGTCCTGGTCACTGCTGCAGGGTTCTGTCTGGTCCTGGTCACTGCTGCAGGGTTCTGTCTGGTCCTGGTCACTGCTGCAGGGTTCTGTCTGGTCCTGGTCACTGCTGCAGGGTTCTGTCTCGTCCTGGTCACTGCTGCAGGGTTCTGTCTGGTCCTGGTCACTGCTGCAGGGTTCTGTCTCGTCCTTGTCACTGCTGCAGGGTTCTGTCTGGTCCTGGTCACTGCTGCAGGGTTCTGTCTGGTCCTGGTCACTGCTGCAGGGTTCTGTCTGGTCCTGGTTTTTGCCTCTTTAAGAAGAACTGGGAGATATTCCCTTTTCTCTTCATTTTGGCTCTACACAAAATAAGAGCCTGGTATTTAGACTCCATGACTGTTTGGCAGAGACAACACTATTTTAACTTTTATTTAAACTAGTTTTTAGTTTTCTGTACCCAGCTGAAATAACACTAAATTAAAAATAGATTAATTAAAATTAATTAATATAACTAGTTAGGTTATAATTCAAAGCTTTCATATGACATAGCCTACTTATATTTCAGTCATTATAAAACTTAATGGTTTTTCACATATTCTTACCAAACACATTTCAAGCAAGAGCTGGGAGATAGAAAACATTACAGGGCAGCATGTCACTAAAACATGTTAAAAGAATCTGTCTAAAACACGATCTATCAGCATTAGCATGGCTAATATAATAAAAGAGGCACTATGCAGCGGTACACAACCATTTTTTTTTTCTTTTTATAAATGTATGAGAAGTGCCGCCTCTCATTAGGAAGGTAACAGCGGTTACCGCTGAGCGGTAAAATGTTGTAAATACCTGCAAAACTCCTCGACGGTGTAACTCTGAAGCTGTTGATGTGTTTTGGATCAAGCGGGAACCACATGTCAGTTTAACCAATGAACAGCGTCGGGCATCGGGCTGCCTTCAGGGACAGTCGGAAATTACAGTTTTCCTGGCAAATCTTTGCCGATCTCATAAGTATTATATTTTAAAATGAGCATTTCCAGTGGGGTGGCAGTAGGAGTAGGGCTCTGTTGGGGGTGGCAAGTGCCACCCCGGCCACCCCTCTGGCTCCGCCACAGGTGGGATCCTCTCCTGGATGTTATAGAGGGGATTTAAAATGGATCCTGTAGATCCCTGGAAGCCAGTGAGCTCACATTGTATCTGTCCTCACAGAGACAATCAGAAGGTAAAGGTCCATGAAGTGATATCTGGATGTGAGCAGTGAACCAGGTGATCTAAGTAGTTGTAAAGATTTAATGTTCCTGCTGATCCCATTAAGAACCAGCAGAACCTCTGATGGTCCACATCAGTTCAGTTTGGTTGAGTTCCAGCAGATCTCACCAACCACATCATGAAGCTTTCCTTCCCTGCTGAACTGCTCTCACAATGCACACAGGAACCAAGTCCTGATGGACCAGAATGGCTTTACCAGGTATTTCCCAGTGGAAATGTGATCCACTGTTAGTCTGACATGGAGCCAGGAAGCAACAGAACATCATCATCAACATCCAGAGATAAAGATATGAAGGTGTTTTCATGAGAACAGAGCAGCTGATTTCTGTAGATAATGGATCAAACCTCTGGAAATATAACTGGAAACATCTGAGTTCTTACTGGTTCAGATTCCAGAGTTACAGCAGTTAGATACAGCTCACCTCTCTGATGATGGAGATCCAGGGGATTTAAAGTTGATGGGATTATCCATTGATATGTCGCTCTTAAAGGACACACAGCTGGGTTCTGGTTCTGGTTCGGGTTTGAGTCTCTGATGGATCCTGACAGAAAAGCTCTCATTAGAAACTTTTTGTCTTTTGCCTTTAAGATAATTTTTTATGTGACTGTAAACCAAAAACAGAACCAGTCCGATCATCAACCTGACGTTCTAAATGATTCCTATCAGAACCGGTCCAATCCTCCAACATGTTCCTGATCATTGATCCTCCTGAATAATGTCCAGCCTTCTTTAAAGAGCAGAAAGATTTGTTTCTGAGACCAACATGTTGGTTTAAATGACTGAGAGAACAGTTTGGTGATCTTAGTGTTGAGCTCTGACATGGAGCAGAACCAGGAATCATTTCCACTCTGACCATCCAAGGAGGATCTGATGGAGCTTCAATCAGAACCAGATGGTCCATTAGAGACACTGAAGCCCACTGCTCAATCAGATCCACTAAATATTTAGTTTGACTGTAGAAATGGTTGATAATCTGCCATGTTGGATGATGTTTGAACTTCAGAGGTGGAATCATAAAAATAATTTATAGAAAATGTTTTATTTCAGAATGAATCTGTCTTTTGTCAGATTTTAGAGAAAGATGCAAATATCAACCTAGAAATAAAATTAATTTCTATTTGTTCTAGTGTTAATATTAATATCAGACAAAATAAATTAATGTTTCATTTGTAAAAATTAGGCTTAAACAAAACAGAATAAAACTGTTAAATGTTTCTGGTCCAAATGTCATGTCAACATAATAGTTTATAAGAGTGAGTCCTGACTGAGGATTTATAAGATTCTTTCTGTATGGAGTCAATAACTGTCCAATGAATGATGGTTAAATTGATGTCAGGTAAACATCAGATCAGTTTTAGAGATTCTGTTAACTAGTGAAGCTCTGGGTAGAGACTGTGGATCCAAACGGACCTGTTTGATTTTTATACAAAGGATCCAGTTGAACTTTATTGTGTTCATAGTAACATGTTCATTAATTGGAACATGTTTTCATGGAGACATCATACGTATTACATCTTTGACGTATGAAAAGAAAAATAACCTGAAATTCAGTCCAATGTTTTCATGACAACAGAACCCAACAGAACTTATCATCACAATAACAGATATAAACAGAAGTTACAGCAGTTAGAAACAGCTCACCTCTCTGATGGTGGAGATCCAGGAGATTTAAAGTTAATGATAAAATCCTTTGACCTGTCGCTCTTAAAGGACACACAGCTGGGTTCTGGTTCTGGTTCTGGTTTGAGTCTCCGATGGATCCTGACAGAAACATGATGATTAAAACTTAATCAGCAAAGAGGAGCAGCAGCAGCTTCATCACCACGTCTGTTCTGGCCTGATATAGTGAACGCTGTGTGAAAAGGGCTGTGGACAGTTAGAGATGGTGACCTCACCTCTGACCTTTGCTCTGGCTCTCATCTTCCCCACACAGAGTGGTTTTAGAGGGAGGGACTCCCTCCTCTCTGTCCTCACACTGATCCATGCTGCTGAATCCACATCAGCTCACACACACTTTCTAGCTTCACCTGCAGAGGAAACACACATCATTCATCTGCACATCAACTCTGATCATCCTTTACATCATTAGTGCTGGAAAAAGATCAGCTGCTCCTCCTCTGATTGGCTCTTCTTCTCTGCTTCATATCAGTGTCAGGTGAATGCAGTCAGACAGCAGAGAGGCAGAGGAAGCTGCCATCAGCTGCTGCACTTCTACTATCAGTCCACTAGATGGAGACATGGAGCAACATTTACATTCACTGATTCAACCTGAACAGGAAGGATTTTAGTTAATTATTAAACTCTACAAGTGGATTAAATGCAATTAAGTTGAAGTATTAAGTAATTTGACTGAATTAAACACATCTTACTATAGCAGCATTTGTCCTACTTCCTTTTGAATGAACGTAGAACAAACTTGTTGTTTTGTCTTTAATGGTGGAGACCAGAGTTTGATGTAATGGGAAAAAGTCATGAATCAATTTGTTCAGACCAGAACAAAAACATCAAATGTTCATCGTATTTGATTCTAGTTCATTAATAATCCTGTAGATTAACCTTAAAACAACAGAGATTAAAGTTTGATCTGAAATTAAAGGTGAACATTTTCTCCAAACATCAGAGAGAAAAATAACAAACTGGCTGTAAAGTTTCTGAAGACAAATTTCATGTAGAAAACAAAACAAACTTACAGTTTCTTCAGACGATCCAAAGAGTTGAACAAGAATATGTGATCAACAAACTGAGACCCAACAGAACCAGACTGGTTCCAAACCTTAACAGGTGAGTTTAATCAGAAACTATTCTGAGTAGAAATGAGGCTAAACTGGTTTGACTGGTTTACTGAGAACTGTCAGATAAAAGTTTATCTGATGACGTCTGAAGACATAAAATCTACTCATAACTCTCAGTTTGAACACAAATGTTCTGCTGCTGTTATTCTGCTGATCCAGGTTCTGTTCAGCTCCAATGGAACCAGAACCTGTTTTAACTTGGAACCAACTGGACTCTTCAATGGTGGAGAAACTACAACCTGAATGACGTCTGATTATTGATTATTGATGAAGGGTTTTTAAATGATCCAAATATGACTGATAAAAAGTTATCAGAACCAGAACCTGTTGAGTTGGCAGCTTGTTGGATGTTTGGGAGGAGAACCTGAACATTCAACTTCCAGGTTTTACAGGAGGTTCTGGATTCTGACTCAGGAACCTGAACAATGAAAGTTGAAACCAGTGACTCCTTGAAAATGGGATGTTTGGATCTGAATAAGCAGTGAACATGTTCTCTAAACATCAGAGAGCAAAAACTAGCAGGAAAGTTCCTAAACTCAAAGTTCAAGAAGGATAAAAAAATAAAACTTACTGTTTGTTCAATCGATCCAAATGATTGATGAAGAAAATCTGAGCAACAATCAGACTGGAAACACCTTAAACATGAATTCAAACTGAAAGAAAATGTAACAGATGTTGCAGAACTTCTTACCTGATTTGTAGTTTCTTCTGTCAGAGCCAAGCTCCGCCCCTTTCTGTTTGCTGCAGCGAGGCGAGAGGTCTCACTCTGAACAATATCTCTTGTATCTAATCAGATGCTCTGTGCCAGAATTCTAGTATTTTAATATATTTATTGTTTTGTCTTAAAACGTTACATTTTCATAACATTTTATATTTTGTTTGTGTCAAATGAAAACCTGCTAATTGTTTTTTTTTGTTGTTTTTTTTTAAATTGATTGTTCAATTACTTTGCTTTACTTTTTACATTTTGTTGCCGTTGCTGAGCCAATGCAATGCAAAACAAAGTAAGTGACAGTAAATAAATTTCTATTTGAAATAATTACATCTACAGACTTCAATTTTTTTTCTGCTGTACTAAAAAAATCACAGTTTATTTTGACAGGTAATTGTCAGTTACATCAAGTACAAATAAAAACGGATCTTTGGAGTTTAAAAACAGTATTTTTAAATCATTAGTACAACAGATGTATTGCAACGTTTTAAAGAAAGTCATTTCTTCCAATCTAGTGAAAGTAAAGTCTTTTATCTCATAATTATGGCTCAATCGGCTAAATCACTATTATGACTCATAATAGCAAAGTTTTAGTGGAGATGTGGAACTGGGATACAAGTTTTGTTTTTTTCAATCAAATGGGATCCATAAATTTTAAACAGTTGCAGAAAAAACAAGACACTGTAAAGAAGCATCAAACGTCTGTTGTGTGGTGAATAAAAACCATATTCATGTGGAGGAAGTGAAGGTTGTCTGTTTCTGGTGAACTCTGAAGAACCTTAGATAATATCAGTTAAAACATTTAATTTCCATTAGGGATAAAAACGTTATTTCTATTGAATTTGTGTCAATTAATCTCAGTATAAACTATAAAATGTCCTTCCTGCAGGCATGTTGGATCAGACACGTCTCCATTTAAACAATTTCCAGAAATAATCTCAAACTGAAACAACAAGTAAACTTTTTTATTCTTCCTGTATTTTTTTCTGCTTACATTTTTTTCTACTAGCAGCATTAAAACAAAGAGACAGAAATAGAAAGAGAAACTTTATTAAAGCATAAATTTGACTTATTTTTTGCTTCCTCAGAGGTTTTCAGGTCTTCAAGTCTTCAGGTCTTCAGGTCTTCAGGTCTTCAGGTCTTCAGGTTTTCTGGTTTTCAGGTCTTCAGGTCTTCAGGTTTTCAGGTCTTCAGGTTTTCAGGTCTTCAGGTTTTCAGGTCTTCAGGTTTTCAGGTCTTCAGGTTTTCAGGTCTTCAGGTTTTCTGGTTTTCAGGTCTTCAGGTTTTAAGGTTTTCAGGTTTTCAGGTCTTCAGGTTTTCAGTTCTTCAGGTTCTCAGGTTTTCAGGTTTTCAGGTCTTCAGGTCTTCAGGTCTTCAGGTCTTCAGGTTTTCTGGTTTTCAGGTCTTCAGGTCTTCAGGTCTTCAGGTCTTCAGGTTTTCAGGTTTTCAGGTCTTCAGGTTTTCAGGTCTTCAGGTTTTCAGTACGGTCCGCACAAAGCCAGCAGGACTTTCTGATAATGTCCTTTGGTGTCGTTCTGTTAAAACAAAAATAAAAAATCATTATTGATGTGGTTTGAAACGTAAACATAGAAACAGTTTGGGAAACGTATTTTACCACGATGTCCTCATGGAGGGTTCTGTCAAACATTGCCCGGTACTCCTCTACGACCTTCTGCAGGTCGACCTCGGAGCGGCTCACCAGGATCCGGATCAGAGTGTGATCCCTGGTACCGTGGCCCTGGTAAGGCACAAAATGGACCACATGAGGTTTGAGTTGGACATTTTGATTCCTTTTCATGGATCTTAGTTTGGTTAAATTATTATGTTATGATAATGTAACAAAAACTGTATGTTGCATTAAAAACTGTCAACAAACTTAGAAATATAGTTTGCCAAAAGGTCCTTTCTACACTGCAAAAACTCAAAATCTCACCAAGTGGTTTTGGTTTAGTTTGTAGTGCAAATGTCTTGAAACACTTTAAATAAGACAAAACAATATCTTGCTCAAAAATAAAGATATAGGAGCTTGTCTTAAGTCAATAATTTCTTAATATTGATTTTTAAAGTTGTGGTTTCACTGTCAGATTATTTTACATACAACATACATCATGTTATAAATGAATTTCTTGTCAAAAGATTAAAATTTTCAACTTTCTATTGTCCTATTTTTTTCTAGAAAATGTCTGAGATAAATATATATAACGTCAGTTTTTTCCAACAAATGTCATAATGATCAAATTCAGAAATTTTCTGCAACATTTCTGAGATTAAATTAAACATTTCTGAACTATTTCTAGCAAATTTTAAACTTTTCAGCCTCAGAAGTTTATCATTTTAGATGAATCTTAAAATTTAAATTTTTCTTGCATATTTTGAACTTTATAAACTCAGAAATGTCAAAGGATTTTCTAGCAGTTTTCTGAGATTAAAGTCAAAATTTGAGATTTTCCAGCAAATATTTGACATTTCAATCAGAAATTTCAACTTTTTTTTCAGAACATTCCTGAGATTATAAAACTTTGAGCTTTTTTAGCATTAGTGTTCTCTTCCTTTTTCTATCTCCAGTGTTATTAATACGGCATCATAAAAAACAATTTTTTTTACACATCTGGAATTTAATTACAAACAGACAAAACCAATTTTATGTTAAGACGGCTTTCCATATGACTCCAAACTAAGGAGTTTATTAAAACATGGTAAAATATGAACACTGTAGTCGTAATAATCCAGAGTAATCGCTATTTTAACCATGTTATTAGTGGGATTAGGAGCAGCAGACGCGTTCACTCACCTTCATGGCCCGATTGAGTTTCTCAGCAAAGAAAGCCGGTGTGTTCCAGGCGCATTTCACTGGACATGAAATAGGAAACGGAAAATAAAAACTCTGTCACAGACAAAAATAACAGAGTCCAGATGTTTCTGCGTCTCCCAGCTGTGGAGCTTCAGGGTTCAGCTCAACCAGAAACTTTTCAAGATGAACAAAAAGGTGAGAAACATTTAAACCAGCTGGATTCTGATGGACTCAAACCAAACAAAAAATAAACAATTTTCTGTTCAGTTTGGGATCCGAGTCTAAGAGTAAAACAACATATCAGGGCCATTGCAGATAAAAAAAAAAATAGCAAATTTCTGCCAAAAAAATCTTTTATAAACATTTTTGAGCTCCAAAACTGTATAGAAAAAAACCCTAAATTTTAAGATTAATTCCAAAACGTTTCTACTAAAAAATGCAGAAATTTTAGATTTCAAACTTTTTAAATTAATTTCAGAACACTTTGAGAAATGCTCAGTTTAGACTATAGTCTGAAAACTTGAAAAAATAAAAAAGTCAAACACTCAAAAATGTAAAAATGTTCTGAGAAGTCAAAAATTTGATTTGGATGTAAATGTGGAAATTATTGGATTTATAAGTGCTGCCACATCTAGAACCACCACTAGAGGGAGCAATTCATCGTATTTATTTTTCATATTCAACAAGTGAGACATAAAATTCTAATATTCTGAATATTTAAAATGTTAAGTTTTCTTTAGAAATGAATATATTTTGCATATTTCAGAGCATTAATAACTAATCATGTTATTAGTTGGGAGATTGATGAGTTTTGGTGACAGGCCTTCCCACCGATGTCGATGAGGCAATCCTCGATGTCTCCCTTCAGCTCCAACTGCAGGGCTTTAGGCAGCGTCAGGTCGCTGATGGCAGCATAATGCTGGAACGCTGGCAGGAAACAAAAACACAACTTTCATTTCAACTAATGACCTGAATATATGTTACTGCTTTTAAATACATTCCTGCTGTAAAGCAGAAGATATTGTATCCATGAGGAAAAACAGTAGAATACATGGTGGAAGTTGACTTATATTTGTGTTTTTTTCTTGAAAACCTGAGAGTAAATGTTGAATTAGATTACACTTACCATATGGAAGAAGATTATGGCCACTAAAATATCGTGTTCAATCTAATCTAATCTCAAAATGTTGGCTTTTCCTCTGAAATCTGACTTTTTTTTCTAAATATAGAATCCTACCACTAATCTCAAAATTCTAATTAATCTAAAAACTTTTGGCTTTTCCTCAGAATTATGAAAAATGTTTCTGAAAATGTCAAAAATTCTACCTTTAGACTCACAATCCTAATTTTAATCTCAAAATTTCTGTTTTTCCTCATATGTTAATTTTTTCTTTGAGTCCAGATTTTTTTGGGGAAAAAAACAGAATTCAATTTTTTTTGATTTATCAGAATTTCAATTTTAATCTCAGAATTCAAAATTTTCCCAGAATTCAGACTGTCAAAAAAACTAAAACTCAGACTTTTTGAAAATATTAATTTACACTTTTTACACTTTTTTCCATGAAAATATCAGAATCCTAAATTTAATCTCAGAAAACTTCCCCCCCTAGTGGCCTGGATGTTTCCTGTCTGATTAAAACTCAACATCGTCTCAAATTCTTGTGACATAACTTGTTCAGGTCATTGAATATTTCTCAGCCAGTCTTCTGTTTGGCGCCCAGGTGTGACCCGGTCACCTGTCAGTGCGACTCCACCTGTTTGTCCAGGTGTAACGTCACTTTGGAGTGAAACTCAACAATTGACACGTTTCTGTGACTCACTTTTAGAAAGCTGCGGGCCGCTGCGCGTGGTCAGGATGTTGATGAAGGTCGACACGTTTGCTTTTCCGATGCCTTCACCAGCTTCAAACAAAATCTGGACAAGAAAACAGAAAAATGAAATGAGGACATTTAGTCGCCTGATAAAAGCAGAAATACTTAAATCTCAAAATCTCAACTTCAACACGAGAACTTATGGTTTTTTCATACTTGTACACAAATCAAAATAAAAAACATAAAGAAAAATCACTAAATACAGAAAGCTGAATGCCTCAGATTTGCGTTTCTTGATTTAATTTCTACCTTGGCGTCCTTTCTGGCCTGCTCCATGTCCACCACAGTGTTCTGGTCTCTCTTGGTGTTCAGCATGGCCAGCAGCGCCGCGGTGAAGTCACCGCTGGTCTCATCCTTAATCACCTGCTCCAGCTCCTTCTGGTACTCTGACCACAAGATTCAGCTCAAAACCTTCAACTTTTAAACTGAACAAATGGATTCAGGAATAACAAAGAGAAAATAAGTGGACAGTCTGGACCAATGAGAAAGAAACAGGAACAAAATGGCTGCTGGCGGGATTGACCTGCATGAGCTGGAGCTTCATCACTGCAAAAACTTAAGTATTTCTGGCCGAGTTTCTAGTGTAAATATTTTATTACACTTGAAATAGAACAAAAATATCTTACAATTCACAAATTCAGCAAAATATATGAATTTGGTTTTAGTAAACAATTCCTTAATATTGATTTTAAATAAGTTCCAGTTTAACTGACAGATTATTTCACTTACAAACGAACAATTTTTCTCCATGCAAGTAAAATTATTTGTTGCTAAAAAGTGAATTGCAAGTTACTTTGCTGTATGTCGAGTGTACTAAGGTATTTGCAGTATAAATTAGAGCAAAATTACTTGATCAGATTTTGTGTGTTTGAAGTATTTTGATCTCATATTATTATGCAGTAAACAAAGAGTTCTGCTGAAATCTATAGACGAATGCAGTCGGTGTTTAAACGGATCAATAAAAGACTCAAACTGTTGAAGTGACTGTGAGAGAAAGAACATGCAGCAACAAACACATAGATAATCTACATTAGATGAGCTAATTTTGCTCCATCATAAGAACTACAGTAAATATCACAGATATTTTATCTTAATTGAGTTCTGAAGTCGTTCTAATGAGCTTTTATTGTTTATAAGTTATAAAGGAACAAAACGAGAGCTACTTCCTGGTTTCTGGCTTGTTTACTGATGTCACAGCAACCGCCTGCAGGTGTGACGTCACATGAGAACAGGTGTGACGTCACATGAGAACAGGTGTGACGTCACATGAGAACAGGTGTGACGTCACATGAGAACAGGTGTGACATCACATGAGAACAGGTGTGACGTCACATGAGAACAGGTGAGACGTCACATGAGAACAGGTGTGACGTCACATGAGAACAGGTGTGACATCACATGAGAACAGGTGTGACATCACATGAGAACAGGTGTGACGTCACATGAGAACAGGTGTGAACTGAGAGTCTGGTATAAAAACCTTGTTTGAAGACTTTCTTTATTTCCTGAATTTCTGCGTAGGATCTGGTGGCCAGAACCTCGACCAGGACGTCCTCGTCTGTCCCCAGACCCTGTGGCAACAGACGGGGAGACGACATTTATCAGCAACGCACGGCAACGTTGATCCTAAAGCACAGGGGGGTCCAAAGTGAGGCCCGCGGGCCACATGTGGCCCCTGGGCTGAGTCTGTGTGGCCCCCTGGCAACAATTCAGAAATGAAACAAGATCGTCCTGCCAGCGCATGATGGTTGATACAGATGGAGAATTTTTGTTTCACATAAATTTAAAAAATTACTTGTTATAAGTGAAATGATCTGCCAATAGGACTAAAACTGTTTCATCAATACTAAGGAATTATTTTCTTTAAAACAAGATCCTACTTTGCTGAGAAGTTCTCAAATATCTTAGTTAAAGTGAACTACAATATTTGCATGAGAATCTAGACCAAAGTTACTTGGTAAGGTTTTATATTTTTGCAGCATAAACAGGACAAAAAAGAGACAGAACCATCATTTAAACTAAATTCCCTCCAAAAGGTAAAAGGCACCAAATGTTGGACCAAAAGTAAAGACAAATTATCCTGAGAACTTCTTCTACATAATCCCTACTTCTAGATAATCTATGTGAATTCATTTTAAATATTAATATTTAATACAAAGGTGCATCTTTTTATGTTAATAATTATGGATAGTGACATTTTAAACTCGTTTTATTTGCACTGCAGATACAAATGATTGAGTATTTTTCATCTTGCTGACAGTTAGGATTGTAAATCTGAGCCGGTTTACCTTGGTGGCTCTCCTGAGCAGGAAGGCATCGAATGAGCTGGAGGCATCAGCAGAGCCAGAACCACGTCCTCCAAATCGGACCTGAGGACCGGCTTCAGGGATCCAACCAGATTCTGGAGAAAATGACAACATCAAAAGTTATTTCATCACTTTTGAACCTGAATTACTTAAATAAACTTAATGGTGAAGTTACTGAGATGTTCCTGTAGTTTCATTAAAAATCCCATTAATAGAATTTAAACATTAATCAAAAATATTTGTTTCCACTATAGAAAATGAAGCTAAACAAAAATATTAGATATTCCACCAAATCTACAGAAATTAAAGTGCCTCTATTTATTAATGTATTTATGTAATATGTTATTGTGAGACATTGTTAATAAACCTGTAGTAGCTCTAATTACATAACATTGCATTTTATTGTAGTATTCAATGATATAAAATAAGAAAGATCAAAAATCTTACTGAACTTTATTATTGTTCAGTTAAACCCACATTTAATTAAATTTAATTTATATTATATTTATAATAAAAAAAAGTCTTTGCAGCCATTTTAAGTTATTTAAAACTGTAATCTCTCTGCTCTGTCCGCCATTTTTACATCTTTTGCATCTTTGTGCAGCAACAACTTACTTTTCCAGAGGACGATTCGTAAACGGCTTTAATTTCTGCCTCTGCTCGTTGTTCCTCTTCACCAGAATGGCAACGATCACATCCACATCCACCTCTAGACAGAAAAAAATACAACTATTACTAAAAATGGTCATTTCTCCAAAGCTAAAGCCTCAATGAAAACCAAAAATGACCTGAAATGGTAAAGGTTTTCAGTCATTTATCAAAATTAAAACATGCATTTGACAGAAACAAGAACATTTCTGGTCACACACTTTTACTTTGGATGGCGCTCTGAAGGGTCGATGCATCACTGCTGGCACTGAAGTTTGGATACGGAGTCACCGTCCCGTAGAACTTTGGTTTGGCTTCCTCCTTCACCTTCATAACCCACCAAACTGAGATTATTACCAAAACAATAAATACTGCTGAAAACATAAGAAGGCTCCAGGAAATGATAACGGACATGTTTGATTTACAGCAGGGGTCCCCAAAGTGGATCCTCGAGGGCCGGCATTCTGCAGGTTTAGTTCTCCCCCTAGTGGTACAAACAACCTTCTCAGCATGTCAGTGTTTTTCTCAGACCTTCTGATGAGCCACAATTTGATCCAGGCGTTTTAAACCAGGGAGAAAAGTAAAACATGCAGGATGTCGGTCCTCGAGAACTTCTTGAGGATCCACTTTGGGGATCCACTTTGGGGACCCACTTTAGGAATCCACTTTGGGGATCCACTTTAGGGACCCACTTTGGGGACCCACTTTAGGAATCCACTTTGGGGATCCACTTTAGGTCCAAAGATGAATCTCGGCAAAGATTGCCACTGATTTGTTACAATAATTCAGTTCAAAAAGTGAATTGCATGTGAAATTATTCTGTTTTCAAAGTTTTTTCTTCCACTAAGCTTTCCATACTTGCATAAAACACACTAAGCTACCTGCTTTTTTTGTAAAATACATTTTATAGTTAAAAATATTTAACATTAGTATCAAAGTAGACATTTGAACTGGTCTTGTGTAATATTTAAATTTTATGAGAAAACTATTTGTGGTTTTCATAACTTGATTATCAAAATTGATACATTTTGAGTACTGAATGTAAATGTTTCACTTTTTGAACTGAATTATTAAACTATTCTAAATGTATTAACCTGCACCTGTATGCTCACCTTGACAGTTTCATCCTTTGGGTCTCTGTCGTGGATGATGCCTTTGAAGAACTTGTGAAGTAGATTTTTTTTTCAGAGAAAATCTTTTATTTGCATCATACAGTGTAGCATATTGAAAATGTTTTTTCGTTTAGCTGCAGAGGGTTTACAAATTAACTGAACAAGATGGATCTGTTGAAGTTTCCCAGACGGATTATCTGGGAACTTGCTGTTTTTCCCTGCATGGAGATAAAGTGTTTAGTTTTCACATCCCGTAGACATGATAGTGAATGAGAGTAAAAGGTTGAACTGTTCCGTCTGTTTTCCTTTGTTTCTTTTGTTTGGTCTTAGCAGATTGAGTCTCTGCCTCTGTTAGCAGAGAGAGGTGAATAAAGCAACTATGCAACTCTGAGTTTGTTACAGCAGAATGATTTTCGCCTAATGCAGAGGATTTTTGCTCTCCGTCTGCAGATGTATTAAAGATTGTTTTTGCTCCCTGACTTTTGTCTGGACCTCAGTCTCTGAATTGTGCACTTCACACCGTCAAAGTTGTAGCACTACACAAACCTCGTTGGGCGCCTGTTGACATTCTGTGATTCAATCCACAATGACCTTCAAAGACCCAGGTTCTCCATCCAGTGAGCTCATCCTCCTCAATCACTGGCTGTTTGCCACCGCATCCATCCGATCCATTGCTGCCGTGGTCCAATGGTTTCACGTCCTTTCAATCACTGTCAGTATGCCATTGTGTCCATCCAACCCTTTTCTGCTGAGGCCACAGCCTGATAATTCAGCTCTGTAGTGATTGTCCTAGCAACCACTTCACCAGCGCCTAACAGCCCAAACTCTCTGTCTGCTCCACATAGTCTCCATGGCTTTGTTCAAAAACATCAGAGGTCATCAGACTCCAAAATGGGCAAATTCCTTGACAGTATAGCAGCCAGTTTAATACTGAACTAGTTAAGTGTTGATCCGTTGCTGCTTTTTTATGACACGGTGAGTGGATAACGTTGTACCTGTTGATTGCATGTAAAGTAAAACTCAGAGATCTTTGTTGTTCAAATTCTGAATTTGTTCCAGTCAGATGAACCATTTGTGAACAAATCCATTTATTCCATGATACACAGAAGCAGCGTTAACAATGACTCCACCACAGCAGTCAGCAACTTGCATGGCCTCCAGGTTCAATAACTATCAGCTCTTGGTTCTTATACTGGAGGCCATTGTCCCATCTAGTCACCAACAACCCAAAAACACATATTTGGATCCTATGAAGTCCATGATACAATCTTCCCAAGTTGATTATTGAGAGACATCAATGTCATTAATGAAGAGCACATATTAAAAGAAAATAATATTCAGTCCAATGTTTTCATGACAACAGAACCCAACAGAACTTATTATCACATGGCCACAATAACAGATATAAACAGAAGTTACAGCAGTTAGAAACAGCTCACCTCTCTGATGGTGGAGATCCAGGAGATTTAAAGTCAAGGATTTCAATCTTTGACCTGTCACTTTTAAAGGACACACAGCTGGGTTCTGGTTCTGGTTCTGGTTTGAGTCTCTGATGGATTGTTGGAGAAATTGTGATATTATTAATCAAATATTGTTATTCTCATATAATCTTATCATATTGTCTTTCTTTTGTGCCTTTATCATTTGATGTCATTATAGAATTAAGAATGTTTCTTGTATTGTTGATTTACTCTGATTCCTTTCTCAGAAGGCCTCACTGACAGAGAGCAGAGACAACAATCTTCCTGCAGGTTTACCTCTTGGTGAAGAGCTCTGCTTCCGTTGAGTTGCTGGCCTCCAATAAAACCATCATTGCTAAGATCATTACATATTTTATTAAACTTTGTGCCTGGAAGGAGATTGTCTAGTGCAGAATGATTGTGTGTTAGTTAGTGAATAACATTTGACGCTGTAGCTATGTGATGAGTTGTTCCCCTCCCTTTAGAGCTACAGTGTCCTTGTGATTAGGGATCCTGAAAACAATAAAAAGAGAGGAGCAGACAAATATGCTTCAGAGCGGCAGGAGATTGTGACTGAAGCACATCTCTGTCTGTTCTCCTCGCGAGTAGCAAGAATCTAACTCTTTTGTCTTTTCTGTCTTTGTTAAAGTACAGTATCTGATGAAGAAGATGAAGATGCAATGTTTCAGGCAGTAGCAGAGGAAGTTCAGAGAGCTCTGAGGATGAAATTCAAATAGGGCAAACAGATGCAGAGTCAGATAAAACATGACAGTCCACAGCTCAGTCCAGTAGCACAGGAATTGCTATGATACTCACGCTAATATTTATGTTAGTGATGATGGACAGTTTTGTCAATGTGGAATTGTTGATGTTTGGATATTTTCTTTGGGCAAACTGGTTCCCAATTTCAAATGTATGGCATTCCGATGTCCACTGTAGTGGACACATTATATTTCAAAACTAACTTTTTTTCCCCAAAAAATGTTTTCAGTATTCTAAAAACCTTACAAAGTTGTGGAATTTTAAAAAATGGTGATTGGACAATATTTTTTTTCCTGGTCATCAGGAGGTTATACGGAATCGTTCAGTAATGAACCGAAAGGAAACGCAATTTGTTCCGTAATTCTATAAATGTCTGATAGACTCGCCTATCACACACATATCAACACTAATCGTAACAAAAATGACCAAAATACAAGGCAGGAATTATTAAGGTCAGCTAAATCCAGGTGGACCCCAGAACACTACGGACCGCCGCTGCCTAGAGACAAACATTTGTTTTATTTCTGTTATCATCAGCTTGATATCACTTTTTATTTTCTTGTTACTAAATATCAAAACTTTTCTTTTGCCAACAATTCATGATATTTTATTTTTATACCATACCATTTCTTCAATGCTTGTATTTAATGGTCTCCAACATGGTGGGTCCATTAAACTGAGAAGCTTCTAAAAACATCCCAGAGCTTCATAATGTAGAACCATCAGCAAATAAAGTAAATGTGAACCAGTTAGATTCATTATAAATATCATTTATATGTAGTAAAAACATTTAGGACCCAGAACTCTAATAACCTCCAGTAAATCTGAATTTTATCTCCTCAGGTTTTGGTTAAATTTTCATGAAACTTTGTCAAATATCAGTGTTTCCTCCACAAGGTTCTCATGAGAGCTTGTTGGAGTTCTGGTCCATTCCTCCTGACAGAACCAGCAGAACTGGGTCAGGTTTGACGGCTGTATTTGTATCAATATTAACTTTTTATGTCCAAATTGATAATAACATGACAATCATCATTTCTTAGGTCAGAGAAGAAGAATATTTTCCTCTCTTCCTTCTCCAACATGGTGGATCCATTAAACTGAATCATGTCTGCTGTTGGCAGTAGATTAATTTTTATTAACAAAATTATATTTTAAATAAAATGTGTTTATTGCTCATTAAAACACAGAAAGTACAACTGCAGTAAATATACAAAAAAATAACATTTGAATCCAAGATGAATTTAAGAATATAGGAGATAACAGAAACAAAAACATGTCCAGTTATTGAGAAAAACTGCAGTAAATTCAAAGAATCTGATGATAAATGAAAGGAAAAAATCAAGAGAGAAACAAAACATCCTGAGATTTATTGTGAATCTTTGACTGGAAACAGAAAAAAACAACATGTTGATCCAGTTATAATCCTGGAATAATCCTGGAATAATCCCAGGGTTGTGTAGAAGAGTTTAACCAAGAAGCAGTTTGGATCCATGAAAATATGTTTCTGAATGAAACAGACATATAGAGACTGAATTATCTTTTAATCAGTGAGATTTTCTAGCAGGATGAAAAACTTTAGACTCTTTGGACTCAAATCAGAACAGAAACACTGAAGAGGAACCAGAACTGGGCCACCAGACTGTAAATCCAGGAATCAGAGGTTCAGTGAATGTGGTGTTGAAGGTGTGGAGGAGGATCAGTGAGTCAGAGGAGACTCTGTAGAAGGACAGAATGCCAGCAGGACAGTCCACATACACTGCTACTCTGTTAGAGACAGAGGAGGAGGAAAGACTGGTTTCTATGTTATTGTGCCAGACAGAGAAACCATGACGATCAGAGCAACTCAGACTCCAGGAATGATCATTACATCCAAACAAACAGTCTCTAATGTCTCTTTTCCTCCTGATTTTTCTGTAACTCACTGATATAAAAACATATCCTCTCCACTCAACCTCCCAGTAACAGCGACCAGTCAGACCAGTTCTACACAGCAGCTGATTCCAGTAATCAAATCTGTCTGGATGATCAGGATATGACTGAAGCTCCTCCACACGTGTCACCTTCCTGTTGTCTTCAGACAGTTTGAGTTTTCTGTTCACTGTGTTTGTGTCGATGGTGAGTTGACAGGAATCTGATGGAGAACAAACACAATCCAGCTGCAGTTATTGATCATTTATTGACACTTTGACTCCTGAATGAGTGATGTGACAGTTTGAAGATGGTTGAATGTGAGCTGCTTTGTTATCATGAATCAGATGAAAAACACACTTACATCTCTTCAGTCTCCATGGACCTGGAGTCAAGAATCGGCCTCCAGCAGGCTCCACCCTGAAGGGAGGAGGGGGGTCAGACCATCAGTCTCTTTCAGCACTTCCTCTACCAACCAGCACCAGGTGGCGCTGCACACATTTACAATGAGCCCAAGAAGAAGAAGCAGCATCCTGAACCCAGCAGCTGCAGTAATGGCTTGTGAAAGTAATCCTCCCTCCACTGCAGAAGTTCTGGATGAGCTGATCTTGTCTTTTTATCTTTCCTAGTAAATTTATCAGAACTTTGGATCTGAACCAGTTTCTGCTCTCATTTTTACATTTTCTACTTTTTCATCATTCACTTCAATTCTTCCTTCCTTCTGGAAAACAAGGGATTTCTTTTATTCCCTGATTTCATTCATACTTTTGATCATTTTCCAGATGTCGCCCCCTGGTGGAGATAAACTGCCACATAGATGGATCTACTAAACTTCTAAATCTCTTTGCCTTATGAATAGTTTTCTTCATTTTTCGTGTGTTTTATATTTTAAGGTTTGCTTTAAATCTGAATTTATTTATTTCACTCTGAGATCTTTAAACATCCATCTGATCACCATGGAGCTGCTTTTCTTCTCCTCTTTGCTTCTGGGGGCTGATTGGTCTGAAGCTCCATCCAACATGGTTTTAATGTTTCTATCCTCAGTAAATCATCATAGGAATCTAACAGCTGAACTCCTTAGACTCCTGAATGAGTGATGTGAAAGTTTGAAGATGTTGAATCAGAATAAATTCATTATTATTTCCAGTTCCTATTTAGCTCCAGGCTCTCCTCACGTTCTTAGTCAGAAGAATTTTCCACAATCAGCTGAAATCTTCCTAAACCAGAGTGTTAAATCAAGAACTGATCCGTTTCCTTCATCAACATCTTTTGTCTCTTTTCCATCATTCAAACATCATCAGTTCGTATCTCTAAATGTTCTTCTGCTCTTTCAGTTACTTTCAGTTTTCTGTTTCCATCCCATTATATTCCATATGCATTAAAGTTACTACATGTTATTGATAATAATTATATCTTTCTTGATCAGTTCCTCTATTATGTTTCTTGTTTCTTTCTTCCTGTCACTGAAACATTTAAAACTGATAAAATCTATATTTGCTCTCAGCCATGTCTCTTTATTACCAATTATTAGCGACTGTCAAACAAAATCTCTGATCAAAACTTAAATCCAATCTGCAGTTAAGATGATTTTATTTTCCTCAATATTATCAAAGATCCAGAACATCAGTGGATAACAGATATTTGTGTCCAAAAGCATTAAAACCAGATTAACAGGTTTAAACAAAGATCAGAGATAAAAACATAAAAGCTTAAAGTGATCAGTAAAAACTAAACCTCCTCCATCATCACTGACTAAAGTCACCAGGTGAGCAACAGCTGATCTATAATCATAATAACACCATGTGATCCAGCACTACATCTATACACAACACCAATAATATCTGATTTATGATGTTATTAATCTTCATATTTTAACTTCCTGTCGATCAGCCAATCAGCTTCTTGTATTTCCTCAGTAGATCCATCAGTGGAAGCCCGCCCAGCCCATGATGCTCCTGGTTTGTGAAGACAGAGAGACAAACTGAACTCTGATAGGAAACAGTTTCAACTGATTCTCTCTCCAACCTCTTGGTTCCACATGGAGCTATATTTGGCCTGCTGCTCTGAATACCATTATTGTGGTTCAGTAGGGTTGGTTTCCCAGGTTCATTCAGAACCATGTGGAAGATTCCTACAGTTTTTAATTGGATGTAATTTGCAAACTTACAAAGCCAAAATTACCAGAAATATTTATAATTTAACTGTAATAAATACAAGCCAGATACTGAATTAGCATAATAAATTTTAATCTTCAAACTAAATGTTTCCCAGCAGACTGACTAAAGACATTTCTCCCTCTTCCTCCTCTATCAGACCTTCTCTGCTCCTGCAGCAGGTTCCTCCATACCTGAGAGCTTCCAGTCTCCAGTGTGGATCCTTCAGTCCAGCCGACAGCAGCTTCACTCCTGAGTCTCCTGGATGATTGTAGCTCAGGTCCAACTCTTTCAGATGGGAGGGGTTGGAGGTCAGGCTGAGGCCAGAGAAGCACAGCCTTCCTCTGAGACCAAACAGCCTGATAAGCTGCAGACACACAATTCATCACATGATGAGAAAATGAGAATATTGAGGTAGAAACCAAGATCTGATATTTTTATGGGGCAAACACACAAGAAATGAAATTAGTTCTCATATTAATGTAAAATGTTAGTAAAACTTTATACATTCTGTAGGTAATAAAAATCTAACTTTGTCATTTGTAAAATTAATGATAAAGTCTTTCAACTGGTTGGAGGAAGAATCTGCAATAAAACTTCTTTGTACTCTGATGATGCAACAATCTGTCAAGTGTCCAGCGTTACACTAACAGTTAAAGCCTGATCTCCATCTTTCTACATTCCTCTCTTCTTGGTTCTTTCAGCCTGAAATAAATGAAAACCAGCTGAGTTTATGTGTCAAGACTTAGCATGATTAGCCTCATCACAGTCATCTACTGATGTTATAATCTGATACTGAAATAAAATTTACATAATATCTTATAGCAGGTAATGGACAGAAATCTGGTTTCACCAGGATTGAGAACATTTTACCTGAGAGTTTCCAGGTTGCAGTTTGGACTCTTCAGTCCAGCAGAGAGAAGCTTCACTCCTGAATCCTGCAGGTTGTTGTTACTCAGGTCCAGTTCTCTGAGACTGGAGGACTGGGAGCTGAGAACTGAGGACAGAGCTTCACAGCTTCTCTCTGAGAGGTTACAGTCACTCAGTCTGAGGAGACAGGGAGGAAAATCTGTTATTAATCCATCAAATATTTGTTACTTTACAGTCAACAATATTCTTCTTGGACTGATTGAAGGTTATATTTTTCTAAACTTTGATATCTTTATTTTGAACTAATTTATTCTATAGTTGGGACTCAAGACTTGAAGAACTGAACTACAGGCAACAAGGACACTGGAGAGAGAAATATTGAAATCTACAATAAACTGCATTAATACAGTGACACTTTCAATAGAAAGTAGAGAATTTCTGCTGCTTCAACATGTAACATCATGAATAGTTGCATATGAGAGTCTGTCTCTCTTTTACTCATCACCTGCTAGCAGCAGACGAGGAAACAATGTACCGATAAATAATCAGTAAATACCAGTAGATGGTTTGGTTTCCTAGGTACATTAAGCACCAGGTGAAAGAATCCTAATGTTTTAATGGGCTGCTGTTTGCAAAGTTGTACAGTCCATTTAATCCCAAAGTAGTTTCTGCAACACAAGAGCATGCATTTCCATCTTTAGACCTTCCTAACATGATATTTATGAATTAATTAGAGGTCAGTTGATTGATCGACCACTGATCATAATCAGTTGATTTCTGTAAAAAAGTGTCTGATCACTGATCACTGTCTCCTGTTGTCGATCACATTAATCTCACTTCTCAGCCTGCATGTGCAGCTCATCTCCTCTTTCCTTCTCACTGCACAGCAACAAGTTCTGAATGAGGAACTATAACGCTCTGAGAGTGAATGGAGAAGTTTGTGTATTGCAGCGGAAAATTGCCTCGAAGGTGAAGCATGTTAAAATGCATCAATAAAATTAATCTAATATGGTATTTAAAAACATGCAGTTGACAGAGTTTGGCTACATTGAGGCTCAATGAGGAACAAAATGACAGCAGGTAAAGCAGCTCAACTACCAACAGTCACCTGGATCAGCATCACGGTCAGAAATAACTAGAAAAAGTCTTCAAGCTGGTGGTGAAAGACACTGGTTATACTCTTGCTGTTGAACCTTCACTATTCATTACTGGTAGTTATATTTCACAGACATGGTGCTGCTAAACCTCCACCTGCAGTGAACTCACTGCTTAAAGCTGCAGCAGGTAATGTAAAAAATGACAACAACAAAAATTCACATATTAAAGCTGTCGCTATGCTAAAACATGAGACATAATTCATAAAAAATAAATAAATAATAATGATAATCAATCTCCTCTCCCTCCTCCTGTGTCCTGCAGAATTACTCACCTATGTCAGAACCAGCCAATCAGAACCAGCCAATCAGAATCAGCATTAATCAACAAGCTGCTCTCAGGAAGTTTAGATTTAGTAACTCAGGATTGTTTATTTTGATGCAATCTGAAATTGACTTTGAATGAATGTTTCCCTCTTTTACTAGACATTATTGACATAATAAGTGTTATGAGATTTATTTAACTAATCTATAGTTTAGGGTACAGAGAGCATGACTGTTAAATATTGCTCAACTGGTTGGTTTTTCAGTTGTCCTTTAGACTGAGTAGCTGCTCTATTGTCTCTGAAAGTATGAGAAGCACAACCTTCCTCTGAGACCAAACAGCCTGATAAACTACAGAAACACAATTCATCACATGATGAGAAAATGACAACATTGAGGTAGAAACCAAGGTCTTAACTAGATATTTTCATGAGAGGAAAACTCTCAAGAAACTGAAGATTCACCTGTTAATAAGATTAAAAAGTAATAAACTTTACTTCATTCTGTAGGTAATAAAAATCTGAATTTATCACTTGTAAAATAAATAAGAAAGTCTAACAACTAGTTGGAGGAAGAATCTGCATTAATGCTTCTTTGTACTCTGATCATGCAACAATCTGTCAAGTGTCCAGCGTTACACTAACAGTTAAAGCCTGATCTCCATCTTTCTACATTCCTCTCTTCTTGGTTCTTTCAGCCTGAAATAAATGAAAACCAGCTGAGTTTATATGTCAAGACTTAGAATGATTAGCCTCATCACAGTCAGACATCTACTGATGTTATAATCTGATACTGAAATAAAATTTACATAATATCTTATAACAGGTAATGGACAGAAATCTGGTTTCACCAGGATTGAGAACATTTTACCTGAGAGTTTCCAGGTTGCAGTTTGGACTCTTCAGTCCAGCAGAGAGAAGCTTCACTCCTGAATCCTGCAGGTTGTTGTTACTCAGGTCCAGTTCTCTGAGACTGGAGGACTGGGAGCTGAGAACTGAGGACAGAGCTTCACAGCTTCTCTCTGAGAGGTTACAGCCACTCAGTCTGAGGAGACAAGGAGGAAAATCTGTTATTAATCTATCAAATGTTTGTGTTACTTTACAGTCAACAATATTCTTCTTGGACTGATTGAAGGTTATATTTTTCAAAACTTCATAATATCTTTATTTTGAACTGGTTTATTCTATAGTTGGGACTCAAGACTTGAAGAACTGAACTACAGACAACAAGGACACTGGAGAGAGAAATATTAAAATCTACAATAAACTGCATTAAATCAGTGACACTTTCAATAGAAGGTAGAGAATTTCTGCTGCTTCAACATGTAACATCATGAATAGTTGCATATGAGAGTCTGTCTCTCTTTTTCTTATCACCTGCTAGCAGCAGACTAGGAAACAATGTACCGATAAATAATCAGTAAATACCAGTAGATGGTTTGGTTTCCTAGGTACATTAAGCACCAGGTGAAAGAATCCTAATGTTTTAATGGGCTGCTGTTTGCAAAGTTGTACAGTCCATTTAATCCCAAAGTAGTTTCTGCAAAATAAGAGCATATATTTCCATCCTTAGACCTTCCTAACATGATATTTATTAATAAATTAGAGGTCAGTTGATTGATCGGCCACCGATCATAATTGGTTGATTTCCATGAAAAAGTATATGATCAGTGATCACTGTCTCCTGTTGTCGATCATCAAAACCAATCTACCTTCTCAGCCTGCATGTGCAGCTCATCTCATCTTTCCTTCTCACTGCACAGCAACAAATCCTGTCATGAGGAACTATAACACTCTGATAGTGAATGGGGAAGTTTGTGTGATGCAGCTGAAAATTACCTCGAAGGTGAAGCATGTTAAAATGCATCAATACAATTAATCTAATATGGTATTTAAAAACATGCATTTGATGGAGTTTGGCTACATTGAGGCTCAATGCAGGAACAAAATGACATCCTGAGCGACCAGACAGCAGGTAAAGCAGCTCAACTACCAACAGTCACCTGGATCAGCATCACGGTCAGAAATAACTAGAAAAAGTCTTCAAGCTGGCAGTGAAAGATGCTGGTTCTCCTCTTGCTGTTGAACCTTCACTATTTATTACTGGTAGTTATATTTCACAGACATGGTGCTGCTAAACCTCCACCTGCAGTGAACTCACTGCTTAAAGCTGCAGCAGGTAATGTAAACAATGACAACAACAACAATTCACATATTAAAACTGTCGCTATGCCCAAATATGAGACATAATTCATGAAAAAAGGGTTATTATAATAACCGATTTCCTCTGCCTCCTCCTGTGTTGTGCAGAATTACTCAACAATCTCAGAACCAGCCAATCAGAATCAGACAATCAGAATCAGCATTAATCTTTAGCTGCTCTCAGGAAGTTTGGATTTAGTAACTCGGGATTGTTGATTTTGATGCAACCTGCATTTGACTTTGAATTTCCCTCTTTTACTGGACATTATTTTATGTAGACAGTGTTGTGAGACTTATTTGACTCATGTATAATTTAGGATACAGAGAACTTCACTGTTAAATATTGCTTAACTGGTTGGTTTTTCAGTTGTCCTTTAGACTGAGTAGCTGCTCTATTGCATGTTTATGTTAATTAGGTGAATTTATTACCAGATGACTTTTTCATTTTGCCACATCACATAATGCCATTTATAATGAACGTGAAAAATAAATAACCAATTCAGGTGATCGGCAGAGATCGACCTCATGGGTGATCGGTATCGGAATCGCCAGCAATAAACTTCATTGGAGCATCCCTAGAATTAATACATTTTATTTTGGTAATGTAAATGAAAATGTTGGTTTTATACTTGGCAACAATTCTTGCCGATGGAAAACTCCATAGTCTGAATTACACAAATATGACCTATTCATACATATAAAATAAGAAAAATTATGACATGCACAACCTATTATAACAAAGAATGATTACAAAAGTGTTCTGAAATATTTTAGATACATAAAGATTCAATGCCACATCCTGCAGGTTTCATTGTCTCAATTTGCCAAGTGACCTTTGACCTCATTTGGTCATTTCATCAATGTGGCAAGGTCATGTAAAAATGTTAGAATGAATAAATGTTCATCTTGGAGAACATTTTCCCTGTTCCACCAGACCAAGCACTGCACCTCAGCCTTGCCCTAAACTAGTTTCAGATGTGGCTTCATCTTGTAGCAGTTATTCAGTGCTTAGAGCAAACTTTGTGGAAAGTATCAGGTTTTGGGGAGGAGTTCAACTGTGGGAATGACAGGGATGCAGAAGATATCATTTTGAGGTTCCTTCAGATCTAGAAGATCTAAAATATCTGATGGTTTTAAGCTGTGTGGAAACAAGAGATAGATTAAACAGCAAACCAATGAATGCATAGCATAATGCTGTTTATGCTACAGCCAACCATTGCTGCCACGCTTACATTCACTCTTCTTATGATCAACATATGACTGAAGGGATGTAATTTTCTTTATACATCAGCAGTAGACATTTGGAAGAACATATGTTTAAAATATTTTATTTATATTAGTTTATTTAAATATTGTACTAGCTTCTTCTGGTAGTCAGTACAATACCAGCATCACAAAGAGGGTTGGTCATATGACCTTTCACCCTGGATATATGAAATTGATATTGCTTAGAGTACACAAACTATTATTTTATTTTAAAACTTTATGCAGCTGCCAAATGTCAAAACAATTAATTTAAAGCTTCTAGAAGTTAGAAAAAATGTCTGGCAACAATATTTGCCTGTGGGATTAAACCACAGTAATAATTTGATTTATTTAACTGTCATAAGAGACAGCAGCAGTTTCAGAATCTCGTTATATTTCACCAAGTTATTCATTCATTTATCAATATCACAGTTTCAGACTAAATATTTCAATTGGAAACAACATTTTAATCTCCAAACTAAATGTTTCCCAGCAGACGGACTAAGATATTACAGAAGAAAGCTGCTGAGATTCATATTCCTGACATCAGCTCAGTGAAATCAACTTCTACTTTCGAGGGACCCTCAATAAAATCATTTCTGATAAATAACAGACAAAAATTAATAAAATCACGCAGAGACAAAAAAGTCTGTAAATTGCAAAATTTACTATCTATTCCACTTCTACCAATGTTGAAACCAAACAGAAATCTTAAAGCTCCATGCTGCATATTAAAATTGGCTTTATTGAATATTAGATCTTTGGCAAGAAAATCATATCTAATTCTAGACTTTATTATTGATCATCTTGATTTTTTGTTCCTGACCAAAACTTGGCTCAATCAAAATAACAGCTCATCTACTCTTATTGAATCATGTCCTCTAAATTTCAGCTTTATAAGCCAGACTAAAATAGACAAAAAGGGAGGTGGAGTTGCAGTCTTGTTTAATTCTGCCTTCAGCTGTAAGCAAATAACTTAAATTAACTTTTTATCTTTTGAATATGTTGCAGTGCAACTAAACTCATCCTCTCGTATCTTGCTGCTGACTCTATACAGACCTCCGAAACTCTGTGTAAACTTCTTTGATGATTTCACTGAATAATTGTCCGTAATTTTGGTTGATTTTGATTTTGTTCTTATTGTTGGTGATTTTAACTTTCATATTGATAATCCCCTTGATCGAGGCAGTAAAGAGCTACGTCAGATCCTGAACAACTACAGACTGCTCCAACATGTCCTGGAACCCAAACATAATCATGGACACACTTTGGACCTTATTATTTCTAAAGGACTCATTATATCTAACATTGTAGTGCTTGATGTAGCACGTTCAGATCACTTTTGTATTTTTTGGGACAGTTTTCTCCTTGTGCAAAAAGACAACTGTACACAAGTAGTTTCAAAAAGATTAATTACAGAAACTACTGCCGAACAATTTATTCAGGCTTTTCCGTCAACCACTATACACTCCTGTACTTCTTTGAGTGATCTAGTAGGCAACTTTAATTTTAACATTGAGAAGGTTATTGACACCATTGCTCCTGTTACTACAAAAATAATCTCTGGAAAACGTAAACCACCTTGGAGAAATTTTGAGTCAGTTAGAAAAGGGAAGAAAGAATGAAGGAAAGCAGAACATCAGTGGCATAAAACCAAGCTGCAAACCCATTTAGATATTTACAAAAATAAACTCAAAATGTTTAATCTTGAATTGAGAAATGCAAGAGAGAGTTTTTTCTCTAATATCATTTCTACCTCAATTAACAACTCTCGTGCTCTGTTTTCGATTGTTGTCAGATTGATAAATCCACCTTCTTCGGTTAACCGTGAATTTCTCTCCTCTGAGGCCTGTGACAAATTTGCTGCATTTTTATAAATAAAACGGTGACAATAAGGGAGAAAGTAAACTCCTCTGCTGTTAGGAAACAACTTACTATGTTTTACATCGAACAGGACTTACCTATGATGACCCACTTTAACCTGGTCACTCAAAAAGATTTGAGTTACACTTTACATCATATGAATTCTTCAACCTGTTCCCTTGACATCATACCTACTAGGTTGTTCCTAAAGGTGTCAGATGTTCTTACTCCTGATCTTTTACAAATAATTAATAAGTCACTCTCCTCTGGAGTCGTTCCTCAGGCTTTAAAGACTGCGGTAGTTAAACCACTTCTCAAAAAACATAATCTGGACTCATCTATTCTAAGCAATTATCGACCAATATCAAATATACCTTTTTTGGCTAAAATATTAGAAAAAATTGTTTTCCAACAGATTAATGGCTTTTTAGCTCTGAATAACTGTTTTGATGTCCATCAATCAGGCTTCCGTCAACATCATAGCACTAGTGAAAATAGTCAATGACCTCCGTCTAAACAATGACCGTAATAAAATTTCAATATTAGTTCTACTTGACTTGAGCGCTGCATTTGACACAGTTGATCATGACATTCTATTATCTCGATTAGAAAATTGGGTTGGCACTTCCGGGTTGGTATTCAGCTGGCTTAAATCCTACCTGTCCAATAGAACCTTTTGTGTTTCAATAGGCAGCTTTAAATCCAAGGAAAATACAGTTACCTATGGAGTTCCCCAAGGGTCCATCCTGGGGCCACTTCTTTTTAATATTTACATGCTCCCATTAATTCAAATGGTAAGAAATAAAAATATAGAATACCACAACTACGCCGACGATACACAACTGTACATTAGTCTTTCACCAGGAGATTACAATCAGGTTCAAGTACTCACTAAATGTATTGAGCAGATTAATGTCTGGATGAGCCATAACTTTCTTCAACTAAATCAAGACAAAACTGAAATATTAGTATTAGGACCAAAAGAGCACAGATTGAAAATAATCACCTACCTTCAATCTGTTGGATTAAAATGCTCTGATAAAGCCAAAAATTCAGGGGTGATTATGGATCCTGATCTGAATTTCAATTACCACATCAAATCTATTATAAAAACATCATACTATCACCTCAAAAATATTGCAAAAATCAGACGACTCATGTCCATATAGGATTCTGAGAAACTAGTTCATGCCTTTGTTTTTAGCAGAATTGATTATTGCAATGCCATTTTTACTGGATTACCTAAAAAAGCATTAAGACAGCTCCAGCTCCTCCAGAATGCTACTGGAAGAGTTCTTACTAACACAAAAAGAGACCAGCACATCAGTCCAGTTCTCAGATCTCTGCACTGGCTGCCTGTTGTTCAAAGAATTGACTTTAAAATTTCCTTAATAGTTTATAAAGCACTTCATAATAGAAATCCAAACTACATTTCCGCTCTTCTGCAACCCTACGTACCACTCAGATCATTAAGATCATCAGACTCAAACCTATTAACTACACCGAGAGTCAGAAGTAAACACGGAGAAGCAGCCTTTAGTTTTTATGCTCCAACACTATGGAATAAACTTCCTGCTCATTGTAAGTCTGCGCCTAACTTGAGTTCTTTTAAAACAAAGTTAAAAACCTTCTTATTTGAAGTTGTCTATTCTTACATTTTTAATCCCACTCATTTACTATAATTACAATTTTAATGTTTACTTTGTCTATATTTTCTTTATTTTTTATTTATTTATTTATTATTTTTTTTATTTATTTTTTTTTATTCTAACAGTATGTTTCCCTTATTTTTCTTGTACAAGCACTTTGAGTTGTCTTTGACTGAAAGGTGCTATATAAACAAAGTTGCCTTGCCTTGACTAAAGACATTTCTCCCTCTTCCTCCTCTATCAGACCTTCTCTGCTCCTGCAGCAGGTTCCTCCATACCTGAGAGCTTCCAGTCTCCAGTGTGGATCCTTCAGTCCAGCCGACAGCAGCTTCACTCCTGAGTCTCCTGGATGATTGTAGCTCAGGTCCAACTCTTTCAGATGGGAGGGGTTGGAGGTCAGAGCTGAGGCCAGAGAAGCACAGCCTTCCTCTGAGACCAAACAGCCTGATAAGCTGCAGACACACAATTCATCACATGATGAGAAAATGAGAACATTGAGGTAGAACCAAAAGACTGATATTTTTATGGGAGGCAAGCACGCAAGAAATGAAATTAATTATCATGTTAATATAAAATGTTAATAAAAACACTCAAGAAACTGGAGATTTGTTAGAATAATTATGTTTTGTTATCATTCTTACATTGGTAGCTATAATAGATTTATTATTCACATCCCTGAGAAAAGCTCTCATACTTGTTAGACTTTGGAGCTGCAGCCACTTGTATCTTTGGGATACTCCTATCTGCCTCCCTCCACATTCCTTTTCTACTTTGTAATAAAAGAGAAAGCCCTAACAAAGGGTCTTCAGAGCGCTCAGTGAACGGCTGGAAGCAGCGGTTTGCTGGGTTCTCTCCTTTTGCAAAAGCTTTCATAAAATTCACTTGCGTTGTCTGTTTGTTCTTTTATCTAGATTCACAAATACCTATCATTTTGGTGCCGTGACCCGGTCTCGCGTTTTGTTCGCTGACAGATGAAGAACGACGCGCTGAAACCGTGCACGGCCAGAGTCATTAGGACTTGGAGAGAAAGACCCGGGAAGTGAATTCTTCGCCAGGCCAGCGCCTTGGGTCCGACTTTGTCTGCCAGCGACAGGACTGCCGAGATCCGACCGGACAAGACGAACCGACAGAAGCGTGAGTGGATAAGCGTTTTTTGTTTTTTTTTCGGTTTGAAGTCCCAGTTGATGTTTATCAGCTAAACAGGTTAAAGTCCTTGTCAATAGTATTTTGACTAAACGGGTTCAAGTCCCAGTTGATGTTTATCAGCTAAACAGGTTGGGAGTCCTTGTCGGAACAACTTGACTAAAGTCCCAGAGGGTGTAGAATCCCTGTTGTCTCAACTAAAATCTACGAGAGAGGTTTTTTAGAGCCCCTCTTTTAATGAGGACTTCCCATAAGGAAGAATCCTCGCACTGATAGAAAATTGTTAGTTGCTGCGATTTTTATTGCTGTGTCATTGCTGCCGTGCTGTGTGTGTGTGTGTGTGTGTGTGTGTGTGTTTGTTTGTGTGTGTGTGTGTGTGTGCTTACAAGAGCGAGTGGTGCTCATCTCTCTGTGAGTAAAACTTCTGTCCTCAGAATTAGAATCCTAAGTGAAGAACCGGACTGAGGCTAGTCTCAGTCTAGAACCCTGTTCTTCAGGGGACACTAAGCGCTGACCTCCAGCACTTACTTGAGAGAGAGCACAAAATATCAAGTCACTTCTAAAGCTAAATTGCAGAGTACTTAAATAATGGGAAATAAAAATTCTTGTAATTCTTCACTTGTTGAGGATCCCACAGGGGATGAAAAGTACATGCTGTCCAGATTTCCTGGTAGCACAGTACACATGTCAAAATGGAAGAAGAAATACAAGATAGATGGGAAATTAAAAATTGAACGTGGCAAACTTTAGTGGGAATATTAGAAAAAGCGTAGCTGAGAAAGAAAGGTGGAAGAACTGAAATGTGCTAAGCAATGGTTAGATGCAACTAAAGAAAGGAGAGAACAAATTAGAAAAAACAAAGACAAAAGGAGTAAAAGTGAGGAAGCCACTACTTTGTTTGTAAAGCCAGAAGATAACGAGCCCATACTAGGTGCAATGCAGGCCCCTCCTCCACGCACACAGACAGCTCCCCTCAGCCCCTCCAACTCTCACTCCTGCAAAATCACCACCAGCTGAGCTGACCACAGATCCACTGTCAGTTCTCACTCCAAATACACTTTATCCACCCCTTCCTGTCTACTGGCGTTGCTATATGAGAAGGAAGGCGCAGGTCCCACTAATCAGGGACATTCATATAATCTCAGGCAGTACAAACAGCCAAAAGTTTTGAACAGTTTTGACGGTACAGAACAATATCCAATGATCCAGGTCCCAAACCCAAATCCTAGAGATGGCCAGTCACCACATATTTATGTTTTTAGACCCTGGACTTTAGAAGAGGCCAGGAAGGCTGTGGAAGGAATAACACATGTTGCAGAGGACCCCGATAAGTGGATAGAAGACATGGCTGGATTAATTCACTCATACAGACTAAATGGGGTAGAAGTAGGAGATGCAGCCATGTCCTCATTAGGGAAAAATTGGGCAAAAGTAAAGGGAAATTACACAGGGAAAGCAACAGATGACAACAACTTTTTTTTTCAATGTATTGATTACTTGGTAGAACAATTACAAAAGAAAATGACACCAACTTTGGTGCTGTGATCCTTTGGCTGTATGTTTGGGGGGTCAGCGATCAGAGTTTTGGTACCGACCTGGACATTATCCAGCCTCTTATCTCACTTAGGCTTAAAACGCTGACTTCACACCTCAGCATTAGGATCAACAACTTAAAGTAATTCATTGATCTCTGATGTTTTCTCAGACTAAGTTAACTTAAACTTAAATTAACTTACATTCTACATTAAACTCTAACAGGGCAAAGGATAAAAGAGACTGTGGGTTTAACATGTTTCATTTTTATATGTGTTCAAATAAGTTAATGACTCATAACTTTTAAATAAAATGTTGGGTAAAAAGTGGCTACAATTATAATCTAAAGAGAGAAGAGATATAGATATGAAATAAAAAAAATAAAAAAATTCCCTTCTCACCCACTGCGGGTGGTTCTTATCCTCTGAGCTCGGGTCCTCTACCAGAGGCCTGGGAGCTTGAGGGTTCTGCGCAGTATCTTGGCTGTGCCAAGGACTGCACATTTCTGGACTGAGATGTCTGATGTTGTTCCTGGGATCTGTTGTAGCCACTGCTCCAGTTTGGGGGTTACTGCCCCGAGGCCCCGATGACCACAGGCACCACTGTGGTCTTCACCTTCCAGGCCCTCTCCAGTTCTTCCCTGAGGCCCTGGTATTTCTCCAGTTTCTCGTGCTCCTTTTTCCTGATGTTGCAATCACTTGGTATTGCTACATCTACCACAACGGCTTTCCTCTGATGTTTATCCACTACGACAATGTCTGGTTGGTTCGCCATTACCATTTTGTCTGTCTGGATCTGGAAGTCCCACAGGATCTTAGCTCTGGTGTTCTCCACCACCTTTGGGGGTGTTTCCCACTTTGATCTCGGGGTTTCCAGTCCATATTCTGCACAGATATTTCTGTACACAATGCCTGGCACTTGGTTATGTCGCTCCATGTACGCTTTCCCTGCCAGTATCTTGCACCCTGCTGTGATGTGCTGGACTGTCTCAGGGGCCTCCTTGCACAACCTACACCTTGGGTCTTGTCTGGTGTGGTAGATCTGGGCCTCTATTGCTCTGGTGTTTAGGGCCTGTTCCTGGGGGGCCAGGATGAGGGCCTCTGTGCTGTCCTTGAGTCCAGCTTTTTCCAGCCATTGGTAGGATTTACTGATATCAGCCACTTGGGTTATTTGCTGGTGGTACATCCCATGTAGGGGCTTGTCCTCCCATGATGGTATATATATATATATATATATATATATATATATATATATATATATATATATATATATATATATATATATATATATATATATATATATATATAGCTGACTGGATAGCTCAATACATAAGGCATCAGTATATCACCCGAGAGGGCAGGGTTCGAATCCAGTCTGGGTCCTTAGGCAAGACCCTTCAAGCTACTGCCTACCTCATACCATGAGAGATACTAAGTTGCATAACATGCCGGCTCAGACGTCGCCCGGCCAAACAAGGTCTGCGTCAGGTGTTGGGGAACCAGAGCACCTTGATGACAAATGGGCTACTGGAACAAGACGGAAATGGGCGAGAGATGAAATGGATCTGTTGGAATGCTACTACTCAAGTAACCCTAGTCAGAGGGTTACATGCAAAGACTGGGGAAGGAATGGTTACTTCGACATCCCAGTCAACACTAAGCGCTAAACAACTAGTAGCTCAGTGTTCCAACATCCGCAAACGGCAACTGCTATCACAACTTGAGATTGATGAGATACAACACAAATGCTACGGCAAAAGGGAGGAACCCGGATGTCAGGACTGTGGGGACTTAACTACAAGTCCCCACCCAGTGAGGGGATACACGGCCCCAATGAGCGAAACAGAGCTGAACGAGACAGCTGCTGACCTGAGAGAGAGAATCATGACCCGAATGACAACCAGGCCTCCCCGGCGCCAATTACAACGGCTGAGTGAAGTACCATCTGAAAGTCTCATTGAGAATGTGAATGCAGCATTGAGAACGATCCCTACCAACACCATAACAGAAACCAATGAGCTGATCTAAAACTCAGCATCAGTGATCCTTGAGATACTTGGCTATAAGACAACCATGAGACCCAATACCCACCATGGAAAAGACGGTTAGAGGCTAAAATCAAGGTAACAAGGAGGGAAGTGAGCCAACTGTCAGAGCTCCACAAGGGTGCAATGAAAGACCAGTACCCAGAAAGTACAGGCAGATGCCCATACCTGAAGCACTCGAGACTGCCAAACAGAGGCTCCAAGCCTTGGCCAGCCGCCTAAAGAGATACACAAGGAGAATGAATCCAGAAGGATTAACCGGCTCTTCTCCACTCAACCAGCTAAGGTGTACTCTCAATGGCAGGGTAACAATAACAACAGAGCAGACCCACCAAGGCTGGAGACGGAACAATACTGGAAAGGCATATGGGAAAGGGAGGCGTCCCACAACAGCAATGCACAGTGGCTGATCTCTCTACGAGAGGACCACAGCAACCTCCCTGAGCAAGCCCCGGTAACCATCACTGTGACAGATGTCCAAGAAAGAGTCTCAGGTATGAAAACTGGACAGCACCAGGGCCTGACATGATCCATGCCTACTGGATGCCTACTGCTCTCCATGAGCAAATGGCAGCCCAAATGAACCAGCTGCTACAAAGTGGGACTCACCCTGAATGGTTAACTGAAGGGCGGACAATCCTAATCCAGAAGGATCCATCAAAGGGTCCAGTCCCACCCAACTACCGACCAATAACCTGCCTCTCCACAACCTGGAAGCTCATGTCAGGCATCATAGCGGCCAAGATAAGCAAACACATGGATAAACACATGAGCACGGCACAGAAGGGTATCGGTGTAAATAGCAGAGGAGCCAAACACCAACTCCTCGTAGACCGCACAGTTGCCCGAGACTGCAAAACCCGACACACCAACCTGTGCATGGCTTGGATTGATTACAAGAAAGCCTATGACTCAATGCCGCATACTTGGATCATTGAATGCTTAGAGATGTATAACATCAACAGGACTCTGAGAGCCTTCATTGCAAACTCGATGAGGCTGTGGAAAACCACCCTTGAAGCCAACTGCAAACCACTTGCACAAGTGTCCATCAAATGTGGCATATACCAAGGAGATGCTCTGTCCCCGCTACTGTTCTGCATAGGCCTGAACCCCCTCAGCCAAATTATCAACAAGACTGGCTACGGATACCGACTCAAAAACGGGGCCAACATCAGTCACCTTCTCTACATGACATCAAGCTGTATGCCAAGAGTGAGCGAGACATCGACTCACTGATCCACACCACCAGGATCTACAGCACTGACATTGGGATGTCATTCGGACTAGAGAAATGTGGTCGGCTGGTCACAAAGAGGGGGAAGGTCATCCACACAGAAGGGGTCTCACTCCCAGAAGAAACAATAGCAGACATAGAGGACAGTTACAAGTACCTAGGTATACCACAAGCAAATGGCAACCTCGATGAGTCACAAGGAAAGGAGCCACAGCTAAATACCTCCAACGAATAAGGCAAGTCCTGAGAAGCCAGCTCAATGGCAAGAACAAAATCTGTGCGATAAACAGCTATGCCTTGCCAGTAATCAGATACCCTGCTGGAATAATTAGCTGGCCAAAGGAGGAGATAAAAGCCACAGATATTAAGACCAGAAGCTACTAACAATGCATGGAGGGTTCCATCCCAAATCCAGCAACTTGAGACTGTACACGCCGCAAGGAAGGAGGCAGAGGACTAGTGAGTGTGAGAACCACTGTCCAGGACGAAACAACTAAGATCCATAAATACATCAGGGACAAAGCCTCAACAGACAATGTGCTCAGTGAATGTCTCAGACAACAGGGAACGGAGGTTGAGGTGCCAGAGATACCATCATGGGAGGACAAACCCCTACATGGGATGTACCACCAGCAAATAACCCAAGTGGCTGATATCAGTAAATCCTACCAATGGCTGGAAAAAGCTGGACTCAAGGACAGCACAGAGGCCCTCATCCTGGCAGCCCAGGAACAGGCCCTAAACACCAGAGCAATAGAGGCCCAGATCTACCACACCAGACAAGACCCAAGGTGTAGGTTGTGCAAGGAGGCCCCTGAGACAGTCCAGCACATCACAGCAGGGTGCAAGATACTGGCAGGGAAAGCGTACATGGAGCGACATAACCAAGTGGCAGGCATAGTGTACAGAAACATCTGTGCAGAATATGGACTGGAAACCCCAAGATCAAAGTGGGAAACACCCCCAAAGGTGGTGGAGAACGCCAGAGCTAAGATCCTGTGGGACTTCCAGATCCAGACAGACAAAATGGTAATGGCGAACCAACCAGACATTGTCGTAGTGGATAAACATCAGAGGAAAGCCGTTGTGGTAGATGTAGCAATACCAAGTGATTGCAACATCAGGAAAAAGGAGCACGAGAAACTAGAGAAATACCAGGGCCTCAGGGAGGAACTGGAGAGGGCCTGGAAGGTGAAGACCACAGTGGTGCCTGTGGTCATCGGGGCCCTCGGGGCAGTAACCCCAAACTGGAGCAGTGGCTACAACAGATCCCAGGAACGACATCAGACATCTCAGTCCAGAAATGTGCAGTCCTTGGCACAGCCAAGATACTGCGCAGGACCCTCAAGCTCCCAGGCCTCTGGTAGAGGACCCGAGCTCAGAGGATAAGAACCACCCGCGGTGGGTGAGAAGGGAATTTTTATTTTATATATATATATATATATATATATATATTATATATATATATATGTATATATATATATATATAATATGTATATATATATATATATATATTATATATATATATATTATATATATATATATATATATATATACATATATATATATATGTATATATATATGATATATATATATGACATCAAGCTGTATGCCAAGAGTGAGCGAGACATCGACTCACTGATCCACACCACCAGGATCTACAGCACTGACATTGGGATGTCATTCGGACTAGAGAAGTGTGGTCGGCTGATCACAAAGAGGGGAAGGTGATCCGCACAGAAGGAGTCTCACTCCCACAAGGAACAATAGCAGACATAGAGGACAGTTACAAGTACCTAGGTATACCACAAGCAAATGGCAACCTCGATGAGGCCACAAGGAAAGGAGCCACAGCTAAATACCTCCAACGAATAAGGCAAGTCCTGAGAAGCCAGCTCAATGGCAAGAACAAAATCAGTGCGATAAACAGCTATGCCCTGCCAGTAATCAGATACCCTGCTGGAATAATTAGCTGGCCAAAGGAGGAGATAAAAGCCACAGATATTAAGACTAGAAAGCTACTAACCATGCATGGAGGGTTCCATCCCAAATCCAGCACCCTGAGACTGTACACGAGCCGCAAGGACGGAGGCAGAGGACTAGTGAGTGTGAGAACCACTGTCCAGGACGAAACAACTAAGATCCATAAATACATCAGGGACAAAGCCTCAACAGACAATGTGCTAAGTGAATGTCTCAGACAACAGGGAACGGAGGTTGAGGTGCCAGAGATACCATCATGGGAGGACAAGCCCCTACATCGGATGTACCACCAGCAAATAACCCAAGTGGCTGATATCAGTAAATCCTACCAATGGCTGGAAAAAGCTGGACTCAAGGACAGCACAGAGGCCCTCATCCTGGCTGCCCAGGAACAGGCCCTAAACACCAGAGCAATAGAGGCCCATCTACCACACCAGACAAGACCCAAGGTGTAGGTTGTGCAAGGAGGCCCCTGAGACAGTCCAGCACATCACAGCAGGGTGCAAGATACTGGCAGGGAAAGCGTACATGGAGCGACATAACCAAGTGGCAGACATTGTGTACAGAAACATCTGTGCAGAATATGGACTGGAAACCCCGAGATCAAAGTGGGAAACACCCCCAAAGGTGGTAGAGAACACCAGAGCTAAGATCCTGTGGGACTTCCAGATCCAGACAGACAAAATGGTAATGGCGAACCAACCACATTGTCGTAGTGGATAAAAATCAGAGGAAAGCCGTTGTGGTTGATGTAGCAATACCAAGTGATTGCAACATCAGGAAAAAGGAGCACGAGAAACTGGAGAAATAACAGGGCCTCAGGGAAGAACTGGAGAGGGCCTGGAAGGTGAAGACCACAGTGGTGCCTGTGGTCATCGGGGCCCTCGGGGCAGTAACCCCCAAACTGGAGCAGTGGCTACAACAGATCCCAGGAACAACATCAGACATCTCAGTCCAGAAATGTGCAGTCCTTGGCACAGCCAAGATACTGCGCAGAACCCTCAAGCTCCCAGGCCTCTGGTAGAGGACCCGAGCTCAGAGGATAAGAACCACCCGCGGGTGAGAAGGGAATTTTTTATTTTTCTCTCTCTCTCTCTCTCTATATATATATATATATATACAGATATATATTTAGAAATAAAAAAAACTGAAAGAAAGACAAACTCTAATTGACTCCTATTTGCTTCTTTCTTTTTCCTCTGTCTGAGCCTCGCTGCGGTGCGTCTGACCTCTGACCTCAACTCAAACCTGTCTTACCATGGCCGAGATGATGTTCCTCCCCCCTCACCAGCTAATGACAGTGATAAAGAAGACAAAGAAGAGATCTGCTGATCCTAATTTTCTGACACCAGGAACTGTCATTGAGCAACTACTGCATGGAGTCCTGCTGGACATTTGGACTGAAACTACATTCCTGTGTTTGGATGCAACTGAACTCTTACAACCTCCGCTGGTCTTCTCCCTGACATCAGTCTGGAAAAGGAAGGATAATGTGCTTCAGAGACAACAAACTGAACTGTTTGACCCTTGTTTCATTTGTGGACAGCATGGACATTGAGTGAGGGACAGTCTGGGCAACTCAAAGATCCAATACAGAACCAGTTGGACTGACAGGAAACTGCAGAGAGAGAGGAGGAGAGGACCAGGCTGCAGCGACGCCAGCAGCAGGAGGAGGACGGAGAAGTGAGCTCATCCAAGATATGTTTTATACACATACACAACTGTTATAAACTGCTACTGCAATGAAGACTTGCTTGCTTTATAACCCTGTTCACATATTATCTATCCAGAAAATAAAGTCTTAACGGCTTTTTTGTTCAATGATAGACAAATTCTCTCAGTTTGTCCCTTTTAACTCTGAGTCCTGAACAGCAGGGCCACTGCTAAGGATCCTCTTAGGGTCCATGAGCCACAGGTTGGGAAACCGTGAAGAGAAAACTGCAATCGCTAAAAGATCAGCAAAGAACTAATGGAAATTATGCCACTAAATTACACCAGCTAAAAATGATCAAAGATTCTAAGCTAATAATTATTTACAAAAGTTTTCGTTTTCTTTTTTTAGGACTATCTTGATAATACATGCTAGAGTGGATTTAAAATCAAATATCTCTGAATGTTAAAATAAATAAATAAGAAATAAATGAAATAATATTAATTGCAGTTAAATTGAACAGTTATGAATCTACATTTTATTGAAATAGGTGAAGTGTTTAAGCAGCAGGACATTCAGTTGTGGCTGGTTTCCAACATGTCTGAGATAGCTCTTAAAATGTATACATTTCTTAAAAGAAGATTTTGACAACTAAAGATAAATATTAACACATTGAAATGTTGTTGACAAATAAAAGAAAATTCTTGAAGCTTCGGAAAATTGTATAACCATTTGAGCAAAGGAAGACAATGGAAGCAGACTATAAATTTGTGACTAAAAAATCTGATTAATTTTCATGTTTTTGTTTGTGTCGCATCACGTTGATGGAAATGAGTGTGATTATGGGAACAAACAGATTGCACTCAAGAACTGAGTAACTGATCAAATTATTATTTAAATCATAAAAATTACATTGTCAACTGGTCTGAAATGCAAGGTTAAATTAAATTGTTATATTTTATCTAACTAGTTACTCCAAATTGATGTTTTTGAATTAACATAATGTTTTCTAGATAACGCTTAAAACCTTTAATCCAAGGTTGATTAATTGATGATCATTAAATTCATAAAGGAATATTGAATTAGAGGATTTGAGATTTTGGCTTAATTTCAGAATGGTAATTTTCATGTAAAAGGGTAATAACATTGTTCTGCAGCAGAGCCAACTCTGGGTTGTGCCTTCTGTCAGGAGTAAAACAAAAGTGCTTCACCTTGATGAATTTGATAACATCCATATGTAAGATCTTTAACAAAATGCCTCTTTGCTAACAGCTATCCTTCAAGCAATATAACTGTTAGCTAAAACTAGCAGGGTGCAAAATGAATGATGAGGAAATTTTTCAAGTCAATAACAAACCAGTTCTCCCAAAGTCTTATCTAAAGCAGCCGCAATTGTGGCACAAGGGCGATGCCATGTGTCAACAGGGGGAATAGTGGGGATAATACTACAGTATTTAACAACATATGGACTAAATTCTTATCTAAAAATTTTTGTTCTGCATAGTTTGTGTTAGACACAATCCACAAGGGAACACAAGGCCAAAAAGAGGAAGTTTCCCAAAGCCTTCTTATCCATTCCAAACAATGCAAACAAATATTGTTTGGTAATTATTGATGCTTTTTCTAAATGGGTTGAAATAGTTCTAGCAAAGCATCCAGATGCTTTGACAGTAGCTAAAGCTATGTAAACTATTATTCCAACTCCACAAACTAGACTGAAAAGTAGATTAAAGAAAATGTGTGGAACACCGTGGTTAAAATGTTTAGATTTGGTAAAGTTGTACATGAGAATTACACCCACACAAGAAGGATTAACACCATTTGAAATAATTCATGGCAGACCATACAGATTACCAATATTTTCTCCAGATTTGCAACATGCAGATGAGGAGCAAACACAGGCAGATTACATGATCAGGACTCTGAAACAGAAGAAGGTGTCAAATGCAAATTTACTGCCCTCTGACTCTCCTCTCCCGCAGGAAACCACTCCCACCAAGCCAGGAGACTGGGTGTTCATCAAAGTCATAAAGAGGAAGAGCTGGGCCAGCCCGCGGTGGGAGGGACCATTCTAAGTGCTGATAACGACTCCAACTGCTGTAAAGATTGCTGAACGACCCAGCTGGATTCATCTCAGTCACTGTAAGTTACAGAGAGTGTTGGAAGCCTAGGTGGGAGCAGGTGGGAGTCCACCTTCACAGGGGACTGGCTTTTTAGGGTCACTCGTCTCAACGGTGGTGAAGAAATCATCAACCCCCTGTTCTATAGAGTCCTGGGTAACTTCTAACATCTCTGCAATCTGAGCAGCAATGGGATTCTCACAGGCCAGGTGGAATCTCTGCTGCGCTGTGACTGCAGCATGTTTTTTGTTCTGGAGTGGAAGCTGCCTCAGCCTCCACAAGATAAGGAGAGAAGCACAAACATTCTTCCCCCAGTCTCATCCACATGACTACAGCACTAACCTGTGGTGGCAACTAATGAACAGGACTGCTCATGAGGTGAACGAGGTGAACTGCTGTGTGTGTGCACAGCTGCCCTACGCCACACACAACTCAGGCCTTCGACCAGGAGCTGCCGCTAAAGAACTTTTTGGAGCTATGAACTGTTCACTTGCTGCTGATGTTCTTCCATTTCCACAGACTGTGATGAAAAACCAGAGACCATTTCCTTGGCAGGAGCCAAACCAGGGTCTCTCAGGAACTGCATTTACAACAATGGAACTAGAACCCTGGGAATGCTCCCATGGAACCTGTGTAACACAGTTTACACCTTCTGCGAAACAACACCGGAATCCATCGACTGCATCGCCTGCAGAGGTCAGGAGCCAACCTCAGGCTGCAGCATCTGGAACGACAATCCAGACTGTCACGATTTGCTTCAGGAAAGGAGGTTCGTTCGACATCACTCTGCAGACGAGAGGACGACAGGAGACAGCTTGTTGCAGCACCATAGTGCCAGGAGACTATGGTCAATAGGTGATGGCTGACTGGTACTTCCTGTGTGGACATGGAGCTTACACGTTTTTGAAAACCGTGTTGTGTTGGCTTTTCTCACAACCTCTCAAAGAGGCGTCTGCAAGATCATAGGTTCAGTATGAGATGAAAGAGGAACTGGTGGAACTATTCATGATGCCCTGCATGATTTGGAAGAGCTTAAGAACTATGTGGACAGTGCAACTCAGGGCTCACAAACTTTTGACTTTCTTTCTTGGCTGACCTACAGACTCTGGTGGCAGCTTTTGTTTAAGATTGGAACACCCATCTTGACTGGACTGATCCTATTCTGTCTGTTCACAACCTGCATCATTTCATGTTTTCAAAGCATGCTGTTAAAGACATTTAACACTGCTCTGCTCAGCTATCAGTTGGTCAGAGTAACCTCTGACACAGATGAGGACTACATGTTGCTCCAGAAGAAAGAAGATGACTGGAAAATGAGTACATGAGATGATGTCTTGTAAATTAATAAACAGATTGAATCATTTGCTTGATGACTCCTACACTGAAAATGTGAAAACAAATAGTGTTAGTGATGATAACTGCACTTGATTTTCTGCTGTTTGTTTGTTTTTGGGTTGTTTTTTTCTGTGTTCTCATTCTTACATTCAACATTATTATATTATTAACAAAACATTATATGCATTTGGTTTTTAATGTTTCTTTTTTATTTTCTTTTTTCTATCCTTCTTATATTATATATTATGTATTCTACAACTCTTGTATAACATGTGTAATCCATTCTTTTTATTTTTATACTATTTTTTGCATAGTTATTACATAAGAATTATAAACAGGGGGGAATGTTAGAATAATTATGTTTTGTTATCATTCTTACATTGGTAGCTATAATAGATTTATTATTCACATCCCTGAGAAAAGCTCTCATACTTGTTAGACTTTGGAGCTGCAGCCACTTGTATCTTCGGGATACTCCTATCTGCCTCCCTCCACATTCCTTTTCTACTTTGTAATAAAAGAGAAAGCCCTAACAAAGGGTCTTCAGAGCGCTCAGTGAACGGCTGGAAGCAGCGGTTTGCTGGGTTGTCTCCTTTTGCAAAAGCTTTCATAAAATTCACTTGCGTTGTCTGTTTGTTCTTTTATCTAGATTCACAAATACCTATCAAGATTCACCTGTTAATAACATAAAATAGAAATAAAACTGTATTTTATTCTGTAGGTGATAAATTGTACAAATTTGTCATTTGTAAAATGGATGATAAAGTCTAACAACTGGTTGGAGGAAGAATCTGCAATAATGCTTTTTTGTGTCGTGCAGTATTTAGCAATCTATCAAGTGTTCAGCGATACACTAACAGTTAAAGCCTGATCTCCATCTTTCTACATTCCTCTCTTCTTGGTTCTTTCAGCCTGGAATAAATGAAACCAACTGAGTTTATGTGTCAAGACTTAGAATGATTAGCCTCATCACAGTCAGACATCTACTGATGTTATAATCTGATACTGAAATAAATTTACATAATATCTTATAGCAGGTAATGGACAGAAATCTGGTTTCACCAGGATTGAGGACATTTTACCTGAGAGTTTCCAGGTTGCAGTTTGGACTCTTCAGTCCAGCAGAGAGAAGCTTCACTCCTGAATCCTGCAGGTTGTTGTTACTCAGGTCCAATTCTCTGAGACTGGAGGACTGGGAGCTGAGAACTGAGGACAGAGCTTCACAGCTTCTCTCTGAGAGGTTACAGCCACTCAGTCTGAGGAGACAGGGAGGAAAATATGTTATTAATCCATCAAATGTTTGTGTTACTTTACAGTCAATAATATTCTTCTTGGACTGATTGAAGAATAGGTCATATTTTTCTAAACTTTATGATATCTTTATTTTGAACTTCTTTATTCTTTAGTTGGGACTCAAGACTTGAAGATCTGAACTACAGGCAACAAGGAGGCAAGAGAAATATTAAAATCTACAATAATCTGCATTAATTCAGTGACACTTTCATAGAAGGTAGAGAATTTCTGCTGCTTCAACATGTAACATCATGAATAGTTGCATATGAGAGTCTGTCTCTCCTTTACTCATCACCTGCTAGCAGCAGACTAGGAAACAATGTACCGATAAATAATCAGTAAATACCAGTAGATGGTTTGGTTTCCTAGGTACATTAAGCACCAAGTGAAAGAATCCTAATGTTTTAATGGGCTGCTGTTTACAAAGTTGTACAGTCCATTTAATCCCAAAGTTGTTTCTGCAAAATAAGAGCATGCATTTCCATCCTTAGACCCCCTAACATATTTATGAATTAATTAGAGGTGAGCTGATTGATCGGCCACCGATCATAATTGGTTGATTTCCATGAAAAAGTATATGATCAGTGATCACCGTCTCCTGTTGTCGATCACATTAATCTCACTTCTCAGCCTGCATGTGCAGCTCATCTCATCTTTCCTTCTCACTGCACAGCAACAAATCCTGTCATGAGGAACTATAACACTCTGATAGTGAATGGGGAAGTTTGTGTATTGCAGCGGGAAATTACCTCACAGGTGAAGCATGTTAAAATCCATCAATAAAAGTAATCTAATATGACATTTAATAAACAAGCATTTGATGGAGTTTAGCTACATTGAGGCTCAATGCAGAAACAAAATGACATCCTGAGCGACCAGACAGCAGGTAAAGCAGCTCAACTACCAACAATCACCTGGATCAGCATCACGGTCAGAAAGATAAACAAATAACCTGAAAAATAATCCGAGTCTTCAAGCTGGTGGTGAAAGACACTGGTTCTGCTCTTGCTGTTGAACCTTCACTATTCATTACTGGTAGTAATATTTTATAAACATAGCGCTCTTCCCACTATTCACTCAGAACCAGCAGCTCCGGGAGGAGAAAGGCTGCTGCAAGTCATTTTAAGGATGTCCATTAGTCCCCCAAAAATGATGAAACCCCAGGCATGATCATCAATCAATAAAATCCCCAAGAGCCGAACTTGAAAATTGGACGTTATGTCACTAACACTTAACTTTCATCAACAACTCAGAGGGAGAAGTCAGAGCTCCGTGTAACTCAAATAATGTTCTGGCAGGAACCAGGTGCAGGGAAAAAAATATATGTTTCATACGAGGCATGTACATTTTTCTTGACGAATTTTAATATTCGAATCATTAGCGGAATCGTTTCAGCCCTACATTTTACACCTATTGATGTTCATGGTATAATCCTCCAGTTTAAAGGACAAAATTATACAATTCCATAAGGAAGTAAGTGAATCAATTTTAACATAAAACAGAGTTCTTTTATTACTTTAATATGTAAAATTATGTCCAGATGCTCAAGGAAATCTGTCTCCCAGAGACACTTTTAAGACACAATGCACTGATAAATAAAATGTAACATAAATATTTACCTCATCAATAGCAGATTTCTATCCACATAACTGCAATAACAATGTGTGTCCTTACAGAGCTTTGTTGGAGGCTTTAACCACTGGCAGCAGCCTCAGAAGAACCTCCTCTGAAGCAGAGTATTTCTTCAGGTCAAACACATCCAGATCTTTTCCTGATGACACTAAGATGAAACCCAGAGCTGACCAATGAGCATTAGACAGTTTATCTGTGGAAAGACTTCCTGAACTCAGAGACTGTTGGATCTCCTCCACTAGAGAACGATCATTCAGTTCATTCAGACAGTGGAACAGATTGATGCTTTTCTCTGCAGACACATTCTCATTAATCTTCTCTTTGATGTACTGAACTGTTTCCTGATTGGTCTGTGAGCCACTTTCTGTCTTTGTCAGCAGATCTTGTAGGAGTCTCTGATTGGTCTGCAGTGAAAGGCCCATGAGGAAGCGGAGGAACAAGTCCAGGTGTCCATTTGGACTCTGTAAGGCCTGGTCAACAGCTCTCTGATGGAGAGACTTTAGTTTAGGTTTATTAAATAATGAAGATTTTTTAGATGTTTGCGATTCTTTCATCAGATTGACACCAGAGTTGATGAAGGTCAGATGAACATGAAGAGCAGCCAGAAACTCCTGAACACTCAGATGGACGAAGCAGAACACCTTGTCCTGGTACAGACCTCTCTCCTCTTTAAAGATCTGTGTGAACACTCCTGAGTACACTGAGGCTGCTCTGATATTGATGCCACACTCTGTCAGGTCTGATTCATAGAAGATCAGGTTTCCTTTCTGCAGCTGATCAAAAGCCAGTTTTCCCAGAGACTCAATCATCTTCCTGCTCTCTGGACTCCAGTGTGGATCTGTTTCAGCTCCTCCATCATACTTGACCTTCTTCACTTTGGTCTGAACCACCAGGAAGTGGATGTACATCTTAGTCAGGGTTCTGGGCAGCTCTCCTCCCTCTCTGGTCTCCAACACATCCTCCAGAACTGTAGCAGTGATCCAGCAGAAGACTGGGATGTGGCACATGATGTGGAGGCTTTGTGATGTCTTCATGTGGGAGATGATCCTGCTGGCCTGATTCTCATCTCTGAATCTCTTCCTGAAGTACTCCTCCTTCTGAGGGTCATTGAACCCTCTGACCTCTGTCACCATGCCAACACACTGAGGAGGGATCTGATTGGCTGCTGCAGGTCGTGTGGTTATCCAGAGGAGAGCAGAGGGAAGCAGTTTCCCCTGATGAGGTTTGTCAGCAGAACATCCACTGAGGTGGACTCTGTAGCATCAGTCAGGATCTCCTTGTTGTGGAAGTCCAGTGGAAGTCGACTCTCATCCAAGCCATCAAAGATGAATAGAACCTGGAAGTGTTCAAAGCTGCAGATTTCTTTGGTTTCACTAAAGAAGTGATGAACAAGTTCCACCAAGCTGAACTTTTTCTCTTTCAGCACATTCAGCTCTCTGAAGGTGAATGGAAATATGAACTGGATGTTCTGGTGGGCTTTGTCTTCAGCCCAGTCCAGAGTGAACTTCTGTGTTAGGACTGTTTTCCCAATGCCAGCCACTCCCTTTGTCATCACTGTTCTGATTGGTTGATCTCTTCCAGGTGGGACTTTAAAGATGTCTTCTTGTCTGATTGTTGTTTCTGGTCTGTCTGGTTTCCTGGATGCTCTTTCAATCTGTCTGACCTCATGTTCATCATTGACCTCTCCAGTCCCTCCCTCTGTGATGTAGAGCTCTGTGTAGATCTGGTTCAGAAGGGTTGGACTTCCTGCTTTAGCAATTCCCTCAAACACAGACTGGAACTTCTTTTTCAGACCAGATTTAAGTTTATGTTCACAAACTGCAGCAAAATATCCTAAATTAACACAATAATGAAAATCAGATATGAAAAAAAATCATCTTTTGAATTTGATTACATCACTAAAGCAAATGTGTAATTTATTTATCATTTCAAAGTTCTTTATAAATCCTCTTACTGGTCTGCAGATGGTCAGCCAGCTTTTCCTCCTTCATCATCCTCAGGAAGTTCAGTGTGATCTTCATCACTGCCTCTCTGCTGCTCCTCCTATGCTCTTCATCATCACCTTCCAACACCTCATCATCTCTCTGACTCTCTGAATGTTCTGGATAATCTGGACTCAGAACCTTCTGGATCTTCTTCAGTTCTTCCTTCACAAAAGTAACAATGTTTTCCTCCAGCAGCTGGAACAGAATAATAGATTAAGGAAACATCAGAGTGAAATCATGGAGCCAAACACCAGATGGATGTTGGACAGACTGACAGTCCTCTGGTCTACAAAGTGCAGCATGAAGGTGACTTTGAACAGAACTCAAGGAAAAGTTGTTGTTCATATACAGACCATAAATATGGAGTCCAGCTGTGTTTGATGGTGCTGGACAGATGGACCCCTGGGAACCTCTGAGCTCTGCTGGTCCACTCTGTGGAGGAACCAGGAACAATTAGGAAGTCAGGAAATATTCATCCAGCAGTTAACAGATTAAATCATCAAAAGTTTCACAATTAAAGCCCTAAAGCAGAAAAATAGACCGTCACATAAACACAATACAAAGACATTAAAAATAAGATGCAATACAAAAATGATGTAAAATAACACCAGAATCATCCAATAGACATTTTAAAAGGTTGATTTTGAATTTGGACTTCAAACAGTCCAAACTGTCAGTAGATCTGATGCTGGTGGAGACAGTTTCCCAGAGCTCGGGGACAGTGGAAGTGAAGGCTCTGTCCACACAGGTCTTCAGGACAGTGTGGGACATCCATCAGGTTCTGATGACTAGATATGAGGTGATGTGGACATGGAGGAGGTCTGAAATATGTGGGTGTGTCCATGTGGGATCCTCTCCTGGATGTTGTGGTGGGGATTTTAAAATGGATCCATTAGATCCCTGGAATCCAGTGAGCTCACATTTTATCTGTCCACACAGAGACAATCAGAAGGTAAAGGTCCATGAAGTGATATCTGGTTGTGAGCAGTGAACCAGGTGATCTAAGTAGTAGTAAAGATTTAATGTTCCTGCTGATCCCATTAAGAACCAGCAGAACCTCTGATGGTCCACATCAGCTCAGTTTGGTTGAGTTCCAGCAGATCTTGTCATGTTGGGTTTGAGTTTCTTTACCCACATGCAGGTTTAGACATCAGACCGGAAGGTTTTTGATTCAATGATTTATTTACAGTTATTATTGAATATATTGAGCCTAAGTTGTCCTCTGGGATCGGGAGCGGCTGGGCGGCTCAGGTACTGCTTGGAGAGGGGAGAGGTTAGTAGGAGCTGGAGTGAGAGGAACTTGAGAGGAACTTGACAGGAAAGTGGAGGGAAAGGCTTACAGTTCATCTGATGGAGGAATGCCGAGGAGAAGGTATCCGTTAGTGCAAAGGCTCCGAGAAGGTTGCGGGGCTCGCGCGGCAGACGAGAGCGTTCAGTCCGGTGGGCAATCGGTGTCAGTGTTCGGGTGGGCGTGGTTCCTAGCTGGGTCCAGGCAGTGCATCCAAAATCAACAAGTGGGACCATCGAGCGATGAATGGCTGATCCACCGCTTCTTAAGAATCCTGCAGCCGATTTCAGAAATCCGCTTCAGGTGCATCAGCCTGCCAGAACGCTCCCACGAAGATCGTCTATTCGGAGGAGCACTCACACCAACTTGAATCCTAACAGATCTCACCAACCACATCATGAAGCTTTCCTTCCCTGAACTGCTCTCACAATGCACACAGGAACCAAGTCCTGATGGACCAGAATGGCTTTACCAGGTATTTCCAGTGGAAATGTGATCCACTGTTAGTCTGACATGGAGCCAGGAAGCAACAGAACATCATCATCAACATCCAGAGATAAAGATGTGAAGGTGTTTTCATGAGAACAGAGCAGCTGATTTCTGTAGATAATGGATCAAACCTCTGGAAATATAACTGGAAACATCTGAGTTCTTACTGGTTCAGTTTCCATAGTTACAGCAACTAGATACAGCTCACCTCTCTGATGATGGAGATCCAGGAGATTTAAAGTGAATGGGAGGATCCATTGACACGTCAATTTTAAAGGACACACAGCTGGGTTCTGGTTCTGGTTCTGGTTTGAATCTCTGATGGATCCTGATAGAAAAACATCCATTATAAATTTTCTGTGGAGGTTTGATTTAAAGATCATTTTTATTTTGTCTCCTTGTAAAATAAAGAGGTTTGAGACACAACAGAACTTCATCAACTTCATGTTCTAATTGATTCCCATCAGAACCGGTCCAATCCTCCAACACATTCCTGATCATTGATCCTCCTACATAATGTCCGTCTTTTTAAAGAGCAGAAAGATTTGTTTCTGAGATTTTGGGTGATGGTTAAAATCGGAATCACAAAATCCATGTAAACATTTTTCTTTCAACATTAATCATTCATCAGATTTAAACAACAATATTAATATCAACCTAGACATTAAATTCACTTCTTTCTTTTGGTTTGTATCTTAATAATATTTGATGAATTAAATGTGCCTGTTTCATTTGGAAAAATTAAGTTGATGCAAAACAGAATAAAATGCAGTTAAATGTGAGGTTCAAAGGTCATGTCAGCATAATAGTTTTATGTCCTGATTGAGGATTTTCTTGTTCTTTATATTTTACATTTAGAGGTTAAAGCAGAAAAGTGAGTTTATTCTGGTTGGATATTTTGTTTCCTGTTATTCATCAGCAGTAATGTTTCAGTTCTGGTTGCCTATAGAGAGGATTATCACTACATGAATGATTGTTTATTTAATATCAGGGAAACATCTGGAAATCAGATGGGATTTCTAGACCTATGTTAACTAGATGGACCTGAAAAAACTATGGATAGAGACTGTGGATCTAAACGGACCTGATTAATACTCCAAAGATCTTTTATTAATTTACCAACAATTCAGTTCGACTTCATTGCAGCCATTGGTAGCCAGTATGAAACTGGTTGTCGTAAGTAATACTTAAGTGTTGATCCATTGTGGCTTTGTTAAGACGTGCTGAGCGGTTAATTTTCTACCTGTTGATTGCATGTAAAGTCAATCCAGAGATCTTCTTGTTGTTCAAATTCATTCCAGTCAGATGAATAATTTGTGAACAAATCCCAATTACTCCAGTATTCATGGCAACAGCGTTAACAATGACTCTGCCACAGCAGTCAATAACTTGTATGCCTTTCAAGGTTCAACACCTGTTAACTCTTGGTTCTTATACTGGAGGCCATTGTCCCATCTAGTCACCAAAAAACCCAAAATATACATATATAGAGACCAATAAAGTCCATGATACAAAGTTCCTAAGTTGATTATTAGACCATGTAAGCATAGAGACATCAATGTCATTGATGTATGACATATAAAAAGAAAATAATCTAAAGTCTAATATTCCCATTAAACAGAACTTATCATCACATGGCCACAATAACAGATATAAATAGAAGTTACAGCAGTTAGAAACAGCTCACCTCTCTGATAATGAGGCTCTAGAATATTTAAATAGAATGGCTTCGACCTTTGACCTGTTGCTCTTCAAGGACACACAGCTGGGTTCTGATTCTGGTTTTGGTTCTGGTTCTGGTTTGAGTCTCTGATGGATCCTGACAGAAACATGATGATTAAAACTTAATCAGCAAAGAGGAGCAGCAGCAGCTTCATCACCACGTCTGTTCTGGCCTGATATAGTGAACGCTGTGTGAAAAGGGCTGTGGACAGTTAGAGATGGTGACCTCACCTCTGACCTTTGCTCTGGCTCTCATCTTCCCCACACAGAGTGGTTTTAGAGGGAGGGACTCCCTCCTCTCTGTCCTCACACTGATCCATGCTGCTGAATCCACATCAGCTCACACACACTTTCTAGCTTCACCTGCAGAGGAAACACACATCATTCATCTGCACATCAACTCTGATCATCCTTTACATCATTAGTGCTGGAAAAAGATCAGCTGCTCCTCCTCTGATTGGCTCTTCTTCTCTGCTTCATATCAGTGTCAGGTGAATGCAGTCAGACAGCAGAGAGGCAGAGGAAGCTGCCATCAGCTGCTGCACTTCTACTATCAGTCCACTAGAGTCAGATTCAAGCCTTTATCACGTTTGATGGGAATTAGAGGAATTTGGATTATTTAGTAGGTTGCCCGAGGCATTGTCTCATCAGTGGCGGAGCTAGACTTTTTTTCAAGGGTGGCCAAAGGTGAGCAAGGCTTTATCAGAGGGGTCCACATACAAATGGACCGTTCCATGGAACGAAAGGAAAAAATATTTGTTTCCTTTCGTTCAAAATTAATTAATATAACTAGTTAGATTATAATTCAAAGCTTTCATATGACATAGCCTACTTACATTTCAGTCATTATAAAACTTAATGGTTTTTCACATATTCTTACCACAGACATTTCAAGCAAGAGCTGGGAGATAGAAAACGTTACAGGGCAGCATGTCACTAAAACATATGTTAAAAGAATCTGTCTAAAACACGATCTATCAGCACTAGCATAGCTAATATAATAAACGAGGCACTATGCAGCGGTACACAACCATTTTTTTTTCTTTTTAGAAATGTATGACAAGTGCCGCCTCTCATTAGGAAGGTAACAGCGGTTACAGCTGAGCGGTAAAATGTTGTAAATACCTGCAAAACTCCTGACGGTGTAACTCTAAAGCCGCGGATGTGTTTTGGATCAAGAAGGAACCAACATGTCAGTTTAACCAATGAACAGCGTCGGGCATCTAGCTACCTTCAGGGACAATCGGAAATTACAGTTTTCCTGGCAAATCTTTGCCGATCTCATAAGTGTTATATTTTAAAATGACCATTTCCAGTGGGTGGCAGTAGGGGTGGCCAGGGGTCTGTTGGGGGTGGCAAGTGCCACCCCGGCCACCCCTCTGGCTCCGCCACTGTGTCTCATGGTTTTAGCGACATAGTGGGTGTAAAATATTGAATAAAAGTATTTCATAAAATGCTCCATGACTGGCTTCATTTTTCCAGTACATTTAACTTTATGACAAAGTTTCAAGTGGATTGTCCATATTGTATCCAAGAGTCTTCTTGGTGAAGCTTCTTTCCAGCCGTCCATGATTCACTTGGCAACAGATGGCTAACTAGCTAGAACATTTTTATGGACTACGTTGATATGAGTGGAGCTCCATGGAGCGTCAAAGTGAAAATGATGGAAAAAAAGGGAGCAAGGAAAAATGAAAAACTGGATGCATATTTTGTGTGTTTTTGTTGGCAGTGATTCAGGCCCGCACAAAACTGCCAATTCAGTGAAGGAGTTGGATTAAAAAGCTAATATTCTGACTGAATCAAACACATTTTAATATTTTATATTGAAAGGAAGCAGCAGGAAACTGTTGCATATGATTTTAATGGTGGAGAGCTCTTTTACAAAAGTCTGATTCAGAAATCCAGGATGAGAGATAAAGCCAATCTTGACACAACGCCATCAGTTCATTCTAGTTTTATCCATTTCACAAAAACAAACCAAACTAAGGAGTTGTGACTCACTTAGTTTGAGCCAGGCCTAAATAAATCAGATGACTATATGTTAACAAATGTCTTAAAGAAACCATGAGTTCGCTCACAGGCTCACTGATGCTATAATAGATCATTTCCATTCACCAAACCTCACACCAAACAAATAACATCTTTTGATGGAAGATTATGAGGAATTGAAGAACATCAAACTCAAGGCAAAACAACTGTTGGTACAATAGTAACCAATAGTGGATTGAATGATTGAAGGCATAATTTGCTCAAAATGTACATTTTCAAACAATTTCCTATTAAAAATCATCATAATCAGCCATTTGCTCAATTTAACAACTTTAAATTCATAAATCAGAAAGTCAATATTATAATGTGGGGGCCTGATAGTGTTTATTTATTTGTCTTTTATGCTTTTATTCTCCTATTATCTTCCTCATCTGCTGTGCGTTTTGCTCTGTGTTTTGCACCATCACTTTTGGATCCTCTCTTTCATATCTTTCAAATTGTAAACAATGGATCTGGGTTTGATGAGGAGAATGAGCAAAGGAGAGCCTTTTTTACCCAACAGGATATTTATACATAATGAATCCCTGGGGGAAGTGGAAGACCCTCCGTCTGTCCATATTGTTGGTTGAGGATTTTAAGATGTTATATAATTAAATGTATGATAACAGGATTTCTGCTTTTTGGGCTTGTCAGTTATCTGGTATATCATACAATTCAGAAAACATTGGCAGCTGTTCTGCCCATTGAGAGGCTGCCTGTCTTATACAAGGAAATGCCTTGCTGTGAACATTCAGACTCACATGCTGTGTGAGCAGAACCACAAACAAGAACTGGTTCTTACTGAGAGGAACAGTTCAGTTGCAGTTCCTGAAACCTCAGGAATAAACCTTGGAGAAATTGCAAGCTCAGCTCAGCAGAACCGATCATAAATTTGTCTGTCTGGAGTTGGCATTGAGGTGTAATAGTGAGAACAATTATTGTCATCTGAGTCTGGCTCCCCACTGAGATGCTGGCGTCGCCGGCTCCCCTCCCTCATCCCCCACAGAGCAACCCAGGTTGCTGCAACGCACCAGGTTGCTGCAATGCACCAGGTTGCTGCAACGCACCAGGTTGCTGCGTTGCTCACCTCATTTCTCCATAATTTCTCCCTCTCATACCACATGTCCTGTTTTTTATATTGTCAACATGTTGCTTTTCATATCTAGAGGTTTTTTACAACCTCACTGTGTAATTCGACAAAGTTAGAACATCAGTCTTCAGAAACAAACTGTAACATAAATCTTTTTAAGCTTGATAATAGTATTTTCTACCATCATAATGTTAAAAATAATAATAGTACATGACTGAATATCAACATGAATTTGCAGCATTTTATTTCAGGAAGGGAAAAAAGACCAAAACATGCAGACAAGATGGTGAATCACTGATAAACACTTTGGTTTCTGATGGGTTTGGGGAACCAGGATGAACTAAGAACAGCAATTTATCCTCTGCCAGGTTATTGGCAGAGGATAAATTGTCACATATGTGGATAATTGGATAAATGTAACAGATGTGTTATTGCTTTTGAGAAACCAAATCAAGGTGTAATTAAGTCAGGATATCTGATAAATCATGGTTTCTTCTATCTTTTTTTGGGAAACAACTTAAAGTTTGAATCCAGGAAATAGAAACATGAAATAATTTGTTCAGAGAAAAACCAAAGAAACATCAGCTGTTCATCACTAATCTAATAATCCTGAAGATTAAACTTTAAAAGGAAGAGAGATGAAACTTTGACCAGAAATCAGAAGTGGATGTTTTCTAAAAACATGAGAGAAAACAAACAAGAAAATCAAAGTTCAATAGGAAAAACAAGAAAACTTACAGTTTGATCAAATGATCCAAAGAGTTGATGAAGAATATATGAACAACAGTCTGACTCTAAAACTGAAAGTAAATGTGAGGGATGTGGTGGGACTGATGACATCACAACTCACATGATTTTTAGTTTCTTCTTTCAGAGCAGCAGAAAATCTGCAGTGAAATTAGAGACGTGTTGATAAAACCTTCATGAGGAAAAGAGAAGTTCTGATGAAAATGTTTCATGATGGAATCATGAGGAGAAAAAAGTCCAGAGAAAAATATCAGCTGATTCCTGCAGCAGTAACTGAACTGACTATAAATACAAACTGAAGATAATCAGAAAGATCCAACAAAATAATCAGTAGTTCCTGATATCACCAAACTACTGCAGCTGAAATAACATTATTTCAGCTGCAGTAGAAAGTAATAATCTGTGGGATATAGTAATAATCCCACAGATTATTACTATAGCTCATATAAACTGTCTCCAATATATATTTATATAATTATTCTCTTATTTCTGAATCATGATTCATTTCACATTCCTGGTAAAAGTTACTCAAAACATCAAAATGTACAAATAATATGAATTATAATTTACTAAAAGTTACTTGTGGAAAACCACAAGGGTCAGAACTGGATCCTAAACTTTATTACTTTACATAAATGATTTATGCAATGAATCTAATTTGTTAACATTTACTTTATTTGCTGATTCATTATTTTGATCTGGTCAGTTTGGAGCAGCAACAGTTTAATGGAAGGAGAATTACAAATATTGATGTGACAAAAATAGATTAACACTAAATTATGGAAACATTTTAATATTTAGTAACAAGGAAATAAATAAATGAAAGTGCAAACTTTAAAATGTTATGATTTAGTAGAGATCAGAACAACATTAATTATTTACAAAGTCTATAATAAACTTTCATGATGTAAAGAAACATTGTTAGAAATGAAAGAAACTATAAACTAATAGAAAATGATTTATTTAGGATGAATATTAAAACAATTGTAGTTCAGTTAGAAGGATTTCTAGTTTGCAATATTTTAGTGAGGAGATAAAAGTGTTTTTCTCTCTTTAAAATATTTGCTAAACAAATAAAATCAGGTTTATGATGTTTTAAAGTTTCTCTACAAACTTAGCTGGAAATCCTTGAAGATGTTTTAGAAAAATAAACAGGAAATATTTTGCTGCTTTGATTTGGATGATTTGTAGAAAAGAGTGAAAGTTTGAAAAGTTTGTTTTTTCTATCTGAACTTTTTTCAGTCTACACTTTGTATTCTTGCCATTAACAGTAATTTAAACTTTCTTTAATTATTTCAATTCTTGTCTTGTTTTTCCAGCTTTGAGTTTGTCTTGGTTTTGTGTTTGTTTTTTTTTTTTTTTTTTTTTTGCTCTTTTCATTTAATGAATAAAATCATAATTTGAAAACTGTTTATTATATTTAATAAAGTTTTCTTCATCAAATGTTAAAATCAGTTTGATGATCTGAAACATTTCAGATCAACAAAAAGGCAAAACAGAAATAATCTGTAAAGGAGCAAATACTTTTCACAGCACTTTATGTTTCAGGTCACAATAAATCAAGCGGTCCACTCTGGATTTAGAAAAATGTTCTGTTTAAGGTGTGACTGAAGTCCAGTTGTTCTGGGATTCTGGATCAGTCCAGAACCTTCTGGATCAACCAAACCAGATGCTCAGATCTTCTCATTACAAATGAAAGAAATTTGATTTCTTGATTCTGTCTGGTTGTAACTTCCTCCTCAGCATGTCAGTGTCCTGCTTAGGCCTCTAATCATCATTTGGTTCAGGTTTGTTGAATCAGAACTACAACATGCAGGATGTCGGCCCTCCTGGACAGACTTTGGACACCACTGGCCTAAAGCACCGCATGAGATCACTGACCATAAACTAATGTCAAAATATATTTACATTTTGATGTATAAAGCATTTCATTAGTAAAAAATTTAAGTGCATGTTGTCCACCTGAGTGGATATTTGGATAAATCCTATAATTTGATATATTTTGTTTTACAAAATTTTTTTCAGACCATTTTTAAATTTCTTAAGAAAATCAAAACCACTTTGGAAAAATAACATTGACTTAAAAATATTATAAATGTATGAAAGGGTTAAGAGATCTTACCTGCCAACCGCCATCATGATTTACAAAAACCCTTTGAAGACTTTGTATTTATGAGTTACAACAAAATTTAATTTCTCTTTAGGATCAATTAAGTTTTTTTTATTTTTTTTTATTGAATTAGCTTTAAGACTGTCAAGATTTTCCTTCCAATTTGTGATCTATTACCATTTGCAAAAATCAGATTTCCTAAACTCATTTTATTTCTGTATCATTATGAGCTTGACATCACTTTTTATTTTCTTGTTACTAAATATCAAAACTTCTTTTGCCATAAATTTGTGATATTGTATTTCTTTCCATACCAATTTGTTCAATGCTTGTATTTAATGGCTCCAACATGGTGGATGCACCAAGACTTGGTGCATTCAGACAATTTCATAATACATTTCATCATAGCTGTTGGATGTGGTCCATTAAACCCATAGTGGGCTTAATGGACCCATGGTGGTTTCTAAAAAGAAGCTTCTAAAAATGTCCCAGAGCTTCATAATGTAGAACCATCAGCACATAAAGTAAATGTGAACCAGTTAGATTCATTATAAATATCATTTATATAAAGTGAAAACATTTAGGACCCAGTACTCTAATAACCTCCAGTAAATCTGAGTTTTATCTCCTCAGGTTTTGGTTAAATTTCCATGAAACTTTGTCAAATATCAGGGTTTCCTCCACAAGGTTCTCATGAGAGCTTGTTGGAGTTCTGGTCCATTCCTCCTGACAGAACCAGTAGAACTGGGTCAGGTTTGACGGCTGTATTTGTATAAATATTAATATTTTATGACCAATTTGATAATAACATGACAATCACAGAGAAGCAGAATATTTTCCTCTCTTTCTTCTCCAACATGTTGGGTCCATTAAACTGAACCATGTCTGCTGTTGGCAGCAACAAAGAGACTCAATTCATTTTTGTTAACAAAATCATATTTTAAATTTTCTGATATTTTTCAAATCAATCAGATCTTTTCTGTCCAAATCTGATCTTCCAGTTTCTGGGATTTTTTTCCAAGGTGGAAAATGTTCTGCAGTGTCAAGAAAACCTGAGATCATCCCAGTTCCCCATGCTGGAGATTTTAATTTAACAGCAACAATAGATAAAGTTACCTTAAAAGTTAATCACACAATAACATCAAGACCCAACAATAGAGTTAAACTTCAATAAATCAATCTGGTTGTTTTTGTCTCCTGTAAACTTTGCTTTACTTCTCCTTCCTACTTCTACAGGGTGAATCCCAGCAGATTTAGGAAACTCATTTCCCCCGTTAGACGGAGAGCTGGAAGCTCATCTCGTTCTCTCAGAAGAGGAAGCAGAGAGAGAGAGTAGAGAGAGAAGGATGGGAGGAGATGTGCAGCAACAACAGCAGGTTCTGAATGAAACTAAATATAATAACATGTTCTCCCTGTTATTCTGTAAAGCACCGTCAACTTCAACTAGTTTCAATATGGGAATATTTAAATGTAAATGAAGAGTTAGAGTTAAAATTGAAAAATAATCTACTGACATTTAAACAGGAACAGAACAGGATGAGCAGCAAATGAATAAAATGTGTTTATTGCTCATTAAACATACAAAAAAATAACATTTGTATCCAAGATGAATTTAATAATATTGGAGTTGACAGAAAAAAAAGTGATTGAGAAAAACTGCAGTAAATTCAAAGAAACTGAAATGATAAAAGAAAGAAAAACAATCAAGAAAACATCCTGAGATTCATTGTGAATCTTTGACTGAAAACATCAAAAAACAACATGATGATCCAGTTATAATCCTGGAATAATCCCAGGGTTGTGTAGAAAAGTTTAACCAAGACACAGATTGGATCTATGAAAATATGTAGAGACTGAACTATGTTTTAATCAATGAGATTTTCTAGCTGGATGAGAAACTTTAGTCTCTTTAGACTCAAATCAGCTCAGAAACACTGAGGAACCATAAGACCAGAACCTGAATCCAGGAATCAGAGGTTCAGTGAATGTGGTGTTGAAGGTGTGGAGGAGGATCAGTGAGTCAGAGGAGACTCTGTAGAAGGACAGAATGCCAGCAGGACAGTCCACATACACTGCTACTCTGTTAGAGACAGAGGAGGAGGAGAGACCAGTTTCTCTCTTATTGTGACAGACAGAGTAACCATCAATATCAGAGCAGATCAGACTCCATGAATGATCATTATATCCAAACCAACAGTCTCCACTGTTTCCTTTCCTCCTGATTCTTCTGTAACTCACTGATATATTAACATATCCTCTCCACTCGACCTCAAAGTAACAGCGACCAGTCAGACCAGTTCTACACAGCAGCTGATACCAGAAATCAAATCTGTCTGGATGATCAGGATATGACTGAAGCTTCTTCACATTTGTCACCTTCCTGTTGTCTTCAGACAGTTTGAGCTCTCTGCTCACTGTGTTTGTGTCGATGGTGAGTTGACAGGAATCTGATGGAGAACAAACACAATCCAGCTGCAGTTATTGATCATTTATTGACACTTTGACTCCTGAATGAGTGATGTGACAGTTTGAAGATGGTTGAATGTGAGCTGCTTTGTTGTCATGAATCAGATGAAAAACACACTTACATCTCCATGGACCTGGAGTCAAGAATCGGCCTCCAGCAGGCTCCACCCTGAAAGGAGGAGGGGGGTCAGACCATCAGTCTCTTTCAGCACTTCCTCTACCAACCAGCACCTCCAGGTGGCGCTGCACACATTTACAATGAGCCCAAGAAGAAGAAGCAGCATCCTGAACCCAGCAGCTGCAGTAATGGCTTGTGAAAGTAATCCTCCCTCCACTGCAGAAGTTCTGGATGAGCTGATCTTGTCTTTTTATCTTTCCTAGTAAATTTATCAGAACTTTGGATCTGAACCAGTTTCTGCTCTCATTTTTACATTTTCTAGTTTTTTCATCATTCACTGCAATTCTTCCTTCCTTCTGGAAAACAAGGGATTTATTTTATTCCCTGATTTCATTCATACTTTTGATCATTTTCCAGATGTCGCCCCCTGGTGGAGATAAACTGCCACATAGATGGATCTACTAAACTTCTAAATCTCTTTGCATTATGAATAGTTTTCTTCACTTTTTCACGTGTTTTATATTTTAAAACAAACAAATTCATTAAAGTTTAGAGGTTCAGCAGCCAATCAGCTTCTTGTATTTCCTCAGTAGATCATCAGTGGAAGCCCCGCCCAGCCCATGATGCTCCTGGTTTGTGAAGACAGAGAGACAAACTGAACTCTGATAGGAAACAGTTTCAACTGATTTTCTCTCTCCATCCTCTTGGTATATTTGGCCCCCTGCTGCTCTGAATACCATGTTATTGTGGCGCCAGTAGATGGGTTTGTTTCCAAGTTTCATTTTGAACCATGTGGAAGATTCATACAGTTTTTAATTGGATGTAGTTTTCAAACTTACACAGCCAAATTTACCAGCAATATTTATAATTTAACTGTAATAAATACAAGCCAAATAGTGAATTAGCATAATACATTTTAAACTTCAAACTAAATGTTTCCCAGCAGACAGACTAAAGACATTTCTCCCTCTTCCTCCTCTATCAGACCTTCTCTGCTCCTGCAGCAGGTTCCTCCATACCTGAGAGTTTCCAGTCTCCAGTGTGGATCCTTCAGTCCAGCCGACAGCAGCTTCACTCCTGAGTCTCCTGGATGATTGTAGCTCAGGTCCAACTCTTTCAGATGGGAGGGGTTGGAGGTCAGAGCTGAGGCCAGAGAAGCACAGCCTTCCTCTGAGACCAAACAGCCTGATAAGCTGCAGACACACAATTCATCACATGATGAGAAAATGAGAACATGGAGGTAGAAACCAAGGTCTGAATTGGATATTTTCACGACAAGAAAACACACAAGAAACAGGAGATTCACCTGATGATAACATAAAATAGAAATAAAACTGTTTCATTTTGTAGATAATAAAAAAATATAAATTTGTTATTTGTAAAATGGATGATAAAGTCTAACAAGTGGTTGGAGGAAGAATCTGCAATAATGCTTCTTTGTACTCTAATGATGCAACAATCTGTCAAGTGTCCAGCGTTACACTAACAGTTAAAGCCTGATCTCCATCTTTCTACATTCCTCTCTTCTTGGTTCTTTCAACCTGGAATAAATAAAAACCAGCTGAGTTTATGTGTCAAGACTTAGCATGATTAGCCTAATCACAGTCAGACATCTACTGATGTTATAATCTGATACTGAAATAAAATTCACATAATATCTTATAGCAGGTAATGAACAGAAATCTGGTGTCACCAGGATGTAGAACATTTTACCTGAGAGTTTCCAGGTTGCAGTTTGGACTCTTCAGTCCAGCAGAGAGAAGCTTCACTCCTGAATCCTGCAGGTTGTTGTTACTCAGGTCCAGTTCTCTGAGACTGGAGGACTGGGAGCTGAGAACTGAGGACAGAGCTTCACAGCTTCTCTCTGAGAGGTTACAGACCCTCAGTCTGAGGAGACAGGGAGGAAAATATATTATTAAAAAATCTCATCATTTTTTCTTTTCCTATCAAAAATATTTTTCGGAAAACTTTATTTTACTAGGGATGCTTAAAACAAATATTTTAGTAATCGAGTAATCTATCAATTATTCTTACAATTAATTTGGTAAAAAACAATGATAAAATAAAATCTTGGTAAATCTGGTATAAGACCGGTGTTAATATTGCATGAAAATATCAGTCCAGTTTATTGATCATTTCTAACAGTTACTTTTTGTTAGTTTAGAAAATTAACTTGTAACAGTAATAGCTCACTTTCTAAGTTAACCTGAAATAAGTCAAAAATCTGAAATACTATTCAATTTAGACACTTTGAAGAAACAATCCACCGATAAATAATCTGAAACATAAATACATGTTTACCTCATCAATAGCAGATTTTTATGCACATAACTGTATTATCAATCTGTGTCCTTACAGAGCTTTGTTGGAGGCTTTAACCACTGGCAGCAGCCTCAGAAAAACCTCCTCTGAAGCAGAGTATTTCTTCAGGTCAAACACATCCAGATCTTTTCCTGATGACACTAAGATGAAACCCAGAGCTGACCACTGAGCAGGAGACAGTTTATCTGTGGAGAGACTTCCTGAACTCAGAGACTGTTGGATCTCCTCCACTAGAGAACGATCATTCAGTTCATTCAGACAGTGGAACAGATTGATGCTTTTCTCTGCAGACACATTCTCATTGATCTTCTCCTTGATGTACTGAACTGTTTCCTGATTGGTCTGTGAGCTACTTCCTGTCTTTGTCAGCAGACCTTGTAGGAGTCTCTGATTGGTCTGCAGTGAAAGTCCCAGGAGGAAGCGGAGGAACAAGTCCAGGTGTCCATTTGGACTCTGTAAGGCCTGGTCAACAGCTCTCTGATGGAGAGACTTTAGTTTAGGTAAATGAAATAATGAAGATTTCTTAGATGTTTGTTTTTCTTCCATCAGGTTGACCCAAGAGTTGATGAAGGTCAGATGAACATGAAGAGCAGCCAGAAACTCCTGAACACTCAGATGGACGAAGCAGAACACCTTGTCCTGGTACAGACCTCTCTCCTCTTTAAAGATCTGTGTGAACACTCCTGAGTACACTGAGGCTGCACTGATATCGATGCCACACTCTGTCAGGTCTGATTCATAGAAGATCAGGTTTCCTTTCTGCAGCTGATCAAAAGCCAGTTTTCCCAGAGACTTGATCATCTTCCTGCTCTCTGGACTCCAGTGTGGATCTGTTTCAGCTCCTCCGTCATATTTGACCTTCTTCACTTTGGTCTGAACCACCAGGAAGTGGATGTACATCTCAGTCAGGGTTCTGGGCAGCTCTCCTCCCTCTCTGGTCTCCAACACATCCTCCAGAACTGTAGCAGTGATCCAGCAGAAGACTGGGATGTGGCACATGATGTGGAGGCTTCGTGATGTCTTCATGTGGGAGATGATCCTGCTAGTCTGTTTCTTATCTCTGAATCTCTTCCTGAAGTACTCCTCCTTCTGTGGGTCATTGAACCCTCTGACCTCTGTCACCATGCCAACACACTGAGGAGGGATCTGATTGGCTGCTGCAGGTCGTGTGGTTATCCAGAGGAGAGCAGAGGGAAGCAGTTTCCCCTGATGAGGTTTGTCAGCAGAACATCCACTGAGGTGGACTCTGTAGCATCAGTCAGGATCTCCTTGTTGTGGAAGTCCAGTGGAAGTCGACTCTCATCCAAGCCATCAAAGATGAACAGAACCTGGAAGTGTTCAAAGCTGCAGATTTCTTGGTTTCAGTAAAGAAATGATGAACAAGTTCCACCAAGCTGAACTTTTTCTCTTTCAGCACATTCAGCTCTCTGAATGTGAATGGAAATATGAAGTGGATGTTCTGGTGGGCTTTGTCTTCAGCCCAGTCCAGAGTGAACTTCTGTGTTAGGACTGTTTTCCCAATGCCAGCCACTCCCTTTGTCATCACTGTCCTCATTGGTTGATCTCTTCCAGGTGGGACTTTAAAGATGTCTTCTTGTCTGATTGTTGTTTCTGTCCTGTCTGGTTTCCTGGATGCAGTTTCAATCTGTCTGACCTCATGTTCATCATTGACTTCTCCAGTCCCTCCCTCTGTGATGTAGAGCTCTGTGTAGATCTGGTTCAGAAGGGTTGGACTTCCTGCTTTAGCAATTCCCTCAAACACAGACTGGAACTTCTTCTTCAGACCAGATTTAAGTTGATGTTGACAAACTTCAACAAATTGTTCTAATAACACAAAAAGTAAAATCAGTAACTAAACAAAATTATTTTCAGAAGATGATGTTAATAAATGTGATTTCATCTCTTCCAACATCAGTACATGTGTATTTTATCTATCATTTCAAATCTCTTTAGAAATCTTCTTACTGCTCTGCAGATAGTCAACCAGCTTTTCCTGCTTCATCCTCCTCAGGAAGTTCAGTGTGATCTTCATCACTGCCTCTCTGCTGCTCCTCCTCTGTTCTTCATCATCACCTTCCAACACCTCATCATCTCTCTGACTCTCTGAACTTTCTGGATAATCTGGACTCAGAACTTTCTGGATCTTCTTCAGTTCTTTCTTCACAAAAGTAACAATGTTTTCTTCCAGCAGCTGGAACAGAATAATAGATGAAGGAAACATCAGAGTGAAGTCATGGAGCCAAACACCAGATGGATGTTGGACAGACTGACAGTCCTCTGGTCTACAAAGTACAGCATGAAGGTGACTTTGAACAGAACTCATGGAAAAGTATATTTGTTGTTCATATTATATTTTTAAAATAACCTTATTTCATTTTGAAAGGAAGCAACAGGACTTTCTGGCTTTAATGGTGGAGACCAGAGTTTGAATCCAGGAAATAAAACAAGAATCAGTTTGTTCAGAGAAGAAAATAAAGAAAACCAGATGTTCAGCAGAAAACTTCAAACAGCAGATATTTTAGTTTTTCAGCTGAAATCAGAAGTGAACATTTTGTCCAAACATCAGAGCAGAAACAAGCAGGAATATCCTGATGACAAAGTTCAAGTAGGAAACAAAGCAAACTTACAGTTTGTTCAAATGATCCAAAGAGGTGATGAAGAAAATCTGAACAACAACCTGAGACCCAACAGAACCACGGTAGATCCAGACTGGTGCCACAAATAAACTGGTTAGTTTAAACTGAAAGTCTTAAGAGAAGAAACAAGTCAGGACTGGTCTCACTGACTGGGAGTCAAAGGAAAGTTATTCTGTTGACGTCTGAAGACAGGATCACGTCCCATAAAACTGGATCTGCTGTTATTCTGCTGATCCAGGTTCTGTTCAACACCAATTGAACCAGAACCTTTTTAACTTGGAACCAACTGAATGAACTCTTAGAGTAAAATGAACTTTGTTCTTTTATTCTATGAACTACTGACAACATTTCTCAGAAATTAATTTATTAGCAGAAAATGAGAAATGGTGGAAATAAGGAAAAAAATCTTCAGACCTCAAATAATGCAAAGAAAAGAAGTTGATTTAGAAACAACAATACTAATATATGAAGTCAGGAAGAGATCAGAAATCAATATTTGCTGAATAACCAGGAGGTTTTCAATGAGCTTCAGTGCAGTGGCTCTTCATTTCTTCCAGAGCTGCATGTCAGAGACGGTCAAAAGTGATCAGAACCAGAACCAGTTCTCAGGTTTCATTATGAATGAATTTAGGGTTTGTTTGTTTCTGCTCACCTGGAGCACCAGCCGGGTGGAGTCAGTCTGAGTTCCTTCATCATCTAAAGAGAACATTGAAGATCCTCCTGGACAAAATGGAGCTTTGGAAAGAAATCAGCAGGAAGTGAAAGAAAAATGGATTTTCATCACTTGTGAAGTGGACGACATCAGAGTTGGATTCAGTGGAGTCATATGAAGAACAGAAAACTGAGGCTAGAATAATAAACATCATGCTAAATATCAGCTGCAGCTAATCTGTCAGAAGAAGCTTCAGGTTGAATCTAAAGGAGGCTGAAGATCTCAAAGTGGATGAGAGGAAACCTGTAAAATTTCAAAATACTGTCCATGGTTAAACAAACCATTGTTTTAATCCTGCATAATTCATTCAATGCTGTAATTGTAATTTGTTTTAGAAGCCCGCTTCATCATCTGGGAAAGAGCAGATGGAAAAGAAGGTAAAGATGTGTGGCAGTTTCATTCTTCATCTACATTCACTGGAGAAATTCTATACATTTTTCTAGTATATTACATGCTTGTTCTATGTATTTAATTGGTTTTCTATCAACTAATTGAGATTTTTTTTGCTCAACAGTAAAGGAATCCCGATGGAAGAGCTCTCTGGAAAATCTGCAGACTGAGCCTGACGTGAAAGAAATTGATGACCTTGTCTACAATCTGAACACTAAGATTAAAATGGATGCAATGGAGCAGAAGTCTTTTTAGGACTCTTGTCTGACCGTGCTGTCGCAGTGAAGAGAGTTGTCAAACATGTTGCCAAAAACGAATTGAAAATTGCAAACTTTTTATGTTCAGAAAAATTACAGATGAAACATTTGTTGCAGCCCCTTGCTGTGTTGGAAGACTCAGACTTTCTCTATTTTCTCTCCCCTCTCTGTGAGTATAATCTCAAGGACTTGATCCAGAATAAGGATTTTCCGGAGCGACAAAACCTGACTGACCAGTGGAGATTGAAAATCTGCGAGGAGTTATTGCTTGGACTTCAGGAACTCAACTCGCATGGAATTTTGCACATGGATCTGAAGCCTGAAAACATCCTGTTTGGTGAGTTAAGTTGAATGGGCAAATTGTACTGTACTGTGTATTTTATGTTTTCTCCTACATATGTTGTTTTAAAGTTATTTAAATGCCCAAAGGTCTGTATTATCATTATTATTATTATTATTGTTTTAATTTACACACATATTGAAACACATAGAAAGGTGTATATATATGTGTGTGTGTGTGTGTGTGTGCGTGTGTGTGTGTGTGATTGTTTGTCCTGTCTGTCTCTGTGTTGCCCTGCCACAGACTGGCAACCTGTCCAGGCAACCTGTCCAGGTTGAACCCGCCTCTCCCCCTGAACGCAGCTTGAGAGGCAGCAGCAACTCCCAACCCCAGCAGGGATTAGAAAATGGTGTTAGAAAATGGATGGATAGATGGCATTATGAATGACTATATTATGATTAATTTTTCAGTAAAATTATAATTTGTAGTATGACTTGCTTTACATTTTACTGTAACATATATATGATGTTGGTCTTGTGTATCTTCCCTTCCAGTGTTTGATCACAGAATGGATGACCTGAGTGAATTCCTGAGACAAAGAAATATTCCTGAGGAAACTATTGAGACCAGGCTGAGAGAGAAGGTGCAAGCTAAAAAATAATCAGTATTTCAAAAACTAGTTTTTTAAGGCACGTGTCCAGCAATGTTATGTAATTTAATTCAAATAATTTGCATGCAATTCTAGTTCCATCAGTTTTAAATAAATTATTTGTTATTCTCCTTGCTCAGATTGATACCAGCGTCATCCAGCTCATGACAGATGAAGAGCTAAAGAATGATTTGCCATCGCATGGAGACCGCATCGCCCTATTAGGATCCTGTAAAAGGAAGGAAAATGGCCCCCAAACAGTCGCAAAGCAAAACTGTTTGAGCGCCTGAAATCAAAGCTGGGTAAAAGGAAAACTGCTCATCAAGATGGTTGTGGTGTGGAAAAAGAAGAGCAATCTAAAACAAACGTTGAGAAGAATGCTCTGAAGTCAAAGAGACAAATAGAAACAGGCTGGCTGCTTTATGATGAAGACCAACAGGCTTTTAAACAAGTCAGAGCAAGAAGAGGTGGAGGAACAAGGAAGGTTTCAAAGGATGCTAAAAAAAGTGAGATCATCCACAAAGCTGTTGGCATTTTCTTTCCAAATGGAAGAAATAGAGACGGGTCCAGAGCAGATTTTGAAATAGATCTGAAAGATTATCAGGAAGTGGCAGTTGATGACAAAATCACTGCTGGACAAATGTTTCATGTTACCAAACTGACTATTGTCAGGTTTTACCTGACCACCCATAAAAAGAAGGCTGACCAGTCAGTCAGGGATGAAGTTTTGCCTTCAGCATTTTTTCAGGATCAAGACAGTTCTGTGAGTCGGCCCTCCTCTTCATCTGCTGTTAATGTTGCAATGACCAGCCAATCCACAATGTCCACAGAAGGAACTCCTGACTTCCTATTTATTGGAAACAGAACAAATCATGACAGTATAAACTTTTCACTTCATTCTGCAGAGCTTAGGGAGGAGGAGGATTTGGATAGCAGTGGCATCGTGTTTCTAGGACCGTTTTCTGACACTGAGCCACAGATTCTGGACGACACTTTGCCAATATCCCCTCAATCCACATCATCTGCCAAGGCAGTGAAGGAGATACTGATAGTTCACAGAGGACAGGTACTTCCTGAGCTCATAGCTCACTTCTGTGGTGACGGACTTTTAGTTAGAGACTTCAAAATCCAGCTTGTCCTGCCAGATGGACCCCTGAGATGGGTTATGATGACGGCTGAGTCGTCAGAGACCGTCTTTCTGAGTTCTGGAAAGAATTGTGTGACCAGTGTACTGCAGGAAACACTTACAGAGTGGCTTTTCTGAGACATGATTATGGACAGAGCCGGTGGGAGAGTGAAGGCTGAATAATTGTTTTTGGATGGACAAGAGAAATGTCTTCCTATGAAGATTGCACCTGTCCTACTAGAGCAAGCAGCCTTTGGACAGGTAAAAAGTGATGTAGTGGAAAATTTCCTCACATTCCTGAATCTGAGCGCTTTGTGTTTCAGTCAGACTTCAGCAGTGTTGACCAAGAGGAATTGATAGAGATTCTTGATAAGCACAGTTGCAGACGAATGCCCACTGCCAGCGATGTAAATGAAATCCTCCAGGATCTTGCACACAAAGCGCTTGTCCAAGAGCTGCTTATGTTATTGAACAGTGGGCCAAAACACTCAGGATCACCGGGAACAGCTTCCAGGACCTTTCTTCACTGTATGAAAACTTACAACCAAATGCAAGAAAAACTTTGAAGTCCATTGTCTTTCCTCAGGAAATGAGTTTTCATCAGACGGACATTGAAAAGTACGCTAGCACATACATCAGGAACGCAGATTTGCAGCACCTGTCCTTGTTTCTAAGGTTCTGCACAGGTTCAGACCTGTTCCTGGATAAGAATATTCTGATTGATTTTACAAAGATTCAAGGGTTTCTCAGAAGACCTGTGGCTCACACATGTAGCCGTGTCCTAGAGCTGCCAATCTATTATGATAGCTGTCCAGATTTCAGTGCTGAAATGAACAAGGTTTTGGACTCTAATATTTGGCTCATGGACATTATTTAAAGACTTGAAGGTGGTGGAGGAAGAGGGAAAAAGACATTAAGGTGGCTATTTAAAGTAACAAGTTGCCTATCAAGATCTAAGTCGACGTTTTCCCCCAAACTTTCCTTGTCAGAATTGAAGGTTTTAGACATTTTCCCTGGGTGATGTTACCCTTCCCAAATTTCTACAGATGTTATAAAAAGGGATCACCTATTTGTGAAAGGTGAATGCTTGTTTGTGCAGCACAGTAGTTGGTTTGTTTAAGGGTAGATTGTCAAAAGTCAACAGGGGACAAACTCTACCATACATGCACAAGTTCTGCAATTTCAGATCTGTTGACTGTCAGTGGAATGTCAAAATAATGGATTGTTCTCTGTTGGCAGAATACAAAATAAATATATTTTGAGTAAAGCGTCGAGTCTGTTTATGATTTGCTGTTGCACTGTAAATAAATGTATTGGCCATAATACTGAAAAACATATATACAGTACAGACCCAAAGTTTGGACACAACCTGCAAGAAAGCCACTTATTAATCTGACACACCTGTGAAGTGAAAACCATTTCAGGTGACGACCTTGAAGCTCATCAGGAGAATGCAGAGAGTGCAGAGCAGTGATCACAGCAAAAGGTTTGAAGAAACTACAATATAAGGCGTATTTTCAGTTGTTTTACACTTTTTTGTTTAGTCCATAATTCCACATGTGTTAGTTCATAGTTTGATGCCTTCAGTGTGAATCTCCAGTGTTGATAGTCATGAAAATAAAGGAAACTCATTGAATGAAAAGGTGAGTCCAAACTTTTGCTCTGTACTGAATGTCAAGAGTAATGACAACATTTGTTCTCTTATCGAATTAATACCAACTGCAAACAATCATATTGGTAGGAAAAGTGTCACAAATGGTTATCTTAGTAATAACGTGATTAAAACGTTGCCTTGTACATGTAACAGTCCTGTCCAGACATCAACAGTTTCCCTGACCAAGTCAGGGTAAGAAAACGGAGAAGCTGCAAATGCTGGCACTATTTATTGCTGTTTTGAAGAAGAGACTAGTATTTTGCAATAATAAAGAAGATTAAATACGTAGAAACTAATAGAGTGACCTTGACCTCAATGTTGAAGGTCACTAAAATGTATTAGTGTTTTTAAATAAACCATAGAAACAAATTGTAACTCATTCATGCATTTTAGTTTTACAATGGCAGTGTTTACACAGAACATACTGACATAATATCTGACTTGTTGGATGTTTTGTAGACCTGGGCGATTTAGAGGAACTATTCTCTCAGCCCATCACGGATCATTTGGCGGAGTCTTGCATAAAGATTAGTAATTTCATAAACATCGTCTGTCATCACCAGTCTGTGCTCTGAGTTCAGTGCATAAGTGAAATACATCCCAGGGAAAGTCCTTGAAATGGCATTCTTCTATACATATTTCCAGCTTTGTTAGATTAGCAGACTGTAAAAGGTTTGGAAGCCCATACAGGTTGGGAAGACCAGGCATTAATGTGGGACGACCAGGAGGAGCCCGAGGATTATTTGTCCATGCATGGACAACTTCATCCAGCTCCATCTGTATGATAAAAAATGGAAAGAATAAAATAAAATAGTTATCAAAAAAATCATGCTTTTGTATTATTTGTAACTTATTTCAAATTTGTGTGCTGAAAGTAAGCAGTAAATTTATAGTACCTGTATTGTTTGTAAGAAGCAAAACTGGATCAGTGATTTGTCCAGAAAACTGTCAACAAAATGGCCGTCGGCTTTAAGCTGGTCGAAATGTTCCATCCAAAACTGGGAACATTCACTTCTTAAAGTGCACCACCATCGCTCTATCCTTTGATTTCCTGCACTGGGCCCAGAATAACAGAGTCTAAACCATTGTCATTCTCGGTGTTGTGCAGAAATCTTTGCATCGCTGCCACATCAGTGTTCTCTGTGCCATGATCCATTCGTATCTTTAGAGGAAATCCATTATACTCCATCACAGCGTCAATGAAATAGCCAGCAATGATGTGAGGATCACTATTAGTCTTATTTGCTTCTAGCCAGATCATTTTCCTTGAAAAGCCATCTATGCATCCATTAATACATTTCCCATAAGGCTTTAATTTGTCGTACCATCGATGTGCCAGACATAGTTTGGTCCCAGACTGACATATAATCGTCGTCTCAAGTGATTTTGTGCAGGCAGGTCGACCCCGTTGGGATCCAATAGGTGCATCAAAAGACCTTCTGTTTCCCTGTCTGTGACTCTGCCAGCCATCCAACATTTCTGGTGCATCCACCTGTAGCCATGCTGTCTCCCAGATCCTTGGAGTTGTTGCTCAATAAAAGAAGCCACTTCTGCAACATCTGGCTTATTTTTTCTACACCAAAGGCTCTTCTTTTGCCGTCTTCTCTCCAGCGTCCGGAGACTTAATGTGACATTATGGGCTTCTTCCAAAACTCGTAAGATTTCAAGATTAGTAAAACCACTTCTGAAGTATTAATCAATGATGTTATCAATATCCATTTCTTTAATCAAGCTGAGCATATCTCAAACTATAGGGCCAACTCAAGTTATCTCATTATAATGAGATAATTTTTTTTTTTTTAACAGAGTAGCAGAAATGGGCTTCCATAAATAAAACAGGGGAAAATTTATTCAAAGTAAAAATGCAGCTTGAACCAAAATCAACAATCAAAAGTCAATGAATCAAAACTTCCTGAGAGCAGCTAATGATTAATGATGGTTCTGATTGGCTTTTGGATTTTTTCTCCAAAGAGAAAAATGTTCTGCAGGTTCTGAGTTTCAGGTAGAGTTTCTGAATGAAACAGAAAATATTAAGATTTTCCCACTTTATGCTTCAAAGCATTGACCTCTGACCTTCATGGGATGGAAATGTTTTACTATAATTAGGACATTGTGAAAGGCAGAGTTGATGAAAAAATCTTTTTAATACAAATATTTAAATTTGAACAGGAAAAGAACAGAATGAGCAAATGAACCAAATGCAGAAGAAAAATGTTTTTATTTAAAACACATGAAGAAAAACTGAAGCAAATTTACAAAAGGAAAATTTAATATTCAAATCTCACATGTTGAGAAAAATAGGAGCCGGTAGAAACAGAAAATGATCAGATGAGAAAAACTGATCAATATTTCAATGAAATCTGATGAATGAAAGGAAAAAATAAGAAAAAAATCTTGATATTCAGAGTGAAGCTTTGACTGGAAACAGAGAAAAATATGAGGATTCTGGAATAATCCTGGAATAATCCCAATTTCTATCTTTAAAGGACTGGAAGAAGAAAAAGTTTCCAAGGACTCAATCAGAATCATTTCACCAAGAAATAGATTGTAGAGACTGAACTATCTGTTCAACAGTGAGAGAGTTTCTCTGACAGGAGGAAAAACTTATTTGAGAGAATAAGTTCTGTTGCTCCTGCAGCAGGTTCCTCCATACCTGAGAGCTTCCAGTCTCCAGTCTGGATCCTTCAGTCCAGCCGACAGCAGCTTCACTCCTGAGTCTCCTGGATGATTGTAGCTCAGGTCCAACTCTTTCAGATGGGAGGGGTTGGAGGTCAGAGCTGAGGCCAGAGAAGCACAGCCTTCCTCTGAGACCAAACAGCCTGATAAGCTGCAGACACACAATTCATCACATGATGAGAAAATGAGAACATTGAGGTAGAAACCAAGGTCTGAACTGATGGATGGATGGATGATGGATGGATGGATGGATGATGGATGGATGGATGGATGATGGATGGATGGATGGATGGATGGATGGATGGATGGATGGATGGATGGATGGATGATGGATGGATGGATGGATGGATGGATGGATGGATGGATGGATGGATGGATGGATGGATGGATGGATGGATGGATGGATGGATGGATGGATGGATGGATGGATGGATGGATGGATGGATGGATGGATCTATAATTATTCTTCTTTTTGCACCTCAGATGCAGCAATTTGTCAAGAGCCCAGAGTTACCTGAGAGTTTCCAGGTTGCAGTTTGGACTCTTCAGTCCAGCAGAGAGAAGCTTCACTCCTGAATCCTGCAGGTTGTTGTTACTCAGGTCCAGTTCTCTGAGACTGGAGGACTGGGAGCTGAGAACTGAGGACAGAGCTTCACAGCTTCTCTCTGAGAGGTTACAGCCACTCAGTCTGAGGAGACAGGGAGGAAAATCTATTAAACAAATCTCAAATATTTATTTCTTTATTTCCAGTCAAGAATGTTCTTGGAAAGACTGAAAGGACTTTTTACTAGTTTTATGTTGACTTTTATTCTGAACTGGGTCATTTTGTAGATGGTCCTCCTTTCTTGAAAGATTGAATAGACAACAAGGAGGCAAGAGAAATATTATAATCCACCATGAAATGAATGAATTCAGGTTCAGTTTTAACAGAAAAAGTCCAGTGAAAATCTAGTCTTAAAAACAGCATCAGAGCTGGTTTGACAGAAAACACCAGCTTCAAGCAAAGCAGAAATAATCTCATATTTTTACCTTTCTCTCTTTTAACTGCTTGGATTCAGAGATGAAAAACTGAGCAGAAACAGACAAAAACTGTTCCTTTGAGCAATAACCTAACTGTTCAGCTCACAGTAAATGTTTCCCAGCAGACTGACTCCCTCTTCCTCCTCTATCAGACTGTTGGAATAATTGTATATAAGTTATCCCATGTATTGTTGTTTCTTGTCTGTTGTTGAGTTGGTGCGGCCTGGTCTGAAGTGTGTGCAAGAGTCGGTTTAACAGCGGGAGAGGAAGAGCTGTAAAGACCTCAACCAGATGGCTTTAAACTATGTAGTGCAGGTCAAGAGGTCGCACCAGCAACCAGTTCTTGTTTTTCTTACTCTGTATGTTGGAATGTGTTTATCTCTGAGTTGCAGCCATTTGTTACTCTTCCCCCTATAGAGGCTGTGACTCTTGTGTAACCAGGGTGACCCAAGGATATAAAAGAGAGCCAAGACGTACTCAGAGTGTGTTGGAGATTGTAACTGATGTACGTCTCTGAGGCACTCTCCTCGCGAGTAAAACTTAACTGATATGTTCTGTCTTTCTGTCCAGGTAGTGTTTTACTAATGTTAGGGGTTTAAACCTGACATTAAATTGGTCCTTCGAGCCGGAGTCTCGAGACCCTACAGATTCCAGCGGGTGAGCGAGATCCAGGAAAAGCCTGTGGCCATAGCACTAAGACCCTTTCCAGGACTGGTCCTTTCTCACAGGCTGGGATCTGGGGGTTGGTGGACATCCAGGGGAAACTGACACATATCAGTGAGTAGGAATTTCTTTTAAAAAGAAGTGGTGAATGATGGATATTGCAATAAAATAGAGAATAAGAAGTGAAGAAATAAAACCCTGACAATTCTAGACACTATCAGGTAACTTAAAACAAGCAGTTAAATTCTGTGAGGACGGCGGAGTCCTTTACTCATAGAAGTAATTAAAGTCCATGGGATGACGGAGTTCCCTGTTAGGTATTTTCCTCGAACCTACAATAAAATAACCACAGACAACGTATATGAATTAAATATGGTCAGGCTTCTGCAGAAGGAGAAATCCCGATCAACAGCTCCTCCGGGCTGGTCAAAAGAGAGTTCTGATCTGCTTTCACGTGAGCTCCCTCTTTATTGTCAAAGCATCAAACAACAGAGGTCGTAAAACATTTAACACAAACAGACCAACAACTCAGTTCCAGGTGTGATATCTAATTTACAATCTGAGCCCAGTTCAGCTCTGGGTCAAACTGTCACCTAAGACCGGGTAGATAAACACCAGAGAAAACTTTAGGGTCTGAGAACCATAAAGTTTTACTATCTCGCATGAAGACAGTTGTAACCTCCAGGTCAGTTTATACTAAATCACAATAATACTTTAGACTGAATATAAACTAAAGTAATAATAAAATGATAATAATAAAAAATATCTAACATCCCTGCTTGAAGAAATAAAGAGTGAAGAAATAAAGAGTGATAAAAATAAAAAATAAAAGAAGAAAAAAAAAATCATAAAAAAACTAGAAAATAATGCTTTGTAAACCTTACCTAGCTGGAGGTCTTGTAAAACCCTACTGGGACGAAGACTGGCAAACTTCACCTGCTTCAGTATTTTGCAACCTCACGTGGTTTGAGATCTTACAAACCCCACCTGTTGTGGGAACGGGGCCCGACTAATACCCGTGTTTAAATGGACGGCGGAGTCCAGCGAAACAGGCGCTTCAATTCCATGACAAAAAACAGAGTGTGTATGTGAGAGTGAAAGGAAATTTAAGTATCACTGGATACTTGATTTCATACCAAAACAGCAAGGAAGTAAATGGTGACCCTCTGTGGCTGCATGTAGGCAAGAAAGTTCCAATCAAAAGAGTTGAAGTGAACTTTACCACAGACAGGAAGTTTTATCATCATCTTGCTGAAAATATTCCAGTGTTAGAACACACCAGGTGTTACCCCACACTGGACCAAAACATAGTTAAAAAATGGAAAAAAAAAAAACCTAAAAGATTGAATTTGTAAAGATTGGAAGGTAGTTGAGAAACAAGAACCAGGAGCAGTTGAACCACTGGCATACTGGGTACACAAATATGGCTTTAATGGTAATTTAAGCACTGCAAACATTGCAGAATTGAGAAGGGAAATAAGAGAAAAATGTAAGGACAAAGAAAAACCGATGAAAAAAGAAGGTTATGAACAAACAGGAGTGTGGATGAAAATGGCAAATAAGAGAGAAGTGGAAAAAAGAGCAAAAGAGCAGAAAAAGAAAGAACAAGAGGCAGAGAAAGAAAGAGATGAAGAAAAAGAAAAGAATGTGCTGTTTTATAGAAGGGAAGATGATGAATTAATGCCAGGACCCTATCAGGGATTAATTGAGCAAGCAGGAGATAAGCAAGAGCCAGAGGAAGCAGCAGCAGCAGCAACACCCTCTGTGCCTTTGCAACCTATCAAAAGAGCACCTCCAAAATATACAGCTACTCCTCGCCAGACTAGGTCCAAAGGATCAGTCTGAAACTGGTCTAAATTTTATTTAAAAAATTTTAAAAAATGGGGAAAGAGATCAGTAAAACTAATCCAATAGACAGTCTCAAATCAAACGACTGGAAGTTCATTAAAGATCAGGATCCGTGTAAAATAAAACACTTAGATAAATGGATAACAAAGTATCATTTTGATGGCAGTCTGAACATACAGAAATTAATTCTACTGCAAGATAAAATAAAACAAAAAAAATTCAAATTAAAAATATATATATACAAAGAAGGGTGTGATGTAAAATTTTGGTTAGAAGTAGCACGAAAACGAGAGATTGGAGAGAAAAAATCTAAAAAATGTTGAACAGAGTGCTAGATTATACCCTGATTTGCCCTCACCTCCAGAATATGAGGAGAAACATCATGATGGACTTTGTATGAGGTCAAAAGGAGGAATAAAAAAAAAACAAAAATTACAATAGGGACATTTTATGAATTGATTATAAAATAATAAAAAGAGCAGAGCTTTAGGGAGAGAAGCCCTTAACAAATAACATTCTTTTAATAATGAACAAAACTCTATTAAAATGGATCAATATTATTAGATCTACAGGACTTATTGATAATTACAGTACAGGATAAACTAGAGGTAACTCTCTTGATAAATAGAAATTGATTAAATACAGGAAAGTTTGCTGATATTTACGGGATTTGATGTCAGAAGGGTATTAAAGTTTGAAATAACTTATTGATTAATGGGAAAAACAGTATTTGAAACAATTGAAGATATCAAAATGTGGTGACATGATTACAAGTGATTATAAATTAGGTATATAAGAAACAAAAATGAAACTAAATAGAAAAGTCAGGAGAAAACAGATGTCCTCAAAAGAGCAGGGCAACTGTTCTGTGATTATTGATTAGATTGCCCAAATAAACCCCCACGCAGCTCTGATTCAGCATTGATTGCAGACTGGAGAAATGCTGCATTTAGAGTTTAGGATAACTCTGTTTTTCTAAAACAATTTCAGGATGAGAGAAAAAATTATGAACTAGAACTTAATAAATTGACCCCAATAAAAGGAAACTTTAGCCTTGTTTGAAATATTTAGCTAAAGAAGACTACAAAGTTAGCAACAACAAAACTCCAAATGTGCAGATGAAAGATGAAACATTTGGGAAACAAATGATTGACAGAAAGTTAATGCTATGATCTCAGTGTTATGGATAAACATAAAAATACAAAATCAACAGGAGACAATGTTGAAAATAAAGTAAGCAGGACAAAGCAACAGGTCTGTTCAGGAGAACAACAGGCAATAGGAACAATAGGAACTACAATATGCAGAAGTTGTAGCTGTGCCTTATTCCCCTGATCTTGCAGCTGGTTCAACAGAAAGAAAATAGTTTGAATAGCAGATCTAAACATCAGTTCAACATCTTAAGCTGTATATAAAGGTGAGAACAAGTCCTGATGACAAAACATCAGTGCGTAATAAAAGGTTAAAGAATGTAAACAGAAGTACCCCAAACAATTTAAGTTAAAAGATGAATTTGAGATATAAATGCTAAAATCTGAATGAACAGCAGATTTCTCCTGCTGCCATGAAATACTTCCTTTCACAAGGTGAGGGAAAGTTTGTGAAGGAGGTGTGAAATTGTTTTATGGCCCATCTAAGTTCAAAGAACCATTTTCTTTTAGAGTGGATTGTTTAAGCAAGCAAATTAATTGAGATTAATGAAATAATATGGAAATGTTAAATGTACATTTTTAACATCAAACGCTGGGTCTAAAAAATTGGTAAACATACCTTGTCAAACATTAGTTAAAATTCTTTAGGACAGTTTGTAAAAATAAATATACTTTTATATTAATGTACAACTGTAAAGAAAATACTAATTTGGTACTGTGATCTTTTGAGAGGACATTATCTAATTTAATGTCTCAATTTATGCTTTGATGAGAAAAAGGCTGTTTTATTAGTTCAAGTGATAAAATCAGAATAACTTAGGAATGTGCTGGTTATGAATCTCCTGTGGGAAGGTTGCAAGTTGGTGAGAAAAGACAAATGCAGCAATAAAGCTGATAGCTAAAAGGAACCTAAGAACTATATAAAACAAGGAAAAGTATATAAATATATTAATATAAATTAATATAAAATAATAATATATTAATTAATATAAAATATATTAAGAGTAATATATTTTATCCACATTGTGATCACAGCCAAGACTGTTTGCTTGCTAATCTGTTCATATAAGAATTATCAAATAAACAAAGAACGCATTAATAGATGTTTTTAATGATTCTACAATGCAGAAATTCTGAAAAGTTGTTCTAGTGATCCCTGAATATTGAGAACAAAAAATCAAGAAAGTTGAGAAGTGAATCTATAACCACTTATGTTTTGCAAGGGAGTTAAAACATCATAAAATTCTGCGAATTAAAAAATTATTAATGTGTAAGATGATGTGATGAACATTAAAACTATAATGTGAAGTGTTTTGGGAAAAAAATAGAGTCATCTTGAAGGTTTAAATCTTCCTAAAAGATAAATGATATGTTTGTTGTGAGAGTTTTCTTTTAAGAAAAGGGCAGTGATCTTTAACAAAATAGTAAACAAACTAATAAAGATAAACATTAACAACAACAAATTTATTCGAACAATCCTGAAAATAAAATAAAGAAATTAAGAGGTCTTTAAACTATTTAGTTATGGAAGTAAGTTGAAATTTAAGGAATTTCCTCAATGAAGGAATTTGTTGAGAACTTAAATTGTTGAAAATTATAGAGACAGTGGTATTTAAGTATTTGATGCATCTAAAATGGAATAGATCATTCTAAACTAAAGGAAATGAATCTATATTTTATTGAAACTGACAACATGTTTCAACAGCAGGAAATTACTAATTGTTGTCAGGCCCTAATAAAGTTAGTGATCTTTTTAGAATGTGCACATGGTAATTACAATATTGAAGACTAAATTAAACAGGAAAACATCAAAAAATGCTAAAACATTTGGAAAATATTTGAAGTTTCAATATACTTTTGAACAAATTTGAGCGAAAGAAAAATGTAGATAATAGACTGACTGTGACTGACCACGACGAGACTAAATGTTTTATGTTTTTGTTTGTTGTGTTGTTGTTTGTTTGTGATTACATAGTATGACTTTGTGTGATTAGAATAAAATCAGAAAATAAAATGAAAATAGCAAACAAATTGTACACAGAAGTTGAGAAAGTGATCACATTATTCATTTGATATTAGAAAATAAAGTAACTAATTACTTTGATTTGAAAAGAAAAGAACGTGTGGATAAAGTAACCTGGTTTCTGACTGAGGTTTAGAAATTTTAAATCCAGGATTAATTGATTAATGGACGTTAAATTGACACATTTTTGGAAATTGGACAATTTGGGATTTTGATTTAATTTTGGAAAGGCTAATTTTCATTAAAAGTGAGAACAGTATTTTGGAGAAGAACCAACTAGAAACATCTTTTGGGGGATAAAAGGAAATGTTCTACCTTGTGAAATTTGACAAAACGTTATAATAGGTAGCAATTCTTTGAAGACACTCGGTTAATTGATCAAATATAAAACAGAAACAATAGTAGCGAAACTAAAGGTGTTGGATGTAGAAAAATAATCTATCATGCATAAAAGATACCTGGAACAGTGAAATGGAGAAAGAAAACTTAGCATTGAATACTAAGGATTTGTTTTAAGGTACAATGATGAATCTGTTCCATCAGAATTTTTATTTGCAGTAGTGGACTTTGATTAATGTATTTCCATATAGAAAATACTTCAAAAAGGGGGAAATTGTTGAGATTATATTGAAACTTATGAAACATAGAAAACATTTTTAAGAAAGAAAGAAAAAATAAATAAGAATTTATTTTAAAATGTTTCAATATGGGAATGTTTAAATGTAAATTACAAGTCAGATTTGAAATTGAAAAATAATCTACAGACATTTAAACAGGAACAGAACAGGATGAGCAGCAAATGAATAAAATATGTTTATTGTTCAATAAAACACATGAAGTACAACTGCAGTAAATATACAAAAAATAACATTTGAATCCAAGATTAATTTAAAAATATAGGAGATAACAGAAACAAATTATTCAGTGATTGAGAAAAACTGCAGTAAATTCAAAGAATCTGATGATAAATGAAAGGAAAAAAATCAAGAGAGAGAGAAAAAACATCCTGAGATTCATTGTGAATTTTTGACTGGAAAAAGATAAAACATGTTGATCCAGTTATAATCCTGGAATAATCCTGGAATAATCCCAGGGTTGTGTAGAAGAGTTTAACCAAGAAGCAGTTTGGATCCATGAAAATATGTTTCTGAATGAAACAGACAGAGACTGAACTATATTTTAATCAGTGAGATTTTCTAGCAGGATGAAAACTTTAGACTCTTTAGACTCAAATCACCTCAGAAACACTGAAGAGGAACCAGAACTGGGCCACCAGACTGTAAATCCAGGAATCAGAGGTTCAGTGAATGTGTGTTGAAGGTGTGGAGGAGGATCAGTGAGTCAGAGGAGACTCTGTAGAAGGACAGAATGCCAGCAGGACAGTCCACATACACTGCTACTCTGTTAGAGACAGAGGAGGAGGAAAGACAAGTTTCTATGTTATTGTGCCAGACAGAGTAACCATGACGATCAGAGTAACCATTAACATCAGAGCATCTCAGACTCCAGGAATGATCATTATATCCAAACACAGTCTATACTGTCTCCTTTCCTCCTGATTCTTCTGTAACTCACTGATATAAAAACATCTCCTCTCCACTCAACCTCCCAGTAACAGCGACCAGTCAGACCAGTTCTACACAGCAGCTGATACCAGAAATCAAATCTGTCTGCATGATCAGGATATGACTGAAGCTCCTTCACCCATGTCACCTTCCTGTTGTCTTCAGACAGTTTGAGCTCTCTGTTCACTGTGTTTGTGTCGATGGTGAGTTGACAGGAATCTGATGGAGAGAACAAACACAATCCAGCTGCAGTTATTGATCATTTATTGACACTTTGACTCCTGAATGAGTGATGTGACAGTTTGAAGATGGTTGAATGTGAGCTGCTTTGTTGTCATGAATCAGATGAAAAACACACTTACATTTCCTCAGACCTGGAGTCAAGAATCGGCCTCCAGCAGGCTCCACCCTGAAAGGAGGAGGGGGGTCAGACCATCAGTCTCTTTCAGCACTTCCTCTACCAACCAGCACCACCAGGTGGCGCTGCACACATTTACAATGAGCCCATGAAGAAGAAGCACCACCCTGAATCCAGCAGCTGCAGTAATGGCTTGTGAAAGTAATCCTCCCTCCACTGCAGAAGTTCTGGATGAGCTGATCTTGTCTTTTTATCTTTCCTAGTAAATTTATCAGAACTTTGGATCTGAACCAGTTTCTGCTCTCATTTTTACTTTTTCTACTTTTTCCATCATTCACTTCAATTCTTCCTTCATTCTGGAAAACAAGAGATTTAATTTATTCCCTGATTTCATTCATACTTTTGATCATTTTCCAGATGTCGCCCCCTGGTGGAGATAAACTGCCACATAGATGGATCTACTGAACTTCTAAATCTCTTTGCATTATGAATAGTTTTCTTCACTTTTTCATGTGTTTTATATTTTTAAAACACAAATAATTAAAGTTGAGAGGTTTGCATTAAATATGAATTTATTTATTTCACTCGGAGATCTTTAAACATCCATCTGATCACCATGGAGCTGCTTTTCTTCTCCTCTTTGCTTCTGGGGGCTGATTGGTCTGAAGCTCCATCCAACATGGTTTTAATGTTTCTATCCTCAGTAAATCATCATAGGAATCTAACAGCTGAACTCCTTAGACTCCTGAATGAGTGATGTGACAGTTTGAAGATGCTGAATCAGAATAAATTCATTATTATTTCCAGTTCCTATTTAGCTCCAGGCTCTCCTCACGTTCTTAGTCAGAAGAATTTTCCACAATCAGCTGAAATCTTCCTAATCACGAGTGTTAAATCAAGAACTGATCCGTTTCCTTCATCAACATCTTTTGTCTCTTTTCCATCATTCAAACATCATCAGTTCGTATCTCTAAATGTTCTTCTGCTCTTTCAGTTACTTTCAGTTTTCTGTTTCCATCCCATTATATTCCATATGCATTAAAGTTACTACATGTTATTGATAATAATTATATCTTTCTTGATCAGCTCCTCTATTTATGTTTCTTGTTTCTTTCTTCCTGTCACTGAAACATTTAAACTGATTCTAAAATCTATATTTGCTCTCAGCCATGTCTCTTTATTACTAATTATTAGCGACTGTCAAACAAAATCTCTGATCAAAACTTAAATCCAATCTGCAGTTAAGATGATTTTATTTTCTTCAATATCATCAAAGATCCAGAACATCAGTGGATAATATTTGTGTCCAAAAGCATTAAAACCAGATTAACAGGTTTAAACAAAGATCAGAGATAAAAACATAAAAGCTTAAAGTGATCAGTAAAAACTAAACCTCCTCCATCATCACTGACTAAAGTCACCAGGTGAGCAACAGCTGATCTATAATCACTAACACCATGTGATCCAGCACTACATCTATACACAACACCAATAATATCTGATTTATGACGTTATTAATCTTCATATTTTAACTTCCTGTCCATCAGCCAATCAGCTTCTTGTATTTCCTCAGTAGATCCATCAGTGGAAGCCCCGCCCAGCCCATGATGCTCCTGGTTTGTGAAGACAGAGAGACAAACTGAACTCTGATAGGAAACAGTTTCAACTGATTTTCTCTCTCCAACCTCTTGGTTCCACATGGAGCTATATTTGGCCCCCTGCTGCTCTGAATACCATGTTATTGTGGTTCAGTAGATGGTTGGTTTCCCAGGTTCATTCAGAACCATGTGGAAGATTCCTACAGTTTTTAATTGGATGTAGTTTGCAAACTTACAAAGCTAAAATTACCAGCAATATTTATAATTAAACTGTAATAAATACAAGCCAGATACTGAATTAGCAAAATAAATTTTAATCTTCAAACTAAATGTTTCCCAGCAGACTGACTAAAGACATTTCTCCCTCTTCCTCCTCTATCAGACCTTCTCTGCTCCTGCAGCAGGTTCCTCCATACCTGAGAGCTTCCAGTCTCCAGTGTGGATCCTTCAGTCCAGCCGACAGCAGCTTCACTCCTGAGTCTCCTGGATGATTGTAGCTCAGGTCCAACTCTTTCAGATGGGAGGGGTTGGAGGTCAGAGCTGAGGCCAGAGAAGCACAGCCTTCCTCTGAGACCAAACAGCCTGATAAGCTGCAGACACACAATTCATCACGATGAGAAAATGAGAATATTGAGGTAGAGACCAAGGTCTGAACTGGATATTTTCATGAGAGGAAAACACACAAAAACTGGATATTTACCTGTTAATAACATAAGATAGAAATAAAACTATTTGATTTTGGTGATAATAAAAATCTAAATTTGTCATTTGTAAAATTAATGATAAAGTCTAACAACTGGTTGGAGGAAGAATCTGCATTAATGCTACTTTTTACTCTGATGATGCAACAATCTGTCAAGTGTCCAGCGTTACACTAACAGTTAAAGCCTGATCTCCATCTTTCTACATTCCTCTCTTCTTGGTTCTTTCAGCCTGAAATAAATGAAAACCAGCTGAGTTTATGTGTCAAGACTTAGCATGATTAGCCTCATCACAGTCAGACATCTACTGATGTTATAATCTGATACTGAAATAAAATTTATCATATCTTATAGCAGGTAATGAACAGAAATCTGGTTTCACCAGGATTGAGAACATTTTACCTGAGAGTTTCCAGGTTGCAGTTTGGACTCTTCAGTCCAGCAGAGAGAAGCTTCACTCCTGAATCCTGCAGGTTGTTGTTACTCAGGTCCAGTTCTCTGAGACTGGAGGACTGGGAGCTGAGAACTGAGGACAGAGCTTCACAGCTTCTTTCTGAGAGGTTACAGACACTCAGTCTGAGGAGACAGGGAGGAAAATCTGTTATTAATCCATCAAATGTTTGTGTTACTTTACAGTCAACAATATTCTTCTTGGACTGATTGAAGAATAGGTCATATTTTTCTAAACTATATGATCTTTATTTTGAACTGGTTTATTCTATAGTTGGGACTCAAGACTTGAAGAACTGAACTACAGGCAACAAGGACACTGGCAAGAGAAATATTAAAATCTACAATAAACTGCATTAATTCAGAAACACTTTCAATAGAAAGTAGAGAATTTCTGCTGCTTCAACATGTAACATCATAATAGTTGTATATGAAAGTCGGTCTCTCTTTTACTCATCACCTGCTAGCAGCAGACTATGAAACAATGTACCGATAAATAATCAGTAAATACCAGTAGATGGTTTGGTTTCCTAGGTACATTAAGCACCAGATGAAAGAATCCATGTTTGCAACTTTAAGGGCTGCTGTTTGCGAAGTTGTACATCCATTTAATCCCAAAGTTTGTTCTGCAAAACAAGAGCATGCATTTCCATCCTTAGACCTTCCTAACACATGATATTTATGAATTAATTAGAGGTGAGCTGAGTGATCGGCCTCTGATCATAATCGGCAGATTTCTGTAAAAAAGATAACAATTACAGGCCTCTCTCATCTTTTTAATTGGGAGAACTTGCACAATTGGTGGCTGACTAAATACTTTTTTGCCCCACTGTATATTTCACAGACATGGTGCTGCTAAACCTCCACCTGCAGTGAACTCACTGCTTAAAGCTGCAGCAGGTAATGTAAACAATGACAACAAAAACAATTCACATATTAAAGCTGTCGCTATTCTAAAACATGAGACATAATTCATAAAAAATAAATAAATAATAATGATAATCAATCTCCTCTCCCTCTTCCTGTGTTCTGCAGAATTACTCACCTATGTCAGAACCAGCCAATCAGAATCAGCATTAATCAACAAGCTGCTCTCAGGAAGTTTAGATTTAGTAACTCAGGATTGTTTATTTTGATGCAATCTGAAATTGACTTTGAATGAATGTTTCCCTCTTTTACTAGACATTATTGACATAATAAGTGTTATGAGATTTATTTAACTAATCTATAGTTTAGGGTACAGAGAACATGACTGTTAAATATTGCTCAACTGGTTGGTTTTTCAGTTGTCCTTTAGACTGAGTAGCTGCTCTATTGTCTCTGAAAGTATGAGAAGCACAACCTTCCTCTGAGACCAAACAGCCTGATAACTACAGACACACACAATTCATCACATGATGAGAAAATGACAACATGGAGGTAGAAACCAAGGTCTGAACTGGATATTTTCATGAGAGGAAAACTCTCAAGAAACTGGAGATTCACCTGTTAATAACATAAAATAGAAATAAAACTGTATTTCACTCTGTAGGTAATATATATCTAAATTTGTTATTTGTAAAATTAATGATAAAGTCTAACAACTGGTTGGAGGAAGAATCTGCAATAATGCTTTGTACTCTGATGATGCAACAATCTGTCAAGTGTCCAGTTACACTAACAGTAAAGCCTGATCTCCATCTTTCTACATTCCTCTCTTCTTGGTTCTTTCAGCCTGGAATAAATGAAAACCAGCTGAGTTTATGTGTTGAGACTTAGCATGATTAGCCTCATCACAGTCAGACATCTATTGATGTTATAATCTGATACTGAAATAAAATGTACATAATATCTTATAGCAAGTAATGAACAGAAATCTGGTTTCACCAGGATTGAGAACATTTTACCTGAGAGTTTCCAGGTTGCAGTTTGGACTCTTCAGTCCAGCAGAGAGAAGCTTCACTCCTGAATCCTGCAGGTTGTTGTTACTCAGGTCCAGTTCTCTGGACTGGAGGACTGGAGCTGAGAACTGAGGACAGAGCTTCACAGCTTCTCTCTGAGAGGTTACAGCCACTCAGTCTGAGGAGACAGGGAGGAAAATCTGTTATTAAACAATTCCTCATAATATTTTTTTTTCCCTATCAAAAATATTTTTCGGAAAACTTTATTTTACTAGGGATGCTTAAAACAAATATTTTAGTAATCAAGTAATCTATCAATTATTCTTACAATTAATTTTGTAAAAAACAATGATAAAATAAAATCTTGGTAAATCTGGCATAACACCTGTGTTAATATTGCAAAAATATCAGTTCAGTTTAATGATCATCTCTAACAGTTACTTTTCGTTAGTTTAGAAACTTAACCTGTAACAGTAATAGCTCACTTTCTAAGTTAACCTGAAGTAAGACAAAAATCTAAAATACTATTCAATTTAGACATTTTGAAGAGCCAATCCACCTATAAATAATCTGAAACATGAATCTATATTTACCACATCAATAGCAGATTTATATAAAAATAAATGCAGTAACAATCTGTGTCCTTACAGAGCTTTGTTGGAGGCTTTAACCACTGGCAGCAGCCTCAGAAGAACCTCCTCTGAAGCAAGTATTTCTTCAGGTCAAACACATCCAGATCTTTTCCTGATGACACTAAGATGAAATCAGAGCTGACCACTGAGCAGGAGACAGTTTATCTGTGGAGAGACTTCCTGAACTCAGAGACTGTTGGATCTCCTCCACTAGAGAACGATCATTCAGTTCATTCAGACAGTGGAACAGATTGATGCTTTTCTCTGCAGACACATTCTCATTGATCTTCTCCTTGATGTACTGAACTGTTTGCTGATTGGTCTGTGAGCTACTTCCTGTCTTTGTCAGCAGACCTTGTAGGAGTCTCTGATTGGTCTGCAGTGAAAGTCCCAGGAGGAAGCGGAGGAACAAGTCCAGGTGTCCATTTGGACTCTGTAAGGCCTGGTCAACAGCTCTCTGATGGAGAGACTTCAATTTAAGTTTATTAAATAATGAAGATTTCTTAGATGTTGATGTTTCTTCCATCAGGTTGACACCAGAGTTGATGAAGGTCAGATGAACATGAAGAGCAGCCAGAAACTCCTGAACACTCAGATGGACGAAGCAGAACACCTTGTCCTGGTACAGACCTCTCTCCTCTTTAAAGATCTGTGTGAACACTCCTGAGTACACTGAGGCTGCTCTGATATCGATGCCACACTCTGTCAGGTCTGATTCATAGAAGATCAGGTTTCCTTTCTGCAGCTGATCAAAAGCCAGTTTTCCCAGAGACTCAATCATCTTCCTGCTCTCTGGACTCCAGTGTGGATCTGTTTCAGCTCCTCCATCATACTTGACCTTCTTCACTTTGGTCTGAACCACCAGGAAGTGGATGTACATGTCAGTCAGGGTTCTGGGCAGCTCTCCTCCCTCTCTGGTCTCCAACACATCCTCCAGAACTGTAGCAGTGATCCAGCAGAAGACTGGGATGTGGCACATGATGTGGAGGCTTCGTGATGTCTTCATGTGGGAGATGATCCTGCTGGCCTGTTTCTCATCTATGAATCTCTTCCTGAAGTACTCCTCCTTCTGAGGGTCATTGAACCCTCTGACCTCTGTCACCATGCCAACACACTGAGGAGGGATCTGATTGGCTGCTGCAGGTCGTGTGGTTATCCAGAGGAGAGCAGAGGGAAGCAGTTTCCCCTGATGAGGTTTGTCAGCAGAACATCCACTGAGGTGGACTCTGTAGCATCAGTCAGGATCTCCTTGTTGTGGAAGTCCAGTGGAAGTCGACTCTCATCCAAGCCATCAAAGATGAACAGAACCTGGAAGTGTTCAAAGCTGCAGATTTCTTTGGTTTCACTAAAGAAATGATGAACAAGTTCCACCAAGCTGAACTTTTTCTCTTTCAGCACATTCAGCTCTCTGAAGGTGAATGGAAATATGAACTGGATGTTCTGGTGGGCTTTGTCTTCAGCCCAGTCCAGAGTGAACTTCTGTATTAGGACTGTTTTCCCAATGCCAGCCACTCCCTTTGTCATCACTGTTCTGATTGGTTGATCTCTTCCAGGTGGGACTTTAAAGATGTCTTCTTGTCTGATTGTGTTTCTGGTCTGTGTGGTTTCCTGGATGCTGTTTCAATCTGTCTGACCTCATGTTCATCATTGACCTCTCCAGTCCCTCCCTCTGTGATGTAGAGCTCTGTGTAGATCTGGTTCAGAAGGGTTGGACTTCCTGCTTTAGCAATCCCCTCAAACACAGACTGGAACTTCTTCTTCAGACCAGATTTAAGTTGATGTTGACAAATTGGAGCAAAAGTCCTAAATTAACACAAAAATAAAATCAGCAACTAAATAAAATCATCTTCAGAAGATGATTAGCATAAATATGATTCTGTCTCTTCAGACATCAGTAAATGTCTGATTCTACAAAGATCAAATTTTTGAAGAAATCCTCTTACTGGTCTGCAGATGGTCAGCCAGCTTGTCCTCCTTCATCATCCTCAGGAAGTTCAGTGTGATCTTCATCACGCCTCTCTGCTGCTCCTCTCTGCTCTTCATCATCACCTTCCAACACCTCATCATCTCTCTGACTCTCTGAATGTTCTGGGTAATCTGGACTCAGAACTTTCTGGATCTTCTTCAGTTCTTTCTTCACAAAAGTGAGAATGTTGTCCTCCAGCAGCTGGAACAGAATAATAGATGAAGGAAACATCAGAGTGAAATTATGGAGCCAAACACCAGATGGATGTTGGACAGACTGACAGTCCTCTGGTCTACAAAGTGCAGCATGAAGGTGACTTTGAACGGAACTCATGGAAAAGTATTTGTTGTTCATATACAGACCATAAATATGGAGTCCAGCTGTGTTTGATGCTGCTGGGCAGATGGACCCCTGGGAACCTCTGAGCTCTGCTGGTCCACTCTGTGGAGGAACCAGGAACAATTAGAAGTCAGGAAATATTATCCAACATCCAATTCACAAAGGAAATCACCAAGAATATCACATTAAAAATCCTTAAAGCATAAAAACAGAGCATCTCAAGAAGGAGGAGGAGGAAGAGTGTTGAATTGAGGAGCAGAATGCCTGCAGTCACAATTGCCCTGACAGGAGGAGAACTTTCCTGGAGATTGTGAAGTGCACAATTCAGAGACTGAGGTCCAGACAAAAGTCAGGGAGCAAAAACAATCTTTAATACATCTGCAGACGGAGAGCAAGAAATACACTGCATTAGGCACAAATTAGGATCCGCTCTGAGGAACTCAGAGTTGCATAGTTACTTTATTCATCTTTCTTTACTACCGAGGCGGAGACTCAATCTTCGAAGACCAAACAAAAGAAACAAAGGAAAACATACGAAACCTTGTATGCTCATTCACTGTAATGTCTATGGGAGGTGAAAACTAAACACTATCTCCATAGGGAAGGCCACGGGAAAAACAGCGAGTTCCCAAATAACTGTCTGGGGAAGTTCAGCAACCCTGGGAAACTTACTTCAGTAGACACATCATGTTTCATTAGGTTGTACACCATTTCCAGCTGCACAGAAAAACACCTTGACTGTGATTCAAAAAACATTACATTTATATGACACATAAAGGAACATCATTTAATACGAATAAAACCTCTTCACAAGACCGAGATAGCAGATGTCCCTATGCTGGTTCTCCATTCACTTCCAAGATTGCATAAGAAAATGTAACTGTCTCCCCCTGTTCTAGTTTTTGTCCAGCGAGAATGTCAGGATATAAACACATTTTAAAAGGTTGGTGCTGAACTTGGACCTCAGTTTCCCTGAACTTGGGGACAGTGGAAATAAAGGCTCTTTCCACACAATGTTCAGGACAGTTTGGAACATCCATCAGCTTCTGATGTATAGATGGAGGTCTGAAATATATGGGTTTGTACATAGACAAACCCATATATTTCAGGCCTCCTGGATGTTGTAGTGGATCCTGTAGATCCCTGGAAGCCAGTGAGCTCACATTGTATCTGTCCTCACAGAGACAATCAGAAGGTAAAGGTCCATGAAGTGATATCTGATGTGAGCAGTGAACCAGGTGATCTAAGTAGTTGTAAAGATTTAATGTTCCTGCTGATCCCATTAAAAACCAGCAGAACCTCTGATGGTCCACATCAGCTCAGTTTGGTTGAGTTCCAGCAGATCTCACCAACCACATCATGAAGCTTTCCTTCCCTGCTGAACTGCTCTCACAATGCACACAGGAACCAAGTCCTGGATGGACCAGAATGGCTTTACCAGGTATTTCCCAGTGGAAATGTGATCCACTGTTAGTCTGACATGGAGCCAGGAAGCAACAGAACATCATCATCAACATCCAGAGATAAAGATATGAAGGTGTTTTCATGAGAACAGAGCAGCTGATTTCTGTAGATAATGGATCAAACCTCTGGAAATATAACTGGAAATCATCTGAGTTTTTACTGTTTCACTTTCCAGAGTTACAGCAGTTAGAAACAGCTCACCTCTCTGATGATGGAGGTCCAGGAGATTTAAAGTCAATGGAGGATCCTTTGACAGTCGCTCTTAAAGGAGACACAGCTGGGTTCTGATTCTGGTTTGAATCTCTGATGGATCCTGAAAGAAAAACTCTCATTAGAAACTTTCTGTTTGCTAATTTCTTATGTGACTGTAAACCAAAATCAGAACCAGATAGATCATCAACCTGATGTTCTAAATGATTCCTATCAGAACCGGTCCAATCCTCCAACATGTTCCTGATCATTGATCCTCCTGAAAATGTCCAGCCTTCTTTAAAGAGCAGAAAGATTTGTTTCTGAGACCAACATGTTGGTTTAAATGACTGAGAGAACAGTTTGGTGATCTTAGTGTTGAGCTCTGACATGGAGCAGAACCAGGAATCATTTCCACTCTGACCATCCAAGGAGGATCTGATGGAGCTTCAATCAGAACCAGATGGTCCGTTAGAGACACTGAAGCCCACAGCTCAATCAGATCCACTAAATATTTAGTTTCACTGGAGAAATGGTTGATAATCTGCCATGTTGGATGATGTTTGAACTTCAGAGGTGGAATCATAAAAATAATTCATAGAAAATGTTTCAGAATGAATCTGTCTTTTGTCAGATTTAGAGAAATGCAATATATCAACCTAGAAAAAAAAATTCATTTGGTTTTGTTTCTTGTGTGTTAATATTAATATCAGACTAAATAAATGAGTGTTTCATTTGTAAAAATTAGGCTTAAACAAAACAGAATAAAACCCAGTTAAATGTTTCTGGTCCAAATGTCATGTCAACATAATAGTTTATAAGAGTGAGTCCTGACTGAGGATTTATAAGATTCTTTCTGTATGGAGTCAATAACTGTCCAATGAATGATGGTTAAATTGATGTCAGGTAAACATCAGATCAGATTTAGAGATTCTGTTAACTAGTGAAGCTCTGGGTAGAGACTGTGGATCCAAACGGACCTGTTTGATTTTTATACAAAGGATCCAGTTGAACTTTATTGTGTTCATAGTAACATGTTCATTATTGGTACATGTTTCATGGAGACATCATAGTATTACATCTTTGACGTATGAAAAGACAAATAACCTGAAATTCAGTCCAATGTTTTCATGACAACAGAACCCAACAGAACTTATCATCACATGGCCACAATAACAGATATAAACAGAAGTTACAGCAGTTAGAAACAGCTCACCTCTCTGATGGTGGAGATCCAGGAGATTTAAAGTCAATGATGAAATCCTTTGACCAGTCACTCTTAAAGGACACACTGCTGGGTTCTGGTTCTGGTTCTGGTTTGAGTCTCTGATGGATCCTGACAGAAACATGATGATTAAAACTTAATCATCAAAGAGGAGCAGCAGCAGCTTCATCACCACGTCTGTTCTGGCCTGATATAGTGAACGCTGTGTGAAAAGGGCTGTGGACAGTTAGAGATGGTGACCTCACCTCTGACCTTTGCTCTGGCTCTCATCTTCCCCACACAGAGTGGTTTTAGAGGAAGGGACTCCCTCCTCTCTGTCCTCACACTGATCCATGCTGCTGAATCCACATCAGCTCACACACACTTTCTAGCTTCACCTGCAGAGGAAACACACATCATTCATCTGCACATCAACTCTGATCATCCTTTACATCATTAGTGCTGGAAAAAGATCAGCTGCTCCTCCTCTGATTGGCTCTTCTTCTCTGCTTCATATCAGTGTCAGGTGAATGCAGTCAGACAGCAGAGAGGCAGAGGAAGCTGCCATCAGCTGCTGCACTTCTACTATCAGTCCACTAGATGGAGACATGGAGCAACATTTACATTCACTGATTCAACCTGAACAGGAAGTATTTTAGTTAGTTAATTATTAATTTTCTACAAGTGGATTATCTGCTCTAGAAAAGTTCAACTAATTAATAATCTGACTGAATCAAAGACATTTTAAGAATAATATTTCATTTTGAAAGAAAGCAGCAAGAAACTGTTGTGTTTGACATTAATAGTTAGTCTGGAGTTTGATTTCTGGAAATAAAATAATGAATTAATTTGTTTAGAGAATAAAATAAAGAAACATCAAGCTGTTCATTATGTTTTTCTTCCAATTTATCAATAATTTAATAATTCTGTAGTTTAGCTTTCAAACAGCAGAAATGAAACTTGAGCTGAACTCAAAAGTGAACATTTTCTCTAAATGTCAGAACAGAAACAAGTAGAAAAGTTTATGTAGATAAACTTCAAGTAGAAGCAAAACAGACTTACAGTTTGTTCAAACTGTCCAAAGAGTTGAAGACAAACATCTGAACAACAGACCAAAACCCAACAGAACCACAGGAGAACCAGACTAATGCCACACCTGTACAGAGACTCAACAGAACTGGACTTTTACCTGAACAACAAGAGTTCAAAGTCAAAGTGTTATAAATGTTGCATAAGTGATTATATGACGGGTCACTTGATTTGAAGTTTCTTCTTTCAGAGCAGCAGAAGACAGGAGAGAAGTTCTGATGAAAATGTTTCATGATGGAGTCATGAGGAGAAAAGAGTCCAGAGAAAAGAGCAGCTGGTTGATTCCTGCTGCAGTAACTGGTCAGAATATAAATACAAACAGGAAATAATCAGAAAAACTGAACTATAATCCTTAACATCACCACACTACTGCAGCTGAAACCACACATTGTTCTAATGCAGATTATTCCTAAAGCTCCTAAATAATCATTGATCATGATGTTAGTGTGGTGAGCAGAGTGAGGACAGTCTCTGGTTAAAACCAGGATCAGCTCAGGAGGTTCTGCTGATCCAGGTTGAAACCCTGATTTCATCTCAATCATCAACCTGAATTTAAAGTCAGAGTCAGATCAAGCAGCAGAGAGGTGGCAGCTTGTTCCAGACTCATTATTTACACATGCAGCTGTTTTCCAGCTGTTCTCCTCCACAGCTGTAGGGAGGGGGGATGTTTGGAGGAGAGAACCTGAACATTCACCTCCAGGTTTTACAGCTGGATTCTGACCTCAGCAGCTCGAACAACGACACAGATGAAACCAGTGACTCCTGGAAAATGGGATGTTTGGATCTGAGCTGGTCTGCAGATTCACTGACTGGGATTTATTCAGAAAATGTCTGAGAGCTGAGAAGAGCTGTGCTTCTTTAGACTGAATGCTGGGAAACCTTCACTCCTCCATTCAGTGATGTTCAGGCTCTGAACTTTCAAAACTAAAATCAGTTGGAAACATCAGGAATTTTGTCCACTAATAGTGGTAATAATAAATCACACTTCTGCTGTTAATTGAGTAAAGTCGCCATCTTGTATTTTAATATTTGTTGCTCTTAATAACAAATCAAACTTATTAGACGTATTATTTTGAAGCAAAAACCATTAGTTTAATTTATTAATTATGTTATTAGCAAACTAATATAAACTAAACCTGATGTATGGAGGAACAAACATGCCTCAGTCAAGATAATCACCATTTATATCATAATTATTGCCAGAACCACATTAGCTAACAAAGCTAACATCTTGTATTCCACAAATGTAAAGATTGTAATTTTTAGATTAATATTATGTATAAAATTATATATTTATGTCCAGTTTTATTTGCTATAACAGAGTTTTAGGGCCACAATAAGGAAAAATATACAAATAAAATGACAAACTAAGTGTGTTTGTTGGTAAAATTATTCTAAGTTAAATCTGCTGATCATGTTACATTAAATGCTTGTGAACTCTCATCAACAGAACCTGTTTGGGTCAAACACACAAGGTTGGAAGTTGTTTTCCTGCAGCTGCTTGGTGTTATGTTTGGTAGGTAGGACGCAATAGAAGCTCAGTAGGCAAATAACTCTTAACAACTTTTATTCATAACTTGCTCAGCAGTACAATAACATAAGCTTTTCCGCCATCTTAGCTCTCTTCTACTCTGCCTCTCTCTCTCCTCTCGATACTATTCTGGAACGCCACCTAGTGGTAGACACAACATTCCCCCCTTACTTGAAAAGATTGCATGTACCCATTTAAAATATGACTGAACATCAACTTCATTTAACGGTTTGTACATCACAAAGATAACCTTAGTTGCAATCAAAGTAGGTGGTCAATTAAGTACACAAAACCAAACAAATATATTCAGCAACCCTATACTTTTAAACTCTAAAACTTGAAGTTACTATGGAACAAAATTACCAAATGTAACCATTGTACAATTAAAGTTTAGGCATTTGTAGCCAGTTTGTTTGTAATGAAAATTAGTTCACCTGAACCCTAAACATGTAACACAATCACTTATGCATTTACATATTGATATTTTCTTTTAACCTGGTTGAAAGTCCTTGAACCACACAGATCAAGCAGCAGTTCTAGCACTTTTCTTTGGATTTGGAAAGATGTTTTCATCCTCCTGTTGTGCAGTAGTTCTGATGGAGATACTCCAGTTGTGTTATGTGGTGTTGCTCTGTAGTTTTGTAGGAAATCAGTCACTGTAGTTGTCCAGTCTTTCTGCATGTGTTCAGCAGCTAGGATTGTCTCCTTAAGAACTCTATTCCATCTTTCGATAGCACCATTACACTGTGGATGGTACACACTTGTACGCAGATGAGATATTCCCCTTTCTCTGAGAAACTCTGCGAAAGAGGTGGAAAGAAACTGCGGCCCATTATCAGTGACTATGTAGTCAGGGTTCCCCTCTCTGCTGAAATAGAGCGCAGAAATGTAACAACAAAATCAGCAGTTGTTCAGTATTATCTGGGTGTATTTGGGTCAACACACCACCCAGTCCGTAGTCTGATGCGTCTGTGGTGACAATGGTATTCAATGATATCCATATAAATACGGACTGTGGGAGAACCACGGTGCTGGTTCTGTTGGACCTCAGTGTGGACCATGACATATTACTGAATCGACTGGAGAGTTGGGTTGGACTCTCCGGTTCGGTACTCGACTGGTTTGAATCTTACATAAAGAACAGGGATTTCTTTGCTTCAATTGAAAACTTCTCATCAAGAGGTCAAAGGTCACATGTGGGGTACCCCAAGGTTCATCTTAGGACCCCTCTTATTCAATATTTATATTCTCCACTAGCTCAGGTTATAAAAGGAAGTAATATTAGCTACCACAACTATGCGGATGACACACAGCTCTACATTACGATGTCACCAGGTGACCTTTGACCCCATCCAATCACTGAATAAATGTTTAGAACAGATAAATGTGTGGATGTGCCAAAACTTTCTCCAGCTGAACAAAAACAAAACTGAAGTCATTATTTTTGGACCTAAAGAGGAACGATCTAAAGTCAATGCACAGCTTCAATTATTACAACTACAAACTAGCGATCAGGTCCGAAACCTGGGAGTAGTGATGGACTCGGACTTGAACCTTCAGAGCCACATAAAGACAATTACAAAGTCGGCCTTCTATCACCTGAAGAACATCTCGAGGATTAGAGGACTAATGTCTCAGCCAGATCTAGAGAAACTCATTCATGCGTTTATCTTTAGTTGCATTGATTATTGTAACAGCGTCTTCACAGGCCTGTCCAACAAATCAATCAAACAGCTGCAACTGATCCAGAATGCTGCTGCTCGCGTCTCACTAGAACCAGGAAGATAGAGACATTACAGCAGTTTTAAAGTCCTTCCACTGGCTCCCTGTAGCTCAAAGAATAGATTTTAAAATACTGTTGTTAGTTTACAAATCACTGAACGGTTTAGCACCACAATACATCAAAGATCTGCTGTTGTTGTATCAACCTTCCCGACCTCTCAGGTCTTCTGGTTCTGGTCTGCTTTGCATCCCCAGAACCAGAACCAAGAGAGGAGAAGCAGCTTTCAGCATCTATGCACCAAAAATTTGGAACAAACTTCCAGAAAACTGTAAAACAGCGGAAACCCTGACTTCCTTTAAATCTCAATTAAAAACGCACCTGTTTAGAGTTGTATTTAAAACGTAATATGTATGAATTTGTATTTGTGGATAAAACCATAGAACTATCTTCTTCCACTTTGAAATTATACATTGTCTTGTGTTGTAGATAATGTAACATCCATTTGCTGCTGTAATGAGACAAATTATTAAAAACAGTTCAAGGATAAGTAATCTTTTGTAAGGCACACTACTTCAGTATGGTTTAAAACATGGTGGCACAAGGCTGTCAGGTTCACCATCGCCCTCCACCTGGACAATTTAGCTGAACAAAACACCAAGGTCCAATAGGACAGGCAGTCAAAGTGAATGATTCCCCACATTGATCTGTTCTTTTTTTTCTGCTTTCTCGTGGGTCTCAAAACACAAAAGACTTGACATGTGTGATGTTCTCTTTGATAACTGCCTTTTCGGATGGCAATTGTGAGCTGATAGAACCAATGAACAATTTATTTACTTGGTGCTTGTGAAAGGTAGTTTCTTGTTTCAAAGGCTCCTGAAGTTGTCCACAGATCTCAGTCTTTGCACCTTTTTCAAACGTAGCAGCAGGTGTTTTATTTCTGGCCGTGTCTTTTTGTCTTTCAAATATTCCTCTTTGACAAAATCCTTCAAAGCCACTGAAGCAGAAATAAAAGCCCTTTGTGGGATGGCTCACTCTGCCAAAGTTTTATAGAGGACTTTAGCTCTGGCATATTCTTGTTTATATCCACATGTATTCCACACTCAGCACAAGACTAAGAAATCATGCAAGAATAACATGCAAGAAAGAGCATGACATGTACCGACCATCAGGCATGGAGTCTTTGAAATATAAACTGATTGGGTCTGGTTTTTAATTTACAAAGTCAACTGAAAATAGCAGCACATGAAGTCACAAAGTTGATAAAAGTCTGTCTTTAAAACATTGCTAACCTGTTTTTCACTTTTTGTCAAAAGATACTCAAAAGTTCTTGGCAGGTGGGAGACAATATGAATCTAACTGGTCAGTGATGTTGCCACGGCCGTTTAAAAGGTTTAGTGGTCGACATAAAATGTTTGTTCAGATTAAGGAAGATTGTCTTCATTCATGTTTGAGCCGTCAATGACGACTAATCTGTGATTTGGTAAAGCAAAATAATCCAAATCAGAGCAGAAAGCAGATGGCACTAAATTCATGCAAATGCAAATATGCCCATCAATAATTTGCACTTGCTTATGCGACAGGTTGGGGTTGTTTTTAGTTCAGCCACAAACACAGAACATGCAGGAAAATGTTCAGAGAGAAAGATGTGGTTCTTTCACTTTTCATAACTTGACTGAGTAAAAACAGAACTGAGCTTCTGAATGCATATAATGCACAATTGTAGATTCCTAAAGGCCTCAGAATAATGTGTTTCTGTAGCTTGTTGATTTTATATCACAGAATGACAAGAATGCATCAAAAGCATTGAAAGCACTGATTAAAGTTTAGAAGGGATACGATTGGACAAACTGTTTGAACAAATTAAGGGGCAAAATCACAAAGATATTTCCAGTAGCTAATTGTGTGTGGACAATTTCAGCTAACTCTGAAACCAGCAACAGAAACATGTTTTCTAATTTCTTCACAAAGCCAATAGTCTTTCTCAGCTTCTCAGCAGTTTGTTGACTGATTTAGTTGATTATGTCCTTGTCTGTCTGTCTATTTATGTAAAAAGTAGGAAAATAGTAAAATAGTTGCAGAATTTGAAAAATTAGAATTTATTTGCACAAATTAGATTTCATGGCAAAAATACTGTGGTGGTTAGAACTCCTGACAAATGGAAAAATAAAACGGTTGGCAACTCAGGTGTGTCAGAGACGTTGAATTAATCTTCTCCTTTATTGAGGTATCCCTTGTATTTTTACAAATAATTTCTCTATTTCTTCCAACAGATGCTTCACATGATCCTGCAGAGATTACTAAACTCAATTCAACAAATTTAACTGAGCACAATGTGGGTGAGTTGAACTGAGAATCTTCTGCTTATTATGCTGATGGCGAGAAAAGGGATATCCAAGGAAAATGTTGAAGAGTCAGCTTCCTCATCATTTACTTTATACTATGCTACTATTAACTTGTACTTGTATCAAACTTGGAGAAAAAAATTAAACATTAATAACTTGTCTGTGGATGCTAATTTGGGACACAACAGTGGAGCAGTCCAGTCCCAACAGTTCCCCCAATAGTACCATAAACAATGGTACCGCTTGTACCATTGTTTACCATGTTGTCCTTGTCAAACAATGTCCCTGTCCCTTTACCATCATTCCTCATTTCACAATGAGAACAGCAGTCAAACAGGACAGAGAATTAGTTTTTTTTTAAATTAGCACTAGATCTGCCAGCCACATTCCTGCACATATGCCAAACACACACCCAGCCCCATTACACACATCTTCACAAGCTGCACCTCATAATGTTCCTGCACCTTTAGCAGAGACACAGATGCAACCAATTCAATAGCATCTTCAAAATAACAGCCACAGATTCACCTGCAGCAGAATGTATGAAGAAAATAATAAAACATATTGATAAGGGCTGATCATCATCATCAGTCGTGTTCCTACAATGTCACTGCTAGTGCATGTTTTTGTGCTCAAATAAAGCTGAGGACAATAATATCTGTTTAGGTAAATACATTTTAGTATCTTACAGGATGCAGCATTTATTTTGATCAATTATTCTCCAACAATCATTTTTACAAATACATGTAACCCATTTAGAAAGGAAAGAGAAGAAAAATGTTGATCTTGAAATGTTTCTATGCAGATGATGGAGAGAGAGGAGCAGAGCTGCAGAGAGGGTTGAGACGAGGGTTTATTCACAAGATCCATCTAATGGCCTTTACCACACAAAACGGGCCACATTTAGGCATCATGGCTGAAAATGGCCCACAGAAAGTTCTGATGGCCCAAATCTAAGACCAGAGGAGAGTAACAGGTGTTTTCCCAAAGCTTACTGTTTTGGTTTACTGTCTAATGGAGAGAAAGTTGAAGGAGATTGGTTACTGTATTCCAGAAATACTAACAAAGTCTATTGTTTTGCATGAAAGCTCTTTGGAGAAGCTAAAGTTCCTGCCACGTGGCTTGTGGAGGGTATAATAACTGGCCATGTCTTTCAAAACACTGAAGCTCCATGAAACCAGTAGTTGTCACATAAACGCTTCTCTGATGTGGAAAGAAATGTGGCTTACGCCTCGGTAAGACTATTGATAGTGAACTGCAGAGAACCAGCAGCTGGAAAAGCAACTGGAGAAGTGTGTTGGCTCCAGTTATTGGCTGCATCCTCTTCCTTGCAGAGAGAAACTTGCCACTAAGGGGGGAAATTGTCAGGTAGGAAATCCTAAAACTGGAGTTTTTCTGTGAATCCTGGAGCTCAGAACACGATCTGATGTCACACTGGCAGAACATGTTAGAAAGGCTGCAAACTCCAAACAAACCCCTGGATATCTGACATGGTGCTCAGAATGAACTGCTAGATTCAATATCAGAGAGTTTGGGCTAAATATCTGCCCAGACCAAAGCCTCCAAGGACTTTGCAGTGGAACTGGAATATTTCAAAGCAAGAGCAGGCCTCAGTCATCATTCCATATATTGATACAGATGGGAAGAAAAAAAGTCACTATTGCAGAGTCTTTAGTGGGTTTCACTGCTGTGAAGGACACAACTGGGAAAGGCCTCACACTAACAGGGGTACTGGAGAGTTTGGGCTTGGATTTGGCTGATTGTAGAGGGCAAAGTTACCATAATGGCTCTAATATGAGGGCAATAAACAAGGGTGCTGAAGCTTTAATACAACAAAGATGTCCAGAGGCTCCATTCATCCCCTGCTGTAGCCACAGCCTGAACCTTTTGTTATGTGATGCAGCCTCATCTAGCAAAGAGTCTAACTGTCTTTGGCACTGTCCAAAGATTGGACCATCTTTGGGTCTTCTGTGAAGAGGCGGGACGTTCTCACAGAGTTTGTCGCCGTCACACTGAAGCCTCTGAGTGACACCCGGTGGGAAGCAAAGCTAGACTCTGTCAAAGCTCCACGTTTCCAGATGGGGGGAGTTTTTAGATGCACTGCAAACACTTGGAGAAGTGGCAGGAGACAGCAAAACTGTCTCAGAGGCAAAGTCACTGTCTGATCACATTGTTAGGATGGAGCTCCTTGTGTGCCTCACAGTTTGCTATGACTTATTATGTGAGATCAAGTTTGCAAGCAAGGCACTACAAGCAGCAGATGTGTGAATGGACACAGCCATTAGGCTGATGGAGTCTCTGAAAGAGGTTTTGCTCCAGTATAGAGAAGAGGTTTTCAGAAGACACTTGGCATTGCAGGCAAGATGGCCGTGGAAATGGATGCTTCTCCTGAACTCAAAGAGAAACGAGTCAGGAAGCAAAACAAGTTCCCAGATGGCAATTCATGCGCTGCTCATCATGAAAAGGAGCCACAAGCCACTTCAGGTTTTCAGTGTTGTTGTTGACACACTCCTGCAAGAGCTGAGAGCTTTTCCAACTGGTGTCTGAGGAATTGAAATTCACCATTAAAATGGAGCAAAAGCTGCAGGAATCAGTGACCACATTTGCCCTGACCAGCTGTGATGTGTCAAGAGACATCATTCAAGAAATCCAGCCAGCAAGCCGTCTACTGACAGGTTCAAGGCTCTAGAAAAGGGACATTTCCTCTTGACTCAGCAGAATCTGGATTTGGTATTTCCAAATGTGACAGTAGCCCTAAGAGTATTTTAACCAGGCCTCTGACAGCGGCATCTGCAGAGAGATCATTTAGCTGAAGCTCATCCAAACACACCTTGGTTCAAACATGAGCAACGACGGCCTGTCTCAGTTAGCAGGGACCTCTATTGAACCCAGTGCGGCCCGGTCCATTTCATCTGATGCTGCACTTGACAAATGGGCGAGTGCAAAGTCACGGGATGTAACGGTTCAAAGGTCATACATGTTAAAACTCTGACATGGAGTCCAGACAGTTAAGATTTCATATTTCCGCTGCAGGAAATGTTGAGCACTGAGTTCCATCACTGTTATATATTTGTTCTTTGTTAAACTTCTGATTGGATCCAATTGATCACCAGATATAATATGGAGCATTAAAAAAGGTTCCATAATATGTATTTCTAAGTGCATGACTAAGGGAGGAAAGCTGCATGAGACAGCAGGTGGCGCTGTTCTTCAGTTTATGTCCAGGGGGGCATGTTGGCACCCACCTCTAGAATCTGTAGTTGCGCCTCTGATCCCTGGTGGCAGCGAGAGCCGCCAGGCATCATGGCTGCCGGCTGCCGTCCATCACCACCTTATCGTTCCTCCTTAAAATAAAAGGAGCAGCTTGGTTTGGACCAGAAGCTGCAGGAAGAGCAGCAACGTTCTGGATCCTGCTGCTGCAGGTTCTGTCCTGCAGGGCGGCGCCGCTGGAGGCATTTGAAGCTCATCACCAGGTTTGATGGTCATGAAGTATTTGGAGGGCAGGTCCAAACCGTCGTCCATCTGATACCAGAACAAAGTGTCTCCAGTAGTGGGACACATAAGGTGCAGCAGCGTCCTTCTGAAATCAGGATCTTATATTCCTGGTTCTGCTGGAGGGTTTAGAGGAGAAACTCATTTCACCCACAGCAGATTCACAAACAGAACAATGTCTGTCTGCAGCTCTGTCCTCCCCAGAACCACGGCGCCCTTAAAGAAAGGAGAACATCTTTAGGAACGGTGTCCAGAACAAGAGCAGGTTCAAGACTCTAGAAAAAGGGACATTTCCTCATGACTCAGCAGAATCTGGATTTGGTATTTCCAAATGTGACAGTAGCCCTAAGAGTATTTTAACCAGGCCTCTGACAGCGGCATCTGCAGAGAGATCATTTAGCTGAAGCTCATCCAAACACACCTTGGTTCAAACATGAGCAACGACGGCCTGTCTCAGTTAGCAGGGACCTCTATTGGACCCAGTGCGGCCCGGTCCATTTCATCTGATGCTGCACTTGACAAATTGCCTGGAGGGACCTGGGATCCAGTAGCTGGATAGAAATTCCCAGTAAAACTTTTAAACTAAAATATGTCGTGACATTTCATACCACATACTCTGTCTGAATCTCTGTCTTTTATTAAATTCTAAATAATTTGTGGACCTGCTCCCCAAGCAAATAAATAAAAAAGAAAAATTGTTTTCTCTGTTTGCAAATCTATTTCTTTGATCTAATCAGTAAGTTCAAGTAACAAACAAAACATTATGTGCTTGGTTTTTGTACAGTGCAGGTTGTTTCAGAAAGACAACACTGGATGCACTGTTGGTAGGCAACAATGCTACCAACTGCACCACTGTACAGCACCCTACTGAAACATTTCACAGAAAAAAAAACGCTTAAAGGAATTTTGAATGTCCCAGGCCAGGTTCTTTCTACATGGAGTCTACATGTTTCTGTGCATGTGTGGGTTCTCTCTGGGTACTCCAGCTTACTCCCACTGTCCAAAAACATGACTGTGAGGGTAATTGGTCTTTCCAAATTCTCCCTCGGTGTGAGTGAGTGTGTGTGTGTGTGTGTGAGAGTGTGTGTGTGTGTTTATGTTGGTAAATGTGGTTTAGAAGGACATTTAGTCAGAATACACATAACACTCAAAGGACATTTTGAATTAACAAGACATGAGCCGTGTCCTGCTAATTTTGACAAAAATCTAAAAACGTAGAAAGGTTTTTATTGGTCCATTAAACCGAAAATGCAAAAATAAAATAAAAAAATAAACGAGATGTCGGTTTAAATCACATAAATCACATAATCCTGATTTTGTGTATAATCTGTGTATCACCACAGTGCCCCAGGTGAAAAGACAGGGTCTTTTTCTGATTGGTTGTCTGCCAGCAGGTCCTGCTAATACTACAATGTCCTTCTAATTTGTGTGTTTGCTCATTAAACTGGGATGAGTTGGCAATATGATTACTTTGTGCTATAATACTGAATGTTTTATAAGTTAGTTTGGATTCCTAAACCCAACCTTTTGACCAACCTTGGAATGTATGTGGCACCTAAAAATGTACAGAAATTAATATATTTTTTGAACAATATTGTTAATTTAAAATATTATGAATAATAAATGTGTGGAATATGTGCATGGATTAAAAGAAATATAAACCATAAGAGAGTCTTATTTTCACCAATCTATTTTTCCACTCCACTACTAACATTTCGTTGATTCTGGTCTGCTCTGCATCCCCAGAGCCAGAACCAAGCATTTTAAAGCAGAATTTAGCTTCAATGCACACAAAATTTTGAATAAACTTCCAGAAAACTGCAAAACAGTTGCAACACTGAATTCCTTTAACTCAAGACTAAAAACACATCTATTTACAGTTGTTTCTGAATCTTAATCAAGATTCAGTGATTCAATCAATGGCACATGTATCAATATATTTAATGTTTTATTTTAATTTTGATTTTAGTTTGAATTAAATTTCTTTGTTTTTCTTTTTTAAGGTAAATGTGTTATTTTATGACTTTACTTCTGTGATTTTTTTATGTAAAGCACTTTCAATTGCCTTGCAGCTGAAATGTGTTATACAAATAAACCTGACTTGACAACAGTTTTCAGATCAATCAATCAATCAAATTTCATTTGTGTAGCACATTTCAGCAGCAAAGTGCTTTACATAATAAACACAAAACGCAAAGTCATGCAACACAGAATAAATAATACATTGCTACATATTATGTTACAAATACAATTCTAAACAGGTGTATTTTTAGTTGAGATTTTCAGGAAGTCAGGGTTTTCTGCTGTTACAGTTTTCTGGAAGTTCTGGAAGATACTTTGGTAATGGTTGGGTTTGGTTCTTGTTATTTTAACAATTAATTGATTATTCTGCTGATTATTCAGTTATTGTGACGATTAATCAGATTTTAAATTGGCTCATTATATGATTATTTATTAAGATTTTTCATTTAACCATTTACACCTTTTTTTTTTTTACAGTTTTATACATTAAAAGATACAAAAAAACAGAAAATTAAATCACTTGTTAGAATATATTTACAAAGTTTTTCCATCTATTTTAAACTTTCTAACTTCTTTCCTGCAGTTACAGGGTGAATCTTTCTTCATCACTCTTTAAGGAATGAAGATCAATGTTTTTATCCAACCTTGTTATTAATCAGTGAATAAGTTGGAGGAGAGACGTTTGGTTCCTGTTGCAGCTCAGTGTTAATCTGTTTAATCTGAGAGATTAGCTCCAGTCTAACACTGCAGTCAGGATTAAAAGCAGCCAGACAAAGTGAGGGACGGAGGAGAGGTCACCATCAGGAAGTTTGAACCTCTGCAACAAACTGCATTTTAATCACAACCACCTGCTGATTTTACTGTAATTTGGGATTTCCCATTAAATCCTTTATTTTCCGCTTTGGGTTGAATCAGGTGTGGCCCACGTTGGTGCTGTGGCGGGTCATATCCATGTTGATTTATTCTCAGCTAGCAAAGGTTTACTTTTTGTTATCAGATGTAAAATATAGCAGAGATGCAGCGATCAGACCTTTTCTGTCTAACACTGATATCCAGTTTTCATTCTGCTCTGATCTTCCAGTTCCTGGGATTTTTTCTCCAAAGAGAAAAATGTTATGCAGGTTCTGAGTTTCAGGTAGAAGTTCTGAATGAAAGGAAAATATTAAGATTTTCCCTCTATATGCTTCAAAGCATTGACCTCTGACCTTCATGGGATGGGGATGTTTTACTTTAACTAGGACTTTCTGAAAGGCAGTGTTGATGAAAAAATCTTTTTAATGCAAATATTTAAATTTCAACAAGAAAAGAACAGAATGAGCAGCAAATGAACCAAATGCAGAAGAAATTTTTATTTATTTAAAACATATGAAGAAAAACTGCAGCAAATTTACAAAAGGAAGATTTAATATTCAAATCTGACATGATGAGAAAAATAGGAGCCAATAAAAACAGAAAATGATCAGATTGAGAAAAACTGACCAATATTTCAATGAAATCTGATGAATGAAAGAAAAAAATAAGAGAAACAACATCTTGATATTTAGAGTGAAGCTTTGAAAGGAAACAAAGAGAAAAACATGAGGATCTTAGAATAATCCTGATATCATCCTGGAATAATCTTAGAATAATCCTGGAATAATCCTGAATAATCCTGGAGTAATCCCAGCTTTCATCTTTAAAAGACTGGAAGAAGAAAAAGTTTCCAAGGACTCAATCAGAATCGTTTCACCAAGAAATAGATTGTAGAGACTGAACTATCTGTTCAACAGTGAGAGAGTTTCTCTGACAGGAGGAAAAACTTTAGACTCTTTAGACTCAAATCAGCTCAGAAACACTGAAGAACCAGAACTGGACCAAGAAACTGTAAATCCAGGAATCAGAGGTTCAGTGAATGTGGTGTTGAAGGTGTGGAGGAGGATCAGTGAGTCAGAGGAGACTCTGTAGAAGGACAGAATGCCAGCAGGACAGTCCACATACACTGCTACTCTGTTAGAGACAGAGGAGGAGGAGAGACGAGTTTCCTATGTTATTGTGCCAGACAGAGTAACCATGAATATCAGAGCAGCTCAGACTCCAGGAGTGATCAATATATCCAAACATAGAGTCTATACTGATTCCTTTCCTCCTGATTCTTCTGTAACTCACTGATATATTAACTAATCCTCTCCACTCGACCTCCCAGTAACAGCGACCAGTCAGACCAGTTCTACACAGCAGCTGATCCCACTTATCAAATCTGTCTGGATGATCAGGATATGACTGAAGCTCCTTCACACGTGTCACCTTCCTGTTGTCTTCAGACAGTTTGAGTTTTCTGCTCACTGTGTTTGTGTCGATGGTGAGTTGACAGGAATCTGATGGAGAACAAACACAATCCAGCTGCAGTTATTGATCATTTATTGACACTTTGACTCCTGAATGAGTGATGTGACAGTTTGAAGATGGTTGAATGTGAGCTGCTTTGTTGTCATGAATCAGATGAAAACACCTTACATTTCCTCAGACCTGGAGTCAAGAATCGGCCTCCAGCAGGCTCCACCCTGAAAGGAGGAGGGGGGTCAGACCATCAGTCTCTTTCAGCAGCAAACATGGACATTACATGTCTCTCAGACACACATTGTCCTCCACTGAGACAGGAACAGTCCAACATCTGGATTGCAAACTGCAGTGGAGGTAGGAAGGACAGTTGGTGCTGCTGCAGCACAACTCATTTCTCCAAACACAGGAAAAGCTCCAACAGAGAGGAGAAAGGAAATCCCTCAGTAACAACCTGAAGAAACTCACTGAAGCCTAAAAGGACATCAGGAAACTAAGGAAACATTTCTGGAAGCTCAACCTGATTTAAAAATCAGCATTAAAATACAATCAATCTAAACTCTGATCAACACCTGGATACCTGATCCATCCACACTCCCACACACAGATGAAGGAATGAAACACTAAACAGCCCTGCTGCTGAAAACCTGCTGTGGCCTCACTGTATCCAGAAATACAAACATTAAAAAGGAGAAGCTGCATCACATTCAACAAAGATTCAACAAGAATCAAAGATTTGATCTCTGAGCTCAGACTCACAAACCAGGGAGAGGCTTCCATCATCACACACCTCTGACAAACACCTCCAACCTTTCAGCACTTCCTCTACCAACCACTACCACCAGGTGGCGCTGCACACATTTACAATGAGCCCAAGAAGAAGAAGCAGCATCCTGAATCCAGCAGCTGCAGTAATGGCTTGTGAAAGTGTCCAAGGAGCATCTGGAACCAGAACCAGCAGATCCAACAGTTCAGAGAGTCTTTGTTTGCATCTTTCCTCTCAGATTTCCAAGCTGCTCTGAGAGGAAATGACATCATCACTCTACTGATGATGTCACGCTGTGATGTCAATGATCAGGAGCTGCTGGATTTCTACATTTCCAGCATGGAGGACAGAGAAGATCTCAGCTCTGATGAGGAGCTGGCCTGCCTTCACACTGATTGAGGGTCAAAGAAATATTTCCAGATGAAGTCAGACTAAAATGTTGGATTGTCCTGCTGTTGCAATCAGAGGCCGAGAAGAAGCTTCAAGTTCTTCTCCTGTTCAGCTCCACGTTCCTGTCAGAGACTTCAGCTTCTCATGAGGAGAACAACTAAACCCTGGAACAGACTGACACCAACATCCTGACATCTCATCCCTGAACAAAGCTTTGCAGCATCAAGATGACTCTTAGTGCCATATATGGACAGATTTCCTCTAAAGGGGGAGGAGCCTGGATTGGAGGAACCAGCAGCAGCTTCCAGGAACAAACGTTGGGAAAACCAGCAGACTGACTAAAGACATTTCTCCCTCTTCCTCCTCTATCAGACCTTCTCTGCTCCTGCAGCAGGTTCCTCCATACCTGAGAGCTTCCAGTCTCCAGTGTGGATCCTTCAGTCCAGCCGACAGTAGCTTCACTCCTGAGTCTCCTGGATGATTGTAGCTCAGGTCCAACTCTTTCAGATGGGAGGGGTTAGAGGTCAGAGCTGAGGCCAGAGAAGCACAGCCTTCCTCTGAGACCAAACAGCCTGATAAGCTGCAGACACACAATTCATCACATGATGAGAAAATGAGAACATTGAGGTAGAAACCAAGGTCTGAACGGACGGACGGACGGACGGACGGACGGACGGACGGACGGACGGACGGATGGATGGATGGGTTTCTAACGTGGAATAAATCAGAAAGCCAACCAAGTGCTGGAATCTGTAATTATGCTTCTTTTTGCATCTTAGATGCAGCAATTTCTCAAGAGCCCAGAGTTACCTGAGAGTTTCCAGGTTGCAGTTTGGACTCTTCAGTCCAGCAGAGAGAAGCTTCACTCCTGAATCCTGCAGGTTGTTGTTACTCAGGTCCAGTTCTCTGAGACTGGAGGACTGGGAGCTGAGAACTGAGGACAGAGATTCACAGCTTCTCTCTGAGAGGTTACAGCCACTCAGTCTGAGGAGACAGGAGGAAAATCTATTAAATAAATCACAAATATTTATTTCTTTATTTCCAGTGAAAATGTACTTCTTGAAATATTGAAAGGACTTTTACTTCACATATTTTTATGTTGACTTTTATTCTGAACTGGGTCATTTTGTAGATGGTCCTCCTGTCTTGAAAGATTGAATAGCCAAAAAGGAGGCAAGAGAAATATTACAATCCACCATGAAATGAATGAATTCAGGTTCAGTTTTAACAGAAAAAGTCCAGTGAAAATCTAGTCTGAAAAACAGCATCAGAGCTGGTTTGACAGAAAACACCAGCTTCAAGCAAAGCAGAAAGAATCTCATATTTTTATCTTTCTCTCTTTTAACTGCTTGGATTCAGAGATGAAAAACTGAGCAGAAACAGACAAAAGCTGTTCCTTTGAGCAATAACCTAACTGTTCAGCTCACAGTAAATGTTTCCCAGCAGACTGACTCCCTCTTCCTCCTCTATCAGACTGTTGGAATAATTGTATATAAGTTATCCCATGTATTGTTGTTTCTTGTATGTTGAGTTGGTGCAGCCTGGTCTGAAGTGTGTGCAAGAGTCAGTTTAACAGCGGGAGAGGAAGAGCTGTAAAGATCTCAACCAGATGGCTTTAAACTATTTAGTGCAGGTCAAGAGGTCGCACCAGCAACCAGTTCTTGTTTTTCTTACTATGTATGTTGGAATGTGTTTATCTCTGAGTTGCAGCCATTTGTTACTCTTCCCCCAATAGAGGCTGTGACTCTTGTGTAACCAGGGTGACCCAAGGAAATAAAAGAGAGCCAAGACGTACTCAGAGTGTGTTGGAGATTGTAACTGATGTACGTCTCTGGGCACTCTCCTCGCGAGTAAAACTTAACTTATGTGTTCTGTCTTTCTTTCCAGGTAGTGTTTTACTAATGTTAGGGGTTTAAACCTGACATTAAATTGGTCCTTCGAGCCGGAGTCCCGAGACCCTACAGATTCCAGCGGGTGAGCGAGATCCAGGAAAAGTCTGTGGCCACAACACTAAGACCCTTTCCGGGACTGGTCCTTTCTCACAGGCTGGGATCCAGGGGGTTGGTGGACATCCAGGGGAAGACTGACACATATCAGTGAGTAAGAATTTATTTTAAAATGAAGTGGTGAATGATGGATATTGCAATAAAATAGAGAATAAGAAGTGAAGAAATAAAACCCTGACAATTCTAGACACTATCAGGTAACTTAAAACAAGCAGTTAAATTCTGTGAGGACGGCGGAGTCCTTTACTCATAGAAGTAATTAAAGTCCGTGGGATGACGGAGTCCCTGCTTGAAGAAATAAAAGAGTGAAGAAATAAAAGAGTGATCAAAATAAAAATAAAAGAAGAAAAAAATAATAAATCATAAAAAAACTAGAAAATAATGCTTTGTAAACCTTACCTAGCTGGAGGTCTTGTAAAACCCTACTGGGACGAAGACTGGCCAACTTCACCTGCTTCGGTATTTTGCAACCTCATGTGGTTTGAGATCTTACAAACCCCACCTGTTGTGGGAACGGGGCCCGACTAATACCCATGTTTAAATGGACGGCGGAGTCCAGCGAAACAGGCGCTTTAATTCTGTGACAAAAAACAGAGTGTGTATGTGAGAGTGAAAGGAAATTTCAGATACTTGATTTCATACCAAAACAGCAAGGAAGTAAATGGTGACCCTCTGTGGCTGCATGTAGGCAAAAAAGTTCCACTCGAAAGAGTTGAAGTGAACTTTACCACAGACAGGAAGTTTTATCACCATCTTGCTGAAAATAACACCAGGTGTTACCCCACACTGGACCAAAACATAGTTAAAAATGGAAAAAAATAAGAGTGAAATAAAACTAGAAGATTGAATTTGTAAAGATTGGAAGGTAGTTGAGAAACAAGAACCAGGAGCAGTTGAACCACTGGCATACTGGGTACACAAATATGGCTTTAATGGTAATTTAAGCACTGCAAACATTGCAGAATTGAGAAGGGAAATAAGAGAAAAATGTAAGGACAAAGAAAAACTGATGAATAAAGAAGGTTATGAACAAACAGGAGTGTGGATGAAAATGGCAAATAAGAGAGAAGAAGGGGAAAAAAGATCAAAAGAGCAGAAAAAGAAAGAACAAGAGGCAGAGAAAGAAAGATGAAGAGAAAGAAAAGAAAGTGTTGTTTTATAGAAGGGAAGATGATGAATTTATGCCAGGACCCTATCAGGGATTAATTGAGCAAGCAGGAGATATGCAAGAGCCAGAGGAAGCAGCAGCAGCAGCAGCAACACCCTCTGTGCCTTTGCAACCTATCAAAAGAGCACCTCCAAAATATACAGCTACTCCTCGCCAGACTAGGTCCAAAGGATCAGTCTGAAACTGGTCTAAATTTTATTTTAAAAAAATTTAAAAAATGGGGAAAGAGATAAGTAAAACTAATCCAGTAGACAGTCTCAAATCAAATGACTGGAAGTTCATTAAAGATCAGGATCCGTGTAAAATAAAACACTTAGATAAATGGATAAAGTATCATTTTGATGGCAGTCTGAACATACAGAAATTAATTCTACTGCAAGATAAAATAAAACAAATTCAAATAAAAAATTTATATATACAAATTAGGGTGTGATGTAAAATTTTGGTTAGAAGTAGCACAAAAATGAGAGATTGGAGAGAAAAAATCTAAAAAGAATGTTGAACAGAGTTCTAGATTATACCCTGAGTTGCCCTCATCTCCAGAATATGAGGAGAAACATCATGATGGACTTTGTATGAGGTCAAAAGGAGGAATAAAATAAAAAACAAAAATTACAATAGGGACATTTTATGAATTGATTATAAAAAGAAGAGCAGAACTTTAGAGAGAGAAGCCCTTAATAAATAACATTCTTTTAACAAGGAACAAAACTCTATTAAAATGGATCAATATTATTAGATATACAGGACTTATTGATAATTAAAGTACAGGATAAACTAGAGGTAACTCTCTTGATAAATAGAAATTGATTAAATACAGGAAAGTTTGCTGATATTTACAGGATTTGATGTCAGAAGGGTATTAAAGTTTGAAATAACTTATTGATTAATGGGAAAAACAGTCTTTGAAACAATTGAAGATATCAAAATGTGGTGACATGATTACAAGTGATTATAAATTAGGTATATAAGAAACAAAAATGAAACTAAATAGAAAAGTCAGGAGAAAAACAGATGTCCTCAAAAGAGCAGGATAACTGTTCTGTGATTATTCATTAGATTGCCCAAATAAACCCCCACGCAGCTCTGATTCAGCATTGATTGCAGACTGGAGAAATGCTGCATTTAGAGTTTAGGATAACTCTGTGTTTCAAAACAATTTCAGGATGAGGAAAAAAAATTATGAACTAGAACTTAATAAATTGACCCCAATAAAAGAAAACTTTAGCCTTGTTTGAAATATTTAGCTAAAGAAGACTACAAAGTTAGCAACAACAAAACTCCAAATGTGCAGATGAAAGATGAAATATTTGGGACACAAATGATTGACAGAAAGTTAATGCTGTGATCTCAGTGTTATGGATAAACATAAAAATACAAAATCAACAGGAGACAATGTTGAAAATAAAGTAAGCGGGACAAAGCAACAGGTCTGTTCAGGAGAACAACAGGCAATAGGAACAATAGGAACTACAATATGCAGAAGTTGTAGCTGTGCCTTACTCCCCTGATCTTGCAGCTGGTTCAACAGAAAGAAAATAGTTTGAATAGCAGATCTAAACATCAGTTCAACATCTTAAGCTGTCATATAAAGGTGAGAACAAGTCCTGATGACAAAACATCAGTGCATAATAAAAGGTTAAAGAATGTAAACAGAAGTACCCTAAACAATTTAAGTTAAAAGATGAATTTGAGATATAAATGCTAAAATCTGAATGAAACAGCAGATTTCTCCTGCTGCCATGAAATACTTCCTTTCACAAGGTGAGGGAAAGTTTGTGAAGGAGGTGCAAAGTTGTTTTATGGCCCATCTAAGTTCAAAGAACCATTTTCTTTTAGAGTGGATTGTTTAAGCAAGCAAATAAATTGAGATTAATGAAATAATATGGAAATGTTAAATGTAAATTTTTAACATCAAAACTCTGGGTCTAAAAAATTGGTAAACATACCTTGTCAAACATTAGTTAAAATTCTTTAGGACAGTTTGTAAAAATAAATGTACTTTTATATTAATGTACAACTGTAAAGAAAATACTAATTTGGTACTGTGATCTTTTGAGAGGACATTATCTAGCTTAATGTCTCAATTTATGCTTTGATGAGAAAAAGGCTGTTTTGTTAGTTTTAGTGATAAGATCAGAATAACTTAGGAATGTGCTGGTTATGAATCTCCTGTGGGGAGTTTGCAAGTTGGTGAGAAAGGACAAATGCAGCAATAAAGCTGATAGCTAAAAGTAAATTAAGAACTATATAAAAACAAGAAAAAGTATATAAAATATATTAAGGCTAATATATTTATGCACATTGTGATCACAGCCAAGACTGTTTGCTTGCTAATCTGTTCATATAAGAATTATCAAATTAACAAAGAACGCATTAATAGATGTTTTTAATGATTCTACAATGGAGAAATTCTGAAAAGTTGTTCTAGTGATCCCTGAATATTGAGAACAAAAGATCAAGAAAGTTGAGAAGTGAATCTATAACCATTTATGTTTTGCAAGGGAGTTAATACATCATAAAATTCTGCAAATAAAAAATTATTAATGAGTAAGATGATGTGATGAACTTTAAAACTATAATGTGAAGTGTTTTGGAAAAAAAATAGAGTCATCTTGAAGGTTTAAATCTTCCTAAAAGATAAATATGTTTGTTGTGAAAGTTTTCTTTTAAGAAAAGGGCAGTGATCTTTAACAAAATAGTAAACAAATTAATAAAGATAAACATTAACAACAACAAATTTATTAGAACAATCCTGAAAATAAAATAAAGAAATTAAGAGGTCTTTAAACTATTTAGTTATGGAAGTAAGTTGAAATTTAAGGAATTTCCTTAATGAAGGAATTTGTTGAGAACTTAAATTGTTGAAAATTATAGAGACAGTGGTATTTAAGTATTTGATGCATCTAAAATGGAATAGATCATTCTAAACTAAAGGAAATTAATCTATATTTTATTGAAACTGACTACATGTTTCAACAGCAGGAAATTACTAATTGTTATCAGGCCCTAATAAAGTTAGTGATCTTTTTAGAATGTGCACATGGTAATTACAATATTGAAGATTAAACAGGAAAACATCAAAAAATGCTAAAACATTTGGAAAATATTTGAAGCTTCAATATATACTTTTGAACAAATTTGAGTGAAAGAAAAATGTAGATAATAGACTGACTGTGACTGACCACGACGAGACTAAATGTTTTATGTTTTTGTTTGTTGTGTTGTTGTTTGTTTGTGATTACATAGTATGACTTTATGTGATTAGAATAAAATCAGAAAATAAAATGAAAATAGCAAACAAATTGTACACAGAAGTTGAGAAAGTGATCATATTAATCATTTGATATTAGAAAATAAAGTAACTAATTACTTTGATTTGAAAAGAAAAGAACGTGTGGATAAAGTAACCTGGTTTCTGATTGAGGCTTAGAAATTTTAAATCCAGGATTATTTGATTAATGGACGTTAAATTGACACATTTTTGGAAATTGGACAATTTGGGATTTTGATTTAATTTTGGAAAGGCTAATTTTCATTAAAAATGAGAACAGTATTTTGGAGAAGAACCAACTAGAAACATCTTTTGGAGGATAAAGGAAATGTTCTACCTTGTGAAATTTGACAAAACCTTATAATAGGTAGCAATTCTTTGAAGACACTCGGTTAATTGATCAAATATAAAAACAGTAACAATAGTAGCGAAACTAAAGGTGTTGGATGTAGAAAAATAAACTATCATGCATAAAAGATACCTGGAACAGTGAAATGGAGAAAGAAAACTTAGCATTGAATACTAAGGATTTGTTTTAAGGTACAATGATGAATCTATTCCATCAAATTTTTATTTGCAGTAGTGGACTTTGATTGATGTATTTCCATATAGAAAATACTTCAAAAAGGGGGAAATTGTTGAGATTATATTGAAACTTATGAAACATAGAAAACATTTTTAAGAAAGAAAGAAAAAATAAATAATGTATTTTAAAATGTTTCAATATGGGAATGTTTAAATGTAAATTACAAGTCAGAGTTGAAATTGAAAAATAATCTACTGACATTTAAACAGGAACAGAACAGGATGAGCAGCAAATGAATAAAATATGTTTATTGTTCAATAAAACACATGAAGTACAACTGCAGTAAATATACAAAAAATAAAATTTGAATCCAAGATTAATTTAATAATATAGGAGATAACAAAAACAAAAAATATTCAGTGATTGAGAAAAACTGCAGTAAATTCAAAGAATCTGATGATAAATGAAAGGAAAAAAATCAAGAGAGAGAAAAAAAACATCCTGAGATTCATTGTGAATTTTTGACTGGAAAATGATAAACATGTTGATCCAGTTATAATCCTGGAATAATCCTGGAATAATCCCAGGATTGTGTAGAAAAGTTTAACCAAGACACAGATTGGATCCATGAAAATATGTTTATGAATGAAACAGACAAATAGAGACTGAACTATCTTTTAATCAATGAGATTTTCTAGCAGGATGAAAAACTTTAGACTCTTTAGACTCAAATCACCTCAGAAACACTGAAGAACCAAACCTCCAGACTGTAAATCCAGGAATCAGAGGTTCAGTGAATGTGGTGTTGAAGGTGTGGAGGAGGATCAGTGAGTCAGAGGAGACTCTGTAGAAGGACAGAATGCCAGCAGGACAGTCCACATACACTGCTACTCTGTTAGAGACAGAGGAGGAGGAGAGACCAGTTACTATGTTATTGTGATAGACAAAGTAACCATGACGATCAGAGTAACCATGACGATCAGAGCAGGTCAGACTCCAGGAATGATCATTATATCCAAACACACAGTCTATACTGTCTCCTTTCCTCCTGATTCTTCTGTAACTCACTGATATATAAACTTTTCCTCTCCACTCGACCTCCCAGTAACAGCGACCAGTCAGACCAGTTCTACACAGCAGCTGAGGCCAGTAACCAAATCTGTCTGGATGATCAGGATATGACTGAAGCTCCTTCATAAATGTCACCTTCCTGTTGTCTTCAGACAGTTTGAGTTTTCTGTTCACTGTGTTTGTGTCGATGGTGAGTTGACAGGAATCTGATGGAGAACAAACACAATCCAGCTGCAGTTATTGATCATTTATTGACACTTGACTCCTGAATGAGTGATGTGACAGTTTGAAGATGGTTGAATGTGAGCTGCTTTGTTGTCATGAATCAGATGAAAAACACACTTACATTTCCTCAGACCTGGAGTCAAGAATTGGTCTCCAGCAGGCTCCACCCTGAAAGGAGGAGGGGGATCAGACCATCAGTCTCTTTCAGCACTTCCTCTACCAACCAGCACCACCAGGTGGCGCTGCACACATTTACAATGAGCCCAAGAAGAAGAAGCAGCATCCTGAATCCAGCAGCTGCAGTAATGGCTTGTGAAAGTAATCCTCCCTCCACTGCAGAAGTTCTGGATGAGCTGATCTTGTCTTTTTATCTTTCCTAGTAAATTTATCAGAACTTTGGATCTGAACCAGTTTCTGCTCTCATTTTTACATTTTCTACTTTTTCCATCATTCACTTCAATTCTTCCTTCCTTCTGGAAAACAAGGGATTTAATTTATTCCCTGATTTCATTCATACTTTTGATCATTTTCCAGATGTCGCCCCCTGGTGGAGATAAACTGCCACATAGATGGATCTACTAAACTTCTAAATCTCTTTTCCTGATGAATAGTTTTCTTCACTTTTCATGTGTTTTATATTTTAAGGTTTGCTTTAAATCTGAATTTATTTATTTCACTCTGAGATCTTTAAACATCCATCTGATCACCATGGAGCTGCTTTTCTTCTCCTCTTTGCTTCTGGGGGCTGATTGGTCTGAAGCTCCATCCAACATGGTTTTAATGTTTCTATCCTCAGTAAATCATCATAGGAATCTAACAGCTGAACTCCTTAGACTCCTGAATGAGTGATGTGACAGTTTGAAGAAGTTGAATCAGAATAAATTCATTATTATTTCCAGTTCCTATTTAGCTCCAGGCTCTCCTCACGTTCTTAGTCAGAAGAATTTTCCACAATCAGCTGAAATCTTCCTAAACACGAGTGTTAAATCAAGAACTGATCCGTTTCCTTCATCAACATCTTTGTCTCTTTTCCATCATTCAAACATCATCAGTTCGTATCTCTAAATGTTCTTCTGCTCTTTCAGTTACTTTCAGTTTTCTGTTTCCATCCCATTATATTCCATATGCATTAAAGTTACTACATGTTATTGATAATAATTATATCTTTCTTGATCAGTTCCTCCATTTATGTTTCTTGTTTCTTTCTTCCTGTCACTGAAACATTTAAACTGATTCTAAAATTTACAGTCATATGAAAAAGTTTGGGCTCCCCCATTAATCTGTATTATTTTTATTTCTAAATATTTGGGTGTTTGCAACAGCTATCTCATTTGATATATCTAATAACTGATATACACAGTTATATTTCAGTACTAAAATGAGGTTTATTGTACTAACAGAAAATGGGCAATATGTGTGATGGATTGAAATTTTGTCACCTCAGAGGCTGACTAGGCTGATTTGGTTTAAAGCAGTGGCCAGATGCCACCAGCAGGGGGAGCCTAGCGCTTGAGCTAGTTATAGTGAAGAGCACCGGAACTTCCTCCTCTGATAATAATAATCGCTGGAGCAGAAGCACCGTGTCTGGCTCTTTATTAAAATATCCCCCTTTTACAGGGCATTTACATATGCATAAAAACAAAATTTGACAGGTGCAAAAATGTGGGTACCCTTATCATTTAATTGATTTGAATACTCCTAACTACTTTTCACTGACTTACTGAAACACAAAATTGGTTTGGCAACCTCATTAAGCTTTGAACTTCATAGCCAGGTGTATCCAATCATGAGAAAAGGGATTTAAGGTGGCCGATTGCAAGTTGTTCTCCAGTCTGGATCTCCTATGAAGAGTGGCATCATGGGCACATGAAAACAACTCTCAAATGATCTGAAAACAAAGATTGTTCAACACAGTTGTTTAGGGGAAGGATACAAAAAGTTATCTCAGAGATTTAAACTGTCAGTTTCCACTGTGAGGAACATAGTAAGGAAATGGAAGAGCACAGGGACAGTACATGTTAAACCCAGAAGTGGCAGGCCAAGAAAAATATCAGAGAGGCAGAGAAGATGAATGGTGAGAACTGTGAAGGACAACCCACAGACCACCTCCAAAGACCTGCAGCATCATCTTGCTGCAGATGGTGTCACTGTGCATTGTTCAACAATTCAGCGCACTTTGCACAAAGAGAAGCTGTATGAGAGAGTGATGCGACGGAAGCCTTTTCTGCAAGCACACCACAAACGGAGTCGCTTGAGGTCTGCAAAAGCACATTTGGACAAGCCAGCTTCATTTTGGAATAAGGTCCTGTGGACTGATGAAGCAAAGATTGAGTTGTTTGATCATAAAAAAAGGCGTTATGCATGGCGGCAAAAAAACACAGCGTTCCAAGAAAAACACTTGCTACCCACTGTGAAGTTTGGTGGAGGTTCCATCATGCTTTGGGGCTGTGTGGCCAATGCTGGTACTGGGAATATTGTTAAAGTTGAGGGTCGCATGGATTCCACTCAATATCAACAGATTCTTGAGACTAATGTTCAAGAATTAGTTATGAAGTTGAAGCTACGCCGCGGATGGATATTTCAGCAAGACAATGATCCAAAACACCGCTCCAAATCTACTCAGGCATTCATGCAGAGGAACAATTACAATGTTCTGGAACGGCCATCCCAATCCCCAGACCTGAATATTATTGAACATCTGTGGGATGATTTGAAGCGGGCTGTCCATGCTCGGCGACCATCAAACTTAACTGAACTGGAATTGATTTGCAAAGAAGAATGGTCAAAAATACCTTCATCCAGGATCCAGGAACTCATTAGAAGCTACAGGAAGCGACTAGAGGCTGTTATTGTTGCAAAAGGAGGATCTACTAAATATTAATGTCGCTTTTCTGTTGAGGTGCCCATATTTTTGCACCTGTTAAATTTTGTGTTTATGTGTACTGCACATTTTCTTTTAGTCCAATAAACCTCATTTCAATATTGAAATGTTACTGTGTCCATAAGTTATTGGTTATATCAAACTGAAATAGTTATTGCAAACATCCAAATATTTAGAGATGAAAATAATTTAGATTAATAGGGGTGCCCAAACTTCTTCATATGACTGTATATTTGCTCTCAGTCATGTCTCTTTATTACTAATTATTAGCGACTGTCAAACAAAATCTCTGATCAAAACTTAAATCCAATCTGCAGTTAAGATGATTTTATTTTCCTTAATATCATCAAAGATCCAGAACATCAGTGGAAAACAGATATTTGTGTCCAAAAGCATTAAAACCAGATTAACAGGTTTAAACAAAGATCAAAGATAAAAACATAAAAGCTTAAAGTGATCAGTAAAAACTAAACCTCCTCCATCATCACTGACTAAAGTCACCAGGTGAGCAACAGCTGATCTATAATCACTAATAACACCATGTGATGCAGCACTACATCTATACACAACACCAATAATATCTGATTTATGATTTTATTAATCTTCATATTTTAACTTCCTGTCCATCAGCCAATCAGCTTCTTGTATTTCCTCAGTAGATCCATCAGTGGAAGCCCCGCCCAGCCCATGATGCTCCTGGTTTGTGAAGACAGAGAGACAAACTGAACTCTGATAGGAAACAGTTTCAACTGATTTTCTCTCTCCAACCTCTTGGTTCCACATGGAGCTATATTTGGCCCCCTGCTGCTCTGAATACCATGTTATTGTGATTCAGTAGATGGGTTGGTTTCCCAGGTTCATTCAGAACCATGTGGAAGATTCCTACAGTTTTTAATTGGATGTAGTTTGCAAACTTACAAAGCTAAAATTACCAGCAGTATTTATAATTTAACTGTAATAAATACAAGACAGATACTGAATTAGCATAATCAATTTTGATCTTCAACCTAAATGTTTCCCAGCAGACTGACTAAAGACATTTCTCCCTCTTCCTCCTCTATCAGACCTTCTCTGCTCCTGCAGCAGGTTCCTCCATACCTGAGAGCTTCCAGTCTCCAGTGTGGATCCTTCAGTCCAGCCAACAGCAGCTTCACTCCTGAGTCTCCTGGATGATTGTAGCTCAGGTCCAATTCTTTCAGATGGGAGGGGTTGGAGGTCAGAGCTGAGGCCAGAGAAGCACAGCCTTCCTCTGAGACCAAACAGCCTGATAAGCTGCAGACACACAATTCATCACATGATGAGAAAATGAGAACAATGAGGTAGAAACCAAGGACTGAACGGATGGATGAATGGATGGATCTGTAATTATGTTTCTTTTTGCATCTTAGATGCAGCAATTTGTCAAGAGCCCAGAGTTACCTGAGAGTTTCCAGGTTGCAGTTTGGACTCTTCAGTCCAGCAGAGAGAAGCTTCACTCCTGAATCCTGCAGGTTGTTGTTACTCAGGTCCAGTTCTCTGAGACTGGAGGACTGGGAGCTGAGAACTGAGCACAGAGCTTTACAGCTTCTCTCTGAGAGGTTACAGCCACTCAGTCTGAGGAGACAGGGAGGAAAATCTGTTGTTAAACAATTCCTCATAATTTTATTTTTTTTCTACCAAAAATATTTTTTGGAAAACTTTATTTTACTAGGGATGCTTAAAACAAATATTTTAGTAATCACTCGATTACTAGAATAATCTATCAATTATTCTTACAATTAATTTAATAAAAAACAATGATAAAATAAAATCTTTGTAAATCTGGCATAACACCGGTGTTAATATTGCATGAAAATATCAGTCCAGTTTATTGATCATCTCTAACAGTTACTTTTTGTTAGTTTAGAAGATTAACTTGTAACAGTAATAGCTCATGTTGGAATAAGAATTTTAAAGTAGCACAATAGTACATAAGTTAACTTTTAGGTTAAGATAAACTTAGATACAGATCCAAACTGGGACAGCTGGTGACTCTCTGAACGCAGAGGAGTAGACAGAAAACAGGCCTAGACGCCTTGAATCTCTTTGGATAGGGAGTCTGTCTGCCAGGCAATTAACAAATTCCTTAGCATGGTTCAAAAGTTCACTAGGATCTTAAAACTTTTTATAAATAATTTTATCTATATTAGAATTAACTATATTTCTTTAAGCATGTTTTTAATTAGTTACTTATTAGATCCAAACTTATAGTCATTATTTAGCATTACATTGTGTGCAAGCTTGGTTAAAAATACAAACTACTTTCTTGTGAAAACATTTTGAGGCAGAGATAACACTGCAGCTGCAATCATATATCAAACTGGACAGCGGCAGGTACGAGAAGAGCCGGGCCGTATATCTGCCTTTGGGGCTCTTTAGCAGGAGGTAATAAAATTAACATTAAGACAGCCCACACAAAGAAAAAGAACACACCTCCTAATGCATATATTTAAATGAGGAGAATACACATTCTATAAAAAATGGTTTGTTTCACAGCAGAAGTTGGAATCTCTTTGTGCTGAGTGAGAGTTTCCCGGAGGATGCATCTTCTGTTAATCTTTTGTCTTTTTACTCAGTTCTTTGTCTCTGTTTTGGTCATGTCTTGGACTTTTGGATAATCTAGGGTGAGATGCTTGTTGTAACATTCTGAACTGCATTGAATTTCTCTGGATAAAACTCTGAATATCTGAAGTCTGATGTCGTATGACTGCTCTTTTCTCTCTGCACACTTACACAGACACAGGAATTCGGGACAAAGAATTAATTAACGAGCTAAATAAAGTTATTCCTCTTATTAATTCTTAACACTCACCTTCTAAGTTAACCAGAAGTAAGACAAAAATCTGAAATACTATTCAATTTAGACACTTTGAAGAAACAATCCACCAATAAATAATCTGAAACATAAATATATATTTACCTCATCAATAGCAGATTTTTATGAACATAACTGCATTAACAATCTATGATCTTACAGAGCTTTGTTGGAGGCTTTAACCACTGGCAGCAGCCTCAGAAGAACCTCCTCTGAAGCAGAGTATTTCTTCAGGTCAAACACATCCAGATCTTTTCCTGATGACACTAAGATGAAACCCAGAGCTGACCACTGAGCAGGAGACAGTTTATCTGTGGAGAGACTTCCTGAACTCAGAGACTGTTGGATCTCCTCTACTAGAGAACGATCATTCAGTTCATTCAGACAGTGGAACAGATTGATGCTTTTCTCTGCAGACACATTCTCACTAATCTTCTCCTTGATGTACTGAACTGTTTCCTGATTGGTCTGTGAGCTACTTCCTGTCTGTGTCAGCAGACTTTGTAGGAGTCTCTGATTGGTCTGCAGTGAAAGTCCCAGGAGGAAACGAAGGAACAAGTCCAGGTGTCCATTTGGACTCTGTAAGGCCTGGTCAACAGTTCTCTGATGGAGAGACTTTAGTTTAGGTTTATTAAATAGTGAAGATTTCTTAGATGTTTGTTTTTCTTTCATCAGGTTGACTGCAGAGTTGATGAAGGTCCGATGAACATGAAGAGCAGCCAGAAACTCCTGAACACTCAGATGGACGAAGCAGAACACCTTGTCCTGGTACAGACCTCTCTCCTCTTTAAAGATCTGTGTGAACACTCCTGAGTACACTGAGGCTGCTCTGATATCGATGCCACACTCTGTCAGGTCTGATTCATAGAAGATCAGGTTTCCTTTCTGCAGCTGATCAAAAGCCAGTTTTCCCAGAGACTCAATCATCTTCCTGCTCTCTGGACTCCAGTGTGGATCTGTTTCAGCTCCTCCATCATACTTGACCTTCTTCACTTTGGTCTGAACCACCAGGAAGTGGATGTACATCTCAGTCAGGGTTCTGGGCAGCTCTCCTCCCTCTCTGGTCTCCAACACATCCTCCAGAACTGTAGCAGTGATCCAGCAGAAGACTGGGATGTGGCACATGATGTGGAGGCTTCGTGATGTCTTCATGTGGGAGATGATCCTGCTGGCCTGTTCCTCATCTCTGAATCTCTTCCTGAAGTACTCCTCCTTCTGAGGGTCATTGAACCCTCTGACCTCTGTCACCATGCCAACACACTGAGGAGGGATCTGATTGGCTGCTGCAGGTCGTGTGGTTATCCAGAGGAGAGCAGAGGGAAGCAGTTTCCCCCTGATGAGGTTTGTCAGCAGAACATCCACTGAGGTGGACTCTGTAGCATCAGTCAGGATCTCCTTGTTGTGGAAGTCCAGTGGAAGTCGACTCTCATCCAAGCCATCAAAGATGAACAGAACCTGGAAGTGTTCAAAGCTGCAGATTTCTTTGGTTTCACTAAAGAAGTGATGAACAAGTTCCACCAAGCTGAACTTTTTCTCTTTCAGCACATTCAGCTCTCTGAACGTGAATGGAAATATGAACTGGATGTTCTGGTGGGCTTTGTGTTCAGCCCAGTCCAGAGTGAACTTCTGTGTTAGGACTGTTTTCCCAATGCCAGCCACTCCCTTTGTCATCACTGTTCTGATTGGTTGATCTCTTCCAGGTGGGACTTTAAAGATGTCTTCTTGTCTGATTGTTGTTTCTGGTCTGTCTGGTTTCCTGGATGCTGTTTCAATCTGTCTGACCTCATGTTCATCATTGACCTCTCCAGTCCCTCCCTCTGTGATGTAGAGCTCTGTGTAGATCTGGTTCAGAAGGGTTGGACTTCCTGCTTTAGCAATTCCCTCAAACACAGACTGGAACTTCTTCTTCAGACCAGATTTAAGTTGATGACAAACTGCAGCAAGATGTGCTAAATTAACACAATAATGAAAATCAGACATGAAAGTAAATCCTTTTTTGAATTTGATTACATAACTTCTCAAGATGTTTTAGATAAATGTGATTCCATCTTTTCAAATTTCAGTAAATGTGTAATTTTCATTCCAAATCTCTGAAGAAATCCTTTTACTGATCTGCAGATGGTCAGCCAGCTTTTCCTCCTTCATCTTCCTCAGGAAGTTCAGTGTGATCTTCATCACTGCCTCTCTGCTGCTCCTCCTCTGTTCTTCATCATCACCTTCCAACTCCTCATCATCTCTCTGACTCTCTGAATGTTCTGGGTAATCTGGACTCAGAACTTTCTGGATCTTCTTCAGTTCTTTCTTCACAAAAGTGACAATGTTGTCCTCCAGCAGCTGGAACAGAATAATAGATGAAGGAAACATCAGAGTGAAATCATGGAGCCAAACACCAGATGGATGTTGGACAGACTGACAGTCCTCTGGTCTACAAAGTGCAGCATGAAGGTGACTTTGAACAGAACTCATGGAAAAGCATTTGTTGTTCATATACAGACCATAAATATGGAGTCCAGCTGTGTTTGATGCTGCTGGACAGATGGACCCCTGGGAACCTCTGAGCTCTGCTGGTTCACTCTGTGGAGGAACCAGGAACAATTAGGAAGTCAGGAAATATTCATCCAACAGTAAACAGATTTTTTCACCAAAAGTTTCACAATAATCGCTTGAAGCAGAAAAATTGATTATCACAGAAACATAATACAAAGACATTAGAAAGAGGAAGATGAAATACAAAGATGAAGTAAAAAAAACAACAACAGAATCACCCAATAGACATTCTAAAAAATTGGTGCTGAACTTGGACTTCAAACAGTCCAAACTGTCAGCAGATCTGATGCTGGTGGAGACAGTTTCCCAGAGCTTGAGGACAGTGGAAGTGAAGGCTCTGTCCACACAGGTCTTCAGGACAGTGTGGGACATCCATCAGGTTCTGATGACTAGATCTGAGGTGATGTGGACATGGAGGAGGTCTGAAATATGTGGGTGTGTCCATGTGGGATCCAGTGGCGAAGCTAGACTTTTTTCCAAGGGGTGGCCAAAGGGTGAGCAAGGCTTTATCAGAGGGGTTCATATACAAATGATGAACGAAAGGAAACAAATATTTTCTCTCACACACTCAAATTAAAATGGTTTATTTAACTAAGATTTGCCATGACCAAACAAGATGTTAAACGGCACTATGGAACAGTGAACATGGAAATGTAAACTCAGAGCCCAGAATATGACCAAAAACAAATTCTCAAAAATAAATAAATAATAAATAAGCTGGTGCTTCTGGTGTGCAATAGGTTGTGCTGGGTGGGGGCAGTTCAGTGCCATTTCCTGCTTCACTGTCTTCCTCCCCAGAGTTTGACTCTGAATCTGTATCACCCTCATCTCTCTCTGGAACTTAATTGGAAATGCATAAACAGACTCAAAATGCAAAAAGCATCATGCTAACCTTTAGAATTAGGCTTATTGGATTTAATACTTAATAACTCTCTGTCACAGCCTCTAACCCGCTGGGTGATCCACTTGGGCCTGGTGTCTCCTGGCTGGATTCTCCAGGATGGTCACTGCTGCAGGGTTCTGTCTGGTCCTGGTCACTGCTGCAGGGTTCTGTCTGGTCCTGGTCACTGCTGCAGGGTTCTGTCTGGCCCTGGTCTGGTCCTGGTTTTTGCCTCTTTAAGAAGAACTGGGAGATATTCCCTTTTCTCTTCATTTGGGCTCTACACTAAATAAGAGCCTGGTATTTAGACTCCATGACTGTTTGGCAGAGACAACACTATTTTAACTATTATTTAAACTATAGTTTTTAGTTTTCTGTAGCTAGCTAAAATACTAAATTAAAAATACATTAATTAAAATTAATTAATATAACTAGTTAGGTTATAATTCAAAGCTTTCATATGACATAGCCTACTTACATTTCAGTCATTATAAAACTTACTGGTTTTTCACATATTCTTTCCACACATTTCAAGCAAGAGCTGGGAGATTTAAAACATTACAGGGCAGCATGTGCACTAAAACATAAAAGAATCTGTCTAAAACACGATTTATCAGCACTAGCATGGCTAATATAATAAACGAGGCACTACGAAGCGGTGCACAACCATTTTTTTTTTTCTTTTTAGAAATGTATGACAAGTGCCGCCTCTCATTAGGAAGGTAGCAGCGGTTACCGCTGAGCGGTAAAATGTCGTAAATACCTGCAGAACTCCTCCACGGTGTAACTCTAAAAGCGCGGATGTGTATTGGATCAAGCAGGACCCACATGTCAGTTTAACCAATGAACAGCGTCGGGCATCTGGCTGCCTTCAGGGACAGTCGGAAATTACAGTGTTCCTGGCAAATCTTTACCGATCTCATAAGTATTATATTTTAAAATGACCATTTCCAGTGGGGTGGCGGTAGGGGTGGCCAGGGGTCTGTTGGGGGTGGCAAGTGCCACCCCGGCCACCCCTCTGGCTCCGCCACTGGTGGGATCCTCTCCTGGATGTTATAGAGGGGATTTAAAATGGATCATGTAGATCCCTGGAATCCAGTGAGCTCACATTGTATATCTGTCCACACAGAGACAATCAGAAGGTAAAGGTCCATGAAGTAATATCTGGATGTGAGCAGTGAACCAGGTGATCTAAGTAGTTGTAAAGATTTAATGTTCCTTGATCCCATTAAGAACTAGCAGAACCTCTGATGGTCCACATCAGCTCAGTTTGGTTGAGTCCCAGCAGATCTCACCAACCACATCATGAAGCTTTCCTTCCCTGCTGAACTGCTCTCACAATGCACACAGGAACCAAGTCCTGATGGACCAGAATGGCTTTACCAGGTATTTCCCAGTGGAAATGTGATCCACTGTTAGTCTGACATGGAGCCAGGAAGCAACAGAACATCATCATCAACATCCAGAGATATAGATATGAAGGTGTTTTCATGAGAACAGAGCAGCTGATTTCTGTAGATAATGGATCAAACCTCTGCAAATATAACTGGAAACATCTGAGTTCTTACTGGTTCAGTTTCCAGAGTTACAGCAATTAGAAACAGCTCACCTCTCTGATGATGGAGATCCAGGAGATTTAAAGTCAATCATGTCTTCCTTTGACCAGTCACTCTTAAAGGAGACAAAGCTGGGTTCTGGTTCTGGATCGGGTTTGAATCTCTTATGGATCCTGAAAAAAAAACCTCTCATTAGAAACTTTTTTATTTGCTTTTGAGATAATTTTTATGTGACTGTAAACCAAAACCAGAACCAGGCAGATCATCAACCTGACGTTCTAAATGATTCCTATCAGAACCGGTCCAATCCTCCAACATGTTCCTGATCATTGATCCTCCTGAATAATGTCCAGCCTTCTTTAAAGAGCAGAAAGATTTGTTTCTGAGACCAACATGTTGGTTTAAATGACTGAGAGAACAGTTTGGTGATCTTAGTGTTGAGCTCTGACATGGAGCAGAACCAGGAATCATTTCCACTCTGACCATCCAAGGAGGATCTGATGGAGCTTCAATCAGAACCAGATGGTCCGTTTAAGACACTGAAGCCCACTGCTCAATCAGATCCACTAAATATTTAGTTTCACTGTAGAAATGGTTGATAATCTGCCATGTTGGATGATGTTTGAACTTCAGAGGTGGAATCATAAAATAATTCATAGAAAATGTTTATTTCAGAATGAATCTGTCTTTTGTCAGATTTTAGAGAAAGATGCAAATATCAACCTAGAAATAAAATTCACTTCTGTCTATTTGTTCTTGTGTTAATATTAATATCAGACAAAATAAATTAATGTTTCATTTGTAAAAATTCGGCTTAAACAAAACAGAATAAAACACAGTTAAATGTTTCTGGTCCGAATGTCATGTCAACATAATAGTTTATAAGAGTGAGTCCTGACTGAGGATTTATAAGATTCTTTCTATATGGAGTCAATAACTGTCCAATGAATGATGGTTAAATTGATGTCAGGTAAACATCAGATCAGTTTTAGAGATTCTGTTAACTAGTGAAGCTCTGGGTAGAGACTGTGGATCCAAACGGACCTGTTTGATTTATACAAAGGATCCAGTTGAACTTTATTGTGTTCATAGTAACATGTTCATTATTGGAACATGTTTTCATGGAGACATCATACGTGTTACATCTTTGACGTATGAAAAGAAAAATAACCTGAAATTCAGTCCAATGTTTTCATGACAACAGAACCCAACAGAACTTATCATCACAATAACAGATATAAACAGAAGTTACAGCAGTTAGAAACAGCTCACCTCTCTGATGGTGGAGATCCAGGAGATTTAAATTCAATGGGTTGATCCTTTGACCTGTCACTCTTAAAGGAGACACAGCTGGGTTCTGGTTCAGGTTCTGGTTTGCGTTTCTGTTGGATCCTGACAGAAACATGATAATTAAAACTTAATCATCAAAGAGGAGCAGCAGCAGCTTCATCACCACGTCTGTTCTGGCCTGATATAGTGAACGCTGTGTGAAAAGGGCTGTGGACAGTTAGAGATGGTGACCTCACCTCTGACCTTTGCTCTGGCTCTCATCTTCCCCACACAGAGTGGTTTTAGAGGGAGGGACTCCCTCCTCTCTGTCCTCACACTGATCCATGCTGCTGAATCCACATCAGCTCACACACACTTTCTAGCTTCACCTGCAGAGGAAACACACATCATTCATCTGCACATCAACTCTGATCATCCTTTACATCATTAGTGCTGGAAAAAGATCAGCTGCTCCTCCTCTGATTGGTCTTCTTCTGCTTCATATCAGTGTCAGGTGAATGCAGTCAGACAGCAGAGAGGCAGAGGAAGCTGCCATCAGCTGCTGCACTTCTACTATCAGTCCACTAGATGGAGACATGGAGCAACATTTACATTCACTGATTCAACCTGAACAACAGGAAATATTTTAGATAATTATTAAACCATACAAGTGGATTAAATGCAATTAAGTTGAAGTATTAAGTAATTTGACTGAATTAAAACATCTTACTATAGCAGCATTTGTCCTACTTCCTTTTGAATGAACGTAGAACAAACTTGTTGTTTTTGTCTTTAATGGTGGAGACCAGAGTTTGATGTAATGGGAAAAAGTCATGAATCAATTTGTTCAGACCAGAACAAAAACATCAAATGTTCATCGTATTTGATTCTAGTTCATTAATAATCCTGTAGATTAACCTTAAAACAACAGAGATTAAAGTTTGATCTGAAATTAAAGGTGAACATTTTCTCCAAACATCAGAGAGAAAAATAACAAAACTGGCTGTAAAGTTTCTGAAGACAAAGTTCATGTAGAAAACAAAGCAAACTTACAGTTTGTTCAGACGATCCAAAGAGTTGAACAAGAATATGTGATCAACAAACTGAGACCCAACAGAACCAGACTGGTGCCAAACCTTAACAGGTCAAACTGGTTTGACTGGTTTACTGAGAACTGTCAGATGAAAGTTTATTCTGTTGACGTCTGAAGACATAAAATCTACTCATAACTCCCAGTTTGAACACAAATGTTCTGCTGCTGTTATTCTGCTGATTCAGGTTCTGTTCAGCTCCAATGGAACCAGAATCTGTTTTAACTTGGAACCAACTGGACTCTTCATTGGTGGGGAAACTACAACCTGAATGACGTCTGATTAATGATTATTGATGAAGGGTTTTTAAATGATCCAAATATGACTGATAAAAAGTTATCAGAACCAGAACCTGTTGAGTTGGCAGCTTGTTGGAGTTTGGGAGGAGAACCTGAACATTCAACCTCCAGGTTTTACAGGAGGTTCTGGATTCTGACTCAGGAACCTGAACAATGAAACCAGTGACTCCTTGAAAATGGGATGTTTGGATCTGAATAAGCAGTGAACATGTTCTCTAAACATCAGAGAGCAAAAACTAGCAGGAAAGTTCCTAAACTCAAAGTTCAAGAAGGATAAAAAAAATAAAACTTACTGTTTGTTTAATCGATCCAAATGGTTGACGAAGAAAATCTGAGCAACAATCAGACTGGAAACACCTTAAACATGAATTCAAACTGAAAGTAACAGATGTTGTATAACTTCTTACCTGATTTGTAGTTTCTTCTTTCAGAGCCAAGCCCCGCCCCTTTCTGTTTGCTGCAGCGAGACGAGAGGTCTCACTCTGACCAATATCTCTTGTATCTAATCAGATGCTCTGTGCTAGAATTCTAGTATTTTAATATATTTATTGTTTTGTCTTAAAACGTTACATTTTCATAACATTTTATATTTTGTTTGTGTCAAATGAAAACCTGCTAATTGTTTTTTTTTTGTTTTTTTTTATTTTTTCAATCGATTGTTCAATTACTTCTGTTTTACTTTTTGTTGCTGAGCCAAAACATTTTTACAATGCAAAACAAAGTAAGTGGCAATAAATAAAATTCTATTTAAAACAATTACATCGACACACTTCAATTTTTTTCTGCTGTACTAAAAAAAAAAATCAGAGTTTACCTTGACAGGTAATTGTCAGTTACATCAAGTACAAATAAAAACTGATCTTTGGAGTTTAAAAACAGTATTTTTAAAATCATTAGTACAACAGATGTATTGCAACGTTTTAAAGAAACATTTCTGTCGATCTAGTGAAAGTAAAGCCTTTTATCTCATAATTATGGCTCAATCGGCTAAATCACTATTATGACTCATAATAGCAAAGTTTTAGTGGAGATGTGGAACAGGGATACAAGTTTTGTTTTTTTCAATCAAATGGGATCCATAACTTTTAAACAGTTGCAGAAAAAACAAGACACTACAAAAAAGCATCAAAACGTCTGTTGTGTAGTGAAATAAAAACCATATTCATGTGGAGGAAGTGAAGGTTGTCTGTTTCTGGTGAACTCTGAAGAACCTTAGATAATATCAGTTAAAACATTTAATTTCCATTAGGGATAAAAACGTTATTTTTATTGAATTTGTGTCAATTAATCTCAGTATAAACTATATAATGTTCTTCCTGCAGGCATGTTGGATCAGACACGTCTCCATTTAATCACAATTTCCAGATATAATCTCAAACTGAAACAAATAAACAAGCAAAGTTTTTCATTCTTCCTGTATTTTTTTCTGCTTGCATTTTTTCTACAAGCAGCATTAAAACAAAGAGACAGAAATGGAAAGAAAAACTTTATTAGAGCATAAATTTGACTTATTTTTTGCTTCCTCAGAGGTTTTCAGGTTTTCAGGTTTTCAGGTCTTCTGGTTTTCAGGTCTTCAGGTTTTAAGGTCTTCAGGTTTTCAGGTCTTCAGGTTTTCAGGTTTTCAGGTTTTCAGGTTTTCAGGTCTTCAGGTTTTCAGGTCTTCAGGTCTTCAGGTTTTCATGTTCAGGTTTTCAGGTCTTCAGGTCTTCAGGTCTTCAGGTTTTCAGTACGGTCCGCACAAAGCCAGCAGGACTTTCTGATAATGTCCTTTGGTGTCGTTCTGTTAAAACAGAAATAAAAAAGCATTATTGATGTGGTTTGAAACTTAAACATAGAAACAGTTTGGGAAACGTATTTTACCACGATGTCCTCATGGAGGGTTCTGTCAAACATTGCCCGGTACTCCTCTATGACCTTCTGCAGGTCGACCTCGGAGCGGCTCACCAGGATCCGGATCAGAGTGTGATCCCTCGTACCGTGGCCCTGGTAAGGCACAAAATGGACCACATGAAGTTGAGTTGGACATTTTGATTCCTTTTTTCTATCTCCACTGCTATAAATATGGCATCAAAAAAACTATTTTTCGACATCTGGAATTTAATTACAGACAGACAAAACTGATTTTATGTCAAGACGGTTTTCCATATCACTCCAAACTAAGGAGTTTATTAAAACATGGTAAAATATGAACACTGTAGCCGTAATAATCCAGAGTAATCCCTATTTTAACCATGTTATTAGTGGGATTAGGAGCAGCAGACGCGTTCACTCACCTTCATGGCCGATTGAGTTTCTCAGCAAAGAAAGCCGGTGTGTTCCAGGCACATTTCACTGGACATGAAAGAGGAAACAGAAAATAAAAACTCCGTCACAGACAAAAATAACAGAGTCCAGATGTTTCTGCGTCTCCCAGCTGTGGAGCTTCAGGGTTCAGCTCAACCAGAAACTTTCAAGATGAACAAAAAGGTGAGAAACATTTAAACCAGCAGGATTCTGATGGACGCAGCATACTAAAAAATAAACAATTTTCTGTTCAGTTTGGGATCCGAGTCTAAGAGTAAAACAACATATTAGGGTCTTTGCAGATAAAAAAAGAAAAAATAGCACATTTATGCCAAAAAAATCTTTTATAAACATTTTTGAGCTCCAAAATTGTATAGAAAAAAACTCTAAATTTTAAGATTAATTCCAAAACTTTTCTACTAAAAAATGCAGAAATTTTAGTTTTCAAACTTTTTAAATTAATTTCAGAACATTTTGAGCAATGCTCAGTTTACACTCTAGTCTGAAAACTTGAAAAAATAAAAAAGTCAAACACTCAAAAATGTAAAAAATTTTCTGATTGAAAAGTAAAAAATTAGATTTTTGCTTGTAAATGTGGAAATTATTGGATTATAAATGCTGCCACATCTAGAACCACCACTAGAGGGAGCAATTCATCATATTTATTTCATATTCAACAAGTGAGACATAAAATTCTAATATTCTGAATATTTAAAATGTTAAATTTTCTTTAGAAATGAATATATTTTGCATATTTCAGAGCATTAATAAACTAATCATGTTATTAGTTGGGAGATGATTAGTTTTGGTGACAGGCCTTCCCACCGATGTGATGAGGCAATCCTCGATGTCTCCCTTCAGCTCCAACTGCAGGGCTTTAGGCAGCGTCAGGTCGCTGATGGCAGCATAATGCTGGAACGCTGGCAGGAAACAAAAACACAACTTTCATTTCAACTAATGACCTGAATATATGTTACTGCTTTTAAATACATTCCTGCTGTAAAGCAGAAGATATTGTATCCATGAGGAAAAACAGGAGAATACATGTTGGAAGTTGACTTATATTTGTGTTTTTTTCTTCAAAACCTGAGAGTAAATGTTGAATTGGATTACACTTACCATATGGAAGAAGATTATGGCCACTAAAATATTCTGTTCAATCTAATCTAATCTCAAAATGTTGGCTTTTTCTCTGAAATCTGACTTTTTTTCTAAATATTAGAATCCTACCACTAATCTCAAAATTCTAATTAATCTAAAATCTTTTGGTTTTTCCCCAAATGTCAAAAATTCCACCTTTAGACTCACAATCCTAATTTCAATCTCAAAATTTCTGTTTTTCCTCATGTGTTAATTTTTTCTTTGAGTCCAGACTTTTTTTGGGAAAAAAAACAGAATTTGATTTTTTTAAATTTATTTATCAGAATTTAAATTTTAATCTCAGAATTCAAACTTTTCCCAGAATTCAGACTGTCAAAAAAGCTAAAACTCAGACTTTTTGAAAATATTAATTCAAACTTTTTACACTTTTTTCAATGAAAATATCAGAATCCTAAATTTAATCTCAGAAAACTTCCCCCCCTAGTGGCCTGGATGTTTTCCTGTCTGATTAAAACTCAACATCGTCTCAAATTCTTGTGACATAACTTGTTCAGGTCATTGAATATTTCTCAGCCAGTCTTCTGTTGGCGCCCAGGTGTGACCCGGTCACCTGTCAGTGCGACTCCACCTGTTTGTCCAGGTGTAACGTCACTTTGGAGTGAAACTCAACAATTGACACGTTTCTGTGACTCACTTTTAGAAAGCTGCGGGCCGCTGCGCGTGGTCAGGATGTTGATGAAGGTCGACACGTTTGCTTTTCCGATGCCTTCACCAGCTTTCAAACAAAATCTGGACAAGAAAACATAAAAATGAAATGAGGACATTTAGTCGCCTGATAAAAGCAGAAATACTTAAATCTCAAAATCTCAACTTCAACACGAGAACTTATGGTTTTTTCATACATGTACACAAATCAAAATAATAAACATAAAGAAAAATCACTAAATATAGAAAGCTGAATGACTCAGATTTTGTTTCTTGATTTATTTTCTACCTTGGCGTCCTTTCTGGCCTGCTCCATGTCCACCACAGTGTTCTGGTCTCTCTTGGTGTTCAGCATGGCCAGCAGCGCCGCGGTGAAGTCACCGCTGGTCTCATCCTTAATCACCTGCTCCAGCTCCTTTGGTACTCTGACCACAAGATTCAGCTCAAAACCTTCAACTTTTAAACTGAACAAATGGATTCAGGAATAACAAAGAGAAAATAAGTGGACAGTCTGGACCAATGAGAAAGAAACAGGAACAAAATGGCTGCTGGCGGGATCGACCTGCATGAGCTGGAGCTTCATCACTGCAAAAACTTAAGTATTTCTGGCCGAGTTTCTAGTGTAAATATTTAATTACACTTGAAAAAGAACAAAAATATCTTACATTTCACAAATTCAGCAAAATATATGACTTTGGTTTTAGTAAACAATTCCTTAATATTGATTTTAAATAAGTTCCAGTTTAACTGGCAGATTATTTCACTTGCAACCAAACAATTTTTTCCATGCAAGTAAAATTATTTGTTGCTAAAAAGTTAATTGCAAGTTACTTTGTTGTATGTCGAGTGTACTAAGGTATATGCAGTATAAATTAGAGCAAAATTACTTGATCAGATTTTGTGTGTTTGAAGTGTTTTGATCTCATATTATTATGCAGTAAACAAAGAGTTCTGCTGAAATCTATGGACGAATGCAGTCGGTGTTTAAACGGATCAATAAAAGACTCAAACTGTTGAAGTGACTGTGAGAGAAAGAACATGCAGCAGCAAACACATAGATAATCGACATTAGATGAGCTAATTTTGCTCCATCATAAGAACTACAGTAAATATCACAGATATTTTATCTTAATTGAGTTCTGAAGTCGTTCTAATGAGCTTTTATTGTTTATAAGTTATAAAGGAACAAAACGAGAGCTACTTCCTGGTTTCTGGCTTGTTTACTGATGTCACAGCAACCGCCTGCAGGTGTGACGTCACATGAGAACAGGTGTGACATCACATGAGAACAGGTGTGACGTCACATGAGAACAGGTGAGAAGTCACATGAGAACAGGTGAGACGTCACATGAGAACAGGTGTGAAGTCACATGAGGACAGGTGTGACGTCACATGAGAACAGGTGTGACGCCACATGAGAACAGGTGTGAACTGAGAGTCTGGTATAAAAACCTTGTTTGAAGACTTTCTTTATTTCCTGAATTTCTGCGTAGGATCTGGTGGCCAGAACCTCGACCAGGACGTCCTCGTCTGTCCCCAGACCCTGTGGCAACAGACGGGGAGACGACATTTATCAGCAACGCACGGCAACGTTGATCCTAAAGCACAGGGGGGTCCAAAGTGAGGAACGCGGGCCACATGTGGCCCCTGGGCTGAGTCTGTGTGGCCCCCTGACAACAATTCAGAAATGAAACAAGATCGTCCTGCCAGCGCATGATGGTTGATACAGATGGAGAATTTTTGTTTCAAATACATTTAAAAAATTACTTGTTATAAGTGAAATGATCTGCCAATAGGACTAAAACTGTTTCATCAATACTAAGGAATTATTTTCTTTAAAACAAGATCCTGCTTTGCTGAGAAGTTCTCAAATATCTTAGTTAAAGTGAACTACGATATTTGCATGAGAATCTAGACCAAAGTTACTTGGTAAGGTTTTATATTTTTGCAGCATAAACAGGACAAAAAAGAGACAAAACCATAATTTAAACTAAATTCCCTCCAAAAGGTAAAAGGCACCAAATGTTGGACCAAAAGTAAAGACAAAATATCCTGAGAACTTCTTCTACATAATCCCTACTTCTAGATAATCTATGTGAATTCATTTTAAATATTAATATTTAATACAAAGGTGCATCTTTTTATGTTAATAATTTTGGATAGTGACATTTTAAACTCGTTTTATTCGCACTGCAGATACAAATGATTGAGCATTTTTCATCTTGCTGACAGTTAGGATTGTAAATCTGAGCCGGTTTACCTTGGTGGCTCTCCTGAGCAGGAAGGCATCGAAATGAGCTGGAGGCATCAGCAGAGCCAGAACCACGTCCTCCAAATCGGACCTGAGGACCGGCTTCAGGGATCCAACCAGATTCTGGAAAAAATGACAAAAAACATTTGTTTCCACTATAGAAAATGAAGCTAAACAAAAATATTAGATATTCCACCAAATCTACAGAAATTAAAATGCCTCTATTTATTAATGTATTTATGTAATATGTTATTGTGAGACATTGTTAATAAACCTGTAGTAGCTCTAATTACATAACATTGCATTTTATTGTAGTATTCAATTATATAAAATAAGAAAGATCAAAAATCTTGCTGAACTTTATTATTGTTCAATTAAACCCATATTTAATTAAATTTAATTTGTACTATATTTATAATTAAAAAAAAAAAGTCTTTGCAGCCATTTTAAGTTATTTAAAACTGTAATCTTCTCCGCTCTGTCCGCCAATTTTACAAAATCTCCTCATTGTCCCGCCAGGAATCTTGAGAAAGAGTACACCAGTATTTCCTTTAAATCCGGGGAAAAGAAGGACGCTTTCACGGCTGCTGAGGAAGGATCTGTGATGATCCATCTTTGTGCAGCAACAACTTACTTTTCCAGAGGACGATTCGTAAACGGCTTTAATTTTCTGCCTCTGCTCGTTGTTCCTCTTCACCAGAATGGCAACGATCACATCCACATCCACCTCTAGACAGAAAAAAATACAACTATTGCTAAAAATGGTCATTTCTCCAAAGCTAAAGCCTCAATGAAAACCAAAAATGACCTGAAATGGTAAAGTTTTTCAGTCATTTATCAAAATTAAAACATGCATTTGACAGAAACAAGAACATTTCTGGTCACACACTTTTACTTTGGATGGCGCTCTGAAGGGTCGATGCATCACTGCTGGCACTGAAGTTTGGATACGGAGTCACCGTCCCGTAGAACTTTGGTTTGGCTTCCTCCTTCACCTTCATAACCAACCAAACTCAGATTATTACCAAAACAATAAATACTGCTGAAAACATAAGAAGGCTCCAGGAAATGATAACGGACATGTTTGATTCACAGCAGGGGTCCCCAAAGTGGATCCTCGAGGGCCGGCATTCTGCAGGTTTTAGTTCTCCCCCTAGTGGTACAAACAACCTTCTCAGCATGTCAGTGTTTTTCTCAGGCCTTCTGATGAGCCACAATTTGATCCAGGCGTTTTAAACCAGGGAGAAAAGTAAAACATGCAGGATGCTGGTCCTCGAGAACTTCTTGAGGATCCACTTTTGGGATCCATTTTGGGGATCCACTTTGGGGACCCACTTTAGGAACCCACTTTGGGGACCCACTGTGGGGACCCTGGGTTTACAGAAATCAGTCCAAAGATGAATCTCAGCAAAGATTCTCACTGATTTGTTACAATAATTCAGTTCAAAAAGTGAATTGCATGTGAAGTTATTCTGTTTTCAGCTGTTTTCTGTGTTAAGTTTTTTCTTCCACTAAACTTTCCATACTTGCATAAAACACACTAAGCTACCTGCTTTTTTTGTAAAATACATTTTATAGTTAAAAATATTTAACATTAGTATCAAAGTAGACATTTGGACTGGTCTTTTGTAATATTTAAATTTTATGAGAAGCTATTTGTGGTTTTTATAACTTGATTATCAAAACTGATCCATTTTGAGTACTGAATGTAAATGTTTCACTTTTTGAACTGAATTATTAAAACTATTCTAAATGTATTAACCTGCACCTGTATGCTCACCTTGACAGTTTCATCCTTTGGGTCTCTGTCGTGGATGATGCCTTTGAAGAACTTCTTGAAAAGAGACATTTTAACTCAACTTTCAATGGTCAAAACTGCAGGGGACAAAAAAATTGGAGACATGTAAGTAATTTAGTCGTCAAAAGAGAAACAGAGAATAATCTCAGCTGACAAACAAGGAAGAACAGAAGAAACAAAGAGGCGTTGATGTGTAATTAGATCACCTGTGTCCAGGTGAGAAACAAAGACAGGAAGCTCAGCGAACAAAGTGCAAAAAACACAAAACAATAATTTAGAAAACTTACAGATTTAAACATTTAGGATCTTACCAGAGTCACAAAGCTTGTCCAGACAATCAGAGCTACGTTGCAGTGAATTCAGATCACACCCATCTCCACCCTAGTTTTACCTGAACACCATCAGCCAATCACCTGTCAGCTTTCCTACCACGACTCTTACAGGTGTGACAGCACTTCTGTTCAGTCTTAAGCTTTTTACCCCTTCAACTCAAACTGATTTTGGTTCTTGGAAATGATTCAAGAATCAGCTAAAAGCCGACACACCTAGTAAAAGAAACTGGAATCCATGAACACACCCAGTGTTGTTGTCTGTTGAACAACGGCTGAACCAGACGGTCCACATTCTTCTGTTCACAGAACTGGACTGAAGCTACTAGCAGTTGTGCTCACATGTGCTATTTGCATAGCTAATGTTTCATGTAAATGAAAAAAAAAAAACTTTTTATTAAACTTTCATAGATGAGTTTAGGAACCGAAAGACAAAAACAGTATGATCAACCAGCTTCTCCATATGGAATGCCTGAAATGTCAAAAATAGGACATGTACACCAAAAATTAAACATTTTTTTGAATATAAAGTCCATTGAATCAACACTACACTTGATACATTGGAGTCTTTATTTGTGAAGATGTTGCTGTACGGTTTGAAAGATTAAACAATCAAAAAACACAAAATGCACAGTGAAAAAAAGTATTAATCATGTCAATGTTTTTTTCCAGTCAGAAATCAAAACGGGGATGTTGACAGAAAATTCCCACCAGATGTTGGTAACAACCCAAATAATCCACTCACACAAAGAAATCTAAGCAAATGTACTGATAAAGTAAAATGTATGTGCAGTTAATTTTACAGTGTATAAAATATTAAAAGCACTGCAAAAAGAAACAATCAGATTTAGCACCTGCTTTTTATTTATATCTATATATATTTTCTCTTTGTTTAAATCAAATCAATATCCGCCATGAATGTGTGGGTTACTTGCATTGAAGTCCATGTCTGCTGTGTTTCATGTCAATGGCCCAATTAGAAACATATTTGTAAAAAAAACAGACATGTTTAATTTACCTAATTTCTTGACTGTAGTTTACATCTTCAGACATCAAATGTATAAAGATCACAAATTAGAAAAGGCACAAGACAATTTACTTTCTATGTTAATCATCATCATTTAAGGACAAATGAATGTTTGTTTCAATTATAGTGCAATATTTATTTTCTTTATATTCATTACAGTGATGGATGTTGCATATTTACACTCAAATTTTAACAATAAATTAGTTTATTATGATGTACTTTGTCTAATTTGTTCTCTTTTTCTGGTTTTCTCACAATATTAACTGGGAGGGGCTCCTCTCCCGCGGCCACGGCCCCGTCCAGCACCCGGACCCGGCCCGGGTCCTCTCGGTCCTGGTGGCCGGTCTACCGGCCCTCGAACGTTTGGGTTGGAAGAAGCCAGAGCCACGTCCTTCTGTAAGTTTACTCCTTTCCCAGCAGAACCAGGTTTGGTTTTGGTGGGTTTCGCCTCCGGTTCCGGTGGTTTTTCTGCAAAGGAAAACTTGGCTTTACGACCTTAATGGGTTCCCAGTCAATACCAATCAGATGAAAATTGGGTGAAACGTAACACTTTAGAATCAGGAATAAAAATTAGCTACTGAAGTATTAGCCATAGCTTATATTTTGGTAGCTAGCTCAAATATGCTTGCATAATAATTAGGTAACATTTTGAAGTTCTATTCAAATTGTTAAATTAGCATAAAATAAAGACATTATTTTTACCAAGTCAGTAAAAATCAAATGCAACCTGCTTATGAACCATTAGCCAAGTAGCTACATAGTGACCTACACTGCAAGAAGCTAGCAAAAACAGAAGAAAATTGAAAATATTTTACAACTGTAGCTTTATTGTAATTACTAAACAGTGATTCAATCTTAGCACAACTTTGACCACCTGTTAGTTATAAATACCTGTAAAGTTTTATTGACTAGCTCATTAATAAGATAATAGTTCAATAAGAATGACAAACAAATCAAGGACTATTTGCAAAGAGCCATTAGCTAACTCATATCTTATGAGTTATCTTTAGCTCATCCTCATGTAGCTACTTAGCTAGCTAAATAGGGAAATGAGCAAGGTAAATATGTATTAAATGATTAGCCATTAGCTAACGTTCATATTATGTTTTATAACACCTAGCATAAAACTAGTTGCTCTGCTTATTCATATGCAACTGAGCGTTACCTGCCAATTATTAACTATTTAAATTATTAGCTAGAGATGATTATTTATGATTAAAGCAGGTGTTTATGTTTAGCTAATGCTTAGCTGCTAACATTCCCTGTTATTAACGGTGACTGTGGTTCTGGTATGACTGACCAGGCTCCGGCGGCCGACTGAGGGATCGGTTGGGCAGCAGGTCCTCCAGGTCTTTCAGGACCTGGTTGGTGCTGTCTTTGTTATTTCTCCGGTTCTTCTCTTCATCACGGGCCTGGATGGACACAAAGAGATGGAGGGAAATATGAAAAATTAAACGATTGGACAATAATGGAAAGGCAAGCTCAGAGGTAAAAACTTTTCCTTAATAACTGGACAGCCATTAAATGATTCCTGTTTGGATGAAAATAAATCATTATCATTAAAGCCATTTCTCTACTCACCATCTGCATCTTCTTCTTCAGCTCCATGTTTGAGTTTTGGTAAGCTTTGGAGACTGAGTTCAGATAATAGATGGCCAGCCTGCAAGAGATCAACTGGATTAAAGATCAGTTTCTTTAGTAAGTTAGTAAGAGGACCATATAAAAGGCTATGGCGAGCCGGATGTGGCCCAGGGCCTCCAGTTTGACACCCTGACTTACACCATGAGCAGCACAGCCGGGATGATGAGTCCGGGATTTGCTGCGTAGCTGAACAGAGTTCCCATGAAGGCTGGCAGATCCAGCCTGATCGTCTCCATGATCACATCGAACATCTTCGCCCTCCCGCTGCAGAGACACACAGACAACTAAGTACTAGTTACATTTACCAATTAGCTTTTAGGGGAAAAGTACTTGTAGAACTAGTTTTACTACACTGTACTACAATCCAATAATTATACTGACAATAAAGTCCCCATGAAGAAAGTCGACTTCAGTATATTTTTCTCATGTAAAACTCAGGCAAGAGTCGGGTTCTTACTATTTACATTTACTCAATTGCATTTGCTTGAGTAACGTTTTTAATAACTATACTTAACTACGCTTTTCTTTGAGTTATTTTATTATGAAGTATTTCTACTCTCACCTGAATTAAACTTCTGGATTTTCTACCCACTGAATGGAAACAAACATATTTTAACCAAAAATCCACCAGAAAACTTTTCATTTGTCAAAATATAAAGTTAAGTGAAAATATTGGTAAAAATAAAATCAGGCGAAATAAATATTTCCCAAATGAGTTTCTGTTAATAAAAAAAAACTTATGAAACTTTAACAAAAACAGGGAACAGTTCGAACATGTTTGTTTTTTATTCAGTGGGTAGAAAATCCAGAAATGTTGCCCAAGTAAGAGTAGAAATACTTCATGATAAAATTAGTCAAGTAAAAGTAGTAAAATTACTCCAAAAAGTACAATTTTCAAAAAACATTTACTCAAGTTAATGTTAATACAGAATTCTGGTTATATAAATTTTTGTCATTAAAATGCCAGAATTTTGAGTTTCAAAATTCAAAATGTTCAACTGTTCAAATTCATAAAATTTCCAAAAGTTGAACATTTTAGACTGAATTAATCTCAGAATTTCATTTTTTAAGGCAGATTTCTTATTTTTCAAGTTCAAAAATTTCCCTAAAGTTTTTTTCTGAAACTCTGAAAATCTCAAAATTTCTCAAAATTTTTTGAGCAGATTTTTGACTTTTCAAACTCAGAAATTTCAGGGTTACTTTTAATCTTTTTTTGTTGTTTTATAATTTTTTATATTCATTTTTTATTATTTTTGGTTCTCTGCCCTCATCTGCACATAAAGTCTGGTTTGTTTTGTTTGGCACCTGAAGGGGCCGCAGTCGAACGACGGCGGCAGCGTCATGATGGTGTAAACGACAGGCAGCAAGCTCAGGAAGAGGATGAGGAGCAGGAGCCCCATGTAGAAGTTATTGGACTTGGAGGCCTTGAAGACTCTCTCATGGGGGACGTTGGTGGCCATGACGGCCCAGCACTGGTAGTACATGGAGCTGAGGAGGCGGAGCACGTTGATGCCCACGAGCCCTGGGGCGTAAAATGCTCCCATCCTGTCAGAGAAAAACGCAAATGTGACTTTAAACTCAAGATTAAAGTCAGAATTCTGCCAAAAATGATGCAAACTCGCTCATGATTAACGGTTGCAGATATTTTAGGTTTTTTTTGGAGCATCTTCCAGCATCTTGCGGCAACCAAATAGTATCATTTGACTTGTAGCAAAATCAAGTAACTATGTTCCCTTCAGTTGTGAGTAAAATGCAATATGCATCAAATATGACTGAAAAGAAACTATTTGTAATTTAAATGCCTTGAAATTGGATCTGTCTCTTTATGAAGCTCCACCTTTAGGAAGCTGTCCCAAAATGGCTTTTTTAACCGTTTAAAGGCATTTTTACCAGATAAGCTGCTCCTATATGGAGCTCAGTAGCTGTTTGCTAATTTCTGCTGGCTAGTCTGAAGGAGCTGAGTGGGGGAGGGGCTATGCCTGGTAGGCGGGGCTTGGTCCATCCTGGCATTTGCCCAGCAGAATGGTTGTTATGGAGATTAAAGGATTTCTCAAACATAAAAGAATCAAAGCAACATTCAGGTTTTGTTTTTGATGTGCTAATAACATCATGACATGATGTAAAGCTAAAATAAGTTGATTTTTCATGATACTGCCTCTTTAATGACTTCACCATAATGAAGCAGCACCAAGAAACAGAAACATGGAGAGGACGACGTCTTTAGTTTTTACCAGATCATCCCCTGGTTGAAGACCAGTCCAAGAACATTTCCACTGATGTCAAACTCTCCGTAAGACGGCTGAAAGTGATCAGACAACAGTTACCACCAAGATACAGAAATGGTTCCACCCAACATATTTCCAGGTGCCTTAAAACATATTTAAGAGAATTATTTGGGCATGAAATTTAAGTGAGACTATAATATATTTCTCATACCATCTGGTGTTTGTTTTAAAATTCAGAAATTAAAAAAAGTTCTGATCATCTTCTGCAATATATATATATATATATATATATATATATATATATATATATATATATATTAAGCAGATTTTTGACTTTGCAAACCTAGAAATTTTCATGTTTTTTCTAGAAAATTTCTAAGCTTTTCAGCAGAAATGTACTCCTTTTATGTTATATATGTGATATATCGCCCAATTAACCTGTCACTAAGAGCAAAACATGAATTGATCATTTTAAAATGTTGATTGATATTTAAAATGTCTTCCAGTTCCAGTGTTAAATATTTAATAGAATTTAAAGTTTATTTATTGTTAAGAATGTGTTATATCTTGAAAATGGTCTCAAAACAACAATATTATCGTTTATCACAATAACTTCTTGGACAATTTATCGTCCTGCTTGTGCAACGGATCACCAGTTTTTACTCGAAGCAAAAACCTCCTAGAAACTTGGGGTTGATCAACTTTTGCATGAAATCTTCATTTTCCAAATTTAACTCCATATCTGATGCAAATTTCAGTCAAAGGCAAACAAACCCAAGTGCAAATTTTATGCATTTCTTTTAAAAACAAGCGTTTCCAGCGACTTACAAAACCAGCTTCCAGGTCCCAGCACCAGCAGTAGTTGAGGAAACGAACGATGACGGCGCGGGCGAAGTCGCCGATCAGGATGGTCAGGTAGGTCACCTGGATGTCTGAGACGGTCAGCTTCACAAACTCCTGCAGCACAGCAAACACTTTCAGAAAATATTACATTTTACCTCTAATTTCATATAAAACTGAGATTCTTCATTGTAAAGGCGTAAAAATCAGAGTCGGGTCGTAATTAGTGACATTTAGTTGAGAACTTTTGGAAAAAAACTTTACTTTGGGAGTATTTTTAATTTTACTTGAGTAATTTTTATAAAGTATCTCTACTCTTTCTTGTAACAAAAAATAAAATCATTCAAAAGAGTTTTACAAATCATTTTCTTTCAATATAAAACTTCAACTTTCATAACTCGTTTTTGATTCAGTGGGTAGAAAATCCAGAAAATTTACTCAAGTAAAAGTAAAATTTGGTAAAAAGTTACTCAAGTATTGAGTAACTGATGAAGTTGATCATTTAATATTTTAAAATCAGATCATCAGACGGACCAAAATATTGTGAATTTGGTATTTTAAGGAACAAAATGACAATAATTCAGGTGACCAGAGTTGGAAACAAACATGTTTTAACCAAAACGTCACCAGACAAAGACACACACCTGCAGTTTGTGTCAGAGTTTCTGAAAAAGATTTTTATTGAAAGAAACTGATTTGGAAACATTTATTTTATCAGATTTTGTTATTTATATGAATTGTTGTCAGTTTTATCAACTTAACTTTATATTTTGATCCATCTGATGATGTATTTTTAAATTATTAAATGATTGATCATTTGATCGGTACTTCAGTACTTTTTACTAAATAAATTTTTTAATATCTGACTAAAAAAAACTTTCAGGGTAAAATAATAAATTTATTGAGCGGTAAACATGATTTTTGTTACTATGCCGACTAGCGTCTCCCAGCAGGGTCCCCTGATGACGTCTGCCGGGTTCAGCGGCGTGGCGTCCGAATCGTTGAGCATTTGTGAGTAATTGGCGTAGTACTCCTTCATGGCCCAGATGGAGGCGTTCTTGATGGACTGTTCCTCCTCCAGCTGGAACAGAAAAACAACCCAGTCGGGTTTATAAGAGAAAACAGAAAAAAGCTTCGAAATGCATCAAAAACCTTAAATTTGATGTTCTGTGTGGAACGCTTTGACTCCGTTATACAGACCAACATATCCAGTTAACTTCCAGGGATACAGATAAAACTCTAACTAACTGGACACCAGTATAATCCAGTCATCTACACAAATAATAAGTGATTTGAGTATTTGTGAAAAACAGTCTGAAATTTTTAAAACTCAGAAATATCTAAGTTTTTTTCTAGAAAATTTCTGAGATTTTTCTAGCAAGTTTTCAACTTTTGTTCATCTGTGACAGATATTGGCAAATCTAACGCAAAAGCAAAATCTAACGTCTTGTTGACTGTGGCGGCCATCTTGAATTTTTCAGTGCTTAACTTATTTTGGGACCATCTGTGCCTCGTTGCAGACTCATTTGAAAGGTTTTACTGAGACATTCAGTTATCTGCTGCATTATTTGGTAAAAACAGCAAAATGACAGAAGTGCAGCTAGCGTTAGCGCTAGCATACCTTACTGTTGACCTCATCAAACAGGGCGAACAGGAAGGTGTAGAGGTTTCCAAGGAAGAGGGCGAAGATGCGTCCCAGCTGCCACTTCAGGGCGATTCGAGGATGGTAGTCCTCAAGTTCGGCAATCGTCTCAAACAGAGGCGGACACACCAAACCCAGCAGGGACATGATGATCTCCAACTGGAGAGACACGGCATAGCCATCAAGAGAAACCACTAGTCTTTGTTTCCTCCTGGTTTGAATATCTAACTTCTTTACCTCATTCTTCTCATACCAACTGAGGTCATCTCGAGTGGCAAATTCCTGCGATCTCTTCACCACAAAGTAGATGAGGTACCCACTGCCGCCAAGACTGCAGGTGATCAGGAAGTTGGCCAGAACCCGGAGAAACCGCCGCAGGTGGATGTTCTCGTCCTTCTGGTTCTCTTGCTCGTCCACAATGGATTCCTGTTCTTACCAAGAGACAACGCTGACGGTTGGCGGGTGGTTAAAGTCATGGTCTGAGAAAGTCATCTCAGAGGCTGTGAGGTACCTTAAAGCTGGTGGTGATGGAGGCATACTTGTTGTCAGCGGTTTCGGCATTGCCGATGAGGTAGTCCCAACTGGTGAACATCTTCCAGGCGAAGGTGAACTCGCCTTCTTCTCCATCTCCTCCACCGACGTCAGCATTTTTAGCCATTCTAAACAACCAACCACAAACAGGCTGCCACTAATTGGCATTGGCCATTGAATATGAGATGATGTTTTGGAGACTCACGTCCGGATCACCAGCATCAGGCTGTATCCGAAGCTCCCGATTCCCACCGTAAGGTAGGACAGAGGCAACCTGAACTTTAGCGGACCAATGGTTCTCTTGTCGTCGTAATAGCCATAGAACAGGACGGAGTATTTACAGTATCCCTAAAAGGTAGAAAAGGGTTTTCAGACAGGCAGGGAGTTGGCCAAGTGGTTATGGAAGTTTTCTCTAACGGAAGAGTCAAAGTCTTCTTGTTTTCTGAGAACAGGATTTGGGGAATGTTGCCAGATTAAGTGGATTTCTGTCCAATTGGGCTGGTCACATAGCTAAATATAGAGCTTTAGCTTTAGATTCCTCTAAATACCATGTTGATGTAGTGCTTTAGAGTTAGCTTCTGATTACCGCTTTAGGGTTAGCAGTGCTAAACTTTTTGTTGTGTACTAACCACAGTAAGTAAGAATGCCCATGTGAAATTTAATCTAATAAAGCAACAGATAATCTTGCGTCAGTGTGGGACAAGTTGTTCCCCATTGGACATTTGTAGCAACAAAAAGTAAAACCTTTTGCAACCCAAAATATAAAGAAAGGAGGAAATAAATCACGTCTTTTCTGATACTCACGTTGAAGTCCATGAGAACTGAATAATCCTGAGCAGTGTCCTGCTCTGCTCTCGGTACCGTCTTTCTGGGAATGGACCCGTAAGGAAGACCCATGAGGACCTGGACAGTTTAACATAAAGAGTTCATTTGAAAAACTCTGAATTTTTTGTAATTAATCTCAGAAATATTCTTGAAAAAACAAATTTCTGAGAATGAAAAGTCAGAAATCCGCTGCAAAAATATCTGAAATTTTGAGATTAATCAGAAATTTTCAAAAAACATTTTTTTTTACATTTTTGAATTTGAAAAGACAAATTTGCTAGAAAAATCTCAAAAAAATTTAAAGCAAAAAAACTTGGAAATTGGCGATTTTGATAAGAGTATTTAAATTTTATTTTTTTAATTTTCTAAAGTTAAAAATTTTTGATTTTGAAACCAAGTAATTTTCTAGTTTTTTTCCCAAGAAATTTTAAGTAATTAATCTCAAAATTTCAAATTTTTTTGCAAATGTTTTACTTTTGAAATTCAGATATGTCCAACGTTTTTCTAGAAAATTTCTGAAATTAATCTAAAAATTATTGAGTTTTTTTTTTCTTGAAAATTTTTTACATATGATTTTCAACTTATTTTCTAGAAAATTGCTGTGATTCATAAAACAATTTTCCTATGTTTACAATAATACGCTGAACTGCAGTAATTCACCTCAGGAATGACGACGAGTCCAAAGGTGAGACCAAATAGGACGAGATTCATGCCGTACATCCATCGCAGGAAGATGAAGTAAGAAGCGACTGATGATCCAAAGTGGCCTTAAGATTCAGAAACACATTTTTAAATGTGGTGTCTATTAAGTCCGATTGGTTTTCTGTTAAATCAAACTTACTTTCCACCTCTTTAATCTTCCTCTCCCAGGGGATGCAGGCTGTTCTGAAATTCTCAAAATCTCTCTGAAACTTAATCCATTTCTAAAACAAAACATGACAAAGCACATAGCCTGAAAACGAAAGCTAAATCAAAGAGAATAAGACTTTTTTTTTTTTGTCCAAACCTTGGTCATCATCACTTTGTAGGCATACCACTTCCTGCCTTTTCCTTTTCCAAGAGCACCTTCAAACTTATCCACAAATTGTTGAGCTTCCCTGCAGAGCAGCATAAAAACACTCAGCAAACTCCAACAATATGCAGATGATGCAGTGGTTGGTTTATTTTTGTCTGAACAGGGCTGGCCAGAATTTTTGGGTCCCAAAGCAGATTTTTCTTTGGGCCCCTGATACCAGCATGTAAAAACCAGATCCTTCATCATTCCAGCAAGATTGATATCCCAAACAGTGGCACATCAAAAGTTCAAAAACATTTTTCAATGTGTAATGACACTTAGTTATTATACAAGCTATCAGCTTGATGCTCTTGGGTGCCCCCAGTGGTGTGGAAATCCTAAGCAGCTGATTATGTTGCATGTGAATTGGGCTGGCTCTGTTCAAATTTTCCACCTTTGATCTCTAGACACAAACATTGAACAATCTGAGTTTTTATGACGTTACTTTAAAAGAACAAGCCTCCGCTTCATCCGCCAAGGCTTGTTCCTGATGGTGGCGATCAGTTTCTTCTTCTCCTCCACCTCCTCCATTAGCCGCGCCATCTCCCCTCTGACATGGATTCCTCCTCGTCTGAGTTCGAGTTGGAGTCCGACGAACTGCAAGAGAAATGGAGAGAAATTAGCTTTTAAACATAAAAAAGTCAAACATTCACTTTCCAGTTTAAAGCAAAGTCTGATAAAAGTGATCAGAAAATACATTGTAGTAGGAAAGCACACCTGTATGGAGCTATATTACAGTCATATTGATACATTTATGTTCATACACTTGCCATCCAGAAACCACTTGATGCATTCTTTTTGGTTGTGCAGGAGGCTCCACTTTTGCTTCTCAAAGATGTAAAGTTGTATAGCTAAAATCCCATTATTTAAGAATGTATTTCCTAATACAATAATAATGGGTCACCTTCAAATGACCACCTGTAATACTCAGATCGTCCACCAGAGGGCAGCATGTTTGATTAAAGGGGAGGTGGAGGTAGTATAATAGTAATAATACATTCTCCTACCTGTCACCCTTCTTCTTTTTTTTCTTATCATCATCTTTGTCTTTCCCTTTGTCTTTTCCTTTGGCGTCGCCTTTCTTTCCCTTCCCGCTCTCCTCTTTCCCTCCTTTCTTCCCTCCTTTCTTTCCTCTCTTTCCTTTCCCGTCGTCGCTGTCATCTTCATCACTGTCTTGGGCTTTGCCGCCTTTCTTCCGGTTTGCTGCTCCTCCTCTCTTCTTCTTGGGAGACTCGTCTTCGCTGTCATCATCGTCGTTGTTTTTTCCGCCGCCTCGTTTATTGGCGGGCTTCCTCCTGTTTCCTCCTCTTCCTCGTCCCTTTGGAGCCTCATCTTCATCGTCTTCCTCTTCGTCGCTGCCGGCCTTCTTACCTCTTCCCCTTCCTCTTCCTCTTCCTCCTCCTCCTCGTCCACCTGCCGGCCTCCTGTTTCCTCTCCTGCGGTTGCCACCATCTAAATCACATTAAACACAATATGAACTCCTGAGCTACAGAGGCAAATTAGAGACAATTTAGACTGAAAAATGGAGCAAATTTCTGCCCCAAAACTTTTTTTGAGATCAATCAGGTATTTTCTAGAGAAAAAAAATCTGAGTCTGAATATTTGTGAGAAGAATCTCAGAAATTTTGAGACAAATTTCAGAATAAATAAAAAAACTGAAATAAATTTCAGACATTTTCTAGAAATTTCAGCGTTAAATATTTGCTGGAAAGAATTGCAGAAAACTTAAAGTTAATTTCAGAAATTTTCTAGAAATACTTGGAAGTTTTTTGATAAATCTCAGAAATAAAAACTTCAAAATTGAAACAAATTCAAACTCAAAAGTGACCAAGTTTTTTTGTTTTTTTTTTTTTACAAATTTTATAAAATAAATCTCTGTCTAAAAGTTTTTGTAGAAGATTTTGGACTTTTCAAACTCAAAAATTTCTTTGTTCTTTCTAAAATAAATAAAAATTCACGATGAATTTCAAAATTTCAAATAAAAATTTCCATCAATTTTTTTTACTTTTAAAAATTCTGAAATTGTTATATTCATCTCAAAGTTTATTTTTGGCAAAAATGTACTCTTTTTTTTTTTCAAAAATCTACAATGGCCCTTAAAGCGCCGTCATTCTGAGCTTCTGATCCAACATAAAAGTTTTTTACTCACCATCGCTGTCGCTCACGTCTTCATCGATCTCGATTCCAACTGAGGAAAACCGAGGATGAAAGAAAAGTTTTATTTATTAAAGGATTCATATTGACAGTGCAGAATTGGTTTAAAAATATAAAACTGCAAAAACAAAGTCATATTTTTGTTTAGTTTCTGGTGCAAATATCTCATCACACTTGAAATAAGAAAAAACTTAGAGGTAACATGTTAGCAAGACATGGAGCTTCTTGTTTTACATAAATAATTTAATATTGATGAAAAAGTTCCACTGGCAGATTACTTCACATGTAAAAACGCATTTTCCCTTCTTATAAGTGAAATAATCTGAAAGTGGAACTTTTTTTATTTTACAAATTCTGAAAAGTTTTATGTAGAAATTTTCTCAAGATAACCTCAAAATTTCTGTTTTTTGTCCAACAATTTTTCTCACTTTTGCAGTTCAGAAATTTAAAGAATGTTTTCAGTAAATTGAGATTAATTGAAAAAATTCCTTATTTTTTTTAAACATTCTTCTACTTTTAAACTCCTGTTAGAAAAACTCCAGTTTTTTTCTAGAAAATTTCTGAGAATAAAAACTTTTTTTTATGAAATGTTTTCAACTTCTCAAACTCAGAAATTTCCAAGTTTTCTATAAAACAATCAGCGATCAATCTCCAATTTTCTTAGATTACCTCTTAGTTTTAGATAAATAATTCAATGAGCGACTGAATGAATAAATAAATCTGAAAAACCAAACTCATAATCTAGAAATATTCCCAGAACAAACAGCAGCATTTGAAATGAAAGACATGATTCCTGGGTTTTGGCCTCACCGTCCTCAGCCGCTGCGCTTCTCCTCGGCATGATCCTCTCTCTTCGGTCCCTCTGTCTGATCCTTCTCGGCTTCCCGCCAGAGCACAACTCAGGTGTCTAATAGCGCTGTTGTCATGGCGACGGCCGCACGCAGGTGACAGGTGTTCTGTTTTGAGGCGCAGATCTGAAAAAAGTTTCATGAATTTAAGAAGAAAAAGGTGATGAAATTAAAGGTCTGCTTTACTGCTCAGAGCAGGGGAAGTGAAGAGGTGACGCACCTGTCCAGGTGTGATGGCGCAGGCTTCCTGTCCTGGGAACAAAATGTTGGTAAAGAGTCTGAAACACTCTCACTCGGTCTGTCACCCGAGAGGACGGCGGCAGCCATCTTAAAGATTTAATGAAGGTTTAAGTTTCCCTGTGAGAGGCTCGTTTAGCGCTGTAAATACGAACACGTGGCTCTGCAGCTGAGAGGCTCTACGGAAGGCCAAAAGTGCCATAAATCGCAATTTTGGTTTTTAACACAAACAGTCATGCAAAATATGTTGGTTTATGGCTTGGAAAGCAGTAAAATATGGTGAAATCCTGTCAAAACTACGCATTTTACGCGCTGTGAGGTCTAAAAGTTACACTGTTTATAGGATCATGCATCTGAGAATTTAGTATGGAAGGTCAAAGTGCCACAAGTTGCACAATTTAAGTTTGGCTAAAAAGTACCAAATAAAAGCCATTTAATTGTTCAGAAAACTGTAAAATATAGTAAGACTGAAAAACTACATTCAAAAAATTACACAGTTTATTCTGATTGTGCAATATTTTGATGGGATTTTGCCATACTTTATAGAATTTTAAGTCCTAAACCGCTGTTTGTCTTTGCGAGTTTCTAAACAGATGCATGGTAAAGGTGCTGATTTGTGGCACACATGGCTTTCCATAGTTTCTTCTTCTCTTGGTGCAGTTTGGATCCTGAAGAGGAAGGTGAGAGTTGAGCTGCAGAACGCCTTAAAAACCAACAGAGTTCATGTTTCACACGGATAATGACTCGATTACAGTCATTATCCATGACTGTTCTCACAGCCAGCTGACCTTTGACACCTCAGGTGAAGACAAGGTCAGCCAAATAAATATTTCCTAAACAAAAAGCTTTTTTTTTTGTTCATTTTCCTCTAAATAAATTAAATTAAGTTTAACTGAGGGCAGAAATATTCAGATGGGATTGTGAGAAGAAATCCAAAAGTAGTTTCTTTTTCTCCTGAATTTCACCTTCAGAAAAGGTTTGATTGGCCACTAGATGGCGTAAAAGTCGCACTTCTGATAATCTGCCTTTAAACAATTACAGAAAAAATAGTTTCCATTCATTGGTCATTAATACAGGATCAATGTTGACTTTAATAACTGTAAAATGGAGACATACATGGTATAAATATACAGAAAAATCAGCTTCTGAAAGGAGATTCTTTTGTATTTTTGTAGTTAGGCTTAGAAGAAAATTGAGTGGCAGGAAAAACTGTGAAAACAGCTTGAAATAAATTTACTGTTATTCTACGTCACACTAAAAAATGACCAAACATTTGTTTTTGTGTATTTGTGAACATATTTATTTACATAATACAATAATGGAAGATTACACACACACACACACACACACACAGCAGAATATAAATACAATGTACAAACTTTAGATCTAAGAGGGGTTTAAAAAAAAGCAGCAAGACCCAAAACGAGACAAAACAAAATGAATGGAAATCATAAAACTTTCAACCACCAATCAGTTAAATCTTCACTTCCTGACGTCACTTAAACAACAGAGAAACAGGTGAAAGATGAACCCCTTCAAAACGAGTCGCACAAACTGCACACACGCTAGTGTTCAGGAAAGATCATTTAACGGCAAAAATCAGTCTTGGACGGTTTGAGGACTCCACTGGAGCCCAACGCGACCGGACGTGAAGCACAAAAGTTGGCAAAAATGTCTCCTAAAAGGAATCCAAGTTGTGGGACTTGGCAGAAATCCAGAGGCTCAAACGAATCTATTTTGCTACTCAAGCCAGCAGAGAGCAAGCGTAGACCGAGCCGACCGGGTACCGGGCAGATTTCAGCCCGATAGTCCAAGTTGGCATTTTTACCGGGCAGATTTCAGAATGTTAGTCGGAGCTGATATCAGCCCTTGAGTCCAAGGTAACGCTGTTACCGGGCAGATTTCATGAAAAAAACCAGAGCGGGAAGCAATCAGCAGGATGTTTTTAAAGGGAAGCCACACCTTAACCTGCCTCCTCCTCAGCTAGCATTAAAGCTCCGAACGCCACAGAAAAATCACGAGAAGAAGAAGAAAAATCATGTTAGCAGAAAACGTGAACCGGGTCGGAACCGGAGGGAGAATGAAGGAAGAGAAGCTGAGTTCAGGTCCGTGTTCTGAAATCTGCTAAAAGTCCAACAGAGTGCTGTGTTCATATTCTCTGGATCTTCTCGGCCACCACCATGGGGTTCTCCTTCCGGATCTTGGCAGCGGCGTCGGCCTTGTAGTCGTACGGACAGTCGTGTTTGTCGGAGTAGCGGTGGATCCCGCAGAACAGATTCCCACAGCGGCAGCGAAACCTGGAAGACAGAGGATTTATTGGGTCGGGAGCAGAACTTTAGACAAATACAGAGAAGAAAAACGAAAAAGAAAAAAAAGGGACGGCGCTGAAGACGGGTGAAAATATTTCATGGCTCAGTGGAGGACGGTGACATGCCTGCACTCGGCCTCATGCCCCCACTGCGACTTTTTAATGCATAAAATATTTCTGTAGAGTGAAATTTTCACTAACATTTGTTTTTGGATTGTGGAAAGATAGAAAAACAGCAATAGATCAAAAAGTTGAGTCATTTGAAGAAACTTGTTTATAAGCTAAAATGTTTCAAAAGACATAAAAATGTAAATTATAAACAGCACTTTAAGGAGACGTTGGCAGTGAAACCATCGTGTTTTCTTACCAGTAAGGCCGACTTTTTGCGACACATGAAGCAGCGCTTCTTTTGGGCTTGTCGGGTTCTGAGGGTCGACGTCTTCACTGCCAGCAGTGGAGGGGAGGGGAACTGAACTGGGGGGCTGATTCACAACTGGAGACACAAAAACAAGTTTTACACCAAGTTCATCTTCACAGCACATTCAAAATGCTCTGAATCATAAAGAGTCATGACTCTGATTTTAATAAAAGGTTAAAAATCAGCTGGTCCGTTTCTGGTACCAACCTGCTTCTGTGTCGTCTAGTTTGCTGCCTGATGCTGGTTTCTCCTGAGACGAGAGCCTCATTTCAGTCATCTGCTGCGTTACGGAGGCGGCAGCTGAACTCCCGCTGAGGAGGAGGAGGATGAAGAGCAACGAATCATGAATGAGAAAAGCCTTTCATGTTCTCAGTGTTTCCTCACTTAAACAGAATCTCTGTTAATTTTAATCCTCCGTTTAATTCAGAAAATGAAGCTGGAAATTAACTAGAATGTAGAAAAAAAAAATCAATAAAATTTTGATTTCTTGAGTGTCTTTTTGAAGGAAATTTCAAAATCAAGTTGTTTGGATATAATTTATTGTGAAATAGCTTCAACAGGAAGTTCTCACCTGAGAAGATCTGTGGCGTTGGAGGCAGCCGCCGCCGCTTCAGCGGCCTCCTCTGCGGCAGCGACGGCGGCGGCTGCAGCGTTGTTCAAAGTGTCCTCTAAACTCTGGATGGCCGACTCCTCGGACGTGGAGCTGCTGCCTGGTGGAGGAACAAGATGGAGGAACAGGATGGAGAAACAGGATGGAGGAACAAGATGGAGGAACAAGATGGAGGAACAGGATGGAGGAACAAGATGGAGGAACAAGATGGAGGAAACATCTACAGCAGGTCAAAGCGAGCAGAGAGAAGCTGAGGTTCTCACCGATCGGACTCAGAGAGCCGACGCCGCCGTTGTTCTGTCTCGACAGATGCTCTTTGTGGCAAACGGAGCACATGCCATTGGTCCTGGGGTTGCCGTAAAAACCACAGCCAGTGGCGCACAGCATGGGAACCGGGCTCTGATTGGTCTCCTGGGCCATGGCAAAACGTCTGCCACCGACCGACAGATCCTGGAGACGCAAACAGATTCAGGTCAAAGATAGGGGAAAGAATGAGGACAGACGGGTCACCGCGCAGGGAAATGACAGGACGGCCAGCCGAGAAACAAACGTATAGATTTAAATGTAAAAGTTTGAGAATAAAGTCATAAAATTTCAAGAATGAATTTATGTGAGAATAAAGAGGAAATAAATAAAAACTGATCATGTTTTTCCAGCCTCCCTGCTGCTCTATGTTCATTTTTAGACAGTCTGTCCCGGGGTATAATATCATGGCCGTCCTATAAACAGTAACATGTTAGCGTAGCCGCACCATCATATTTGGTTGCACCCAAAATTAGGTTGCTAGTATCTGAAGCGGCTGTACATTGTGTGCCGTTTGACACCAGGGGCACAAACTTCCAGAAACACTGAATTTAATAATGTTTTAAAAGACAGGAATCCACTTACATTGTTTTACTTATTTTTATTCATTCTATTATTTCTCAAGCAAACGTCAACTGGCTAAAAAAAGCAGAAAACATTTTCCCCTTACTTACAAACAAAATGTCATATATTTATCTCATTTACTTCTACATATTTGACAATTTATTCACAAATTATTTGGAAAGTGACTTAAAGAGTGAATAAATGACATCACTGACAGTGTAACAGTTTTACAATTTGTAATAGTTTATCATAGAAAATAATAATAATAATGTAATAATCAAATACAGAACAAACAATGAATGCATTTAAATCCAAATTATTGTCACTACACTGTAACACACTTAAGTGTAAATAAAATATTTCAACATTTAATCTGTATGACATAAATTGGCCAATAATTTAGTATGTTTATTGCAATAAAAATAATTTTTTATGCTTTGCTATATAAATGTGCTTTTGCTAAATTATTCTCATTATTTAGTGGAAATATGGAGTTCCCTCTTAACCATAATATTATGGTTAAAAGTGAAAAAGGAAAATTTAGAAATAAAACAAATTTTAAAGGGCCTTACATATTTAGAAATAGGGAAATTAAATGTATTTAAATTCAATTAAATTTACTCCAGAAATCTGGCTTTTAAAAGCCAAATTTGGTTTTAACTTAGAATCTACAATTCTGGTATTGCTTGTAGATTCGTACTGTTACTTTCCCCCCCAAATATATTAAAATCTTTAAAATGTGCTGCTTCAGTCAGAGGCTTCCTCAGATTCACTGTAACATAGACAGCAACAGGAGATCCTTCGTGGCCACAGAAATGAGTAACTACAGCAATTCTTTAAAGACAATAGTCAAAGTTAGAACATTTAATTTCAGTCTGGGATTAAAAACTGATAATGTAACCCATACACCAGAAGATCACTGAGACAAAAGCCTCTAATGAGGAACTCCATGACCCACTAGCTAGTCTCTCCTAGCTTTAGCATGGAGAATACCTGATTATATCTAAAAAAAAATTAAAAATTACAACCCTAAAACATGTTGGGTAAAATTTAATTAAATCAGTGACATAATTTGTTGTTTCTATTTGTTTCCTGATTTGTTTCTGGGCCACAGCCGTTTTAAATGTACAAATCCACTGAGTCATGCTAGCAGGCTAATGACCGATGCTAACAGCTTTTCTTTGAAGAAACCCCCTAATAAAAGTTATTACGACAACAGTTTTAATATTAAATTTACGTAAGAACTGTTTATGTTGAACTAAGAGCAATAACTTAAAATTATACTCCTGTTTATATACTTTATTCAAATAAATAAATGGTGCTAGTTTTGTTAGCCACAGGGGTAGCTAATCATTTTCTACTGCTAGCAGATTAACGTTAGCCAAGTTAAAACATGTAAAATAATAAAAAGTTATCACTTTTTATTAAACCTAGTAACGGTTATTGCTCAGAGTAAGTTGGCATTTGACAGAAATGTGGATTATTCGTAGAATTAAATCTCACAATTCGGACAGGTAAAGTTTCCGACGACACGTGCTAACAAGCCATTCTCTAAACTGATTTTTACTTTAACAACTTTCCACATAAGACTTATTTGTGTTTTCCGGCATTTTCGCGCACGTTGAGTCTATTTCTAACATTATTCTTTATGTGTTTAACGTTTAAAGCGGTCGGAAAATGTTTAACAGGACGGTTTTAACTTACCCTTTGTGATTGAGGAACGCTGCTTTTCTTAGCCGGTTTAGCGATCACGACCAAATAACCTGACTTATCCTGAAGCTAACTAGCTGTATAACTAACTAGGGCCGTCTAGGTGAGTCTTTTTCCTTTCTTTCCTTCGTTTCGGACGTTCCTCACCTTGGGGATGGTGGCTAATTTTGTTATTGACAGCCCCTCGGTCTGTAGAGCTGTGTTGGCATCTGTTTTGTTTTACGTGTTGGCGTTATGCTGATGGGAATTACGAATCGGTTTCGGGATCCGAGTCACTTGGCAAAGATCCTTTTAAAGATGCGACTCATTTTTTCGGCCTCCTCATTACAATAAATTATATTTATTTTAGTGATGTATTACTAAATCAGTATTTCAAATCAGAGACAAATAGAAAATGTGGGACCAATAAAAAAAAAAACATTGTTTAATTTTTTTAACCTACATGTTGCCTGGCTTGTTTTCTTTTAGTGTTTGGGTCTAGGCTCACATTTGGACTCTTTGACTTGCACTATATATAGGCCTACTGCTAAAAAAATAAAGGGAACACTCAAACAACACAATATAACTCCAAGTGAATCAAACTTCTGTGAAATCAAACTGTCCACTTAGAAAGCAACACTGACCGACAATCAATATCACCTGCTGTTGTGCAAATGGAATAGACAACAGGTGGAAATTATTTTCATATTTATTTCATTCATTCAGCTCTAGGAAGTGTTATTTGAGTGTTCCCTTTATTTTTTTCAGCAGTGTATATAAACTACGTTGGGTAAAATTTTTTATTTTTGTTTTATTCCGCCTTAATTGTCATTCCGATTGAAGAAATAGTTCATATAGATTAATTAGCATTTCCAACCGGATCGTCCACGACCGACACATCCCCACAGCCTGTGCATCTTTCTACTTCCTGTAGTAGACGTCACGGAAATTGTGATCCCGCGATTGGATGGCGGCCACCAAAGATTTCAACACCTTGCGAAACAGCAAAGCTGCTTTTCTGGGTTGCAGTTTCATGTTGCTGAGAATTAAAGGAAGGAATGTTCACCAGCCGAAACAGTGTTGTTGTTTGTTGATCCTGGAAAACGTGTTGTGAAGGATATGCTGCCACTTATTGCTGCAAAAATAAAAAATAAAGTAAAAAAAAGAATATATATATATATATATATATATATATATATATATATATATATATATATATATATATATATATATATATATATATATATATATATATATATATAGTTATTCATTTAATTTTCTTATGACATTTTTCTGACAATCAGCCGTAGTAAAGTACATTAAAACAATAAATAAACTTTTGCTTTACAAAAAGAAAAGAAAGAAAAAAGGGTACAAGACATATGATAATAATGTACCATTTTTGGCCGCTCTGGAACAGGAAAAGGAAATACGGCTTGTTGTCACGTCACCACCGGTTGTCCAGGGAACGCATTTAAAGCAGCTGCGCTCGACCAACCAGAGTCGCGGAAGAGCCAGCGCGCAGCCAATCAGCGTTCAGTGAGCGAGGATTTAAACCAACACTGCAGACCTTGTAACCAAACCAGATTCTCCATTCATTACGACTCTTCGCTTGTTTGCTGAAGCCACGCACATTTCAGAATGGCTCTGCGAGTGACCAGAGTGAGTGTTTTTATGCACTTTTATTATTATTTACAGTAGTTAGGAACGTATTTAGTTACCTCTGGCAGATATTTAGATGTGAAATGTGGTATTTTATTTATTTTTATTGCTACACGGGAATTCCCTTCATGCTTTAAGCAGTAAAGCATGAAGAGACTCAGTATGTTAAAAATATTTGTGCATTAGGGCAACATGAGGAGGCTCTCTGCATAGTGATTTTCTGTTGTTTCCTGCAGAATCGCCTGGCTTCCTCCAGGACCGAGCTCGGCGGGGTGAAGGCCTGCTCGGTGGCCGGACCCGGCCTGAAGTCTCGGCCTGCGCTGGGTGAGATCGGAAACTTCGCAGCTAACAAAGAGAACCCGAAAAAGGTGAAGCTCCTTATACATCCTCTTTATTTTCAATGCTGTGGTTGTCATAACACGCTGTGAAATGACTAGAACTCTGTTTTCAGTGCAGCCTATTGGCAGGCTTGCAGCCAGGGGCGCTACTGATATCTGATTGCTCTATTAATGGGGGTTTTTGTCAGCCATTCAGCAAATGTGTTGCATTAACTAGTGCAAACATGTGATAAACAACAATATAACCCTCTTGTTCAACACAAACTCCTTGTGCTGTTTGTTTTTTTGGACTTAAATCTTGAGTCTTCCATGCTACGGCAAGCCACCTGATCATAAAATGGCTGGGATGGGCTTGTGAAATTGGAGCCACATGCTCAGTTTTATTTAAATGTAAACAATTTTAGCTTTAGAATTGAATTTGTTTTGCTCATTTTAAATCTGAACAAGTCTGTAGGCATGAAACAAATGGAAGTTTTTCAATTTGAACTTCATAAAGTCTTTCTATGCTAATTTTTAGTGAGTTTTTCTTGCATATAAACCAGATTATAAATTTGAATTTGCATTTTTTCCCCCCCTACACTAAATATCAAGATGAAGATTATGCTGGTTTTAACTTGTAATGAGGGTAATAACTGGAGTAAAGTGTTTACTGCATGGGGGTCCAGTTCATCTACTGTAGACTAACTTTCAGTTTGTTCTTCAGAACATCAAGACTGATGTGGTAAAGAAGACAAAAGTCACAGAAAAAGCTGAAAAGACCAAGCAGCCGAAGCAAAATGCCGTCATTGCTGTTGAGCCCGTCCCTGAAGTCCAGGTGAGTTGATCACATGTTGGCGGCTGAAACCCCAACTTGTCCGTTTCTGAACGACTATCTGGGTTTTTCAGGTTCAGCCTGAGCCAACGTCTCCCACTCCAATGGAGACCTCCGGCTGCGAGCCTGCTGACCTCTGCCAGGCCTTCTCAGACGTTATCCTGGACACCGCCATCAGGGATGTCGACGCCGACGACTACGACAACCCCATGCTCTGCAGCGAGTACGTGAAGGACATTTACAAGTACCTCCGGCAGCTTGAGGTGAGCAACACAATCTCTACCCTGGGGACATGAGCAGAGTATCTCTGTAAGCTAAAGCGCAATGCTGAATGAATTCTGGTTTCAGGTCGAGCAGAACGTCAAACCGAACTACTTGCAAGGTCAGGAGGTCACCAGTAACATGAGGGCCATCCTCATCGACTGGCTGGTTCAGGTCAACCTCAAGTTCCGGCTCCTGCAGGAGACGATGTACATGACCGTCGGGATCATTGACCGCTTTCTTCAGGTATCTACAAACGCGCATCCTATCGATTTGTTTTATTTATTTTTGCTAATTGTTTGGTTGGCCCACCATCAGGACCACCCAGTCCCCAAGAAGCAGCTGCAGCTGGTCGGTGTGACCGCCATGTTCCTCGCCTCAAAGTACGAGGAGATGTACCCGCCAGAGATCTCCGACTTCGCCTACGTCACCGACCGGGCCTACACCACCGCCCAGATCCGCGACATGGAGATGACCATCCTGCGGGTGCTGAAGTTCCAGCTGGGACGACCTTTGCCCCTGCAGTTCCTCAGGCGGGCTTCAAAGATCTACGAGGTGGATTGGCGGTTCTAAAACCCCTTTGATGCAGATGGCGTTCAGTCGTTGACAGCTCTAGTTTGTGCCGCAGGTAACCGCAGAGCAGCACACATTGGCTAAATACCTGCTGGAGCTCACCATGGTCGACTACGAGATGATCCACTTCCCGCCGTCTATGGTGGCCAGCGCTGCTCTGGCGCTCACGCTGAAGATCCTGGATGCAGGAGAGTGGGTGAGTACCAGGCCTGGGTGATCCAACTCTAAACACGTGCCTCTTCAAGATGGCTGCCATTTTAGGGCCAACTAACTGGCATAAAATATAACCAGTTTTCATGACTTGAATGAGTTTTATGCAAGATTCTTTGATTACACTAATGGTTTATGTGAAAACTATGATTTAACACAACACTTGTCTAATTGGTCATTTTTAATGCTAGCATTAATTTTCCATGAATTTGAAAATGTCACTTATGAGTTGAAATGTTAATATTATAAATGCTGGCAAATTTAATGCAGTAATTTTTCTTGACAGCCATCTTGAATGTTTTTGGTAACTTTTTCTTGTTTCAATCAAAAGCAAACGCCTGGCAACATGTGAACTTTTGCTGAAGTATTTAATCTTTAAACATTTTAGCATAACACGGGAGATTAAAACTGAAATAACTAAACATGTTGAGCAGCTTGTAAAATTATACTTTGGTATGACTTTTTGCATTGTGATTAAAAATGGAAACGCTGTAGCCTGATCCTTGTAAGGGTCGACTTGTATTCAAAGTCCAAATGGAGGCTGTAAAACAAGATGGCTGCCTTGCTTCCATTACTATGGAAACCCAGAGTGCATTGGTGGAAAAAATCTGGTTTTTGTTCCAAAACCAAATCTCCCAGCTCTACTCTACATCTTACCTGGTGACCAACTCTACTCTCTTCACCCTTCAGGACGTCACTCTGCAGCACTACATGAGCTACACAGCAGAGAGTTTGCTTCCTGTTATGGCGCACATTGCCAAAAATGTTGTGAAGGTGAACGACGGTCTGACAAAACACCTGGTAAGTCTTCTTCCCCTCAGCCAATCACGACTCTAATCCTTTAAAACCACCCTAACGGCCGAATGTCTCGCAGGCCGTCAAAGGTAAATACTCCACCTCAAAACAGATGAGGATCGCCAACATCCCCCAGCTCAAGTCTTCAGTGGTTAAGGATCTAGCGAAGCAGGCTGCTCAGTGACTGGACCCCCATCGGCACGGTGTGCCGACTTGTACAGTGTAATCTTTTAAAAGACTTAATGCAGCTGGACAGTTGGCGTCCAAACAATCTTGCTTTATGTTCTTCTACACTGAAGTTGCGTAATCCAAGTCCTTCTGTTTTAGTTGACGTACACTATATCTACATCATGATTGCACAGTTTGAACTAAAGTCTTGATCCGACTTCTGCAGAGGACGAGGGTCACTGCACCACTTCAAGATGGCCGTTTGTGTAAATGTTCAGTGGAGTTTATCGGGAGGGATTATTTTGTGATGTGTACAGCAATGCTTTTAAAATGATGTGCTTTGTATTTTTAAACTTCTATTAAATGGTTTTGACCAGAACTTTGTCTTATACATTTGACTTGCCACTAGAGGGAGCTAGAAGACCAGATGTTTTAGTTTTTAAGGTGGAAAAGTAAAATCTTTAATGGATGCATCAAACGAGTTTCTTGGGTTTTGGGGGGACTTGCAGTTATCACATGTGGATTATCTTAATCTAGGTTTTGCCATCCTAACCTGAACTTGTTGCTGAAATGGTTCAGAAGAGGCAAAGCCACAAGGATCAGTTACAAAGTTGCATTTGATACAATTTGTTTACAGTCATGACTTAAAATTTTGGGTTTTTTTTCATTAAATATTAAATGATTTCATCATAAAGTATTTGAGTCACATTTTTACCTTGGTAAAAATATGGACTGCAGTTTTCTAGCTCATTTAAAACATGCAAATCCTAAAAGGACATCTTAAACGCTTATTTAGCATTTAAAGTGGCAAACTGTAGGGCTGAGACTGGAAAAAGCTTTTCTCTGCCTGCAGAACAAACTGCATATTCAAATTAGGGTTTTATGGGATAACAAAGCATTTAACCGTTTTAGGTTGTAATGGCAGGAGCAAAGATGTCCAGGCAGTAATGCTTTAAAGAAGCTGATATTCACTTTTTACCACTCAGGAAATTTGAAACATTTTCCTCTTTTTGCAAAAAAAGGTTCTTAGAGATGTAACTGAGTCTTGTTTCTATGGTAGCCAAGCAAAACACCTGTTTAGAAGATGCCTGGATATAAATCCACTGAAGCATCTGTTCTGCCCAAAGCTTCAGTGTTCAGGCCTGAAGTGCAGTGAGCAGCAGAGATGAGACTTGTTAGCGGGTATTTAAGGACAGGTTGTGTTTCGGACATTTACAGTATTTTCTAGGCTGCACAAAGAAAAAACATGAGGGGAAACTAACTTTTTTACAAGATGGAAACAAAAAGCGGCTGATTTCTTGTTTTTATTTAAAGACCACAATGCATTTCTCCCGCTAGCGTTAGCTACAGCGTGTTTCTTTTACGTTTACCCAGGATGCACTGCGTCGTAGTTCGCTTCCTGCTGTCGGATTGTCTCTAGTCTAAAGTTCAGTCTGAGTTGAAGTAAACTCTGATGTGATTTGAGTATGTGACTGGAGATTGCTCCAAAACAAGGAAGTGAACTATAGTGCAGGGCATTCTGGGTAAATACAACCAAAACAAACTACAGCTATGGCTAGCAGCAGAAATTTTCCAACAGCAGAAGTCTGACGCTACTCCATCTTTATTTAGATTTAGTGAAGAAGGATGTTGTGCTGAGTGTCGTCTTTGAGGTTTTGTGTCGTTTCCTGTAGTGGTTTGTGGTGCAGCGCCCCCACAGGCAAGGAGGGGAACAGCTTTTCAAATTGGTTCATTTGATTCAGAGCAGCTGAAAATCTAACAAATGTTGCCATTTTGGTCCTGAGGTTGGATATAATTTCCTCATGACTTTAAGTTTTGGTCTGTTGGTAATTTTTAAATATTAAATGATTCATGTTTTGATCAATTACTAAGTACTTGAGTCACATTTTTACCAAACACTTCTTATTTTACTTGAGTAAAAGTTGTGCTGCTCTTACATGAGTACAAATTTTTGCAAACCTTCAAACTGATTTTCTTTAAGTATTTACAGCAGCTCCAACATTAGGCCTCAAGTAGTTAAAGCTAATGGACACAGCATGATGGGGGTCATCATTATCAGTGACCGGCTGACAGCTGAGACCCTGGGGAGGGGGCTTTTACTGCCCTCCCAGTCCCTCCAGGGGGATCTGTGGATGTTTGTTATTAGGGCCTCCTGCCAGCCGGGTGACGCGCGTCGGCTTCGTAAGGCCAGAAGTCCTTGGCGAACAGCTTGAGAACATCTGTTGCTGAAGAGGCAGAGGTTGAAAAGTCATCTGCTGTTAAAAGAGGCGACAAAAATGTGAAGCAAAGCGTCAGAAAATCAGCAGCAAAACAAGTATTTTAGTTTCCGCCGTCCGAGAAAACATCAGTGAGTCATGTACAGGGCTATATTGGTCTGAAACCCCCAAACATCTGTTATCTGATATAATACAGAGACTGCCACGCCACATATCCCTTTCAGAGCCTTCTGTTTTCCTTCTCCGCTGGGACAAATGATCATTAATCTCAGTTATCCTGTAAAAGCAGGGCTTTTAAACCCAGAATACTTCATAGTTGGAGGCTGAGGTCATGACTGGCCAGGGGTATCGGCTTACAATACCAACCTACAAAGAAACACTCTGGAGCGGCGCTGGGTCTTTCTGACAGAAAATGTGGGCTGATAGTTATTAGAAGAGAATATTTTTCATACAGTAGCCGTGGATCTGGAACCGGTGCAACAAAATATCCTTCACATTCAATACATCACAGGATTCACATGTCACCAAGCGAGGCCAGATGAACGTACACCACAACAATAAAGAGCTAGCGTTAGCATGTAGCACTGTGGATTTGATCATCTGCATAGAAACAATCAGCTGAGATGGTTTAGGAAGTCATGGATGGATGGATGGATGGATGGATGGATGGATGGATGGATGGATGGATGGATGGATGGATGGATGGATGGATGGATGGATGGATGGGATGGATGGATGGATGGATGGATGGATGGATGGATGGATGGATGGATGGATGGATGGATGGATGGATGGATGGATGGATGGATGGATGGATGGATGGATGGATGGATGGATGGATGGATGGATGGATGGATGGATGGATGGATGGATGGATGGATGGATGGATGGATGGATGGATGGATGGATGGATGGATGGGATGGATGGATGGATGGATGGATGGATGGATGGATGGATGGATGGATGGATGGATGGATGGATGGATGGATGGATGGATGGATGGATGGATGGATGGATGGATGGATGGATGGATGGATGGATGGATGAGTTGACATATAAAGTGTTTCTAGAGTTGCTGGTTATTTAAACAGAAGCATCTATAAACTTTTTATTCTCGTCTCATCATAAAATCTTCAAATTTATATATGAAAGTCAAACCAAACTAAACAGCTAAATACCTTATATCTGCTTATAAGGCTGGCGGTAACATAAATGGCAGCTATGATACATAAACCAGAGTTTATAAACCCAAAGCAACATTAAAGACATGATCAACATCAGGTGAAAGTTTCTCATTTATCTTTGGAACGAACTTGGAGTCCAAATGTTTCTGCTCATGTTCATCCAAACGCTCAGCACTAAAAACTCCCCAGTCAGCACCGAGGTCCAGAAAGAATGCCAGGCTTGTCTTCAGACCTGCTGATATTGCAGCAATGCGGCCCGAACCCGCAAACAAATCTTCCTCGCCTCAAGTCCAACACTTGGAAGTGTGTCCCAGTCTAAACATTGTCCATGACGGCCCAACGTTTAACAAGTGCACCCTTGAAATGAGTGGCTGGCCTTCCTCACCTCCCGTTCACCCAGTCTGCAGACCTCAATTCAATAATGACAAAGTCAAACAAACAGCGGACCGGAGCCACGGCTCTGGGGCGCTAACAGGTCGGCAGCTGGCAGCAGGAACCACACGAATAAACCAGAGGCAACTTTACATTAAGATTTTTAACTCGATTGAACTGGTGCATTAGAAAGAAAGACGGATATCAGCCTGAATGAAAGAACGAAAGAAGGCTGAAGTCAGGATGGATGGATAGACCAGAGTCCACCATATCTGCGTTAACCATGGTAACAAACCCAGTGTTTTGGTTGTCGGTCGGCTCCAACATCTCGTTCCTCTCGTTTCCATTTCCAGTTTTTATGGAGCCAGAAGCCAAAAGGTTGAGCATCTCATGAAGAAGGAATTTAGTAGCTGAGGCTAATTAACCTGTTGGCTTCTTCTCTCCAGTAAAGTAAACAAGCTTCCCTGAAGGTTCTTGTTCCCCAGGAAAACCATTTAAAGTGGAAACTCGTGAGATAATTCATATTGTTTTCTGAAAGGAGCTGCAGTTCTCGCAAACGTCTCTTTCAAGACTCAGACTCTTGAAATTTCATTTTCTGGCTCCTGTGTTTAACCTTCATTTCCACTCACGAAGTTGGACTTTATACGCCATTAAGCTGATTGAGCTGCCATAGTTTACTGCTGAATTTACCTTAACGTCACCGTTAAGCTGATGCTGCCATGGAAAGCTGATTATCGGAGGTTATATCACGGTTTTACTTGGAGGGAAACATGGCAGTGTTTGCATTTTGATTTAGCAATAATGAAAACAAGATGGAGTCTGGCACCATTGTTTTCCTGTGATTAGGGTCTCTTTTCCTGAAATGCATTATTTATTTCACTGATAACACTTATGACGTACTTTCCTCACAAACTGATAAACAGTTTGTGTTTATCAGGGTTTTTTTTTTTTTTTGCTTCAAATCCAAGAAAGAATAAACCACCATCCTGAGCAAAAAGGTGAGTTTACCTGTCATGGCACCCTGTAATCTCAGGTGATGTAAACACTCAGCATGCTGATCTGTCGCGAACTCGTTTGATGTTTGCAGGGTGTTGTAATCTGACCGGTGCGGTGAGTCAGCCCGTCTGGCAGCCATGGGATAAATCCCAACAGAGTGGTGGGAGGAGGAGGCGGGACGCGCTGCTGACACCATGTAAACCAACCTCTGGGGTCACTTTGTTGGGGACGGACAGAAAGCATCCAGCAGTGAAACTCTGCAGTCGGGCTGCGACCAACGATTGTTTTGGTGATCAATTATCCTGACGATTAATTGATTAGGCATATCTTTAAAGAGAGAGTTTTCATCTAAATGAAAAATCTGTAGAATGTGACTATTTATAAAATCTGATTAATCAATTAATCACCAGAAGAACTGATTAATCGCCAGGATAATCTATTACTAAAATAATTGTTAGTTGCATTTTATTGCTGGGTGCTTCATATCACCATGGTTTAGTTTTAGCTTCACTTGGTTGAGATTTAAATTTGAAACTTGACAATTAGTAGATTAATTTATTAATCATAAAAAAGAGGCATATCCTTTTTTAGCCCTTTTATGTAGAATTAGAAATGAACTAAAAACATGCAAATAAACAATTACTTTTGTTATTTTAAAATATGGAAAAGAAACAATTTATTGCCTAAAATGCAAAACTGTCGCAGTTCTTCAGTAAATCTGAACCAAGTGAAACTAACTAAACCATGATGACTAAATTAAATGAAACTTTGCACTAAGGCTGCTACTAATGATTATTTTAGTAATCGATTATTCTATATAATTGATTCTTCTGACATTAATCAATTAGTCGTAGAAAAACAAACACATCCTGCAAATATTTCTGTTAACCATGAAAGATTTTTTAAGTGGTTAAGTGAAAAATCATGTGAGAAAGACATTAAAACATGCAAATAGACATTTAATTCACTTTCTTTTTCAAATAAGAATAGAAACATTTTACTGGCCAAAATAGCATTTTAGGCAGTAAATCTGAAGCTAAACAATTATTTTATAAATTGAATATTCTGGCAATTAACTGATTAATCAAAAAGTTTCACTTTCAGAGGTTATAGAAATGTCCAATTGTTAGAGACCAAACTAAATACAACGGGAAAATGTTTCTAACTTTTTGTTCCAATCGTTGTATCTCTTTGGATTTGGTAAACTTAGCTTAAAGCATGACTAGGTTACTATTTTCACTCAATCATTTGAGACAGACAGCATCCTTTGGGGACTCAACAGCTCACAGAGGCACAGTTATTGATTATATTAGTCAATAACGGCCAGTTTCCTCTCTGACTATTATACTAATGCATGCATGGTTGGACGTCCTGGCCTGCCTCGCAGGCAGGGCTTATAAAGTGCTCCAGAGCTCCTCAATTATTCAGTTGGCCCCTCAGCAGATCCACGCCTCCATTAGATACAGAGAAGATGGGAACGAGGAGGAGGGGACTTTAATGATGATTTCACCAGTGGAGCCAGACAAAGGCATCATGGGAGGGGATGATAGAGTCAGACGTGGAAGACCACAGGTCTGCCGGAAGTCTTTACCAACAGATTGGTCGAGAGGAAACTGTAAATATGAACGAATCAAACATAACAGCAGTGAAGAGCTACTGACTAGAGTTTAAGAGAGATAAACTTATCGTACATCTCAGAATACTTTCACCGATATTTATTTCTGTAAATCCACTGGAGAGTTGAATGTCCTGGAAGCAACTTTACATGAAACATAAACTGAAAACCACTGACAGGGAGAACATATTGGATTCTTTTGGCAGAAATAGCAGCTGCCAATGGAAAGTTGTCTGCTGGATCCGTTGGGTTTTTCACACCTGATAATCCAGTAGATTTGGTTCGATTGGGGACCAAATCTACTGGTGCTGCCGTTCACTTTCTCAAAGCCTTTGAAAAAGCGGTTCCCCTCCTCGCCTGTGGGGGCGCTGCACCAAGAACTACTGAATTAAATGACACAAAAAACTCAGAAGAAGACACTGAGCGCAACTTCCTTCTTCATGAACTGTTAGCAAGATGGCGTATCGTCAGAGTTTCTCTTTTTTCTTTTGGTAAAAAACAACAAGTCATTTCTCCCACTAGTTGTAACCTAGCACTTTTATTTTGGTTGTATTTACCCAGAATGCACTGCACTGTAGTCCACTTCCTGTTTTTGGAGCTATCTCAGCTCCGCTTCGAGAGACGATGCTCCTCCTCAACCTCCTCCTCTGAGCTGTAGTTTCCAAGCTTCTGAGTTTTTCCCAACTCTCTCACTCAGCTCCTTCAGAATAGCCAGTAGCAATTAGCAAACACCTCGACTGAGCTCATTATTGCTCAGAAAAACGCGGTAGACATGTTGTTAAAGGGTTATTAGAGGAGCCATGTTCTGAAGCCGGAGATTCAGGAAGAGCAGGAGTTTCTTAAAGAGACAGAGGCCCAATTTCAAGGTGTTAAATTACAAGTTATATTTGTATGTTATATTTAATATGTATAAAATCTTTCATTTCTTTGACTGAAAGACAATAAAAAGAAGAGATCCTGGTTAGCAGAAGTCTCCTGAGCAAAATAAACACTAAATAACTTCTGATGATGTCACAAGAGTAAATCTTTTCTGAAAAGATGTAATAAAAAACACAATAAATAAAACATTCAATAATTTTTTCTAGTAAGATGATCCAAGATGTAATAATTCACAATATTAGATAAGACAGTAAAATGAAGGTGTAATTTTTTATGCAGGATAGTAAAAAAAAAAAACTTTTCTCTCTGGAGTTGACATGTTATTGTGTTCTTCCAACAAAGGTTAAGGACTTGACTTGATTTCCAACATATTCCAGCTCTTATGGGAAGTTATGGAAGCAAATGGAAAAGCAGGAGGAAATTCCTGCTGCGCATAAAATCTTGCAAGCGCATAAAAACAAAAGCTACGACTGTTTTGACAGTAGTGTGAGGTATTTCTGCCCTCCTGCTGTTTCTCAGTCTCATTTCTGGGAAGCTCAGATTGTAGTTTACGCAGCAAAAACACTCAAACGTTTTGGTAAATCAACACGACCGGCAACAAGAGACGCGAGAGGCCAAAGAATCCCTGACGCCAAGAATCATCCGTCTCTCGCCGACTCCCAACATCTGGGAAAGTCGGCTTCATGAGGGCTGGGAAGGTCTTCAGATCGCGAACATGTGGCCACGAGGATGTGTGTGGAATATTAAAGCAGGGATTTGAGATGGATAAAGAGCTTGGCCACAGACACAAGAGGCTGAACGTTTAGGAGCCTGAAACGAATGCGGAATATGTTGGATTATCGCGAGCGCCATGACTCAAACGCGTTCCAGAACGCAGGCCGACCCCAGGCCCGTCTGGCACTGCAGAGTCTGTTAGCATAGATGCTTTGTCACACTTGATAGTGCTGACAGTTTAAGTGCAACATTCTTTACTTTCCATCTCATCCAGTTCAGGCGTCGCGTTAAAGATATTTCCTACTTTAGGTTTTGCTGCGAGTCCATATCACATTTTGAGGTTGGTAGTTTAGTTTTGTTTGTTCTTCATTGGGTACAATTGAGAGATGACAAACAAATAGTACAGAGGGAAAAGAATAAGTTTGTAATTTGACCAAATTAGCTCAATTTGATCATATAAATATTTTCCAGGATATCTCACCAGTTTTTTTAATATGACCTATTATATAACAAAACATGTTCCTTACATTTTTTTGCACAAAATCATTGTATAATTTGTGAGATTGTTGTCTGCTCAGTCTTGCCTACCATATTTAGAGCTTTTTAGAGTCTCCTGTCGCTTTAAAACCAAATAATCTGCTCCTGGCCACGCCCCCCAACTCACAGATGAAAATGGCTGCAAACAAATGCATAATCATGCATCGTTGAAAAGCAAAAATGGAGCCTCCTGCACAACCAACACAAACGTACAACGTGTTTTCTGGACGCTACATCAACAACAAAACCCTTGTCTTTTCCAGTAGCCATTATACAGATCATTCAGCTGACCAAACTTCCTGGAGCTCTAGTTAGGTTGCTAGGTAACGGGCGTGACTCTCCTGGGGTTGCTAGGTAACGGCACCGTCAAATGTGATTTAACAATCAGGAGTTGTTTGAAATCGCTAATTTTCCAAACGCCAAAAAACATTAACTTACTGCCAACACAAAGCTGCATGTTTTTTTTCAGAAGCAGTTTAGACACCAAATGTAAGAATAAAAACAGTCAAAATGTAAATTTAGTATAAAAGATCCTGTTTAGTGACGTGAAGAAACGTATGTTAATTTGTCCTCCATTAAAACCCGGCTAGTTTAGCATAAACATTGCTTTTACAACTCAGGTTAGTTTACAATAATACTGACATCAGAATAACTTGTAGCTGAATTTGGTAGCATGCTAATGTCCCTGAAGGTTTTTACCCAGCATTAGATAGATCTGACATTTTTCTGTATGTTAATTTACCTTCATTTTGGAGCACAGTATAGACTGTATAGCCTTTTGACTGTATAAAAAGAGCTGCTTTGCCATACAACATTCAAAAACTCCTGAGACGTATAAAATTCAAGCTACAGACATGATTGCAACTCGTCTGCAGCATCATTTCTGGTTTCAGTTGCTGTTTGACATGAAATGTTTGGAGGTTAATGGACTGAAAACGTCTTGGCTTCAGTTAAAACAGATACTGCAATAAGGCAGCAGATCACAGTGACCTTTTACTCAATGACCGGGTTTCACTTCCATCAGAAAAACACATTAAAAGGTGCCGGACACACAAACCACTTCATTTTCATTCTAGATGCCACAACAAACAAATCAGCACAAAGAAAATGTTTCTCAACCATTATCCACATTCCTCTCTACTGTCACAAACTATTATTTATTGGAGCAGAGATTCTCATTGTGAAGCTGTGCAAGAAGTTTTTATTGTACTGAGACTTTCTGAATTAGTTGTAGACATGTAAGAAATGCAATGCAATCACCAAAGAATGGAGAACATTTTTAATTATCGCTGCACTAAAAAGGAATGACAAGAATCTGATTCTGTTAAAAACTCATTGGTATGCTGCAGTTAGACGTAAGCAAAGACGCTCTTTATGCAAAAACTGGGGTAGTGAGTTGGAGCAGCATCAGAGGGGAAGCAGCAACAATCAAACAGTCTAACAGCTCTTTGTGTGCAGCTTCACGCACCAGTTAGCAACATGCTTCCAGACACGTTCAGCTGATTGTGACAGAACCAACACTGGCTGTGAGGATGAAGCTGTTAAACTTCATCACATATGAACTGGAGACGGTTTGGGTTTTCAACACTTTTAAGCGTTCTGCTGAATCCCATGCAGGTTCCTCAAGGTTCGATCCATACATGCTGCCACTCGCTCAGGTTATGACAAGGTCACTTATTAAGATTAAGATACATTTTAAATAGGCAGAATTCAAATATTCAAATACTTTAATTTGAATATTTTGTTTGCCATTTCTTTAGACCTTTTACAGTTTATCTTAATAACTTTGGTTAGAAATGCTAAAAAAATCAACTAATGTTTTGAAATATTTGCTGATAAAATTCAGTTTGATCTTTTATTCAACGAACAATTGCTTTAATTTACAACTAAATAATGACACTAAAAGTACCAGAAGTATTTTTAGATCTATCTTTTGTCATAGTTATCCACAAATATTCAGTTATTTATGCACTTTTATCAAAGTCAAATTTTCTTTAATTTACAACACAAAGTAGAAATAAAATGGTTGTTCTTTTATCTCCTTTATAATTATCCAAAATTACAGCTACAAATTGTCTTTTTTCAAAACTTCTTGTAACACTGTTGGCTTGAAATACGTTTTATTTATCTGGACTGAGAGTCCAAATGTCTCCAGCCTCAAAAGGGACGCATAAATGGTGTTTAAATAATATTTTATCAACCATATCAACGTCGTTTTTAATTGTACAATGTCAAATTACATCAATAGGAAAAGATGTTCAATATTATTTACCTTTAATACGTAACCATCCAACGCAGAAGCAGCTATTTATTGATATTTTAACAGTTTCCTAGTCAGTTTGAGTGCTTAGCCACGCCCCCTCAACTCAATGTTGCTTAGCCACGCCCCCTCAACTCAATGTTGCTTAGCCACGCCCCTCAACGCAATGTTGCTTAGCCACGCCCCTCACTCGATGTTGCTTAGCCACCCCCTCAACTCAATGTTGCTTAGCCACGCCCCCTCAACGCAATGTTGCTTCCAAGGCATCTAGCTGATGCCTTGGAAGCCACCATTTCCAACTGTCTTTCTGGCCGGTGTCCATTCGCTGGATAAGAAAGTGGATTTGTTGCATCTGAGGCTGAGGGTTTCTGCAGAGATAAAGGTCTGTGCGTTCTTTGCCAAACGTAATCCCGGCTTAACAGCAACAAGCTGGTATTCAGCTCCACACTTGGGAGCTGAATAACAGCCCCCTCAACTCAATGTTGCTTAGCCACGCCCCCTCAACTCAATGTTGCTTAGCCACGCCCCCTCAACGCAATGTTGCTTAGCCACGCCCCCTCAACGCAATGTTGCTTAGCCACGCCCCCTCAACTCAATGCTGGAGCTCTGACTGGGTTGCTAGGCGACAGGCCGGGCTTGGCGGGAGTTGCTAGGTAACAGCGCAGCGCCAGTGTAACGTAGCGTAGCTTCCAGACACCAAAAGGAAGTGAAAATAATATTTCTAACTGTGAGAAGCAGAGTTTATTGTATTTTATCGGTTTGATTCCTCTGCTCTACGAAATCCATCAAAGAAAAGACATTAATTTAGATCTAAGTGGGTATTTTTTTAAAATAAAGTAAGAACATTTTGGGTAAGATTCTTTCATGAAAGTCAGATTTTTTTTACATTTATTGAGAAATCATGTGTGGAGGTCCTGACACTTGGAGCGGTTCATGTGGAGACCTCCAACGTTTGATCCATGACTCACTTCCTGCTGGACCCTGGGGACCTTCCTGGACCGCAGCTTTTCTGGCAAATGTCTGACCTCTTCCCGTCCTGCTTGCTCCCATCCAGGACGAAGGAAGTCAACCTCGTCTTCAGGGATCAATAAGCCCAACCATGACTGCAGTTTTCCACCGTGCCCGGCTCAAATGGCCCATTGTTGAGCGCCGCGACTTGGCTGCATCACCAACCAACTACATCACAGAGAATCACACATTTGAAGAGGATCTTAATTATTTCCAGAAATGTATTTTTTTTTATCTGAGATCATGGAGATTAAGGCATAATGAGGGTCTTTGTTGTTATGCTTTGTGGCATGAAAACCAAACAGGGAATGGATCGGTTGGAAATATTTTGGACTGGTTGTTCATAAAAGCAGACCCTCCAGCAATGTGCAACGCTCTCTTATTTCATTTGATTCTGTGAGGAGACGTAAGTAGTTGTTTTCTGTTTCCATGGTGAAATAACATCCAGAAAATACCGGGGTCAGCGGTGAACTCATGCTGCACAGTTAACTAAATAAATCCAAGCTCTTAAGCATTTCTGTCATAAGGCATCAAATCCTACAGTTAATATTTCACATTACTTTTTAAAATAGGGAACTATTTACTCATTTTAGCAGAATAACAAAATAAAGTTGCGCAGCGTACAAAACCTCTGCAGAGACGGTTATCTTGACAGGCCAGACAGAGTAATCACTCTGTCAAAAATGGCTTCCATATGTTGTTTTTTTTTCCCCCTCTCAATCTGCCCACTGAGGGCAACCCGTTTATTGTAAGCCGTGCAAAACGAGCCGTGTTGAGCAAACGTAAACGTGAAGAAACCACACACAGAGGACAGATTTTTTTTCTTTTTTCTGCTATAATTAGACGTCATCTGTTCGCTCCTTTTCTCTGATTCAGCCGTTTTCAGTCTCTCCAGGCATCAACAGGGAACTCGCTGTCACTTTGTGAGCTGGCATGTGAGGAAGTTGTATGATGAGAAGTGTAAACATGGGATATTACAATATTTAAAGTGCAATATGTTCTTGAGAGTTGTGGACAATGAATGCATGAAAAACCTGAACGTTTTTACTTATTTTCACCTTTTTATTATTACAAAAAGGATGAATTGCCATCCCATGTGCAGAAATAAGCAGATAATGTTATTGTTGTTGTGTAGTTTGTTTAAATATTTGGATTTTCAACCCTTAGACTTTAGTTTCTGTGGATTTCTCCTGAGAAATACTGAAGGTTTTTGCTCTGGGATGTAAAAAAATGTAATTTCCCCAAGTCTGCATTTATTTTTCAGCTTATCAAAGGGAGATAATAGAGCAAATTAACAAAAAAACTAATAAATAATTATTAATATTGACTAATATGAAACACTTTGTGGTGTCTATTCTCCTGACCTACATTTTGTGAAGAAAAAGTTGTTTCTGTGGAGATTTCTTGTGTCGTTTCCTGCAGTGTTTCTTGTGCAGCGCCCCCACAGGCGAGGAGGGGAACAGACTTTCAAACGGTTTGGTTTGTTTGACTCATGCAGTGAGAGAGAAACGCATTATCTGAATTGTGTAAGATGTGTGGAAATGCAAAAGGTTTCCCATGTAAAGGGCAAACCTTTTGGTAAAAAGATTTGGCATTTCAACCTGTGGACACAAAGTGTTCACAGTGTCATAAAACTGTCACAATCTGTAGAAATGAACTTTTAACTGCAAGTAAAAAGGTGAACGAACTCGTTCAGATGGTAACAACTTTAGGATGTTGTTCGCCCATCAAAGGAGAGAATAATTTTAATAACTGACCTTAAAGTGGAGCAGAAACAACCTGCAGGGACCAGAGAGTTATTACAGATTATCCTCCTGTGATCAGAGTTTTTATGAAAATGCTTCAAATTCCTGTGGAAATATTTCAATCTCTGACAGAAATCCACCAAATCACGTCACGGCGTTGCGACGTCGAGACAAACAGCACAACGTCGTCAATTTAAACTTCTTCCCACAACCTGAAAACCAAAGGTTGTCATTAAGTCGGTTGTGAGCTGCAGGAGTTTTTATGTCATAAATTTTTTCTCATGTTGTCAGACAGTAATAAAAAACCACAGTGTTGGTAATTACGGCCCAGAATTAAATTTTTCCACATTGTGGATATCTGCCACTGTTTTAACTGTAATTGTTTTTCCAACAGACGCTTGTAGTAAATAGTGAAAGGTGCAGAAATTCCCAGAAGAAACGTTTCTGAAGGCTCAGCCTGAATGTTCAACAGTTTTTCCATTCCTACTAAATGACTACAAAGTTTCACCAACTAAAGGAAAAATGTTTTCACTAATAACGTCGAAAGATCTAAATTTAAACACAATCTGTCTTTATATATTACTATAATAGCTTTAACTTTTTCACTTGAGGACATGATTAAATTAAAAAATAATTTTAAACACCTGTAAGAAAAGTCATAATGAATCATTTCCTACCTTTGTCCTCTTTATTTATGACATTTAATTTACAATCCAATGAAACACAAAGAAAATATCTATTTTTATATATTAGAAATTATTTATATGAACTGCTATGTGTGTGTATGTAGAAGATTTTGAACCAAAAACATGTAAGAAAATGTTTTACTTTTGAAAAATTTCTCAGCTTCAAAATTAGAAAATTTGTAAGAAAAAAAATTAAAAATTTTGAGATAAATCTCAAAATTTTCTAGGAAAAATTTTTTCATTCTGAGTTTCTGAAGTAGAAAAAAAACCTTTGGAAATTTTCTGAATTTCTAAAGTTGAAAATTTGCAACAAAACCTCAGAAATTCTTAATCTCAGAAATTTTCTAAAAATATAAAAAAGGAAAATTCTGAGCTACAAAATTTGAACATTTTCAAATGTAATCTTTTAAAACTGTTTTTATTTCCAAAAGTCAAAAGTTTTTTTGAGCAAATTTTTTACTTTTGAAATTCTGAATTTCCAAGGTTGTCTTGAAAATAAATTAAACATTTTCTGTCTTTCTTTTCTGTGCACATTGACCCAAATGCTCCGTCACACAGATGTGCAGGATTCATTGCAAACACCTGAACAACAACAGGGAATCATTATCACATTAGACGATTCGCTTTTGGAAACTAATACCTAATTGATTCCTTAAGACTTTCCCGAAACAGCGAGCCGTCAAGAAATCGTAGTTTTTTGTAGGCAGGATTTGACGTGGAAAACCTTTGTGAAATCTGACTGTGATTTTAGAAGTTAGCCAAGCAGCAAGTCGGCGAAATCAAAGCTTCTGTTCCCAGATGTTTGGTTGAATCAGAGCCAGTAAAACCTCCAGGGAGGAATCCAGGGGCCAAGATGGAGCAGCTGCTGCTGCACAGACACAACTTGAACACGATCCGATTTAAAAGTGTCGTCAGCTGATCTGATGAGTGCCGCGTTAGTCAGAACTGTCAGAACAATGGAGCGACTCAAGAACAACAACAACGAGATCCTTAAGCACTTTACAGTTCCTTTAAACTCTTTATCTTTGGGTTTCTTAGCCGATTGTTGGTTTTGGTTTTCGGGACAAATTTCTTCTCTAGATCTGTTTTTACATTTAAAAATGACATGAATGATGGGTAAATTTAACACCATGTTCCCATTGACCAAAAACCGTTACAAATCGGTATTATAAAAATACTTTGGTTCAATGGACGCAAGACAAATTTGAAATCAACCTTTATTGCTAGAATGAAGTGAAACTGCAATTGAAAGACTTTTTTGCATCATGTGATCAACAACTGTATGTTACTACTGTCGGAAACAACAAATAAGACAACAGAAAGTGGTTGGAGGATGATGGTGCGGCGCGTTTTTAATTACTTGTAAAGTTAAACTTATTCACATGTGATTTTAAATGTGTTTCTCATTTAATCAAACTGGCACAATTGTAAAATTGTGTTTTTTTCAACACTTGTGGAATATCAGCAAAGCTTTGGAAACATATAAAAACAGCTAATGTGCTGTTACCTTTCAACCCCACCAGACTTCTGCAAATTACTTAGCAACCCAAGCAGAGTTCCAGCAGATTTGGTCAGCTGGTTTTCCCTCCACATGCGCTGTATAAGCGCATGTATAAGCGCAAAGTGTTTTGTCTTTTCCAAAACACTTTGGAAAAGACAAAGTGTTTAGTTGTTGACTTACCGTCCAGAAACCACATGCTGTATTTTTGTTGGCTGTGCAGGAGGTTCCACTTCTGCTTTTTAAAGATGCATGGTTGTATAGTTGAGCAACGGTTTGCAGCCATTTTCACATTTGACAATAAACGTTGAGTTGGGCTATATGGCCAGCAACGGCTTTTTGGGATTTAAAATGACAAAGGCTCTAAAGCATCTCATAATAGGCACCAAAATCTCGTTATACAATAATAATTGTGTTAAAAAAATGCAGTGAACATGCTTTGTATTCCACATAGTCTGATGCTAACCTGCATAAAATGCCACCTTTAGAAAACAGCAGACATAAAGCAGAACTGAATATTATTTATTCACAGATCTGCAGTGATTTCAACACTCAGAGACACATTTCTTGAGACAGGAAGTGACTTCTTTCTTTTTGCTTTCCTCCATCTGGTCGCCTTATGCAGCAGAACAAAGAGTCCTAGACTTCCCAGCAGGGCCGGTACACCCGTCCCACCATGCACCTCATGTTGTCCCTCCTCAGAATGGGGATGCTCAGCTGCTGGCCGCCGTCTCCGTGGTCGCCCGCCTGGTCGTCGGCCCTCCGCTTGTAGACGGACATCCCGTTCTGCAGAACCTTCAGGTCCCTCCAGATCGTCGGGTCGGCGGCGATGACGATCACCTTGGCCGCCCGCGCTCTGGCCGCCGAGGCCAGGTCCGCGTCTCCCGGGCCGCCCTCCATCGCCTCGTCGTTTAGGATGGAGGTGAAGACGTCTTGCTCCAACGACCCGTCTTCAGTCTTTCCCATGGGAATCGCGTTGCAGTTGAGAAAGAGGGCAGCAGCAAAAGTGATGGACAAAAGGGATCGCCTCATCTTCTGACCGGTCGACGGCGTTTTACTGGAGGAGATGGATTTTCTTCGGAAGTCTCTCTGCTCTGGTTTGGACTTTGGACATCCGTCGCCTTTTATACGGTTTCAGAAACCCGGCCACGTCGTCGTTCTTTGTTTGTCCGGATGAAGAGAACGGTTGGGTGGAGATGAAGTGGAGGGGAGTTGATTAAAACCTCTGGTGTGTTGGCTCCTTCTAGACACTTCAACATGAAAACGTGGAAGGTCTTAATCCAAAATGGCCGCCCTTTAAAACAACAGGGACGGACGAACCGCCTGATGCGCTTGTGGCGGTCGATACTTCACCAAGAAACCATTTTTCCCAAAGCTTTGTTGCAGAAACTGTCAAGAGGGGATTTAGAGCCAAAGCTTAATGACAGGAAGAGCAAACAAACGTGTTGACGTGTTCGAGTCCTTCAGCAGCAGATCTGTTGACGTGTCAACGAGTCGAGAAACTGGAGTCTGTTTCTACATCCATGTAGTTATAGAGGAAATGAACATTAAAAAGCTTTGATAGTCAAATATAAACTATAAAACCTTTAATTTGTGTTATAAAACTTGCTTAATGTATTTGACTTAAAGAGTAAAACAGAGCATTCATGTCAAATATCTAAATGTTCTTGAAGGGCCGGTTGTGCCAGAATGTCCTGATAAAACCAATTAAGCTGTTAAAATATCAGTAAATAGATATTCCTCAAGAATTTTGTGATTATTTTTTGCAATCAAAATTGCAGATTTAGAAATGTTTGTCAGAAACTTTTACAATATTTGTACTAATATATGATGCTAAATGTGACTTTTTATTACTCGCTAAGACTTGACATCAAGTGAGGCTGAAGCAGCAATCAATTAAACTCAATAATTATTGACCAATTTTGAGAATTTTTTTTAGTGAAACCAGAAAGAAAATGTGGAGATTTGTTGACTTTGTGTAAATTTTGCTTATTTGTGAGAAACTGGAGGAAATTCTTGATGTCATTTGGAGTCTAAAGGGCCACATAAAAAGCTACGATGGGCCAGATTTGGCCCACGGGCCTCCAGTTTGACACACGCGGCGTAGAAGATAAACACAATTAAATGTGGCTCAAATGTTTTACAGGAATATTAAAAGATATTCCTACAGATATTTATCTTAAAATGTAAAGGTTAAAGTAACTTTTACAGCGCTGCAACTATATATATATATTTATATAGTTTGTTTTATCTTGGATTATTTGTGTAGCAGAAATAAATCTGAACCTGTTTTCCTTCACAGTTTCTCCATCTGTGTTAATAAACGAACCGATAACTTTCCCCTCATTCTTGCTGAAACGTTTCTCCATGTTTGCCCTCGGCTGTCAGCAAAAGGTCGACGTGTTTCTCAGGCAATTAGTTACTGGAGACTGAGGTTTTTCTAAAGGCAACATGTTAATGCACCCCAAACTGCAGCCCAAGCTCAAAGTCTCTGAGTCTGGGTGCCAACCTGAAACGCCACAAGCCGACGCTCCGGCGTAATTCCACCTGGAGAGAAAATTAAATTATGTTGGATTGGAGAACGTGTTCCTTTGGGCTCAGTGGCTGAAATCACTCAGACAGGTTGAGGATTTTCCTGCCCGCAGCCTGAATTAAATGGTCACCCAATAGGAACGAGACGTTCTGGTTCTGATCAGTCTGGACAGTTTGGCTGTTTGGGTCGATCACATTATGAGCTTTAAAACAATAAAAAAAACCCTGAATGTATCTTGTTGCAGCAGATGATTGTAACTTATTACATTTTTTGTCAATAATCGTCATTAATCGTAATTAAATGAACAGTTTTATATAAACATCTTAATCCTGTTGCAGTTTTCATCCAGAGAATATTTGCAGATTGTGGCAAAATGACGTCTTTGTATGACTTAAATTAAAATAAACCCTTACGACAGCGAGTTAGGGCCATGGAGATAGAAGAAATCAGGAAAATATTTACAAGAAATAAGAAAATATTCTAGAATAAACAAGGAAAAGTAAAAAAAATAAAATTTACTCAAAAATGAAAACAAAAATTAAAATATTTCTGACTTTTTTTCTTGCACATTTGACATGAATGTAAAAGCATCAGAGAATTTTTCAAAATGTTTGATTCTTTAAAATTTCTGAGTTTTCCTGTCAAATTTTCAACTTTTTTAACTCACAGAAGTCCTTTTCTTTGTAAACTCATTTTCTTAGATTAATCTCTACATTTTTACTGTTTTCTTAAGCACATTTTTGACTTGAAACTGAAAATTTGAGATTAATCTGAGAAATTTCCCAGAACAAAACCACAAAAATGTCTGAGATTTTGTCAATAGCTTACTTTCTTTGTTTCTATCTATAGTAAAGCCTCCATCATGCCGAGTTCCCATTTATACAGAAATAAAATAATTTCCACGTCCATATAGCAGGTTGATCTTTGATTTTGTCTCCTGCTGGTTCCAGACAGAAAGGCGCCGTTAGGGGACAGTCTTCACCGTTTCTATTCTGGCTCTTGCAGCTGCAGCTTCTCCATTTTCAGGTCCTGGAGAACCTTTTCGCTTTTTCATGTGACGCATAAACCTGTGAGCAGAGTTCAGAATGTCGCTGCCTGTTGCTTGTTTACTTGAACAGGAGAAGCTGATTCGGCTGACCTCTCCGTCACCTTGGACCCGATAACGAAGTGACACAGATGAAATGCTGCACCGGCTCCCGGTGGGGGGTCCGGTTCGGGTCGGTTCTGGTCGGTTTGTGACTACATGGGAGGATGAAAGTGAAGATGAAAGCTGAAACGTCTCAGTAATTTGGCCAAAGAGGAAGTGACTCTGGACAAAGTGGTGGCGCCGATTTATCCCTCTGCAGGGATACTGGTCGCTGCAGCAACGGCCAGTCAACATCCGAGCGGTTCTGAAGGAGCGGTCTGAAGTAACAGCTGTGTGGTTCTGAAGTAACAGCTGTGCGGTTCTGAAGGAGACGATGACAGAGGCTGCGTGTGATGGCGGCGGTGAGGCCAAAACGCTCTGCGACCCTGAACGCCTCACAGCTCAACCGCCTGACCGGACGTTTGACCAGAACCAGCCGGGCCCAGACGGAACCGTGTCATTATTTCAATTTAAAAATAAGGGAAAATAACGGCATAATAAAGGTCAACCAGAACCTAAGATAGAGTTTAATGTCAGGTTTATATTGAGGAGGAAAAACTGTGGATCGTTTCTTATTCCAGCACATAAATATGAAATTCTGACTCTAATTTCAAAAACTTTAATCTAAAAAATGTTTGAATTCTGAGACGTCAAATATTTTTTCAGTGTCCCTAATCCTGTTTTATAAATATTTCTATAGTTTGACAAAATGTGTTTAAAGCTCCTGTCTGCTGAAACTTAACTCTTCCTGTCTTAATTATTCTGGATTTGATCTTTTAGCTCCGCCCCCTTTCTTCTTCTTTTGTCCAGAATCGTAATGAAATTTCTGTTTCTCTCTTCTTCCTTATTTCACTGGTAAGCTTGACTCTGATTGGTTGGCCCAATCAGACAAAACATCCAATCAGAGCCAGGAGGAGGAGGGTCTTAGCGCTGTCAATCAACACTGTACTGACTACTAAACAACTTACTGATACAGGAAAACTGTTTAAGTGCTGTCATCAGTGGCTATGCTAACTAGCCTTAGCATACACGACATGTTTTGCTAGCTGCAGCAACAAAGAGGAAGGTAAAGATGGGACTGTGATTGACAGCGCTAAGACCAGACCGCTGGCTCTGATTGGTTGTTTCTAGTTAAAGGGAAAAGGCAAAGGAGATTTTTTTTTTTTTTTACAGATTATTCAACAAACATGCAAAAGAATAATTCTTATAAAAGTTACATGCTGCAGCTTTTAGAACCTCCTAAAGCTCCAAAGTGTTGCTACATTTGGCTCCATTTTAATTCCAGGATATGTTGTCACTTCCAGCTGGAATAATCCCCCCGTCGCTGTGAAAGAGACGGTCGTGTTTCAGTCCAGCTCCTGACATCCTCACAGCCTGACTCTGTTTCAGCCACGCTGCCTGCAGAGCTGCTGGCGACCGACCGACCGCCACAGGCAAAGGTCTACTCGCTGTTTCTCAGCAACAGAGGTTTGTTTCTGTGCTTATTTCCACAGTAACCGGCACAGAGTGATATATTTAGCCGGGTTTGGGCTGATATGAATAAATAAATAAATAAACACAGTGATTCATCAGGGCTGCCTGAGAAATAGGAAGGAGGTTGTAAGGTGGCGATGTTTCTTGACTTGGATGTAAAATGAATTTACCTTTTAGAGAACAACAGTGATGTTTTGCTTCAGGCGTCTCAGTTGTAGGTGGTAGAAATCAGACCTGAAGACAGTCAGTGAAATCCACCCAAATATTATTATAATCAGGCAAAATTAGATTATTTAGGTTGTTTTGGTTTTGTTTTATTTTCTAAGACAGCTAATAATCTTTACTAATGTACATATAAAATCACAAATTAATCAACAAACACAAATTTGGTTTATCTATATGCAATTTTAGCTAATACAACATTTTCTCACATATGGCGCCAATTAAATAAATATATTTGAGGTATATTGCATTATTTGTGAAGAAATACAGGATTTTGTAGTGATGGGTGCTGCTAATTCAATGTTAGCCATGCTAAACCTGAACCACTTATCATAAACATTAGCTCCACCAATGCTAAAGTGCTACACAAACAACACAGTATTTAGTGGAAACTAATGCTAAGGCGGTACATGGTAACTAGCCGAATGCTAACACTAAAATACCAGAGTATTTCACAGAAGCTAATACTACTAACAAGCTCCACTAACATGGTATTTAGCAGAATGCTAATACTAAAACACTAGAGTATTTCACAGAAGCTAAAACTACCAATAAGCTACACCAACATGGTATTTAGCACAATGCTAAATACCATAGCATTTAGCTAATGCTAATGCAATACACCAACGTGGTATTTCACAAAAGCTAATACCAAAGCACTAGTATTATTTAGCATTAACTACATTGTATTTAACATTAATGACAGCAGTCATATATTTGTTGTCATGAAGTGTCATTTGGTGAATTATGACACTTTAAATGGACAAGTTCCGGGTAACGTTGCTTTAAGTGTCAGTATTTACCAAATAATGCAAAGTTGACACTTTTAATGGAAATTTTGATGTAACTTTCAACACAGCTTTGCATTAAAAACGACACTTTATGACAACAAACATTCACGGAGACTCTTTCGTGTTCATGACAGGAGTTACGTCATGCCAGCGCCTCATTTTATAGAAAGTGTTTTCTACCAGAATGCTCTGTGGACTCCTCTCTGCAGTGGTTCTGTGAGTATTTCCCCAGTTCTGTTCACAAACAACGAGCTAACGTAGCCTAGCATACACAACACTTCCGGGAGGCGCTGCCCGTTGCCATGGGAGACGTCCAAACGGAGCAGTCCGAGGAAAACTTGTGAGTTGTTTCGCTTCTGAGTTAGCAGCTGATTTTGTGTCCCTATGGCCGAGGAGCCGGACGCCGAGGAGACCCAGCCCAGAGGGATTCTGAAGGACAACTGGGTGGAGGAGGTGAGCTGGATGAGCCGCTGGTGGAGGAAAATAACCCCGGAAATGAGAACTGGTGGGGATGACAGCGGCTAACTGCTGGAGTAAACATGGCGGACACGAGCCGAAAATGGGCTTAAAATAGACGTGAAAATATATACATTTAACGAGGTATATTTATTAATCCGACATCTCTGTTATTAAATATATTGGTCTGATGTAATGTTATTATGTTAAACAACGTGTTTTCATTGGCTTTTCTCAGGAAATCATCTTAATTTACAGAGATAAAGGCTTGAACACATCAGCCATGTGTAATTAGTCTATACATTATGTACTTTAATAAATTAACAGCATTCTAATTTACTGAATTGGCATTACGTTCATTTTAATAGTCTAATAAACCAACAGACCCATTCAATAAAAAAAATCAAAGTTAATACATTTTAGTAACTCCAGCCTTTAACTAAATATTATAAACTTATAACACAAAGGCTTATTTCTGTTATGTGTCATAATTATCTGTTTGCAGCAAATTAAAACTCAATATTTAGGACTAGAATATTATATCAGAGCAATAAAAACACTTGACAGGATTTAATTAAATGTATTTTTTATGGCTGGGATTTCTTGGGGTTGTTCAGGTGTTATTGATACTAATCAGCTGTTCCTGATTATATAAACAATACCTGGTTGCCATGGATCTTTGGTAAATTAAAATGGTTTTAACAAACTGCAGATATGATCAGGTACTGTAGAGGGATTGTTAGTTTTCTGTTGGACCTTTTAACACCATTCAACTGGAACTGGAATTGTAAATTGTAAATAAAACAAGTTTATGCCACAAATCTGGCCATATTTCAGATATTTAGAAAGAACTGGATCAATAATTATTTGTATGAAGCATATCGTCCAGCCCTACTTTAATTTATGCTAAAGTTTCCGTTTGTCTCTGACTTCCTGCCGTCCTCCAGAGAGCAGTGGCTGCTCTCAACATCGACGACAAGAAGAAGAGCATCCGGCTGAGCGGACACGACGGGCTCATCACCATAAACCGAGGGTGCAAAATGGAGACTTTATCTCTGTTCGGTGCTTCTTACGTCCCTCCCAAGAGTCCGGGAGTGAGGGTCAAAGGTCAGCGCCTTCATCAGAGAATCACATTCCAGCGTTTACACACTTACGCTGACGACTGTCTTCTATTTATTTACTGTGTTTCCTGTGCTCTCTGAGTTGGTTTGTGTTTTATTTGGTGGCGCAGGCGTCAGGAAGGAGCTGCTGGAGAATCATTTATCCCAGATGATGCGGTGAGTCACACAACGCTTTTGATCCTGGAGAGGAAAATGTCATTTCTGGAAAGCGTTGCAGGGGAAATGGGGTAATATTTACCCGTCTGGGTTAAATCAGACTTTATGGTGTTATTTTACATGGAGCCCAGTCATTTTGATGAAGGGCTCCCCCATAGAAATGAATGTCCTGCTGCATTTTAGAGCTTAGAGGGAATAAAAAGCTTTGAATCTGATGACATCGCAGAAAAGCTTTTGAAGCCGTATCTTCAATTTCCTTTCTTGTCTAAGTGCTGCTGATTCACCTCAGGGTTTCTGGATGTTGAGTTAAACATGCAGAGAGGAATATTTACTCATTTAAATACATTATCTTTGGATGTTTTAGGTTATAAAACACATTTTCAATAAACAACATGAGTAAACAAAATGCAGTTTTTCGGTCAAAAAAAAGTAGATGCTGCTGCATGTTGGAGGATAAATTAACATGTTTTTGTTCATTTTCATGAGAGATTCTGGGCTACAAAAGTCAGAACCTGAACCTGTCAGTGATAAAAGTTTAGTCTGATCCAGATTTGACCCAAATTTAGCAAGAAAACGTGAGCAAGTCTTTCCAGTAAACTCCAGTGAAGAAGAGACAAAACTAAAGCCAGATTCTTTATTCTTTTTAAATGTGAACCTGGTTTGTTTCAGTTGAACCGTTTTATTTTAATGGCCTCCCTCTGACCGGATCCACTCTGACCGGATCCCCTCTGACTGGATCCCCTCTGACCGGATCCCCTCTGACTGGATCCCCTCTGACCGGATCCACTCTGACCGGATCCCCTCTGACTGGATCCCCTCTGACCGGATCCCCTCTGACTGGATCCCCTCTGACCGGATCCCCTCTGACCGGATCCCCTCCTGCCTCCACAGACAGAAGATTCTGGCCGAGCTGAAGCCGGTAGGAGAGTATCTACCGGAGTACGGGACCACACATCAGAGGCATTTCTGCGCTCCAGGATTCGTCCCCAGCAAAGCGAAACCGTCGACGGTTCGTGAAGCTTCTGCTCCAAACTGCCTGACCTGTGGTGGACTTCCTGCTGACACCAGTTAGCTCCCATTAAACCAGAGGAACCAGAACCATTCTCTCATCTCTCCTCTCGCTTTCAGGATCACGACTACAGAAACGAGGAGGCCATCACGTTCTGGAGCGACAACTACCAGCAGATCCAGGTGTGGGTTTGATCACATTCACATGTTTTTATATCTCAGTAATAAATAATCTTGAACTGAGAGCGACTGGCTTCAGCCGGGGTCAAACCGGTTTTCATTTTGGGTCACAGTTTCCATGTGACGCAGCATTTCTCTGAACCACTGGCAGCCATCTTGGAAAGCGATTGCTAAAAAAACTAGCTCTCGCCTGGTTCCTAACTTATAAACAATATAAGGAAATTAAAACTACTTACAGCGGAAATTAGACAGAATGTCAAATTATGACATGAATCTAAAATCTCAAGAAAAACTTTCAGAATGAAATTAATTTAAGAAATTTCACAGAAATTTCAGCTCCAAAAGTTGGAAATTTGTAAGAAAAATTTTTAGATTAATTTTGGAGTTTCAAAAGTCCAACAATTTTAATGTTTTTATTTTAATTTCTATCCCATTCTCCAAACAGCATATGGTGACTTTTATGGTTCTATTCTTAAAACTGGTGAAAGTGGCTAATAAACAGTTTATATGAGAATATCATCTGAATTTAAATCTCTTAGGATTTTCAGTGTTGAATTTAATTAGAATCTTCTCATCTTATTTAACCTTTGCTCTGTTTTCGTTTGTTATGGTGGGCAGCGCGTGTCGGCCATCAAGAACCCCAACGATCCTTTCAAGAAGTCGTCTCTGTTCAGCACCAGGATCCAGGACCGGCTGGATGACGAGGAGCCGTGACGCCTGAGCTCCTCCTGCAGTTCCTCACCTGTCCACCAGGTGCGCCGATAGCTAATAAAACCCGTCTGGTTTGGGTTTATTTTCCTAAGGGCTGCAGCCTCGTTAAAGCAAAAACTGGAAAATTCACACGACTAACAAAAACACAGGATCAGCAGAACTTTGACTTTTTCAGATTATTTTGTCACAAACCAAAACAAAAACAAATCTAACATTTTATTTACTGTTACAATATTTTTTTAGGTAGCAATATGTTTGTTTTTTTATTTTTCTATGATTGCTGTATTTTCTGTTTCCAGTATTTTTCTGCGTTTAGCCGTTTGAACTCGTCAGCCACCGTAGCACCAATTATAACTTCATAGTTTAGGCTGCAGATCAGCGGATTGGTGATTCTGATGATGTCATGAAAACATTTAATTCAGCTTAAACACAAAGTTGGACTCTGAAGCAACCGTAGATGTTTTTTTCCCTGGTGGAGAACAAAACGTCCCTGAAAGCGCCGATTCTTCCCGGATCATTATCTCTCCTCTGCAGCAACCTGCAATTAGTGCAACTGATGTTGAGCAACAGAACTTCCTCCCACGCCGGGCAAAGATCTCGTCTCTGTCCTTGAAGACAGAAGAGACGGAGCTGCGTCCCTGCAGCCGGCTGCACATCCACACGTGGAGTCGGTCAGAGGACGATTCCTCATCCGTCCTCAGCCTTCAGCGGGGATTAGTAGGCGGTCGCTATGGAGACGAGCAATTTTAGCTTCTAGTTATGCAGCTTTTCTCCAAACATTTCATTATATCACAGGAAAAAGCAATTTGGTGCTGAATCTCACAGCCGCACCGCAGAGGATCTGTACCCAACACCTCAAATGAAATGACATGCAGAAATTTTGTTTCTGCTCTTTAATTTTGAGTTTGACTCCACTGAGCAGCACACACACACACACACACACACACACACTGACACACACACACACTGACACACACACACTGACACACACACACTGACACACACACACTGACACACACACACACTGACACACACACACTGACACACACACACACACACACTGACACACACACACTGACACACACACACACACAGACACACACACACACTGACAAACACACACACACACACACACACACAGACACACACACTGACACACACAGACACACACACACACACACACCCACACACACCCCCACACACACACACTGACACACACACACACACACACACCCCCAGACACACACACACACACACACACACACACTGACTCACACACACGCTGCTCTTCATCCAATCCATCAAAACATTTACACTCTAAAAGTGAAATATTTCTATTTTATCCTCAAACTGCAAGTTTTTGCCTTTGATTTGATGTGAAGATTCGTCCATCCAGTTTGTGCTCCACAGCATAATACTGCCACCACCACCATACTTGATGGTTGTCAGAGTTTTCTGAGTCTTGGTGTCTGAACCTTTGTGTCATGAAGGACAAATTTATCCAGTCCAGAGTAAAATAATAATAAAAAATTAAATAAAATCAAGTAATAAAAAGAAGTAATTTTATTCAGCAAAGATCAAAAACTTATTTTCCATATTTGCCATTTTAAATAAAATAAAAAAACACTTCCTATATTTATCCAGGGTTAAAACATTTTTGCACCAAATTAAACATTTCAGTAAAAGTCTCAGGGTGTTACCATGGAAACCCAATTATAAAACCCAATGGGAAAATTCAACTGCAGTCGCCACCATTACACCCAAAGAGGGCAGCACTGAGCCCGAGTAATAAACACGTTTATGCAAATGTTTACAGTAACATAATTTTATACATTTTGCTCCTTAATCCATATTAATGGTTTTTATTGGACATTTATGTTTAAGGTGAAACATGTTTGTAATTATTTCTGCTTAAAAGTCAATAATAAGAAAAAAAAACACAACAGATCGCAACTTATAAATGAAAAAAGAGTGCTTCACTCATTTTATTGAACAAAATATTTTACAGTGTCTTGGATATACATATATACATCAGCTGTGTTAAACGGTTGATCAAACCCCTGCAGTGGCAACGATTGCTTCTCTGTGCCTTTAAATCTTTCCAAAAATACTTAAAACATTGTCGACTTCCAAACACGTTATTACAAATCTGAATATAGAAAGCACAAAAAAATAAGGATTCATCTGTGAAAAGCACCCTCTTCATACAAAAACAACTTTTCTCTCTGATTTATTGTTTTTATTTAGTTAAGCAGGTAATAAATACCTGGATTCCTCTCGTTTCTGTCTGTTTTCGCTGGAAATCACAGTTAAGGACTTATTCTAGAACAAATAAAGTAGCCGCGCCGCCGTCAGCAGGCCTCTCAGATTACGTACACATCCGTCTTCTCCCCAAGAAGCCAATATGTTCTCATTTTACCTTTTCCCTGAAAAAACAACAACAAAAAAAGCACAAATCAATCAGTTCGTCAATGGAGACGCATCAGCGGTTTGATTGGGCCTGGATAACGGCCGACACCCAATGACACCAACGCAGCAGGAAGGAGGCTTCGACTGCGGCGGCCATTTTGTTTCCAGAAGGTCTGATTAGCTCCATTAAAGGGACGGTAAAAAAAAAAACACAAGACAAAAATACATCATGCTGAAAAAACCAAGATGGAACAGAAAATATTTAAATTCCTATCAATGGGAAGAACATGAAGAGTTTTTATTTATTATATCTTCAGTCATGATTAAATCGGATCTTTGTACAAAAATACTTTTTCACTCGTATTTGAGTAACTTCTTGTGTGAGAAAAACATACTGATTAATGTTACTATTATCAGGAGAACAATTTCTGGGCAGCACAGTGGAGCAAAACAAGATCTACAACTAATTTTAACCAAATAAGTTTCTCAAGTAAATGTAACAAGTTACTACTTATTACCAGAAGTGGATAAAGTACTCAGAAATGTACTTCAGTAAGAGTAGAACTACTTCAACATATGTTTACTGAAGTAAAATGCAGTTTTTGGTAAAAAATTACATAGTAACTGATCAAATTATCATTAATATTTAAAGCTGACCTCATCAAACGGAACAAAATATCAAATTAAGTGGAAATTTTGGTCTTTTAAGAACCAAACTGACAATTTATAAAGGTAACAAAAAAAAAGAAAATTATTGCTTTTCTGAAGTCAAGAAAAGCATCCCACAGCATCATGCTGCCACCACCATGTTTTGTTTAACCAAACTCTTGGTCAGAGGCCAATCAGCTGTTCTGTGACACAGACTGCTACAGGAAGCGCTTCCTGCCAGCAGCCCTCAACTTATTAAAGTAACATTTAGCTCCGTTTTGGGATTAAAGAAGCAAATTTGAGTTGAATTTTGGGAAATTTTAAGCGTTTATCAGTTATTTCGCAGTTCTGAACAATCTCTGAGTGAGAATTAAATCGATTTCACAGGAAACTCTGAGCTCTTGTGTTCTGGAGAGGAAACAACCTCGTCTAAAACGACACAACTAAAGAAATAAATAAAACTAGAGTGAAATAATCAGATCTTACCTTCATTTCTACGTCTCCTCGCAGCTGAAGGTCAAAGTAACCAAACTCATCCAGCACTTCTTTGGTGGCGGAGGAAACGTGGATCTTTAAGGCTGCGAGGAAAACCAAAAGCAGAGCAGAAATAAAATAAAAACATCTGAGTTTGGAATTGAAATAACTCCAGCTTCTAAATAAAACCCATTTTGAGCAGAGAGTCAGAAACCTGGTTAGTTTCATTAGTTAACGAAGGAGAAACGATTCCCTCCTGCTGCAGTTCACGGCTTTTTTCTGAGAGAAACATCAATTATTCACCAGAGGAGACCCGATACAGGAAAACACTCAGCAGCTGATCAATGCATCTGAAGATCCAGCTGGAAAATATCCACAACTCACAATGAGGCAGCAAACTGAGGAACTAAATCGCCTCATTTTTAGTTTTTTTATTTCCAGAATATTCCTAAAATTAGAAATATTATTTACAGGAAAATAAAAAATAGTTTTATTCTTGTAATATTAATTTACTAAACATTTTCTTAGCGTGGCTCTAATACGGCGTCATAATAAAGCGCAAATTCTCAACACACACAAAAAAAATAACATAATTAAACGAAATATTATTAAAATATCTCCAGAGCACAGGCTGGTTTCTGACACGTCTCCCTGGTTAAAGCAGACAGGAAGTGATGTCAGCAGCTCTCACCCTCTCCGTTGGACTCCATGCGGGACGCCGTGTTGACGGTGTCTCCGAACAGGCAGTACCGCGGCATCTTCAGCCCCACAACGCCAGCGCACACCGGACCTGAGGAACCGAGACGGTCAGAGGGCCGGACACACAACGCCGATGCTGCTGCTGCTGCTGCCAGCAACCAGCAACTTCATGCTGCTACTGGTCAATGTCTACAACTGATAGTTATTGTGGTGCAAAGAAACATTGGATGTTTTTATTTCTTCCTGTTTCTATTCAACCAGGTTAAGATTATAGTGGTGAAAATACGTGTTTTGCTCATGTGTGATTTTAAACTTGTATCATGATCCAAATAAATAAAATAAACGGTTTAATGGACGAATGAATGGATGTTTCATTGGATGGTTGGATGTCATATTGGATGGTTGAATGTAGGATGGTTGGTTGGTTTGTTGGATGTTCTATTTGATGGTTGGATGTTTGGTTGGATGTTCTATTGGATGGTTGGATGTTCTATTGGATGGTTGGATGTTTGGTTGGATGTTCTATTGGATGGTTGGATGTTTGGTTGGATGTTCTATTAGATGGTTGGATGTTTGGTTGGATGTTCTATTGGATGGTTGGATGTTTGGTTGGATGTTTGGTTGGTTTGTTGGATGTTTTGTGGATGTTCCATTGGATGGTTGGATGTTTTGTTGGATGTTTGGTTGGATGTTCTATTAGATGGTTGGATGTTGGATGTTTTGTGGATGTTCCATTGGATGGTTGGATGTTTGGTTGGATGTTCTATTGGATGGTTGGATGTTTGGTTGGATGTTCTATTGGATGGTTGGATGTTTGGTTGGATGTTCTATTAGATGGTTGGATGTTGGATGTTCCATTGGATGGTTGAATGTAGAGTGGTTGGTTGGTTTGTTGGATGATCCAGTCGGATGTTTACCCCTTCAGAGTTCTGGTTTTCTGCTCATCCTGCTTCAGTTTCTAACTGAAGGCGTTTTTGTTGCGTTACAAGTCGTTTCTGACCTTTGACCCCTGACCCAGCACCTGAACGCTGTGACCTTCAGACTCACCAGTGTGAATGCCTATCCTCAGCCGGAGCTGGTCGTTGGGTCGGTGCCGGATCTTGAAGGTTCTGACCTGCTCCAGCAGCGCTAGCGACATGCTAGCCACCTCTCTGGCGTGGAGCTTCCCGTTCCGGACCGGCAGCCCCGACACCACCATGTAGGCGTCTCCGATGGTCTCCACCTGCAGACCGGACACAAACCGGTACAGCACCAGTACAGCACCAGTTCACCACCCACACGTCCCAGTTAGACCCACTGGTGACCCAAACCCACCTTGTAGACATCAAAGTTATCGATTATGGCGTCGAAGCAGGTGTACAGATCGTTGAGCAACGTGACAACCTGCAGGGAAAAATAGATTTTTTTATTTAATTCAAGCAGTTTTTTTTAAAGTAACCAGTAGAACAAGAAAATACATAACTACACTGTAAAAAATGTCTGTAGAAATGCCAAAGAATTTGACCAAATATTGTAAAATACCGTAACATTTTACCATATTTTATTTTACAATAGAAATATAAGAATTTACAGAATGAATCCCATAAAAGCACAATGTTTTTGAATAAATACCGTAAAATACTGGCATCCACAGCTGCCAGTATTTTACCGTAAATTAGAGACTTTTTTGCAACAAGAACAAAATAATTAGTTTGCCGCTACTCTTCCATAAACATGTTATGGTATTCACAAAACAAAATGATTACAAAATGCCTCTCATTCAAGAAAACCCACATAAAATCTACATAATAACTGTAAATAACAATTGCACTGCAAAACCATCTGGTCGTAAAAAGTATTCCTGTCGAGTTTTTGGTGTAAATATCTTCGCGCACTTGAAACTAACTTTCTATTTCCACCACAGCAGAGCAAATTCTGTATCCGTCTAGATGAAGTGACTCAACTCTGCGTCAAGATCTCCCATCTAAGGGCTGATCTATTTCCAGTCACACACAGAGTGTGTGTGGGGGAACACACTCTCTCCGCTGGAGATCACGACAGCGCGGCGCGGCGCGGTGTGAGCGGGAAGCGTACCTGCAGCGGCGTGCTCTCCGCAGACAGAGAGGTGAAACCGACGATGTCGCTGAAGTAGATGGTGACGCTGTCGAAGGCCTCCGCCTGAACTGTCTCGCCGCGCTTTAGCTGCTCCGCCACCGAGCTGCACACACACACACGCACGCACGCACGCACGCACGCACACACACACACACACACACACACACACACACAGAGAGAGAAAAAACAGTTAGAATGAGCATGCTAACCGCTAATGTCTCCCGTCAGCCACTTTAATTTCAAGATGGCTGCTGTTTTTGCACCTTTTTAATAAATTATTGACACAACGTTACCCCGTCATGTTTTCAACTTCAGCTATTTTGTTCATACAATGTTGAAGTAATGATCAGAAACTGAGGACTTGGATGTTTGCTAGATTCACCCCAGTCATGAAGATGTGACCGAATCAGATTCTGCTAACTTTTTTGATGTGTTTAGCCGTTTAGTGTCAGCGGTTTCGCTTTAGCTTTCACTCATTTTTATAGGTTTAGCAGTTAGCTTTAGTGTCTGCTATTTGTTTATGTGTTTAGGAGTTTAGTATTTATGTTCTTATCAGTTCAGTGTTAGCAACTGCTAATTTGTTTGTGTGCTACAGATTTATCTAATGTTCCATGACAGCCATATTGAAAAATGAAAAACTATCAGTAGAGATGATTTCTATGAGTCTAATGTAAAATTTGACATTAAATGTGTTTATCTTTTATAAATATTTGCAAATCTCGTGCCACATTTTGTTGACGATGGCGGCCATCTTTAATTTTTTTAGTAGGATTTTTTAAAACAACGGTGGGAATAAGTAAGGTTCTGGTATCCACATGTAATAGATTTTGTAAAATATTGAATTATCTGGTGCAGTAAATAAGGCAGAGGCTCTAAAGTGAAAGAAAAATGTTTTTCCAGCTGTTTTCTCCTTATTATCCAGCAGCCCTGGGCTCTGGCTGAACGCCTGGCCACTGAAATCATCCCCAGATGTCAGTTTATCTCTGCTCATGTTAATTTCCCTTCAATCAAACGACACCAAAGGCAGGAACATCTCGGAGGCAGAGGTCAGTTTGTTTAAATCTGGAGCGCGGTGAGAAATCAGATCTTCTGTTCCTCTCAGGCCCTTTTTCTGTCTGCCTAATTTCAACATGATGAAGGAGGAAGAAGAGGATAAACGATGAAGGGAAGCTGGATTTGCTCTTCCTGTCCTCCCTCTATTGCCCTTTTCTCTGTAGTGAGATTGCACTGCAGGGAAATATGTTTGAGTCTTTAATTAATACAGAGGTTTAGCGCCGCTGACAGAGTGTCACTGAGTCCAATCAGCTGAACTTCAGTTAATTGGTGGTTTTGGTTTTTTTCCTTCCTTACTGTGGGAGGATTTGGTAGAGGAGGTTTTCGGCTTTCCGCTTCTCCTCCAGGTAGGCCTGCGTCCGCTCCTCCACCAGGTTCTCCAGGTTGTTGGCGTATTGCTCCATCCTGGACAGCAGGTTGTTAAGGATGCTGGTGCTGCCCTCCCTGCAGAAAACACACAAACAAACATGTAACAACTCTGAAGAGCAATAAGAATATTTTTAAGTTTAAAATCAGCATTGTTCTTTGTAATGTTTTAGTAAAATGTCATTTATTTATATTTTGAATATTTTTTTATTTCATTGTATTTTTGTACATTTCTGTAATTTCAAATAACATTTTCTGTATTTTTTATTTTGTATTAATTCCATTTTTCAATTTATTTTATCATATTTAGCTTTTTTTCATTTTTGTATTTTTTACTTAAACTTTTTTGTAGTTTTTCATATTTCTAATTTCATTTTGCTATTTTTTATTGTTCTATTTATTTTAATTGCATTTTTTGAAGTTCAGTTTTAATCAAATATTTTTTCCATTTTATTTTTTTATCATTTAATTTAAGATTTTTATTTATTTTCATTTTTCATTTATTTGTTTGCATTTTTGTATATTTTATTGCTTTCTGTTGTCACTGGAAGAAGAAATATTACAGATAATATCTACTGTAAACATTAGTCTTATACTTACAACTTTGATTTGGAAAATCAGTTGAAAATTTGCGTTGTAATCATGTTAATTTTTTGTATTATAATTACGTCACTTCAGGTGTCCCGTACAAAGAACTAATCCTGCAGACGTAAAACTGACTTCTATCCTCAAATGTTAGCTGCTCATTGTGGCATTTAGTGGCTTTTTTTAGACGCTGAAGCTCTAAAAGCTGATGCCTGCGTCTCGTAGGTTTTCTAATTAAATGTGTAGCATAATGTTTATGCTCTACAATCATATGCTCAGGCATAAACACAACCCAACGCTCACAGTTACTCAGACGGAGCGAGAAGGTGAGTCATCCACGCCAGCATGGAGGCTGAAAGCGTCAATGTCTGGCACCTTCCCAGTAGCTACTGGGTCATAGCAGCCTACAGACGCCAACACGCTGTTCATCTTTAAAGGAGCAAATATCAGACATGGACCACTAATGAGTAACGAGGCTCTGAGTTCAATCGAAAAAGGTCACGTAAAGATTAGCGCGCCCGGTATTTCAAATTTAGACGTACAGTATGACGAACGCAAAAATGAAAATACAAAAAATATGTTAAAACTGACAAGTTAAATAAAGGAGTGTTAGGACTGAAATGATTAATCGATTGTAGAACTAACTGTCAAATAATTTTGTAAACATTTAATTCTTAACTGGATTCAAAAAAAGCCATTTGGTGAAATAAAAGATATTCAGAGAAGAAAACAACCTAAGAGTACAAAAAACTAAATGCATTTTGCATTATAATAAAAGAAACATTTGTCTGAACATGTTTCAGCCAAAACTCCTCATGTGATGTAATTTTAGCTTCATCTGGTTTGAATTATGCAGAAGCTATTATTATTTTTATACTAAGTTCCTTCTGCTTTCCAGTTATTATTCACTTAATCCAAAAATAATCATCAGATTCGCTCTGCATGGTACTGATGCCAAGTCAAGCAGAAAAGTGTTCACAAAAGGAACGCCATGTTGTTACATTTTAAAATGAATTATTAGTTTATTTACATTTTCTAATGTATTTCAGAGAGCGTATAAAACGTCTTAAGTGAAAAGAATTTGGCAACTTTTTATCCGATTGTCTAACTAATAGGTTAATAATCAAATAAAACAAGACAATAACTAAAATAATTGTCAAATAAAACTAAATTCAATATGACTCAATTAAGTTTTATTCTAAGAGTTGAATTGAAAAACAGAATAAGGACATTTTTAATTGATTAATCTAACAAGAATATAAAGATTCAATAAAGGCCATTTGGTGAAAAAACAACAGGGTTTATTATAAGCCTGGCGGGCCTCCAGGCTTTTCCTGTTTTTAGTTTTTAACTACTATGTAGTTAATATTCAGGTATTAATCTTCCAATCTTTTGATAACACATAATTATCAAGTGATGTTTTCAAATGTTCTGTCAACTTTAAACCGCTGGGTGAATGACTGCCAAGCGCCCAACCAATGGCGTTATAGCAAGTTTTCTGGGAAAAACGTTGAATAGCAAATCAAATCTGCTGTAATTCATCTAAACTAGAATTAAAAAGGATTCATACTTTTGGTCTGAACCTCCAGTAATGCAGAAAAGCTTCCAGTGAATCAGAGTGAATGTGTTCAGAGACGAACAATGGGGAGACTTCGTGTTCGCAGTGAGAGGTCGGCGTTTCACGGCCAGCTTTAGACGCCCTGTGTGGGTTCGAACCAAACCGTTTGTCGCTCGACACCCTTTCACTCTCGCTCCCAAAATAACAGCCCATCCGTCACGTCACGTCAACAACAAGCATTTTCCTAATGAGAGCAGCCAGCAGACGGAGCGCTGAGGCACGGGCCGCCCAGGCCAACCGGAGCGGAGGGACGCGCCTGTCAGCAGCATCCTTGAGTGCTTCGGAGGTCATCAATCATGAGGACCTCTCCACTTAAAACCACTCAGGGCTGAATGTGAGCAGAGCCATCCAATGTGGAGAAACAGGGATAATAGAGGAGACGTTGAGCTGAGAGGAAAAACTCAATCTGTTACAGAATCACCTCCAACATGGCTGTTTTTATATCACTGATGGGTTTGTGCTGCAGAAGACATAATATCTATAAATATTAGAGATAAAAGCTTCTAACTGCATATTGTAACTGTTCAAATACTAAATATACATTAACATGCTGTAATATGCTCAGTGGAAACTGCCTTAGCAATGGTTTCTGATCCCTCTAAGTCGTTATTTTGCTCCAGACTCTGATCTCCTCCATCTTGGATTCCTGCTCTAATACCGTTTCATCTCCTCTGGGCTCAACTTAAAACTCGTTCCCAGTCGTTCCTCTGCTTTACTTTGTTCCCACATTGTCAGATGAGACACATCTGGACTGCTGGCATTCAGTTCCAGCTTCGATCTGGACGGCCGTGAAAGATGATGATCAGCAACATTAGCATTTCTGTTGTTCACAACGATGATTCTCCACCACATCATGACAGAGCCTGGATTTAACTCCCTTAGTTTATATCACCCGCTCTCCGTGTTTTTAATTCAATCTGGGCCTGTCTTTAAACAGAACACTTGTCGCCTGCATTTTTATCCAGCTTGTTCCCAGAGAACTTGCTCCGTTCAGAGATTTATGCCTTCCTCCTTCCTTATGCAATATCCAGTTTCCCTGCTGGATGCAGCGCTGCCTTGGGTGACATCGATTTTCCAAAGTACTTTTGAGTTCATGTGGCTGTATGGATCGTTTTTTCTCTTTCCAAAGTTTGAATGTGGTCTCACGGTGTCTCACAGTGTTCAGGTGTTGCAATGAAAACAGCACAACCTAAGAGTTTGTTTTTCCAGCTGAGAGTCAGAAATCTCCAAGTCGGCTTCAGTCTAACGAACCGTGACCCATATTTTGATATTCCTGCCACAGCTTGCAGGACGTGACCACCGATTGCAGCTGACAGGCACAAAGTCAGAACCTGTAAAAGCTTCACGCCGCATTCGCCAAGGCTCAATCCCTCAACCAATGATGAATGTAAGCTCTTCTTTATCACGTCTCTGGGCAAAACCATGTAAATAACACGCAGCACTGCATGATCCATGTCTTTATGAGGAGCTTAACAAAAGAAAGTAACACAGCCTCACTGTAAATATGGGCTGAATGCTAATTCTCAAAGCTAAAGGAACAAATTTAAAGCTTATTTCCAATATCAGCTTCTTGTAATGTGCTGCAGACACAGATTAGTTTAGTTTTTTCCCCAAAAGGGAAAAACACCAATTATATAGTTCAATTATTAATGAAGTATAATGAGTTAACGATTCAAAGGGCCAACAAGTTCAATGACTCTTCACTCACTGTCAGATCTGATTAAACATCCCACACAATCATCCAAACTGAGGAACGAATTAAATACTAAAACGGTTCATCTCCAGTCAATGCAAGACGGATGTTAAATCAATAACTTTATTTCATAATTCAAGTGGTTAGTAGCTATTAAACCAGATTAAACCACTTTATTCCTGAAAATATGAAGTTATGAGAGAAAAAAAACCTAGTATGGTTTTCTTACTCATCTGGACAGAAGGACAGAGTAAAACGTTATACCAACATGGTATTTGGCACAGCCTAATGCTACATCGCTACAGCAAAAGGGTATTTAGCAGAAGTTGATGCTAAATCGCAAAGCGCTATTCACTGGCCGCTAATGCTAAACTGCTAACCTCAGTTCAAATGATCCTCCCTTGAAAGGCTACGAAACATCAATTTAGATTTTATAATCTACATCTTAGATCTTGTGTTTATATCTACGTCTTGTTCTCTAGGGTCCGTGTTTCATTTTCTTCCTTTATGTTTCTTGTTTTAAAAAATGTTATTGGGTAAAAAAGAGAGAAAACATGAGGAGGAATCATAACAGTCTTCTCACTTCGAAATGAGAGCTTAAAAAACCAAAACAGCAACATAACTTTCTTCAGCTAAAAGTTACAAAACAGCCAAGAAAATCAGCATGTTAGAATTTATGTGGCAAAATTAATTTAGAAGATAAGTTTGTTACATGTTAGCATGATCGTGTCCATAAGTGCATGTGAATATTTAATGTTAAAATAAATGTATATATCAATATGTGAACATTTCTGGTGAAAGAACAGAATATTTCATGTGGTGTCTTCATTTTTTTCCCATGACGGAGCTGTTGCAGAGTTTCTCCAACATCCAACCTGCCAGCAGTGTATCTGGTTTCTGAGCTTTAGAGTCACTTTGTTTCCTTACACTAACTCTTTCTGACAGAAGCTCCACTCTCAGGGGAAAACATGCTGGCCTCCCTTCCTGCATCGACATAATATTCCAACCAAAATATGCGCATAAATGATTCATAAGATCATCAAAAATAATACCAGAACCATGGACTCCGACTCTTCTGTTACTCAAACACACACCGACGCTTTCGCAGGGCGCTTCCTGCTAACAACCGGCTGTCAGGAATCACAAACATTTGTCAGAAACTGTCGTTCAGTTTTTATTTGCATTCTCATCCCAACACCACTGCATCGGACCCGTCAGAAACTACAAAAAAGTGTCCTTCAATCAATCTCAACTTAACTTTTTATTTGAGGTCTGAAGAGGAAGATGGTAATAAAATGTAAAGTTGATTTAAATGTGACCAATTTCTCCTCCTTGAAAAGGTTAGGATAGGTTTACATAGCAAAACAAATGTATTACATTTTTTGTAATGAAGCAGAAGTGGAGCGGTAAAACCAGCTGACCAAACATACTGAAGCTCTGGGTTGCTAGGTAACAGGCGGAATTCCGCCGGGGTTGCTAGGTAACAGGCGGAATTCCGCCGGGGTTGCTAGGTAACAGGTGGAATTCCGCCGGGGTTGCTAGGTAACAGGCTGGGCTTCCCTGAAGTTGCTACATTTTCTAAAGATGCCAAAAAACATAAACTTATTGTCAAAGAACATCTGGGTGTTTTCAGAAATAGCTGAGATCCAAATGGAAACATAAAACTGTGCAAAAGGTTAACTTTCCATAATAGGTCCTCTTTAAGTTTTTAATGTAATTAATCATCCCACATAAGTTAAAATAAAGTCAAACACATGGTTACATTTATTAAAGAGATTTCTGCTGTTACCGTTTAAAGGAAAAATATCAACATGTTGGACATACTTGTTGAGTTTTGCCATGTAGATCTTGATGTGGCCGAAGTCCGGCCTCTCTGTCGGGTCTTCGGCCCAGCAGCCCTCCATCAGGATGGTCAGCTCCTCCGGGTGGCATCTGTTGTCCGTCGTTGGCCGGAAGTACGGCTTCTGGCCGTTTCTCACCTTCTGTATGATCTCTAAGCGTGGAAGAAAACACGCCTCAGTGTCTGACTGGATAATGATGAATAATATCAAACACAGAATCAAAAAGCACCGAAATAAAAATACCAACGGTCCAGTTTTGTTGATTTGAAGGGTTTTATAATAACATTATAAGCTCTTTGGTTTGTTCATGTGTACATTTTTGTAGTAGCATCACCTGATTTAACTTCACTAGTTTGAAAAAATTGAAAATTTATTTCAAAAAGAAAATTTTTAAATGCAAAACATTTGAAAACAACCTTCCAGCTATTGTTAAGTTAACCTGGAAAAAACTCCAAAAACAACAAGAAAACCCTAAAAATAGCAATAAAAACCTACTTAGTTCAGTTTTGTTGATATCAAATTTTTTTTTGAATTGCATAAACAAATAAGATCTTAATTTGTTGAGTTATGTCCTTTTGTATTAGCTCACATTTGTGACTTTAAGGCCCTTTTATGGCTTTATTTTTCAAATATTTTACTCCAGGTTATTGAAAACCAAGTCAAACATACACGACAAAAAACAGATTAGCAAGGCTAAACTAGGCTAAGCTAAACTAAATTACACCAAATGCTAACAGATGCTAACATCTTAGGATCAAAATAAAAAACCAGAATAACCTAAAAGTAGAAAACAATGCAAAAGCTGATTGCTTACTCTGTAAAATACTAAAAGTGATTATTTTTTTAAAATATTGAAGGTAATTTCAAAATTCCATGTTAAAGGCTTCATTCATTATGTCATATTCTATTGATTATTACGTGTTTATTATTATAAATCAGCAAATGTCACTATTTAATTTGTTAACGGTTCATTTTAAAAATTATAATTGTTAAAATAAGTTGTGAAATAATGGAAAAATATAAAGGTCAAAGTGCGTTAGTTAAGCTAGGCTAATTTACACTAATAAACACAAACTTTTAAAAGCAAACATAAAGCTAAATCTAATCTGTACCCAGATTAAATTTTCTTTTTCAGTTTTCTGCATAATTTTGTTTTTAATCAAGCCATAACTGTCGATTATGCAAAAACATGGCTGCTAATTTCTTTTACAACAAATTCTCATTTTTCTTTTTGACGTTAAGTGCAGCAGATAAAAAACACAACATTTAAAAATATAAACACTAATTTTCTACTATATTTCCCAAGACACTCCAAGTTTTCATCACTTCTTTAGTTGGACTCTTTTTCCCTCTGATTAATAAAACAAAAAAGCTCTATAAAACTATTAATTCAGTTTTTTCCGTCTCCAATGACAAAAGATGCATAAAAGCCTTTTAAAGAATCTGGTGGAAGTGGAAACGTTATGGCGCGAGGTTTCTGCTCTCAGGCTGTTAATGCATAAGCAGCAGGAAACGTGACTCTGAATAAAAGGTTTTAATCGAGGTTAACAGGTTGAGGAAGCTCCTCAGGAAGGCGATTCATTACATTCAGGTTCAAACCTGCAACCCTCCCTGCATGCATTTCGGCTAAATTCAATAACATCCCCAGTTATGCTGTAATATTTGACTTTTTAACATGTGAGAAAAAAACAATAATAAATTAAGACTAAAAAGGAAAAACTTTGATCCAACATCTTCTTTTCAGTTATTATCTTTTACTTTCCAGATATTTTTAGGCTCATCTCTGGGTTTGATGCGTCATTTTCAAAACACAACAAGGCGCAATTAGACAACTTCAGGTTTCCACAGCAACTGAAGCAGCTGTTGTGGAAAAGGTTTAATCCCCGCGGAGACGAGTTCGACTTGTTGCTCAATCTGTTTTTCAACAACTGCAAGGAGAGAAATCCATCCACCACTCAGTCACAGAAAAAACGTTTTTTTTTTTAAATCACCAGAAACTTGTCATTAAAAGAATTTTACCGGATCATTCTGGTAAAATAAAAATACATAAATACTGTAAAAACTTAATCCATATTGTAATCTAAATATGCTTTACGAATATCAAACATTTCAGCTTAAATATGTTTCACTTAGAATGAAATATGGATTTAAAGGTACTGTCCAAATCAAACATTGGGTCAAAAAAGAAAATAATTTACTGCAGGACATCTGTGTAATAATAATTGTATTTATAAATTGTTCATATTTCAGGGAAAAAAAATCTAATTCTCCGTTTTCACCTGAGCTAACAGCGAGGCAGACATTTTGTTGCAGAGTTAAAAGGCTAACCTCTTCACATCTTTTCAGGTTTTGGGAAAGTAATTTTTTTCCGTCTTAAAAGCTTTTCAGAAATGATCCTTTCAAGGTTTCCCTGTGATGTTGACATTTCTCAAAGACACACAGCTTTGAAAAAGTAAGAATTTTACAATCTTTTCAATTCAAAAACGAAGTTGAAGTTAGATCACATTTAAGAGATTGTTCACGTTGCTTCTGTTGTTTTCATGTTAGTGTGAACTGACTGACTGGAACGTTGTTCTGTAATGTTATTAACGTTTCTGCAGTCGGTCTGACTGTCTTTTCCTCTCAGTTACATGATGACATCTGGCCAACACGTCATGTTACAGTGAAAGGAAAACATGGAACATGGCGCTAAAAATAAATACTTTCTTGATTGTGTCTGTTTAAATTACTTGTTTTATTTGCTAATTTTGCTAATTGAGCCACTTGAAGGCTCGTAAAAGGCAGCTGTGTTTACCTTTAGGGCTGAGGTCCATGCCTTCCACATAGAAAGGTCCATTCCTCAGAGCTATTTCCTGCAGTATGATGCCAAAACTGTACACATCGCCCTCTGGGTCCCCTGCGGAGGGTGCCGGTCGTATATGAGCAGCTCTGGAGCCGTCCACAGCTTCTCTGGAAGAAAACCCACAACGTGATAAAACAGGAGCAGAGGCTTTTGTGAAACTGCAGTTTGGGAAGCTGACTTACTTGCATATAGGGCATGCGAATCGTCGTTCTCGCAAGACGAGCGGAAGCTGGCCAAACCGTAATCTGTGATTTTCAAAACAAATCGGCTGTCCACCACACAATTAGATGACTTCAGATTTCCGTGGCAGCCAAAGTAGCTGTTTTGGAGATAGTTCATTCCCTGGTGGACAGGAGTCAAGCATTAGCATCCATCTCTTTCTGTCTGCTTTTGTTTCTCGACGTCAAAACAGCAAATTCAAAGAAATACAGACATAAGAAAATAACAAATTTGACAAGTTTGCAAATGAGTACAGAAATACAACTAAAGTTCAGAATAAAATGCAATACTTGATGGCATCATTCTGGATACTTCTCATCATTTTCAGCTAATGGAACGTAAACCTACGCTAAGCTAAGCTACACTAAGCTAGCTACTGAGAAATAAACAAACTGCCTCTCATTACAAAGAAGCCACATTGACTAAGAGAGTAAAACATTTATACAATATGACAGCAGTTAGAATGGGTCATTAGTTAAACATTTATTTCTGTTTTCAACCAACATGCCTAGTTTTAGGGTCGACAAAAGTTTCAACGCTAAAGAGAAGCTAGGATTTAGGAAGTGAAAAATTAAACAAAACTGTTACAGGAAAAAACAGAAAGAAAGTTTTATCTGTACGTAAATTTAACGTGTTTTTAATTCAAGAAGTACAATTTTTTTTAGTTATTACATTAAATTATATCCTATCTTGGTATAACATGATTATATTAATGAACTGTTTCTTAACTGGACATTTTTGCACTTCTTTTGACATTATTTAAAAATAATTTAATCATCCCATTGGGGAAAAAATCAACCTCGTCTCATATTTTGTGGAAATGTGGAACTGATTTAGCTGAAGCATTTCATTAAGCAATCAGTCCAACAGAAATGTGTCATTAAAAGCAATTTTCTAAACTGTTCCCATGATTGCATTTAATCAGAGTTTCTGATGAAATTTCATTTGTTACCTACACTTCTCCAACCACTTCAAGTCAATAAACTTTAAAGCAGATTTTCTTTCTCTCCATTTCAGCTCATGTGAAGCCGTGGCAATGCAGAAAGATTGGTGCATATCTGCATGGCACAACAAGCAACCTTTTAGCTGGTGCCCAGGCGAAAACACATGAATCAATGTTCTGCCTTTGACGTCTGGTTCATGTTTACCGGGCCTGCAGCCTGAAGGCCACTCACCTTCACGATGTCATTGATCAGCGAGTAGCGGAACATCCAGTCCAGGTTTATGCTCTCGTTCTCCAAAATGTCCTGGATGAGCGAGAGCAGATCAAAAAAAAAAACAACTTGAACTTTGCCGTGACTTTTCATCTGCCAAAGCAGACTGAAAGTTTACATTAGGATGAAGCAAAGAATCAACATTTTTTCCTCTTCTGTTCATCTTCACTGTTGAAGGATATTAATGAATAACTGTGAAAGCTTTCCTGGGTCGACCCGCTTCCTGGAATTTGGAGCTACATCACATTTTTATTCTCCCCAAATGTTAGAAACGTTAAAGTTCAGTTGGATTATCAAGCATTTTCTTATCAGAGGTGTATTTAAGACAAAAGTTTGATGGTGTATTAGAGACACTGGAGACAGAAAGGAAAAAAAAAACCTCTGACATATTTGGATTTCAAATTTTTCTAGGAAAACAATTACATATCTGACATCTAAAAGTCGAAAATATGTGGGGAAAAAATCAGAAATGTTCACATTAAACGGAAAAAATTTTCTAGCAAAAACAGAAAATCTATGACTGTCAAAAGTGAAAAATTTGCAAGAAAATTCAAAAATTTTGAGAGAAGTCGCAAATTTTTCTAGAAAAAAATAAGCAATTATTTGACCTCAAAAGTTTAAAATTTTTGCTAAAAAACTGACATTTTTAGAATATCAGAACAAAAAAATAATTATAAAAATTTAGAAGTCAAAAATTTGGAAAATTCCAAGATTTTTCTAGAAAAAAAATCATTTTTGACTATAGAAAGTAAAAAATGTTCCAGAAAAAAAACCTCTCTTTTTGAGATTAATTTTATTTTCTAGAATTTTCTAACATTATTTTATTTTAGAAAAAACTTTGCAAACTCAAAAATTTTTTATACAAATTGTTTTCGAGAAAATGTTCCACTTTGTTCAAAAGCCTTCACGGTCGACAGACGTTGAACTTTATTCAACTAAAAGTTTTCAAAAGAGCCAAATAGATTTTGTATTTATATGGAAACATTTATTTCAGGGGAAGCCAGGTGTGCTTAATGTTTTCAAAGTTAGCTAAATCGCTAAATTAGCTCCACCAATAGCGGATTAGCGAAAGTGTGCTCACCACAGCAATGTCAAACTTTATTCAACTGGAAGTTTACAAAACAAGCAAATAAATTAATGCTCTAGGAATTTATCCAGAAACAATAATTTAGGGAAACTAAGTTTGCTAAACGTTTTGGAAGTTTGCTAAATTGCAATGTGAAAAATTATCTAGTTAGTAGTGGATTTGTGCTGACCAGTGGAAGCAGTTAAATGTGTGACATATTAATCTCTCTGCTGATATTAACAGACATCCAGTGTGAAAAGAAGAGGAAGAAGAGTGAGCAAACAGTTTCAAAGGTAGGTAAATGAAAAATTAGCTCCAGTATTAGCGTATTATCAGAACTGTGTTTACTCCTTGGTATCAGAATATAAAGCGGAACAGAGTTTAATTTAAAACTTTTCAACAATTTCCTTTCACTTCACAAATACGTAGCATTTTCTTACTGTCTTTAACATGAAATCCTAATAAAATAAGCAAACGTTTGTGGCTTAACATGTCAAAAAGTGAATAGTGATTTGGCTGTGGAAGTTACCTGCAGGCTTCCTCTGGGGCAATACTCGGTGATGATGCAGATGTTGGGCGGGTCGATGCAGGCACCAATGAACCTGGTCAGATGGTTGAACTGAACGTCTCTCATCTGAAAATAACCGCACAAACACGCGGCGGCTGTGAGCCCCGACTCTTTCCAAACATCACATCCCCAAACCCACGGAAACAGAGCACTGACGGCTCATTTAGGCACCGACTTCTCGGGACAACGCTGCCAGCTTTTCATCAAAATAGTCTGTTTGCAGTGGACCTGGTTGTGCCGGCTCCATTTCTATGTGTTGAGCGAACCAAGTTGACGCATGTGCATAAACTGCAAGAGGTTATGAATGGGCCAGTGTGCTGAGGAAGATTTGATAAAAAAAAAAGTTAACAAGTCGTGTTGGGCAGGAATATCAAAGTGGAGCGAAACTAGAAACTAACGATTAATTTAGCAATCAATTAATCGTTAAATTGAAGAATTAATCATTAAATCTAACAATTAATCGTTAAATTGAAGGATTAAATGGATAAAACTGTCAAATCTTATTTTTAAGATATTGTTTTAACATCTTTAAGATAACAAAGATATTTAAATGATTTATTAATCGTGATTAATCATTTCAGTCATAACCAAGAACACTGGACATGATCTCTAATAAAACTCTGGCTTAACGATAATTGTCCAACGCAGGTGTTTGAGGTTCTGACAGGAACATTTGCTGCCAGATTCCTTCCATGCAAAGGTGTGAATTTCTCCTTTGCAGAAGCAAACGGGACAATCCTGACGCTTTCACTCCAGCCGGTAAACGCGCTGACAGAGGCAGCAGTCAGAGAAACCTGCAGACGGCTTCAAAAGAACATCGCTTCAACAGCGCTCTTTTCTTCTCCGACCCGCAGTGAGTGACAGCCGCTCTCACGGCAAGCGGCGAGCGTTAGCGGCTCCTGTTTCACAGCTCGGGAGACGCTGTTAGCCTACCCTTTGCCCCATTTATTTTCCTCTGCTGCACCCTGGAACACAAGCGGTTAAGTTTCCACTGGCAGGCACGGCCGTCTCCCCCCATCTGGCTGGCTTTCTTTCCTTCCCCTGAGCTGAGGTTTGACAGGCCATCAGGCCCGCGGGGCATCTCAGACCGACGGCCACTAACCCGTCCTCTCCGAAACGGCTTCGCATAAAATGACCCAAAATTCACTGCCGAACCGCAGAGCTAACGCTCTGAGAGCTGCAGGCTACAAGAATGATCAACAGCCACAAGCATCCGTCTTGTTCGTGTTTGCCAGTGTAATTTCCAAGTTATGGCTTCCCCCGATGCCACGGCGAGTTTCCATCACCAAACCACATTAAGTTGTGAGATTTCTGTCTTTCCTCTAGCTTTCTTATCGCTTACTCGTAAATATTTCCCAGCCGGAGGGGCCTTTCTATTAGCCGCTGCTGCCGTTTGTGTCAAAAAGAAGGTTTAAGGTAATTATGCTCTAGGTAACAAACAAGCAGCAAGACTCAGCAATGCCTGAATGTATTGATTAAAGCCAGACTTTCATTTGTTGGTAGGAGGGAAATAAAAGGTTTATTAAGTCAGAAACAGACTCAAACTTCTATAAAGGCGTATCGATTGGAAGACGAATACATTTTGTCCTCTGACTGCAGCCGTTTTAATTGAATGTCAAGACAGTTTATTTATACACAGACATTTCAGAAAACCAGAGAGCTGATGAATGCCCTGCAGAGTGAATCTGGCTGAAATCCATGAAATGACTCCACACTCGTTGTCTTAAACTAATTGTCAGATTTTGAAAAAATAGCAAAACAGAAATGAGGAGACGGATTTGACACATGGATCCACTGCAGCTGTCTTGTGAAATAAAACTTTTGCTTGTTTACTGGGGAGAATGAACTGATAATGAAGGTTTCTGAGCAGGATTTGTACTTATGGAACTGATAACAGTTTTCAGTGAAGATATTTTTACTTCTCTTTCCAACCCAAACTCTTTTGAACCGTGTTTGATTTGGGGACAGAGCTACCAATTAACCAGAGACGGAGAAACTGAGAGAAACTCCCTACAGGACAGAGATGGGTGGAAAGCACTGTGTATGTGACTGATAAGATGTAAAAGGAGAATTGTTTGTGTTAAGTTTAACTTCTTCTTCCTTCTTCTCTCTTGCTTTCCTTTTCTCACACACTGATTGCTGATACTCTGATTTTCTAAATAAAATATCTAAAGACAAATAAGTATTTCTCTGATTCAGTTTCTCCCAAAACGAAACCCAGCGTGACGTCCCGCCCTCTTCTACCTGCTGGAGGGCAAAAAGCTGCTCACTGACTGTGACTAGCCTTAGCGTTAGCTGCTAAGCTATTAAAGTGAAATGTTAAATATTAAATGTATATGTGATATATAAAAGAAGAAGGGATGCAGTGCTTTGCTGCGCTATGACAGGGTCAGAAAAAAGTTTTAATTACGATAAAATAGTGAGGGAGTGGGAAGTAGGTCAGCTACGCTAGCTTGACTATGACAACCATAATGTAAACGTGGAAGTCTGTGTGTTTCTTTAAAAACTAAAACAAAAGGCAACCACCAATTCTGACATCATCAGTGTTTAAACTAGCTAATCTGAACTAGCTGCGGTAGTTAATCTACCACAGCGATCATTTATCAATAATGAACATCAAGCCTGAAAACATGAAACTACAACAGACTGAATGTTCTGTTCTCTGTGTGGGAAATGTCTGAGAGTTCGTTTGGTGCTGAAACGTCAAGGGTTGACTTCTATAAAATAAATACTCACATGTTTCAGCTCCATTAATACTTGTCTGGTCAGCTCTATCCTCTTCTTGTTGACGTGTTTAATGGCCACCAGGTTTCCCTGTGTGCAACACAAAACACCTTTGAAATCAGCAATAATATTCTGCATAAAGACAAAAGAAAATTCAATACAAGTTTTCTTTGAAAATCTTAAAAAGGAGCTCAAATTTATTTATATGAAGACATTTTGAAAAGACTTCAGAAAACAAACATGTTGCCTGAAATTTGACACCTTTGACGTCAATCCTGCTCTGAATGTCGTTTCTTTTCACCAAATGATCTATTTTGAGTCTACATTAACGATTAATCGATTACTAATTAGTTTATGATTATTTCAATAATTAATCACAATAATCGTTTCGGCCCTAATGGGAGCAAGTCAATCGCAAATGATATAAGTGGAGATTTCCATCTAACTATCCTCCGCCTGCTAGCAGAGTGCATTACTGTCTGTAGAAACAAATAACAAAAATGTTTTTATCTTAAATGCAAAATATGTAGTTTTGTTCACTTTTGACTTACATGCTGCTCTGAAAATGTATTTCCACCAAAAAGCCTTTTTTCAGTCTATATTCTCCAGTTAACGATTAATCAGTTTCTAAATGAGAGGACAAAATTTCAACAATCGATTAATCGGAATTAATCATGTCAGCCATAATCAGCTATAATTGAATATTTTTGGACTTTTATATATTGGGGGGTGTATGAATATATTTGAACCTGTATGTGTAATTTTAACTATTTAAACATAAAGAAACTCCAACTTTAAAATTTTGAAAACTCAAACCTAAGGTTTCATAAGATGCAAAACTGGCCTATAAACTCCAGTTTTGAAGTAGGAATTAATTGATTACACCATCAATTAACTGATTACTATATTAGCTGATGATCAATTCAACAATCGATTAATCACAATTAATTGTTTGCCAATGGGGTGAAAAGATTAATCGGTTAAAAAAAGGTACATAAATGGCCTGGAAATTCCACTCAATGATTAATCGATTAATAAATTAGCTGATGATCAATTGACTAATCACAATTAATCGTTTGCCATTAGGACTGAAACGATTAATCGGTTAAAAAAAGGCAAATAAATCATAAAAAGCAGGTGTGAAACAGGTTTTCTGCAGACAGAACATCCAGGTCTGCAGACTTTCCTAAACTGGAGATGAAACTCCCCAGCGGCGAAGACGCGACCGTCTGAAAGGAAAAAATAAGCTGCCTCTGTAGCAGCAACGCAAGACCAGCTGCTCGGTCTGATTTAATATCGAGATTTGACTTTGAGAAACATGCAGTCGAATCGTGTCTCACTGCAGAGAAAACACCTTGGATTGAAGTTTTGCAGGTTGTCAAGGATGTTACATCATCATGTTTTATCTCTTTGCGTTTCAATCACCTCAGGTCAGCAAGGAGAACTTCAGAAGTTCATCTGCGTCTCCGTTTAAACAAAAAACATCTTCCTGCTAAATACAGCTCTTTGTGTCACCCTCTCCGTATAGCACAGAAAAAATTAGCAGCAACAAATTAACGGTTGTGTTCAGACTGAAGGAGTTACAGAACCAGACACACACACACAAATAAAAAAAATAAAATAAACAGAAAAGCAAACTGACGCATTCTGCAGCTCGCACTAAAACCAACTACCTAAATTCGCCCACACACTCTCTCTTTCTCTCGCCTCTCTCCAGCTCTCCGGCTTTCTTTCTCTGCACATGTGTGTGGGTGGGAAAGGAGTGTGCAGGAGTTGAAAATGTCAGAACTCACTAAGCCTTACCTTAAAATAGACGGTTTTTGCAAATAGCTGATATTTTCCATGGGCAGTTATCAGGGAGCCGTAGCTGGATCCTCTCTGGGAAGAAGGAGAGGAGCAGAGGTGAGGAACAGACGTCTGTTATCGAGTTTCACATCAGAGAAATCAACAGGAATTACAAATCTGGATTCGTAAGAACCCGCTGTTAAATCTGCGTTTGTAATGATTGCAAAATGGAAAAGCGGAAAGCCGGAGAGGTTTGGAAAAACACGGCCTTTTCCACTATCAGAACAAGACAGTTAGTCGTTAGGAAGGTGTGTGCTTGTGATTTTCATGAACGCTTGCACGTGTGGGAGAGGAGATGCAAGGGGCTTTGCTCCCTGAATGTGAGGAGCGGGGCCAGACCCAGGGCTTACTTTAACGACCGTTTAATGTGCGTCTGCCGCTGCAAGCCCAGCCACCTTGGATCAAACCGCTGGAAAAGCTTTCAGGAATGTGTAAACGCGCAGAGCATTTGGGATTCTCTCAGGACTGCAGCTCAGATAGGAGCAAAAAAATAAATAAAAGAAATGCTTCAATCATCATTTCACAAAATTACACAGATTTTGTTGCTTTCTTTTCTAAGAATTACAGAAAATATTCTCAAAAAGTGGATTTTATTTCAATAATCCTTTCTCTGAGTTGTAGGATGAAGTAGTAGAGAAAAGCTATGAGAATATTAGCAAATAAGGACAAAATTTTACCAGAAAAACGTCTTAAAATGATGAAAAGAAGATTCTAGAGTTGACATAATTTGAAGTATTATTTTATCTGTGAAAACGAAGGATGATCATCATTCCTCTTTTTATTTTTTGTTAGTTTCTATGTAGGAGTTCTCATAAAATTATGACTTTATTCTTCTTTATTCTTATATTATTAACCTTTATTCCCATTATTTTGACTTTATATTGTTATATTAGAACTGTATTCTTGCTTTATGTCTAACCTTTGGTAACCATTGAGACAGTGCTGCACCGTCATGTAGCCTAGCATGTATGGAAACAACTGGTTAGCATCTCGTGTTCTGTACGTTTGTAATGCCGCTCCAGTTTAAACGCTGTTTATAACATAGTGACATAAATCATGTGGTGTGGTGTAATTTGATCAACACATCAGGAGAAAATGTGAATCCAGTAAACGGTTGAATGTGCAACGGCTTTTCCTTTTGTTCAGTTTCGTATTTATGCATCTCGATTCGTTATCGACAACAACTTGCAGCTCAGCGCTCCAACGTCCATAAACAGCGACTGCTATCACAACTTGAGATTGACGAGGTCGATTTCTAAGCTATTTCAACCTTATGTACATCCTGCCCTCCATGAGCCCAAACAGGTGAGCTACATTCACAAATTAGCTTGATGCTAACAAGTAGACGCCATGAATAAACTGGCAAAAACAACTTTGGAAAACATTTTCAGTTGCTCTGTTCAATACTCCCTTTCTGGTTGTAATGATGAACTCTGACTTGAACATTCAGAGTTACATAAAAACAGTTACAAAGTCGGCCTTCTATAATCTGAAGAACACCTTCAGGATTAAATATCCCAGAAGGAGCAAGAGAAACTCATCCAGGCGTTCCTTTTTAGTCACACTGCCTTTTAGATCTCTCAGGTCTCCTGGTTCTGGTCTAAAAAGAACCAGAACCGAACATGGAGAAGCAGCATTCGGTTTTTATTCTCCTCTAATCTGGAACAAAAGTCCAGAAAACTGAAAAATTGTCAGAACACCGAGTTCCTTTAAACCAAGGCTAAAACCCCATTTATTTAGAGTTGCCTTTGATTAACAATTACTGGAACATCGTGAGTTTAATCTGTATTCACGTTCCCATTACTTTTATTTAGCAGTCATCACTCTACAATATATTTAATTGCTTTGAATTGCCAATAAACTTGCCTTGCCTTTGACTAGACCAACCCAAAAAGTTATTAAGAGATGAACCGTAATCATTCCTGGGTGTAGCTGCAGAACTGAACTCAGATTCCCAAACAAATCTGGTTAATTTGTGGTTTAAGTAGGCCTGCTTTCTTGGTTTAAATATTGGTTTTCCCCTTATTAAATGAAACTTTAAAACTGCTTTTTGAATTTCATCCAGTTTGATTAAATCAAACACAGTTCAAAATGGTAGCACAGCTCAATAAAAACCAAAACAAAGCTTTTAATGTGAGATCAAGTGGGTATCGCCTCATTTATGTGCTTTGCATCATTATTGGCTTTTAGTGCTGCACACCAATCTGTCCAAGTCTGTTTACCTGTGAGAGAGTCAACCTGCTGCCGGCTCGTTTGTGGTATTTATTGGGGCTTTCGAACTGAAGATCCTCCCACCGAATCCTCCACAGCATTCCAGCCAGCTCCTTCTCCAGCTTCAGTTTCCTGTTGAAAGCAAAGAAATAAAGGAGCACCTCGTTAAACTGACTTATTTTCCCACACGGATCAGATCTGGAGGAGGTAAGTTGGATAATTTCTGAAATAATAATGGGTGCAACAGCACCAGATGGGTTTAAATGGAAGAAAATCTGAATTTTCTGGGTTTGGAGAATCAAAGCAACATGGATTTAATCTGATAAGCGGTACCAGATTTGCTACATTTGCTTGGTTATGTTTGATCGCCCTCCCATGTTCAGAGATAACCATCTGGATCTGATGGTGACGTTCGTCACATCCAGTATTTTGTGTTAATCATTTGCGTTTTTTTTCTAAGATTTTAATTTCCCTGATCCTCATGTTCTTTTGCTGCGTTTTCTGCTTTATGGTCCAGAACAAGGAGTTCTTTGAAATAAAAACACGGTACAAATTTATAATTTAGCCGAGATTTATGTCTTCATCACTTGACAATGGAGCGTTTATAACTATCGGTTCAGCTTGTTCTTTAACAGATGTTAGTAAGATCATAAACAAGACATAGATGATAACTGAAGGCAAATAAAGAGATAAGAAAGGAGGCTTTACTGAATGAAGACCTTTGCATCTGGTCAAAAGCACCGGAGAGATGAAAACTCATGTAGCTAACACCAGCTCTGACCTTTGACACACATTTAACTGCTTATGTTAGAGGGCACGCTTCTGCTGATGCGCTAAAAGTGGAGCTATTAGCTATCAGCTGATCCTAATAGCTAATAGCTCTTTAGCTAACTTTGAGAAGACATTTACAGATCAAAATTATGTTTCTTGTTCCATTTGACAAGAAACATAATAAAAATCACATGTGAATAAGTTTGTTCACGCAATAAGTCATTGAAACCACATTGCATCGTCATCCTTCGACTACTTCCTGCTATCGTCTTCTTTGTTGTTTCCAGCAGTAGTAACTTCCTGTGATTTGCGTGATGCAAAAAAAAAAGTGTTTCCATTGGAGTTTTAGAAATAAACCAATTTTGGATAAACGACTTCATCCTAGCATCAAAACGTTTTGATTAATAAACGTGAGTTTTTCCAAAACTGCCGTTTTTCCAGAAAGCAAATTTATTCTAGTAATTCCAATTCACCCAAATTTACGGTTAAAAGAAACGCAGCTACTGGAACACATTCACCAATCCAGGCATTTACAGAGTTTCACTTCAAGAATATTTGATAAAACTCAAATTAATATCAAATCTTCTACACTGTAAAAACACAAAATCATACCAACTATTTTAGACTAGTTTATAGTGTGAATATCTCAGTAGACTAGAATTAAGACAAAACAAGCTTTTGTATAAATAAATCAAACAAATGTAAAGCCCTTAATTTATTTGATAATATACATATTTTTAAATGAGTGCTAGAATCATTGAATGCAGTGAAAAAGTTTTCCTTCAGATTGAATTTTGATTTTTTTGACAGATTTTTGCTAATTATGGATGTATATTAATATTAAATACCTCACCCTGTACAACAGGCTGAATGAAATATCAGTTTTAAGACACGCGTTTTTAAAGTTTAGTGGTTGAACTTCAGCAGACTGGGATGTGAGCTTCTCCACAATGACAAAACAAACACACCCACATGTCTGCACAGCTTAGCCAGAGTAATTCATCTCCTCATTTTCTTAGTTAGTGATGCTTCTGACATGTTTGAGGATTATTTTTGAGCACCCATCTGACTGGCAGTCTCTCCAGAGAAGATGCATTCCAGCAAATCAACACATCACAGCTAAAAATCGTACTGGAGCAGCTGCTTGCTTGACATTAATGATTCAACCCCAAGAACAGAAAAAGAAAAAATCAGAAATGAAACCTGCAGAAAGCTAGAAAGCATAGTTTCTTGATTTGTTTTTATTTGCTTTCCACTTCTCTTTTTTGCTGTTGTAAGGAAAAAGTAAGGGTTTTATTTATGGTTTGAAACGTAGACGTGAAAAACGAGCAGAGAGGAGGCATGCCAAGGCGATCCGAAAGGTAAAACACTTCCAGATGGCCGCAGGAAATTATTACAGCGTTAGCATGTCGCCCCGTTGTTCCCGTCCAGCCAACTTGGCCCTAGAAGTGGCTTCTTTATTAGTTTTTTGCCACTATGTCACCAGTATTAATTTTACTGTTGTGCAATCCAGCAGTCTAAATGAGACATGAGCATTTGGAGGACATTAAAGCGCCAGCGCCCCTCCACCACCACCACCAATTTTCTATTTAAAGGGTCTTGTTTAGAGACTTCTGGCAGCCAGAGGGGCGAAGTGTGGGGCTCCACACTGGGCCTATTGTTTCACCATTCCCATTTGTGAATACCTTCCTGCGGGACCGGCCCGAACCTTACCCCCAAACCCGCCTCCATTAAAACAACAAAGTCACTGCTACTCTGCTCAACATCACCTCACACGTCCTGCTGCCCGGCAGACTCCAAAATCAACTCACAGCACCAGACAGTCAACCTGCCTGAACGTAAAGTCCAGGAACCAGCCTTCACTCTGTGCACATTTAGACTGAGAAATGTGGTTGTTTTGATGCAATAAACCCAAATATATGCATTAGAAATGAACATATGTCATGTAGAGGCACATTTCAGGACTTACTATAGAGAAAATCTGTGTTTTTTAAGAACTTCTTCACATTTGTGATTATAAAAATTGTTCTGGAAAAAGAACCCCAACTTTGACTTACTATCAACTAACTATTATTTTAGTAAACGATTGTAATCAAGAGTTTACAATTGGCCAAATTCCACATATTTTTTAATTTAATCACTACCATCTTTTTTTTATAAGCCATTAATAGTTGCAGCATCTTACATTAGAAAGTAAATAGTTTATTGCTTGAAATGCAACAGTATTTCTTTAGTCTACGCCTGATTATTTGTAGCAAAGGATTCATCTGCAGTCAAAAAATGTTTCCAATGTGTAAAACTCAACTCTTTCTGTTTGACCCAACATCATTTCAGTAAAGTTCTGGTTTTCCTTTTATTTTTTATTACTTAGACCCAAAATGTGCTAAATAAGAGATTTATTTACAGAGTTTGAGCCAGGTGTAGATAAATCTGCCACTTGAGTTCAGGGTGACCCATATTTACAAAAAAACTTTTTTTTTATCTTAAATGAAAAATGTTTTTATTTTTTGTGCAGTTTTAGCCTAAGTACAACTCCGAATGTGATGTTCTCTCAGAAACTGACCTTTTTCAAAATCTTTATATAACGATTAATCAATTATAATTATTTAAATTGTCGATTAATCACGATTAATCGTTTCAGTCCTACTTCCAACTCAACATGGTGAACAAATCAAAGGAAAACAGAATATTTCATACACATTTTTCCTTTTATTTCATTCCATATTCTGTCAAAGTTTCACAACAGCATCACTTTGTGTATCAGAGGAAAATCTTGTTAAATCATCAATTCTTTCCTTTATGAAATACACCAGAATTAATATAAAATAGGTACAAATCATTCAAACCAACAATCCTTCGGATATTATAGGCTGCAATCGTGATTGAAAGTAAGTACCCCGTCACCAGGTCCTGAAACTCTTTCAATCTAACCTCAAATGAGCAAAAAGACACAAAGCCGATTCAAACTGTCGATATTTATTGAGTTCCTGCTGAATCCAAGATGGGGGTTGCTAGGTAACGGGCAGAGCTAGGCTGGGGTTGCTAGGTAACCGGGCAGAGCTCGGCTGGGGTTGCTAGGTAACCGGGCAGAGCTCGGCTGGGGTTGCTAGGTAACAGCATAGTGCCCACTGAATGCGACTCCATATTTGGCCGGTTTTATAAACGGCTCAATGACCAGACACTAAAAACAATAACCAATGTTTCCAGAGACATTTATAATGTCTCTTGTTGGGCTGAAACGATTAATCATTATTAATCAATAACTGAAATAATAGTCAACTAATAACTTAGCAATCAATTAATCATGAACTGGAGTATACAAAGTCAAAAATGCCCATTTGGTGAAAATAAACATAATCAGAGCAGTAAATAAACCAACATTTTGCATTTAAATCTGTTTTAAATGCAATCGGTATAAAATTACCTTCATTTATTTCAGATTTATAAAAGGAATAAAATTAATTTTAATTTTAGAAAATCAAAACTTATTTTCTTAGGTGAAAATGAATTATTTGTGTAAGTTTTTAAATGAAGAATCTGTAGAATGTGGCTACTCCTTAATCTGATTTATTGATTAATCTTCACAATAATCGGTGGGTTTGATTACTAATAGTCGTTACTTGCAGCCCTTATTTCCTGTTGAAACATCTCGAATCTTCTAGCAACTTTTCCAGGCATGAGAAACTTCAGTAACTTGTTCTGAAACTGAACTATTTAACAAAGTAGCAAAACTTCGTAAAAGAAAAAACAGGTTTAATTCTGTTTACATGATTTTTCTGGATAGATGAGACAAAAACAAGAGAAAATGGCCATAAACGCCTGACATCAACTGTTGTGATGATGCAAAAATATTTGCAGGTTAAACTGTGACCAAATGTCATCAGTGGATCAATAATCCAAACAACTGCAAATCTCAAACTAAATGGTTGACCTAGTCAAAGTCCAGGCTGAAGTACTGCAGTAGCAGCAAATGTTATAATTAAATTAACTAATTTTTGTTCAATAAATAAGACAGTTTGTATCTTTGAGGTTATGCTTGAACAACTCTGGGGTGTACTTACTTTTTAACCGCAATTGTATATATTCAAGAAAAACAGAATCAAAACAGCAGTAAATACACTTTTAATTATACAAAAAATTTATTTCTTATCAAAAATATAGAAATTAAACACGTTTATCTCCCAGATATATGAATTGCACCTTGAGGTTGAGAAGCTTATCTTGTGTTCTGGGGAACCGCAGAACATTTCGGACATTTTAGTGGCATATTTGTGGGTCAAGTTGTAGAAATCAAAGGCCTGAGCAGCAGCAGCAGCTGGCTGATGTTAAAGGCAGCTGCTAAAAGCTCCGCTGTCCGCCGCTCAGTCCATCAGCAAAACCCGCGCTGCCGTCTGCAAAAACAGGAAGTCATCTGTTAGTCTCTGGTTTCAGGCTCCGAAAAACGACACAAATCTCACAGCTTAATGCAGGCAGGAAACAGAAAGTTCCCTCGAATGACGTGGATGACGTTCAGATTTCGGTCGTTTTGTGGAAAAGTGTCTAAAAATAGTCGCAGTTGAGATGAAAGAACCAAAATGTGGGTCAGACCTACAAATACACGCCAGAATTTCCAGAACGCAAATAGAAACTTGTTGCTTTTGGGTTCAGATGCAGAGATGTGATAAAAGTATTAAAGATAACAGTTTTCTAACGAGGATTTTATTTATAGAGACCAAAATCAATCTATTTACCAGATTAAACTTCCTGTAAAAACAAAAAGTGGTAAAAAGTGAAACATTGACAATTCAGACACTTTATTGATCCTAAATTGAAATCAAATGTCGTTTCACTGCAAAAACACAAAATTTTACCAAGTATTTTTGTTTTCTTTCTAGAGCAAATATATTATAACACTTAAAATAAAACAAAACTGACTTATAAGTAACTTTTCAGCAGGAAATGGGAGCTTGACATTATGAAAGACAGGTGGACCGTCCCAGCAGAGGCCAACCTATCAAAATTACTCCAACAATTATCAAAATTATGCAACAAGGACTGATTCAGGAGAAGAAGACGATGAAACATCTCAGATTTCAGTTCAAACAGCCACCAGAATCTGATCGTTTCACCCCAAAATATCCATTTTGTGCCTCTTTGAAAACACGAATCTGAATGTTTTCAAAGCGTCAACAGTCTGAATTGTCACTTTTACGTCATTAAAGTTACACCTGCATCATGATTCGTGACCAGAATAAATCAGATGCAATACATCGGGATGTAAACAAAAGCTGAAAATCATAATGATGAAATTACAAAAGACGTTTTTGTCACCCTGAGCTCCGACGACGGATCCAAACTGACTCTCTTGCTTCCTTTGTGTTGTTATGAATTTGTGATAATACTGTTCGCTCTCATTACTGTGTAAACTTTAGAGTAGATCCATAAATGCCGGCATCAGATTGATGATTGATGAACAGATTGATGCAGTTTGGCGTCAACGTTCTTCTTCTGCACATTTGGGTGAAACCGTTCGCACACAAGTCAGTGTTTTTTAATTAGTAAAATGGAAGACCCCGCGAAAAAAAAATCATATTTTAGCGACAAAATCTCAGATTAAAAAAATGAAAAAATTATCTTATTTAAAAAAAAATCTTATTTCAGAAAGAAAAATTAATTCACAGCGAAGTAAAATGACCATTTATTATCCGTAAGGGGAAACAAAAATGTTGCTTTGTTTTTTCCTCCCGATTAATTAATAAAATCCTCATTAGAAAACAGTTTTCTGCATCAACACTCATAACTGTCTTCATTGGATGATGTAAAAAATTTAAAAGTGACTAAAAAGAAGTGAAAACAGAAGAAATTAAAAGGGGGACAATATATTTTTTGGCGCCGGTTACAAGAATTTTGAAAGGACGCCAAGAGAGTAAAACTTACCAGACAAGCATTCAGGAAAATTACCTAGTTTGGAAACCTTGAAGCGCTTGCTGAACTGTGAGCTGAAGAGAGGAGAAAAAAGAAGAAAGAGCTAATTGACTGAGAGTTAAGCACACTCTCTGGATCAAATTAAATGTTAGTTATTTCATGACTTGTTTTTTGGGGGGGGCAATTAAGTCAGATTTATGTTTAGTGGAATTACCTCGCGTGGACAGCTGCTCCTCCATCTTTCCTCCGACGCTCCTCTGATCAAAATCCATTCTGATTGGCTGGTGATTAACACTTGTTTGTGTTAATGGTCAGTATTGGATAAGTAATCAGATTACCGGTGTGATTTGTTAGCTGTGCAGTGGTGCGTAAGTTATAAGCTCAGAGTAAAACCGTCTAATACAGAAAAAGCAACAAAAGAAGAAAAAAACTAATTTCCTTCCCTGTTTGCAGATATTACCCATGACATTAACCCCAGTGGTTATAAATCCCTTCCAGGAGTTTAATTACCTGGAGCATGCATGATTTACTGAGGGTGTAATTAAATAAGGCTTAATGCTACGACATAAAGATGTAGACGGTGCCACTTGGGACACTGAACCTATTTTGTTTCCGTTGTTTTTACAGCTGAATGTTCAGCAGAAAGTTAAAACCATTAGACAAGCTTTTATTTCTCCTTTAACACACACATAAAACTGAACAGCTCGGGGGCGGCAGCCGCTAGTTAAACACTTAGCTCAACACCATAATCACTTAACGTTCAGGACACAATCATTTCTAAATTTAACCTGCATAAAACTAATTGCAGTCTGCAGGTCAGTGAAGTCGGGTACAAAAGCTTAAATTTAACCAGCTAGCTTAAATTCTGTGATTCCTGAAGCACTCAGTTTGTTTTTGTCTTTTTAAATGTGGTTATGACAAGTAGCGATGAGCAGTTAGCATCTAACCTCCATTTAATATTCTCCAGTTAGCTAATAGCGGAGCTAACTTTTCATTTAGCACTTTAGCTAGCTTTTAAAACCTTTTGCACACTTAGCATCCCATAAATTAATTTTCCAGATCAATTTTAAAGCCCTAATTTACTTGATTATTTTATGAACTTTCAGTTGAGTGAAGTTTGACATGTGTTAAAACTTTGGTCAACCGTTAATAATTATTTAAGTAGTTAGATGTTTATATTCATGCTTTTATTTTGAAGAGGGAAGATCCATTTCCTCTCCTCACTTTCTCTTAAATAACTATTTAAATAAAAAAAACAAACAGGAACAAAATAAACAAACAGCAGAAAACAACATAAACATTAAACACAATATCTAAGGGAAATATGTGACACGTAAATAAAAATGTCAAAATCAAACTGGTTCTCAAACATTGTAGTCTTTCAGGGAGACAAGTTAGAGCTTTAGCTTCTGCTAGCTATCTTATTAGCATAGCGGTTTAGCATCAGCAAAACTAATGTTTATGATTTGTGCATTAGGGTTAGCACAGCTGATATTTTAGTTAGCAGTGGCCAACCCTGATAATCTGTAATATTAGTAATCTGATTTATAAAATCTAAATAAAATATATAAATAAAAAATATAAAAATTTTAATCATGAGATCAGTTCATACGTTTAACTGTTAGCCACGGAGACGGGAACAGAGGAGCTACTTTCCAGATCTGTTGGAAGTTTTAACAAAACCTCTGCTTTTAATTCTATCTGTATTTAAAAAGAAAGAAAATAAATTAAATTAACTGAAAGGTGTAGAAAAAATATGCAAGATAAGGTTTCATTTCACTGATTTTATTTTTGCATAATGCAACATAATTCCAAGTTGTAACATTTTATAAATTAAAATCCGACCGATAGCGAAGCTGAAAAGCCTGTTTGAGTTTTAAGGCATAATATATCTAATGATTAAAGTTAGACATTTTACCTTTAAAGATGATCTATTATGCTTCTTTGATCAGGTCAGGGTGATTCTTTGGGCTACAAACCATGTTCATCAAGTTTTGCACAAATTGATTTAAATAATGAGATTTCAGTTTGCTCAGCTCTACCCCTGTTTAGCTGTTTTAGGGCGTCTTGTCACTTTAAATCCGAATGATCTGCTGCCGCCAACTCAACGTTTATATTCACACGTGAAAATGGATTCAAACAGACGTGCAGCTATACAACAGTACATCTTCGAAAACCAGAAGTGGAGCCTCCTGCACAACCAACAAGAATGCAGTCAGTGGTTTCTGAATGGCAGGTCAACAACAAAACTCTTGTCTTTTCCAGCAGCCATTGTACAGTGGCAAAACCAGCTGACCAAAGGAGCTGGGTGGCTAGGTAACAGGCTGGGCTTCTCTGCAGTTGCTACACTTGAAAATGATTTTTTTCCAGATACCAAAAAAGATTAACTTATGTGTTTTAGAAACCCAAATGGAAGTACAAAAATGAGCAAAATGTGAATTTTGCGCAACAGTTCCCCTTTAAAGACAAATGCTTTTCAGTCTCCATGTTTCTCAAACAAGCAGAGTTTTATTTTTAACCCCAAGAGACAGAAATGAGCTTTTAAAACATGTAAATGATCATTAAGTGAGAGTGGCAGCTTTTAGGGGGCCAGCCTATGAGCTCACCTGGCAGCTTAGGCAAACCTCATCTCCGCATTTTGCAAAGTCACCTGCTGAGCTGCGTTACATAAACACACACCCGCCTCAAACAAACTCTTCTATAAAACTGCACTAAATCAGTCGCAGGAAAGAAAAGAAAGTTTTAAGCCAGCATTAGAGCCGTCGAACTCACCTGTAAATGAGAAAACTGGAGATCCCGAAGATGATGAGCGCTAATCCAGAACCGACAGCGACGATGCCCAGAACGGGGAGCTGACCTGGAAACAAGCAGGATAACAGCGTCACGGCCTCATATGTGCAGCAGATGGCCAGGATGGTTTCTTAGAACTCTGGGAGAAATATGTGTGCTGAGAAAAATCACAGCTGCGCCGCTGCAGCCGTCTGTCAAACCACCAAACAGCACAACCATTTCACATCCCTGATGCGCATTTAAAACCCTAATTAAGTCCCGCAGTAAATCACTGCACAACCCGATAGCCATAATTATGGAAAATCTTTTCTTTTTTTTTTCCCACCCCATCTTACTGTCTTAATTTACTGCCATCTGAAGCCGACTGTGGATTTTAAGATTATGATCTACATATTTCAGCAGGTTAAATATGTGCAGAATTTAGGTGGAGTTCACAATGTGGCCGCAATAAAACGGAGAATTTTCACACACAGATTCGGTTTACCGGCCTGTACAGCAAGAAACCATCTGCAACACACCGCCGCAGTGGAAAACAGTGACACACACACACACACACACACACACACACGCACGCACACACACACACACACACACACACACACACACACACACACACGCACACACACACACACACACACACACACACACACGCACACACACACACAATCTGAAACAACCCTGTCCATGCTGAGCAGAGATTAGAAAATACTGCAATGGCCATAAGTCTTGATGTACGGAAGAAGATTAGGGCCAATTTCTTAAAAGATGCAGGGAAAAAAAGGAACAAGAGAGAAAATGTAATCTCTAGTTTTGAACCTTTAAAATAAATTTCGGGGATAATTCAGTTCTCAAAAACTAAATTGAAGGCTTGATTTTTTTCTGTTGAAGTCTTATTGTCACCCAATTGTCTCAAATTAATCTCTTTTCTCAAAATTATACACACAAATACCCCATTATGACAACATGGAAAACAGTTTTTGCTCATTTGTTAAACAAAAACAACAAAATCACATTTATGTAAATAGTCACAACTTCTTTTTATGGTTTCAACATTTTGAATTGTGACACCATGTTATAGAAAATAATTACAAGCCAATTAGTAGATTTTATATGGTTTTATTAGCAAACCCTTTCTGTGTGTTAGTGGTTTGTTTCTTGACACAATTAAATACTTTCAATTAGGTGAAAAGAAAAGAAAAAATGTGGATAAAATAACTTTTTCTAAAACCAAAACCAGTTTTAAGCTTCCTACAGATAAAATGAAGCATTAGCATTCCCTACAGTTTTATGTACAAATAAAGTGGGAAAAATGATTAAAAGTCAGTTGCGTGCGTCAATTTCCTAACAGTCCATTCATCACACCATACCATCGTTGCAGGAAGGGTCGTCTGTGGAAAACACACACGGCGGATTGTCCAGCGGCGGTCCACCGCAGGGCCAGTGGATCTTCTCCGTCTGCGACCAAATTATTTCTTTGCTGCTTCCGTTGAAGTACGCCACGACCTGCCGGCACACAAAATGGAGGCTAGCGTTAGCATCGGGGTGTTTTCACATCTGATAGTTGGGAAAACTTGGTTCCTTTTGAGACCAAAGTGGCAACGTTTGTTACGTTTTCAGCGACTGAGGTTCTCTCTCACGCTGCACTGTGTAAAAAAAAAACCTTTTTGAAAAAAGCGATTCCCCACACCAAACAAAGAAAAAGCGCGCCATCTTTTTTAAATTACTTATTGTGTGAACAAACTTGTTCAAATGTGATTTTAATTTCATACTTAATAGAAACGCCACAATTGCAAAATTGTGTTTTTCCAACATTAGTAGAGCATTGACAAAGTTTTGGCCACATTTATAATGGAAATAATTAATAATCGACATTTAACTTAATAATAAAATCTTGTTTTATTTTTAGGTTGAGATACATTTTGTGCATGTTGACATAAAGAGGAAAGTCATAAAAACTGCAGCACGCCATATAAGGTAACGAAATATTTTGAAGATGGTCTCTGGAAGCCAAACAGAGAAATGTTTACAGTAACGTTTGGTTTGGAACTGTTGAATCTTTCAAACACCAGCTGTGAAGAGTCTTTTTATCTCCTTAACAGCATTTTCACGATAAATTATCAGTGTAATGGTGTACAGTGTCTGTCTCTGGCAACCAGACAAGGAGGAAGTTCACCCAGAGGTCGGATTGTGCAAAGCTGAATGAGATTAACGTTAAGAAAAGAAACTCAAACAATATTAATTTTAACACATTTTGCTATAAAAAGACTGAAACGAGACTCATGCTGGGAAAGAGGAGACCAAAGTAAAGACGTTTAACTGTGATGTGCAGCACAAAATAAACAGAATATCTGCAGAAAAAGGTTTGTTTTGCAGCCGCTGATTTAAACATAAACTCTTCTGTAGGACTGAAACGATTAATTATGATTAATCAAATTGATTACTGAAATAATCTGCAGCTACTTGAGTCATCAATTAGACGAAAAAAAGACATTTGGTGAAAAAACTATATATTCAGAGCACTATTTGGCCAAAACTATAATAAAAAATATATACATTTAGCATTTAAGAAAAAAGCAACTTTTTAGCCAAAACTTGTCAAAAACTCTCAGAAAAAGTCAGAAATCCAAGGGAAAAAAATCTCTGAATTTTGACATTAAAGTCTGAGAAATTTCAAAATTGTGAGAAAAAAGTCAGAATTCTGAGGAAATGTGAGAAATCTGAGAAAAAAAGTCAGGATTGCCAGATTAGTCAGAATCCTGAGAAAATTTTTCAGCTCTGAGAAATTTCAAAATTGTATTTCTGAGAATAAAAAAAATCCAATTTTATGAAAAAAGGCAGATTTCTGAGATTACAGTCAGAATTCAGAAAATGTCAAAGTTTTGTCAAAGAAAGGAAAGTTTTGTTCCTGATGTTCCCAAAACATCAGAGCAAAGTAAAACACCCGGATGCTAAAATGTTAAAACTTCCTGAGACTCTAAACCTGGACTCACCCCAAACTCTCCCGTCTCCTGGTTGGTCATCGACCAAAGGTCCACATCTATGTTTCTTGCATTTTTGTCGTCTATGGTCACGAGTCCGGTGATTCCTAAGACAGAAAAATAAGCAGCATTAATGCCATTTTCTGTATGACTGTTTGGTATTTTTAAAGGCTTTTGGCCGAATTACGCCATGGAAAAACAACCATAATTAGCCATTTTAAGCTCAACAATGTTTGGCCTCTCTAAGTATGATACACCATAACACTCATCACGCATGAAAACACTTTGGATTGAGGTGATTTGTAAAAATGTGCAATATGGCTGTAATCACTGTAAGAAAGCTGCAGATTTAAATGAGATACTTTGCTTCGGTATTTAGTAGAACCAAACATTTGGCCTGGTTCAACAACAGAACGTTCATCAGCTGCTTATTTAACAGTAGATTCACATCAAAGGTTAAAACATATGTTGATGTTTCAGGGGTCAAGGCATGTTTTCTTGTGTGAAGTCATTTGAAAACAGGAAACAAAAAAGTAAAAACAAGAATCCATTCAAACAAACGAGACAAACTGTAAACTGGTGATTTAAAACTTATTTAGAAAGACAAAAATGAACAAAGAACTACAGTAAACATTTGTTTTTGTTTCCAAATAAACTACTGAGCATGTGATCTTAGTTTGCTGAGATTTATAATTCAGGTCCTGCATATAAAACAGGAGTATACAGATTAAAAAATGGCAATTTGGTGAAAAGAAACATATTCAGAGCAGTTATTAAGCCAAAACTGTACAAAGTAGCGAAGTGTTTTGTATTTGTCTATAAATGTGTCTCAGTACGGAAGAGGATTGGGCCACCGAAAGGAGAATATATTTTTTTTTCTAAGTCACAATTCTGAGAAAACAGACAAAATTCTAAGAAAAAGTTCAGATTCAGACTAAAAAACTCAAGACTTGTGAGATTAAAAATAGGGGAAAACAAGTAAAATTCTGAAGAAAAGAAATAAAAATTCAAACAAAAAAACTAAATCTAAAAAACTAAATCTAAATTTGAAAGAAAATGAAAAAGAAATTAAAAATTCTGAGAAAAAAAACGGAATTCTAAAAAAAGAAAGAAAACAACATTGTACCTTCACCAAGTTCAGATTTACTGTGTTGGTTACAATATTTTTCTTATTTAAAACAAAAATTTAATCATTTGCTTTTTTCCATCTTCTCTTGTATTTCTCATATTGTATAAAAAAGGTTTAAATGGACAAATAAGGAAATCTGCAGAATGTGCCATTTTTCTTTTTTGATTAATCATCAGAATAATTGATTCGTCATTAGTATAATCGATTATTACAGCAATCGTCAGCTGCAGCTCTACAAATCAGCCATTTGTTTCAGATTAAATGAACAGGTTCTTGGTAGAAACGGGTCACCCCAGAATCGGCGGTTCTGCGTCCTCATGGTGATGTTGATGCCGTCGTTCTGCGCGCCGCCATCCGCCAGCGTGTCCTCCAGCGCCATGGCGTACAGCAGAAAGCCGTCATAGAAACTGCCAGCAATGTAGTCCATCTGCAACAACAGGCGTTACTCAAACCAACGAGAACAAGAGTTTCTGCAGCAGCAAAACTGCATTTACTCTGCAGAATCGAAACAAAATGCTGCTTTTTTTTTACGCTCTCACACATAAACTGACTACAGTAACTGCGAACAGAACTGTAAACCTCATTCCTCATTAAGTTCAAGCAATTACTCTGCACAGTGGGATGTTTTGTCCGTCTGATTATCCCATAAAAAATTAAAGAGGCTGTTGTGCAACCTAGAACTCACAGCAGTTTAATACTTACTAATGATGGCTCCAAATGAACACCAAAATCCCTCTGAGCTCTGGCATGGAGCCTCCTCTGGAAGTCCAGGTATTCTGGATTCTCTGGGTTGTGGTACGTGATGATGAAAACGGACTGCAGGAAGCACAAAACGGAGAAGACGATGGATCAGAAGAGAAACGTTTGGGTTCATTTCCAACCAGACGTGGAAAAAGCACTCAAAAGCTGTATTCAAGAAAGAGTAGAGCTACTTCAACATAAAAGTGCTGAGTAACTGATCAAATCACTTAAAATCTAAAAATTACATCAGATGGACCAAAATATAAAATTATGTGGATATTTTGGTGTTTTAAGGAGGAAAATGATAATTCATATAAGTAACAAAAAAAAAAATCAAGACAAATAAAATGTTTCCAAATCAGTTTCTTTAAATATAAAACGTATGAAAGTTTAATAAAAACTGCAGGTGTGTATCTGTGCTTTGGTTAAAACATGTTTGTTTTTCAGTCAGTGGGAAGAAAATCCAGAAATTTTACTCAAGTGTAGAAATAGTTTACAATAAAATTACTCAAGTAAAACTAACAAGTAAAGCGTAGTAAAAACACTCCTAGAAGTTTCAGAAAAGTTACTCAAGTAAATGTATCTTAAATATCCAAGAAAACAAAATGACCAAAAATAATAAAAACACACACAACTGAAACCATAAATGTCAATAAAATATGTAAAAACATAATCTTGAGCTGATTTTAACCTATAATGTGATTGATTGAGTTATAATATTACACATGAAACACCTTAAAGTTTGCTGTTGTTACGTGATAAAAACCGTGAAACATTAAATACCCGCGGTCCAAAAACAGAACCCTGGGGCGTTTTTAATAAAGTCTGTCAGCGTTGCTTTCTACTTAAGAAGCTGGGGAATCATATCTCGTGTCACAACAGTGATTAAAACCTCGCCTCAAACTTCCACAAGCAATTACTGCAGCAAAAAAACACCGTGTTGCCACAGCAAGAACCCACCAGCAAATCCAGGCAGAGAAAGACCTGCTGATTGTTTGACAACAACACCATAGATACACAGGGAAAGTGTCTGGAAGCATCGTTTTCCTTCACGGTTACATTTTAAGTTAACGTCTGCTTAACAAGACTTTTCTTGTAGTTCAGCTGAATGTTGTTGTAAATATTTTTAGCCAGAGTTGGTAACTGGCACCGATTCTTCAACTGAAAGAAAAACATTCATGCTGCGACCCGAGATCGCATATCTTTCCACTAATTAGAGGTGACTCATTATCCTGCTGGGGCAACCCCGAAAACAACAATAAAAATGAACGAAAAAACATAGAAAAGTGTAAAATAGCATGTTTTTTTTACAGGGTGGATTACAGAAGAAGAACTGTAGGTTGGATGGATGTGGCAGACGCCCAGGGCTCAGATTCTGGGGCGTCCCAAAAAAATATACATATTTATATTGTGCTTCATATAAAACTCTTAGATCCAAATCTGGTGAAGTGTGTTAATATTTCAGGATTTTGCTGAAAGTAAACGAAACCCAAGTATTAGAAAATTATGAAATTAGTAATTTTTGCTTTTTGGAAACAACATGTGACTGTTGGTCAGGTATTAAAACTTCTTATGCACCAATTAATTCCCCATCATCAGTGACAAAAACACTTCTGTCAACACGCTAACAACGAAGCTAATGTCGCTGTAATTTTATTTCTAAAAATGCTCAAAATTAAGGCGTTAATTCAACTCAATTCAAAAACGCTGCACTGATTTCAAATGCCAACTAAACAATTAAAAAATTGCACCAAAAAAATACAGTCACTTCAGCTAATGGTGTAGCTAACTGTTAATTTAGTGCATTAATTAAATTCTATTCAAAAATATGTTATTGATCACAAATAAATATTAAATAATGAATAATTAGTGTTTTAACACCAGAATTATTAAATAAATAGTATTTTCTGCTAACTTTTGACATGCTTAGAGCACTTAGCTTCCTCTAATTTAATCTCACCAGATAAATTTTTATGTTTTGCAAACTTTCAGTTGACTAAAGATCATTATCTCTGTTAAAGTTTTGGTTTTAGACTATTAAAAACTCTTCAAGTAGTTAAAAGTTCATATTCCTTCTCTTATTTTGAAGTAGGTTAAAACAGTTCAGTTTCCTCTCCAAACACATCAAGAAATAAAAGTCAATTAATTCAATTATATTCATTCATAATGGGGTTATGATGCGGCCATGTTTTTCTAATAATACAAAATATAAAAAAGGGATTCAGGTTGCTGCCTTATTACAAAAAAAAAATAAAATCAAATTTCAAATTTCCACATTTTTTGGCTCTAAAACTGTTTTGGTTTTGTTGGCCAGATTTTTACCATTTACCACAAATGGCCCACAGGCCACACTTTGAGCATCCCTGATAGACAAAAGCTGCCCATGTTAATAGTTAATAGTTAGCATGCTAGCTAGAGCGCTTTGACATAATGCAACTAGTTTACAGAAATATGTTGATATTTTCAATATCAAATAAATAAATTGCTACAGATTTCAGTGACTGTTAGTAAAATAATAATACAATTCCTCTCCGGATTCTCCAAACTGACTCCTGTCTGCTCCTGCACGTTAGCTAGCAATTAAACAGCAGGAAACCGCCGCCTGACAGAAAACGCACTAATGGGGTTTCAGCACAATTGAAGCATTGTTTAGCTCAGACAGTAGTTGGCATTGTGAGATTTTAATTGTCTGTTCAGTTCAGTGAACCCTTTGGATCTGCTGTGACCCAGAAAACTAGTTTTGTACTGACAAAACTGAAGCCCAGCAACATTGTATAATCCTCAGAGTCCAGTTAGCCGGACGTTTAGCTGTCTCCAAATCGATCACGCTAACAGATGGTGGGGACCTGCTGGAGAGTTTACCTGTTGGAGTAAGAATCACAAACTTTATAAACCAACATAAAGTAGTGCATTGTGGTGATACAACCAAACTTGTAACCAATGGGAAAATTCAACTGCAGTAGCCCATGTTCAACCCAAAGAGGGCAGCACTAAAACAATTTTAGGCAGAATTAAACAAACATGTCAATTTGTACAAAAATGTAAAGATAGCTCCTTTAAAGACCACTTTGTGCCATTCATCTTCAAAAAAAAGTTGATTTTAGTTACTGTTTAAAGTTTAATAATGAGTCCAATTGCTAAAAACTACAAAAATCTGAAACAAGGTGGTGGCAGCATCATGCTGTGGGGACAGAGAACCTGCTAGAGGCTGAAGAAGACATGAAACTGGGGTGAAGGTTCATCCTCCAGCTGGACAATCACCCTAAACATGCAGCAAAAGATACAGTTGGATGGTTTAGCAGGCTTTAGAAAGGCCTAGTCAAAGCTCAGACAAAAATCTAGTTGAAAATTATACAAAACATGATACAAAAATGTATGCATTTCATCTGGCTGAGCTTGACTGATTCTGAAAGAATTGGTTGGAATAAAAATTAGCTGGAAGCGAGACCAGAATAAAGGAGCTAAAAGACAAAGTATGCTATAATTTTCAAATATTTGTTTGAAAAACATTTAATTTACAATATGCATTACGGTGTGTTGGTTTATCACCTAAAATCCAATGAAAATGCATTAAAGTTTGTGGTTCTAATGTGGCAAAATGGGAAAAAAAATGTACAACCCAATGGGAGAAATTGCCCAAGCAGCTGCAAAACCATATAGTCGAACAGCAGTGAGTGGATGTGCTACAACAATCTCATCTGAAAAAATGAAGAGAATATTAATAAGACATGTCTGCATGGCATTCAGGGAAATAAATTAGGGGAGCATCTTCTGTGGTGTCTTATTTCACATGGTGCTAATTTGTGGAGCTTCCTGTAAAAACATGTCTACTCTTTCATTAATGTCACGCAGGAATTCAACTCCCTGAATCGTGACGACGTCTTCTGCCCGGGAGACTATTTGGCAGCGTCCGCTGCGCTCGTTAAGGAGCGTCTTTAACACATCTGTCACGAACAGAGAAGTGTTTTTCATTCTCCAAGCTTTCAAACAAACGGCAGTGAAAGGAAATGCTTTCTGTCTGTACCTTGAAGACCTTGACGGCATTGGCCCAGTCAAAGTTCGCCTTCTGCCACGGCTTGCGGTCGGTCAAGCTCTCGCCGAAGACGTCCAGGTAGAAGATGGCGTAGTTCTCTGGGTCTGGAGTGTCTTCCTGGAACAGCTTCATGATGCTCATGAAGGACTCCAGCGGCCCGCAGATGTAGATAACTGCAGGAGGAAAAGAGAAAATTAGCTGGAAGGAAAACAAAATAATGCACAGTTAGAGGGTCGTGAATGAGTCGTCTTTTCTCCACTGTCCTGAAGTTAGACTCAAGAATCTGGTAGATCCAGTGCAACTGGCACCAAAGTTACAACATTTGTTACAATTTCAGTGCTGAAAATGTAACAAAATTAGTTTGAGTTAAACAAACAAAACTAATTAAAAAGGCTGTTCCCCTCCTCGCCTGTAGGGGTGCTGCACCAAGAACCACTGAAGGAAACAACAGGAAAACCTATGAGGAAGACACTGAGCACAACTTTCTACTTCACAAAATGTAAACAAAAAAGGAGTCAGATTCTTCTATCTTTGGTAAAATACCACAAACTGTTTCTACTGCTAGCACTAGCCTAGCGTGTTTGTATGGTTTCATTTACCCAGAATGCCCTATGCTGTAGCCCACTTCCTAGTTTTAGATCACTCTCAGGTCCGCTTGATGTTCAGAGTTCACTTCAATAAAACCAGGACCGAGGTTTGTAGGCGGACCAGAGTTTGCATTTTTGGTCCAATTACGAGTTCAAACTCCCCCAAACGAACCAAACTTTCTAGATAAATGAACTAGAATTTGATTAAAGCACTAAATAGAGCTTGTGTGATCCATCCTAAAATGAATCCTTGATAATTTAAACCAGAAGTTGGCATAAGAAACATCTTTATCTTTTCATCTGAGGTCAAATGAGACCAAACGTCTCTAATTTCAGGTCAATCAGAGTCACCAAAATCTAAATCTGCGAAAGAAACTGAGATTTACTCATTTATTTATTAAAGTCTGAAGCAAACCAACCAGACAAGTCAGAAAAGACACAAAGTGAGATTCAGGTTGAGGAGGAGGCGCTGCCCCTTCATAGAAAGGCATCCTGGGTAGAGAGCCACACAAACAGCATCCCAACCAGAGATCTTTTAAACTTTAACTAATTAAAACCCAATCCTTTGAAAATGATCTTATCACAATTACATGGAATAAAAACTACCATGAATAAGCAGACATCCAGCGTCTGCTCCTTTATTTTTCACTGTGTGTTTTTCTTTTCTTATGTGAACCCAGGAGTCATTTTCTCTCTGGCAGAATGACAAAAGCTTTCATGTTCACTTATTGTAATGAAATTAGCTCTAGCTTTTGATGACAAGCTTTGAGAGTCGCCCTGATTTTCAATGCCGTCTGATTCTGATAAAAAGATGAAATTAGAATTTATAAAAAGGGTCATTGAGATTCAACCAGATTATCTGAACTTTATGCATTGAGAATCAGAACTGGACAGAAAAATCCTTCAGAATATTAAATGATAATGAATATGATGGATGTATGGATGGATTTCTCAGGAAGTCCACCCATCTATCTGTCCATCCATCCATCCTCTCGCTCTCAGCAGTGAGAATCGGCCTGAATCGTGTTTCCATCCCGGCGGTGGAAGCTGTCTTCTCCCCCCACACCCTGCTGAGTCACACAGAGAAACCAGCTTTCCTTCCCGCTCATGTTGGAGCCTCTGCTGCTGCCAGCTGGAAGCCCGACTGCCTGGTTAGCAGACGTTTCCTCATGAGCTGCTGCCGCTCTTAACGCTCAGCTCTTCCAGCACGGTTCGCCATGCCAGGAGTTCCCGCCGCCTGGACACGACCCAGAAACAACACCCAAACCCACCTGAAGAAATGTTCTCCCATGTTTCAGCCTTTCACTTTGCGTAAAACATCCAACACCAGTTGCTAATTTTAACCTATTCGCATTTCACTCGCATTATTCAAACTCCTTTGGCGTTTGGCACAACTTGTCAACTTACAAACTCAAACACATGGCTGTAAAGAGGAAGAAAAATTATTTGATGGGTTACTGTAATAGTAACCAATTTTCCTGGACGATGAATAGTCACAGAAGTTGTCGCAATAAACAATAATATTATTGTTTGAGACCATTTAGAAGTAATGGCAAAATCATGCAAAAACTCATTCTAAAATATCAATTAACTTTAAATTCTAATGAACATTTAACACTGGAACTGTGAAATATTTAAACATTCTTAATTATTAAAACAACAAATAAAATTAATATTGAAGTCTCTGAATACAAAACAGTCCTTCAAAAACAAAAAAAAGAGGCTAGTTGAAACCAAAACACCAAACTGAAGACTTTTACAATCCAGTTTTTGGTAGCAAAACAGAAAAGAGAAAAGCGACAAATCACACAAATGGAAAGTACTGAACTCGTTTCTGGCCGGTCTATATTAAACCACTAAATAAAATCCACCCCAGTCAGTTTCCACAAACAAATGTAGCTTTTATAGAAGAAAAATCTCACAAAGTCAGCAAAATTTATAAAGAAAACAGAAAACATGTTGAAGAAAGTTCAGGTCGGATTTCCCAGGGTTTTCAATCAGCTAAAATCTATGAATACTTGAGTAGGGCTGAAAGGATTAATCAAATTAATTGTGATTAATTGATTATTGAAATAATATTTAACTATTTTAATTTAGTGTACAGATTCAAAAAATGTTATTTTGTGGAACAAAAAACATTCAGAGCAGTAAATATGCCAAAACTGTACAAGAAACATCCATTTTGAATTTAAGATTAAAAAAAATATTTTAAAAACCTTCATCTGTAAATATAGTTTAGCCAAAGCTCCTAAAGTGATATAGTTTTATCTTCATCTGATTCAGATTTACTAAAGAAATGCTTTGGTATTGCAATTCAGGCTACAAAATGTTTAATTACTTATTTCAAAATGAATTATTTTTTTATTTACAACACTGTATAAAAAGGCTTAATCAGCAAAAATGAAAATCTGTGGAATGAGACATTGTTCATACGATTAATTATGAGAATGACCGATTAATCATTACTAAAATAAACATTAGCTGAAGCCCTAATAAAACCTTCAAAGAACAATTACAACTGCCAGTTAGCTAACGCTAGCGCCAAGAACGTCATTGAACGCCTTTCTGTCGTGGAATTCCCAAAACAAACAAGTCAAAAATAAAGCTAAACAATGTATGAAATAATACTATTCTACAAACTAAATATTTATTAATTGATATTGTACTAAACAGGCAGTACGGTTATGTCCTCCAGGAGCTAACAGCTAGCATAAGCAGATGGCACATATACAATTATGTATATTGTAAATGAGTAGTAGTAATAGTTAATGTCCAACGTTGATCGGGAGAAACTTAATTCAATTTTTGTGTATTTGTTGGGACTCTGACTATCCAACAAAATGTATTTAAGAGCTAGAAAAGTGGATTTTGCCAAGTTACAGTCCAAATGAGAATCTAGTAAACATCTAACCTCCAAAGACTTGCTCGTATATTTGCAATAAAAGCTGCTACTGGGAATTATGGATTCACAGAAGGCTGAATATGTTGATTCATCACATAAAATCCCAATAAAATCAAGTTTATTTAACAACTTCTGGGACTGTCATTCTCCTCACTAGTTCTGAGAACTGTAAAGTTTTGGTTCACAATTTAAAAAAGACCCACAGGTTCCCAGCATCGCATTACCAAGAATTACAAAATCATTACATGGGAGTCTGACCCACCTTCCTTCTGGGTTACTATCAAGATGGATCCCAGAGAACAGCCCTGTTCCACTGAAAGCGTCCTTCATTTTCTGAGAAATGCCAACAGATTTGTGAAAGTTAATGTCCTCACATGGCCTCAGCGTCAGAAACGGACTTTAATCATGCAGAACGATTCTCAGAATCAGCAGGAAGTTATCAGTAACAAGTATTGTTTTTCTTTCACTGCTTGTCCGTTGGTTGGAGTTTCTCCTGCTAATTAAACGTTAGCGGTAAAAAGTTTAACTGCCTGTGTCTGCAGATCATAAGCTCTAAAATGTACCTTTTAAATTTTCACATTTTCACTCACGCTGCTCTCTCAAACATTGTCAAGGACCTTGAGAACATCTGGAGGTATTCTGAAGCGATGACAATTGAATAACAGTTTATTTTATAACGATAAACACGCTGCTGTTTGTTTCTATTAATACCGCATTACGTCAGACTTCATTGATCATGTCAGAGGCAAATAAGTGTCCCAGGTCTGTGGAGTTGGGTTGCCTCATGTAACAAAATACAGAGTTGACAGAAAGCTGCTGATGGGGAAGAATTTCATGGAGAGAAGCAAGAAGAGAGAGAAAACATTTAGTCAGTAAATGTCAACCAAACCTGAATTATTCTGGATATTTTTCAGGTTTACCTAGAATAAAAAGAATGTTGTGGGGGATTCACCAACAAAAACAGGAAAAAGGAGTAAATTTCTGTTGAAAAACTCAGAAATTTTCAAGAAAAATGTGAAAATCTGACTTTTGAAACTGAGACATCTTCAGGTTTTTTCAAGTCTTTTGGATATCTTGCAGTTAAAGTAAGACTGTACTTAATTTATTATCCTATTTAAATGCTAATCCTCCTGCATACATCGTCCCTGAGGGTGCTCTGACATTCCTGTAGAGACTAATACGCTTCCATGAAGAGGTTAGGATAGCTCTATGGCCTATACAAAACCTGTTCATTGCATTTTTTTGTAACAAAATTACTCTTAGACAATGAGAGTTTAGCTGTTTTACAGCATCTTCTCACCTTAAATCCAAATCATCTGCTCCTCTCCACACCCCCAACGTAACATTTACACTCGCACGTAAAAATGGCTGCAAACAGATGGGCAATTGTACAACCATACATGTTTGAAAAGCAGAAGGGGAGCCTCCTGCACAACCAACAAGAATACAGCAAGTAGTTTCTGGAAGGTAAGTCAATATCAAAACACTTGTCTTTTCCAGCAGCCATTGCACAGAGCATACAGCGGAAAAACCAGCTGACCAAATATACTGGAAGCTCCACTGGCGTTGCTAAGTAACAAGCAGAATTTCACTGGAGTTGCTAGGTAACGACAGAGTGCATATTGGATGTGTCTTAACAAAAAAACAACATAAAAAAACAACAAAAGCTATGTGTTTTTTAAGCACTTAGGTTGTTTTTAGAAGTGATTGAAACCCAAAGAGAAGCAGAAAAACATGGACAACATACATTTTGCATAATGAATCTCCTCTAATTAAAAAAGTTCAGCTTGTTTGAAAGCAAAAACTGAACAAAAAGCAAAAACCTTCAGTGTAAATAAAAGCAACCAGCGAAGCGGCTCGGCCCCGTGGCGCCGTTCGGTTCCTACTGAGGGAAACGACCCCATCATGGTCATGACTATCATCACTGTTACCGCTCCAAGTTTCCATTCAGCCTTGATTTGCTAAACCTGCTACTTGAGTTTACCTCAGAATGAATTAACACCCATTTGTTCCTGTTGTAACGTCTGTTTATTTACGTAGCGCTCCCTCATCAGTTCTTGGTCAGACAGAGACACTAAACAGACTCAGACACAGATAATCATCATCCAGATTAGCCGGAATCAAGTCACACTGATTTATGTTCCAAGGATTTCTGCAGATTTTCTGTTTTTCCCTCCAGACGAGGCAGATTACGTCTAACCTGAGGAGGTTTCTCTGTGAGAACATGAGAAACTCCGCGATTTACAAACTGGATGTGTAAAAACAGCGTGCAGGTTATGCAGGATTTCAGTGATTATAACGAGGTGAGCCTGAGCCGTGACTCTTTGTCTCCCACTGTGAGCTGCAAACCACTAATGCACAGAACAAACTGGACAGAAAGGGAGGAATCTGCAGCCTGCTGTGGTTTTTACAGCTCTTAGAAGAGATTCTGCAGCTTTTTTATTTTTATTGGTGCTCCTTTGAAAAAATACTTTCTATTCTCACTCTTTTCTTTGACAGCACTTTATATTACGAATAGATAATATCAATGTGGGCAAACAAGAGTTGAAATTTAAGATATTTTAATTACTAATATCAAATTTGAGTAATAATAATAATGAAACTAATTAATTTCATTTATTTAACCATTATATATGTAAAAATATATTTAAGGCCTTATTAATGTTTTAGATTGTCTTTCAACTCTCAAAATTAGACGTTTGTCATTAAAAAAATACTGTACATTTTAATAAACATCAGTTTCTGTAAAAATATATTTTTCTGGCGCATCTCTATTAAATATAATATTACTTATAAATTAAATAATTCAACTATTTTATGTTTGGGGAGAGAAATTAAGTATCATTATCATTAACCTTGGCGAACAAAGAGAAAAACATAAGAATAAATAAATGAACTTATACGGAAAGACATTTAAAGCAATACCAATGAACTGAGTATGGCAAACCCTGTTGAGTAATAATGAAGGAACACAAAAATTCAAACACTCATAAATACTGTGCAGAGGGACACCAATAGAAAAGTCAGTGATCATTTAATAACCAGATTTTGTTGTTTGATTTCTTGTGCTGCCCCCCGGATTGAAGAGCGCCCTGAGTGGAGAGCCATTTTGCCCATTTCGTTAACCAGGAGTCCCTTTGTTTCAATCCTGCTCACAATACTTTATTTGCCTCTTTAAAGAGGGAAACAAACACAATATGAGCAGAGTCTTTAAATGTTCGCTGTTGTTTGTTTTCCCACTGAAACCTTCACTTTTCCTCCCTTTTCTTGTGGAGTAACCCCAACCGCCTGCGGGATGTTTCTGGTGTGAAGAGTGAGCCCAGTGGTGAGGCCGGACAAGCCCTGACAAGCCCTGGCAAAGCCATTAGCTCACATGACCTCCTGCCCCCAGTTCCTGAACGAGGGAGGTCAGAATCTCCTTTTGATTTCGTCCGTGTTGTTCAACCAACAGATAAAGTCTCCCAGGAATTACTTTACGGAAATGCGGCAGTATTTACTATTTGGGAGCACATTCTGCTCTGAAGTGAACAGTGATTCCCTCCAGATGTTTCCTGCATCATGAGATTCACGTGTCCACAAGACCTCTACGAACTACCACTGACTACAAGAACCAGTGAAAATATAAAAACGTTATAAAACAACAACAAAAAACCATGAACTCCTAATATAAACAGGTGACTGAGCAAACATTCCCCTTATCGGATTGAATTCAAACGGGATATAATCAGTCCAAACATATCATCTGTGGCCAGCTTTCCAAAAACAGCCGCGGCCCGAGTGTTTTCTGAGCTGTCAGCGGCACATCTTCGCTCCTCGAGCTTTCCAAGACAAATCGTCGCAGCAAAAACATAAATATTCCTGCAAAGGTTGCTCTGACGTTTCTGTTAGGAAATACACAAACAAACTGAGCTAAATTCATGACATGAATCCTTTTAAATTCACTCCGCTATGATTGAAAACATGACTAATTGTGATTAATTGATGATTAATCATGATTAAACATGATTAATCACAATGAATTGCGATTAATCAATTATTGAGATAATTGTCTCCTCATTTCGTTATTGATTAATCGTTAACTGGGTGTTGAATTTGGATTTGTTTTGCAGATACAAGACTTGAGCAATCACTAACTTAAACATGAACTCTTCCAAAGGGCTCAAACGATTAATCAAATTAACTGTGATTAATTGATCATTCAAATAATCTTCAATTAATTTAGAAACAATTCATCATTAACTGGAATATTCCAACTTCAACAGGTTCGTTGGTGAAAAAAACATGTTCACTGGAATAATTAAGCCAAAATTGAACAAAAATATTTACATCTGTAAATATGTTTTATCTAAAACTCCTCAGATGGTATAACTGAAAAATTCACCAGGTTCAGATTCACATTTTGCAATAAAATGTTTATTTTCTTATTTAGAAAAATAACTGAATTATTTATTTGCGTCTTTCAATTGTATAAAAATCTTGTTTTTGTTTCAACAAATGGCCTTCTTTGATTCTGTATAGTTAATTATTAATTGTTTACTAAATTAGCTGACGATTATTTTGATAATTAATTAATCGCAGTTAATCTGATTAATCATTTCAGCCCTAGTATTTTTAGTGTTTAGTCCATCCTTCTTTTCAAAATAGATCAAACTCAGCCACATTGAGTGGAGAGCAGCTGGGAACACAACTTTTTAATTCTTTTCAACTGGATTTGAGTCTGGACTTTGACTAGGCCACATTAACACTCCTGGATTTCTTAGCGTTGAATGGTTGTTATGGAGATTTGACACTCCTTGTAGTGGTGAACTTTGAAGAAAATGTTTTTCTTGTTTTTGTTACTCCAGTTAATGATTAATTGATTGCTAAATTAGCCGATGATTATTTTTGATAATCGATTAATCACAATTAATCATTCCAGCCTCACTTTGTGGTGATCTGTCATGAAATATTGATAAAAAATTACCCATAAATTGCTGTTGGAACAGCACCAGTTGTAAGCAAGTTGAAGGGATTTTGTTTTGTTTTCCAGATTAATTAAATATCAGCAAATCTGCTCACGGTCTCCATGTTCTTTGTTCGAATGTGAACAACATGCGGCTTGTTTTTGGCTGTCAGGGAACAGATTTAATGACAGCTTCTCATTCCCATGTGGCGATCCTCCACTGGCGCTAAACCCGCAGCAGCAGCAGCAGCACAGCCTGAAGACATTCCTGAGTAATAACCCTGGAAAAAACAGGCTTCCCACCGGACCGAGTCCTGACCGCCTGGAAAAACCTGATTCTGACCTGGAGAGTCAAAGACGAATTAATTTACATCAGCATTTAGGAAACGGGCCAGAGATGAAAGAACTAGAGATGGATGGATGGATGGATGGATGGATGGATGGATGGATGGATGGATGGATGGATGGATGGATGGATGGATGGATGGATGGATGGATGGATGGATGGATGGATGGATGGATGGATGGATGGATGGATGGATGGATGGATGGATGGATGGATGGATGGATTTATGGATGGATGGATGGATGGATGGATGGATGGATGGATGGATGGATGGATGGATGGATGGATGGATGGATGGATGGATTTATGGATTTATGGATGGATGGATGGATGGATGGACAAATAGACGGACGGACGGATGGATTAAGCCTGTAACTAATGATTATTTTAGTAACCGATTAATCGACAATTCAGGTGATTAATCGATTGATCAATTGTTGGGTATTTTACATTTAACCACTTAATACAATATTACAAATACATTAAAAGATTCAAATAAACATTTTATTGCCTAGAATTCAAAAAGTTACATTTTAATTAACAAATTAATCATTAGATAGCAAAAGGTGTGTGGAGATTTTTTTTTCTAAAGCCGCCGTTCGGAAAAGTTCTGAGTTGAATCGATTTACAAACACGAAACATTTTTAATTCAATGTGTGAAGGAGCCATAACTTTCTCCAGCAGAACAGAAACAAAACTGAAGTTTTTATCTTTAGACTTAGAGATGAGTCAGTGATGAACTCTGATCTGAACCTTCAGAGCTTCATAAAGACAGTTATAAAGCCAGCCTTCTGTCACCTGAAGCCAGGATGAAAGGATGTAGAGAAACTCATCGATACGTTAATATTTAGACGCATTAACCACTAGACAGTAGTGTCTTCATAGCTTCTCAAATCTGGAACAAACTCCCAGAGAACTGCAAATCAGCTGAAACGCTGAGCTCCTTTAAATCAAGGCTGACATGTTTAGAGCTGCAGTTGATTTGTAGGAACTGGAATCAACATATTTGACTTGTATTTGCTTGATGACTTTGATGATGTCATGTCTTGTTTCATAATTGACGACTAAGTGTTGTTTTTATGATTATTGCTGAAATACGTTATAAAAATAAACTTAACTTAATACAAAATGTATATATTTTTATACAATATGGCATAATTACTGTTCTGAACAATTGGTCTTTTAGAGTTTGTATGCTCAAATTGATGGTTAATCAATTACTAAATTTGTTGACAATTGTTTGAATAATGACTTAATCACAATTAATCATTAATTTTATTAAACATTTCAACCCTAGAATGGATAAACTGATTCATAATTTCATTATTTGTAGCAAAGGACGCATCTGCAGCTAAAAAATACTTTTGAAATCAACAGCTCAGCTTTTATGCTTGACTTATCAATACATGGTAAGTATGTCTGGATTAATCAATGAAAATTGGACAGCAACAGTTGCTTAAAAGATTTGTTTTAGGTGAAGCTAAAACTGTCACTTGAGGAGTTCTGGGAACAACATATTTACAAATAAAGAATGTTTTTGTGCTTAATGCAAAATGTTTAATTTTTTGTACAGTTTTGCCATAATTACAGCACTTTGTATGTTGGTCTTTCAGCAATTTGCCATTTGAGAGTCTGCATATTGGAGTTAACGATTAATTGATTACTGAATTAGTTGACAATTATTTGAAAAATAGATTGATTAATCGTTTAAAGTTATTTGTGTTAAATCCTAAATGTTTGTACAGTTTTGGTGTAATGCCTTTTTAAGAGTCTGTAGATGAATCGTGACCAAATTAGTTGAGGACATTAACGCATTGATCCGATTAATCGGTTATGAATGATTTCCAGTGAACATGGATGGTTCTTACTCCGGCCGCTCTCCTTCATGAAGCCGACCAGCTCCTTGTGGTCCTGCTCCTTCTGGTACGGCCGCGCCTCCACCGTCACGTTGATCTCATGCTTCAGGTTCAGGTAGATCCCCTCGGACAGGAAGTAGTGCGGCCGGTCGTCCTGCCGCTGGTCGTAGAAGATCACCACGGCGCGCGTCGTCCAGTTGAACTGCGTGTGCAGCGCGTTGATGAAGTCCCCGATCTTGGTGGTGGTAGGCCCGCTGCGCACGATGGTCCGGTACTCCTCCCGCGCGTCGAACCCGTACGCGGGGCCGCCCGCGGTGATCAGCGGCAGCTTCCAGTGGGACGCGAACCGCGCCACGGAGGCCAGCGGGTACACGCATCCGGGTCCGAAGAAGACGTCCGGGCGCACGTAGAGCTTCGCGTCCACGGCCAGCACCTGCGCGCGGCTCTCTGCGCACGAGCCGCGGCGGGGTCCTGCGTGCTGTAGTTCAGGATGTTGATGTCGTGGCCGAGCAGCAGGTTGTGCTTCCCGTGCAGATCCTCCTTCGCCATGAGGATGGCCGGCAGCACGCGCGGCAGAGCCCACGCGTACATGCTGTAGTTGTCCGGCAGCATCACCGCCACCGTGATGTCGCTCCAGCAGCCGCGGAGGAGGCAGAGCGCGGCCAGCAGGCAGCAGCCCGTCGCGGCTCTGCGCCCCATCTCAGTGCGCACAGCTTGGAGAGGTTCCCCTCAGTCACCCCGCACCATAAAGACCCCGAACTCGACCCGCGCGCGCCTTCACAAGTGGCACCAACTCAGTAAAGTCGTCGCCCGGTGGCGTGAGCGCGGCTGTGCCATGCGTCCCCGCTGCGTAAATCCACGGTGAGTGAAGCTGTAGTATTTCCCAGCGCAGCGCAGCGCGGTCCTCACAGTGACGGCCTCTCCCAGAGTGATAACTCACAGCCGGATGACTGTAAGTTAAATCAGAGCCTGGTTCTGCTCGGCCCCCTGCACACGTCACACACTGTAAAAAATACACGGCGGCGCCGTCCGAGCCACTGCGCGCTCACTGCGCTCTACAGATAAGAAGTATTTACCAGATCAGATGGCAAACTTCTGCTGACGTCTCAAGAATCCAAAATGTTTGATAAACATTAAACAGCCATTGTCTTTACAGTGCGCAAGTAAACAAATAAATAGAACTAAATTAAATAAAATCAGTTTATAAAAGTAAAAAAGTCCAGTTAAATCACCCCCTGGCGGCCTGGTTGCGCCAAAAGACCAACACAAAGAGTTACGTAAATGTAACTGGAAGGAAAAATAAATGTTTTCAACATTTTGACGAAAGAATAAAAAATCTTAAAAGTGTGGCGTGATTTTGACCACTCTTTGGTCCAGTTGCAGTGCAAAAGCAAAAATAACAATTGCTCAGTCAAACTGGATGAAGAATAGACACTGGTTTCAATTCTTGAAAATTTAGGCTTTGACTAGGCCATTCTAACACATGAATATGTTTTGAACTAAGTTTAGTTCATCCTGGGAGTTTAGTTTAAGTGTAAACAGTAAGAACTCTGAAGTCCCGTTTGTAAAGGCAAGCCGGCAAAAATTAACAGCGATAATTTGAATAATTTAGCCTCACATTAGAAAAATAAATGGGATTATTTTTCACAGTTTCAAACTAAACATTTAATTGACATTTAGTTTGTAGCTAAATTTAAAAATATATATTTTTTGTTGTGATAACTAATAAATAAGGTGAAGAAAGTTTAATTTGTACCAGTAACGTTTTTTACAGGGCTCTACACGAGTCAAATGTTTTCCTGCAGAAGGTCAGAGGTCAGTTTGGGAGTGAAGCTCCCTTCCTCCTCCAGATCCGCCTGCAGCCTCTTCATCTTTCCGGATGAACAGAACTGAATGGGTCATCGGGTTTCAGCTGCTGGTTCTGGAAAACCGTCCCGACACCTTTCCATGCAGTCAGAGGAAATACGACAGCATCAGAGGCGACGGATGGATGGATGAATGGATGGACGATGGATGGATGGATGGATGAATGGATGGACGATGGATGGATGGATGGATGAATGGATGACGATGGATGGATGGATGGATGGATGGATGGATGGATGATGGATGGATGATGGATGGATGAATGGATGATGGATGGATGGGTGGATGGATGGATGATACAGGAAAAATGTGACCACAACTTTACACTAGTCAGTCACTTTGTGTCAAATAACAGAACGAAAAAAATGAGCTGTTCCCTGGAACATGGCGCAACGCTGCTCTCTTGTGGTGGCAGATGGAATCACTCTTTTTCTTAATCTAATAATCCTTGATAATCAGAAATCTAAAAGTATGATGGAGTATTGGAGATAGAAAAAAAGGAGCAAAATTCTGGCAAATCAGCTCAGAAAACTTGTAAAGTTCTGAGTTTGAAAAGTCAAACATGTTAGAATTTTTTCTTAATTTTTAGACAAATTAATTTCAAAGATTGTTTTAAGCACATTTTCAACTTTTCAATTTGAGATTTTTGAAATAAAACCTGTTTCTCTTTCTCTCTGCAATGGCTGTAATATGCCGTTGTATAAATCCGATTTACAATGTAAGGAATTTAAAAATCTTCCAGTGAAATAATAGAAATATCAGAAAAATTTATTTTTAAAAAAGGGATCAGTTTCCATAAAAACTTGATTAAACATTACATTAGTTTGATATTTTATTCTTTATAACAGATAAAGAACATAATTAATAAAAATCAGCTGTAAGAATTAATTTATTTTCTCTACATAAACATGTCATAATTATCTGATTCATGATCTAGTTTAAAGCAGCGGCGACACGCCAGGCTAAAAAACTAAAATATGTTTCTACATTCTCAGTACATCATGGCTTCAGCAGCTGAAAAACAGAAACTAGTTTCCGGGCCATGAAGCAGAACTGCAGCCCAGTCTGGAGATCAGACGGTCCAGGAAGGAGTTGGTTCCAGTTTTACGACGTTTCCCTCAGTCAGAGCGACTCCCTTACTTACTTCAGCCAGGTGAGCAGCTCAGGTGTGAAGTAGGTGATGATGATGTCAGCGCCTGCAGGTGAAACCAGCAGATGAACTCAAAAACCAAAGAACCTTAGGAGACAAATCTAGGACCTTAAGGATTGTAGAGTTTTCAGTCTATAGAGTTGGTAGAAACCCAAAGGCTGCCAGTTTACCTGACTGGTGGTTCTATAAACCACTGACTGTTTTATTTCAACCAGATCCTCTAAATGAAACCCTCAGTTTGTCAACAGACGGGTTCTTCCACCTCACCTGCCCTGCGGAACGCGTCATGGCCTCCATCACAGCGGCCCGCAGGTCGAACGCTCGGCCTTCGCTCCGTGCCACAGCATGGCGAACTCCCCGACACGTTATACACCGCCAGAGGATGGTAGGGGAACTGCAGGAAGGACCCAGAAAAACATGTCAGAAAATAAAGACAGTAATAATGAAAACAGATGATAAATGTGGATGAACAGGTGACTTGATAAATAGATGTGTAGATAAACAGATGGAGGGATTAATGGCTGAATACATAAAAAAATAATACGCAAAAATGTTGAAAAGCTCGTCTGCTCACCTTGTCCTTCACCTCCCTCATGATGTCCAGGTACGGCAGGCCCGGTTTCACCATCAGCATGTCGGCTCCTTCCCTCACGTCTCGCTCCTGATGAGCACAAAGCCAGAGGTCAACCAGAGGTCAGCCTCACGGCTGTGTTCAGACAGAACCGGACAGGAAAACCCACACGGCTCGCAGCGCCAGGCCTCTGGCGCCGGCTGGAAGCTGGTAGCAGCGCCGGTCTCCAAACGCGGGCTTTGACTGGGCCGCGTCCCTACAGAACGCAAAACAAGAGGCAGAATTAGAAACGCCGGGAAAGAACGATTAGCTGGATAAATACAGAGAAAAATATGGAAGGAAAAGAGAAAGAAACTAGAATAGAAAAGAACTCCATGTTTTTATTTCTTTTTTCTTCAAAATAGAAAAAATAAAAGACAAAAAAAGCCATACAGAAGAAAAAAGTAAAATGGAAAAAAGAATAAAATACAAAAGAAAAACGAAAACAAAACAGGAAAAGAAGAGAAAATAAATCCATGTCTTGTTTTCTCTTTTTAAAATAAGAAAAAAATGTTTTTAAAATGAGAAGAAAAACAAAAATGGAAAACAAAAGTTAATTGGTTCTGATGCTGAATTCACCTGAACGGACCGTAGTAACAGGAAGCAAACTTTGCGCTGTAGCTCAGCACTGTGACCTGCAAACACAGAAAACATGGAGTCAAACAAACTGATGTTGTGTTTCTAAGAAATGTTCCTGCTGCAGAGCTTCACCTTGTTCCCCAAACCGTTGGACAGCAGAGACTGTTTGATGGCTCCGATCCGTCCGTCCATCATGTCCGACGGAGCGATGATGTGGCAGCCTGCACAGGAAGTTCAGCTCCGGTTAAAACGACTTCGCTTCAGGTTCGGTTCAGACATGTTGGGTCGGAGGTTCTCTTTACCGGCCTGAGCGTAAGAAAGAGCGACTTCGGCGAGCCGCAGGCAGCTGGCGTCGTTGTTCAGGGAGCCGTCCTCGTTCAGGATGCCTGAGAAGAAGAAGGAAGAAGTCAGACAGGAAGCAGATCGTCTGTAAGGACGCAACAGGAAGTGGACGCTGACGCAGTGTCCGTGGGAGGTGTAGGGACACAGACAGACGTCACACGCCACCAGCAGCTCCGGGAACAAACTGCGGATCTTTTTAATGGCCAGAATGGCGGGCGTGTCGTCCGAGTCGGCGCCAGAACCGCGTTCATCCTGGAGGAACCAGAACACGGAACCAGACTGGGATGATGCAGACGTCGCTGATTCACATATTAATGGGTTTTTCATATTTACTTTGACTGACCTTTGCTACTTTTGCCGGGACGCAAAAATGAGGACGCACTTCAAACCGTTTCTGACAAGCGGCTGCAGCAATTCCTCCACTTTATTCACCCCAAACCCTGCAGAACAAAACGTTTCTGTCATTACTGAGGTCATAAATACAGTTAGCAAATACTAAGGGCTAAATTAAAGAAACACATTGAATATAATAAAACTATGAAATGTGAAATTCTCAAAACTTTTTAAAATAACTTCACATAAAAAATATAACTTAAAATATTATAATTAAAAGATAAAGAAATTAATAAAATAATTTAAAAAACATTAAAAATTTTAAATAAAAATGAGATTTTAAATATTACACAGAACTAAACAACAAAAAATACTAATAAATTAAAATTGTTTATACATATATATGTATTATATGTATTATTGATTACTTACTAAAACGCAAAATAATAATAAAAACACTAAAAAATAAATGTATAAAATATGAAATGAATTACTAAAATATTTTGATAAATTTAAAAACAAGTTTTAAAGATTAAGTAAAATTAATAAATCAATCATTAATAAATAAACTAAAGATTTTTAAATAAACAAATAAATCTAAATTTATGAAACTAAGACTGCATGACATACTAAATACAATTAATGAATACATAAAAAAAATAAAACATTTTATTTTTCTTAGTCAAAAATAAAACAAATGAAATAAGTAAAAAGTTTATGAGAAATATAATTTAAAAAGCTACAAAAATAATTAAAAATTTAATGTATATAATATTAAAAAATAGCTGAATAAGCTAAAAAATAAATCTCAGTGAATTAATAAAATTTATTTAAAACATTTCTGAACAAAGCTGAATGAAAAATAAACCCATTACTGTAGAGAACGGCCTCCGTTTGAAATAAAACAGGTTTCAACCTCTGAGTTTCCTCCTAACTGATCTGAGATCAGCTGGTCGGCCGTCTAACCGCCTCTCTGCTTATCTCAGTCCAGATTCTCACTCTTCCCTCCCAGCAGCGTTTATCTGACGACAACACCCACGTCGGCCCTCGACAGTTCGGCCCCTGGCTTTCCTCTGGGGCCGAACTCCCAGGTGAGACTCACCTGGCCTGACCCGGCAGGCTCCCGATCGGCTCCACCGCGTCCGGACTGTCTCTGCAGGACAAGCAAACGGAACAAACTGAACGTCAAACTCTTCCAAACAGCAGGATCAACCCGGTTTGTTTCAGAAAACGAGGAGCAGCTCCACCGACGTGATGAAGATGGGGTAGATGAGGTTGTCCGGTCTGAGGTCAGCGGCGCAGCTCTGCCAGTAGCGCAGCGTCGGGTGGAAATACCCGCTGTGGAGGACCAACTGGGCCGGCGTCTGCATCGTCAAAACTACCAGCAAACTAAACAGAAGAAGAAGAATACCAAGATCAAACCAGGGCAGGATAAAAACTGCATTTAGATCCACTTTTCTACCCATAATGCAAAGCTGGATCAGCCGAGCTTCAAGCAGGAAGTGAGTGGAAGTGAGTTTTTGCTGCCCACTCACTGGGAAAACTGGGCAAGCATGCATGAAAGAACCAGGATGAAACGGAGGAACGAGAAAGAATAATAATCCTGAGGTCACATCAGCTCTAAAATGTTCTTTTAATAATAACCTAACAAATATGTTGATTTTATAGAAAACCTTGATTGTTATTAAATTATTATACATTATAATATAGTTTTGTCAAATGATGCTTAAAGAAAAAACAAAATTATTGAAGAGACACAAACAAAAATGCTGCATTTAAAAAGGAGGAATATTGCGAAATATTGTTATAACACACCGGATGTAGGTTTAGGATAATTTCTTCATAAAACTAGTTAAAGGTTTTAGGTTAGTGAGATGAACTTTGACCTATCTCTAGTAGATAAAAGCATCCTAATTACACAGAGATAATAGTTAAATATCGAACAAAAAGCAATAAAAAGTGTTTTACTCTAAACTCAGGATTCCCATAAACACGACGCGACCTTATATGGGAGCTTAATAAAACAGTAAAATTTAAAAAACAGCCACTTTAGTACAATAATAAGCGTTTGTTGACATAAAATAAACTTTCCTTCACCGTTTAAAGTAGGTCAAATCTCTGTCCACACATTAGCATTTTAGCTAATAAAATACCTCCAAACTGAGCCCGGAAACGAGATAAAGTTACCGATAACTTTGTACAACTGTAAGAAAATTAAAAATAGAGATAAAATCCGACATGAATGCATGAAAAACAGATAAACTGACCTCGGAGGAAGAAAGCAGGAGACTTCTCGACTCTCCAGCTCAGTCTGATGATAAAGCTGCTGCTTCTTCTTCTTCTCCTTAAATTCAGCAGCGACTTCAAGCAGCACTTCCGCCTCCTACCGGTGAAGGCGAGAATCTGCTGCCAGTGGTTTAAGCCTCCAACAAAACTCTGTAAGGACAAAGATTGTTATTGCTTTAATTCTGACAGATAGAAATCCTAGATAGTTCCTTCTTTGTCTAAGGAAACATTGTTGACTGGGAAAAAAGACATACAGCTTGAAGAATTGTTTAATAACAGATTTTCAATTACTGAAGTACATTTCATTTTTATCAGTAATGAAATGTACTTCATTACTGATAAAAAATAAGTACACCCTCATTTTTATCAGCACTTCTCTCCTCCCTCATGATGATTTATCAACCTGCCTCTGATTTCACCGCAGAGCTTCTACTTCCTGCTTCTGTTGCTCTGAACTGGGAAAAACTGGACTCATCATTTACGCAACATCCGTCACATTTACTTTCGGTTTGAATTCACTTGTTGCATGAGGTGCCAGACCGTTAGTTTGGTGTCAGGCTGTTGTTTAAATTTTCTTCTTTAACTCCTTGGATGGTTTGAACAAGTTGTAAGTTTAATTTGTTTATTTCTTGAATTTTTAAAATCACTTTAACTTTTCCTGATTGTTTCTAATCTCTGACGTTTGGAGGAAAGTTTCACTTCTGATTTCATATGAAACTTTAATATTGATGTTTGAAGGCTAATCTACAGGATTATTGAAGGATTATTATTTTACTGATGAAGTGGAACCAATCAACACGATGAACAGCTGATGTTTCACTATTTCTTCTCCGAACTGATTCATGTTTTTATTTCCTGGTAATGAACTCCAGTCTCTACAGTTAAACTCAGAAACAACAGCGTCTTGTTAAATCTAAAATGTTAATGTATATTATTATTATTATCATTTATTATAAAACAGTACTTTTGAAATATGTTAAATTTCGTCGAATTATTAAATAGTTAATATTTGATGGAGCAGATGATCCACTTGTAGAATTTAATGAACTAAAATCCTTCCTGTTCAGGTTGAATCAGTGAATGTAAATGTTGCTCCATGTCTCCATCTAGTGGACTGATAGTAGAAGTGCAGCAGCTGATGGCAGCTTCCTCTGCCTCTCTGCTGTCTGACTGCATTCACCTGACACTGATATGAAGCAGAGAAGAAGAGCCAATCAGAGGAGGAGCAGCTGATCTTTTTCCAGCACTAATGATGTAAAGGATCAGAGTTGATGTGCAGATGAATGATGTGTGTTTCCTCTGCAGGTGAAGCTAGAAAGTGTGTGAGCTGATGTGGATTCAGCAGCATGGATCAGTGTGAGGACAGAGAGGAGGGAGTCCCTCCCTCTAAAACCACTCTGTGTGGGGAAGATGAGAGCCAGAGCAAAGGTCAGAGGTGAGGTCACCATCTCTAACTGTCCACAGCCCTTTTCACACAGCGTTCACTATATCAGGCCAGAACAGACGTGGTGATGAAGCTGCTGCTGCTCCTCTTTGCTGATTAAGTTTTAATCATCATGTTTCTGTCAGGATCCATCAGAGACTCAAACCAGAACCAGAACCAGAACCAGAACCCAGCTGTGTCTCCTTTAAGAGCAACAAGTCAAAGGATGACATCATTGACTTTAAATCTCCTGGATCTCCACCATCAGAGAGGTGAGATGTTTCTAACTGCTGTAACTTCAGTTTATATATGTTATTTTTGCCATCCAATATTAATTTAACACACAAACACAAAAGGGCAGAAATTAGTTTAATTTATAAATTGGTATTTGGATTGTTCTCTAAATCTAATTTATTTTCCAGAGTAATGCTGAAAGAAAAAGGCTTTTATGAATTAATTTTATGATTCCAGTTTCATCTCTGTGGTTCAAACATCATCCAACATGGTGGATTATTCACCATTTTTACAGTTAAGCTAAATAATATCTCATGGGGATATTTTTCAGAACCAGATCATCTCTAACTGACACCATTCATAAGCAATTGGGTCATTCTCTGAATTCAGTGCATTTTGTGTCTCAAATATTTTCATATTTAGATAAACCCACATTTTTTGACAAAAATCAAGTAATGGAAATATCCGTGTCTTGGTCATATAAAATGCAAATATATTTTAAAAGTTACATTTTGAAAGATTTGATGGTTGTTGAAGCGTAGAGGTCAGCCAAGTGAACATGTCTCCACTGACCAATGTTACGTTTTCACTGAATATAAAACAAATAAAAAAAGCCAGTAATTGCAAGTTATTTGTACCATTTTAAACATTTTAGGTATACTTTAATGTAAATAAAAGAAATATGAGGAAAAATACATAAATTATTTAAATAATAGCACTTTTTAATCATGTCCCTCCAGTTTTGTTTAACCCTGTAACAGCAAACCAATCCCTCCTTTATTTATAAATAATGGCTCGGTCCAATTTCCTCAGCATCCTGGAAGTGACATCACTTCAGTCTTTTCCTGCTCACACTGTAAAGAGATTAAAGTGTTAATATAGTTCCTTACCTATATTTGATTCTTTTTTATCCAAACATTGTTATCGTCAAGCTCATCCTTTCAACAACATTAGGCATGTAAATGATATTTATTATTGTTTAGGAAAAGTAAAGAATGACCTTTGAAACACATTAATTTCTTGTTTAGTGAAAATCTTCAACTCCATTACAGCCTGGTCAACTGTAACAATGAGTTCAAAAGCTTCACTTGATACATTGTTATAATTTTTTTTTTATAATAACATCAAATATTAGACTAATAAAATATTGGACTGTATGCAAAGTTCAAAGAATGATTCAAAAACATAAAAAAGCCTGATTTGAAGTTTATTTTAAAGAATATTTTTATGATTTATGAAAAGCGGTTTTAAATCAAGTTGGCATATCCTACTTTTCAATCTAATTATTATGATTCAGAATCAAATAAAAATAAATTGTGATTTTAATCAAGGGAAAGGTCATCTAAGAGAATTAGTTTTTTCCCTGCTGATTAATAACAGGGACAAAAATGACCCATAATGAACTCACTTTTCAATCAAGACACATAAACTATCATGTTAATATAACTATTGAGCCACAAGCATTTAAATGCATTTTCTTCTCCTTAGCAATTAAATTTTTCCAAATGAAACAGACTCATTTATTTAATAAAATATTAATATTAACACAAAAACAAAAAGGCAGAAGTAAATTTAATTTCCAAGTTTATGTTTGGATTAGTCTCCAAGTCCAATTAAACACAAATTAATGCTGAAAGAAAACAATTCTACAAATTAATTTTATGATTCTAGTTGAATCTCTGAGATTTAAACATCCAACACAGTGAATTATCTGCCATTTCTACAGTAAAACTAAATAATGCCTCCTGTGACTCGTATTCAGAACGAGATGTTCTCTAACAGACCATCTGGTTCTGATTGAAGCTCCATCAGATCCTCCTTGGATGGTCAGAGTGGAAATGATTCCTGGTTCTGCTCCATGTCAGAGCTCAACACTAAGATCACCAAACTGTTCTCTCAGTCATTTCAAACCAACATGTTGGTCTCAGAAACAAATCTTTCTGCTCTTTAAAGAAGGCTGGACATTATTCAGGAGGATCAATGATCAGGAACATGTTGGAGGATTGGACCGGTTCTGATAGGAATCATTTAGAACATCAGGTTGATGATCTGTCTGGTTCTGGTTCTGGTTTTATTTTACAGTCACATAAAAAAATATCTTGAAATCAAACAACAGAAAGGTTCTATTGAGAGTTTTTGTTTCAGTATCCATCAGAGATTCAAACCAGAACCAGAACCAGAACCCAGCTGTGTCTACTTGAAGAGTGACAGGTCAATGGAACCTCCTATTACCTTTAAATCTCCTGGATCTCCATCATCAGAGAGGTGAGCTGTATCTAAATTGCTGTAACTCTGGAAACTGAACCAGTAAGAACTCAGATGTTTCCAGTTATATTTCCAGAGGTTTGATCCATTATCTACAGAAATCCTGCTCTGTTCTTATGAAAACACCTTCATATCTTTATCTCTGGATGTTGATGATGATGTTCTGTTGCTTCCTGGCTCCATGTCAGACTAACAGTGGATCACATTTCCACTGGGAAATACCTGGTAAAGCCATTCTGGTCCATCAGGACTTGGTTCCTGTGTGGATTGTGAGAGCAGTTCAGCAGGAAGGAAAGCTTCATGATGTGGTTGGTGAGATCTGCTGGAACTCAACCAAACTGAGCTGATGTGGACCATCAGAGGTTCTGCTGGTTCTTAATGGGATCAGCAGGAACATTAAATCTTTACAACTACTTAGATCACCTGGTTCACTGCTCACATCCAGATGAATATTTTCCTGACTTTCTAATTGTTCCTGGTTCCTCCCAGAATGGACCAGCAGAGCTCAGAGGTTCCCATGGGTCCATCTGCCCAGCAGCATCAAACACAGTTGGACTCCATATTTATGGTCTGTATATGAACAACTACTTTTCCATGAGTTCTGTTCAAAGTCTCCTTCATGCTGCACTTTGTAGACCAGAGGACTGTCAGTCTGTCCAACATCCATCTGGTGTTTGGCTCCATGATTTCACTCTGATGTTTCCTTCATCTATTATTCTGTTCCAGCTGCTGGAGGACAACATTGTTTCTTTGTGAAGAAAGAACTGAAGGACATCCAGAAGGTTCTGAGTCCAGATCACCCAGAACATTCAGAGAGTCAGAGAGATGATGAGGTGTTGGAAGGTGATGATGAAGAGCAGAGGAGGAGCAGCAGAGATGCAGTGATGAAGATCACACTGAACTTCCTGAGGAGGATGAAGCAGGAAAAGCTGGCTGACCGTCTGCAGAGCAGTAAGAGGATTTCTAAAGAGATTCTAATTGATGGATAAATTACACATTTGCTGAAGTGATTTAATCAAATTCACAAGATTATTTTTGTTCAGATCTGATTTTTGTTATTGTGTTAATTTAGGTCTTTTTGCTCCAGTTTGTCAACATAAACTTAAATCTGGTCTGAAGAAGAAGTCCCAGTCTGTGTTTGAGGGAATTGCTAAAGCAGGAAGTCCAACCCTTCTGAAACAGATCTACACAGAGCTCTACATCACAGAGGGAGGGACGGGAGAGGTCAATGATGAACATGAGGTCAGACAGATTGAAACAGCATCCAGGAAACCAGACAGACCAGAAACAACAATCAGACAAGAAGACATCTTTAAAGTCCCCCCTGGAAGAGATCAACCAATCAGAACAGTGATGACAAAGGGAGTGGCTGGCATTGGGAAAACAGTCCTAACACAGAAGTTCACTCTGGACTGGTCTGAAGACAAAGCCCACCAGAACATCCAGTTCATATTTCCATTCACCTTCAGAGAGCTGAATGTGCTGAAGGAGAAAAAGTTCAGCTTGGTGGAACTTGTTCATCATTTCTTTAGTGAAACCAAAGAAATCTGCAGCTTTGAACACTTCCAGGTTCTGTTCATCTTTGATGGCTTGGATGAGAGTCGACTTCCACTGGACTTCCACAACAAGGAGATCCTGACTGATGCTACAGAGTCCACCTGAGTGGATGTTCTGCTGACAAACCTCATCAGGGGGAAACTGCTTCCCTCTGCTCTCCTCTGGATAACCACACGACCTGCAGCAGCCAATCAGATCCCTCCTCAGTGTGTTGGCATGGTGACAGAGGTCAGAGGGTTCAATGACCCTCAGAAGGAGGAGTACTTCAGGAAGAGATTCAGAGATGAGAAACAGGCCAGCAGGATCATCTCCCACATGAAGACATCACGAAGCCTCCACATCATGTGCCACATCCCAGTCTTCTGCTGGATCACTGCTACAGTTCTGGAGGATGTGTTGGAGACTAGAGAGGGAGGAAAGCTGCCCAGAACCCTGACTGAGATGTACATCCACTTCCTGGTGGTTCAGACCAAAGTGAAGAAGATCAAGTATGATGGAGGAGCTGAAACAGATCCACACTGGAGTCCAGAGAGCAGGAAGATGATTGAGTCTCTGGGAAAAATGGCTTTTGATCAGCTGCAGAAAGGAAACCTGATCTTCTATGAATCAGACCTGACAGAGTGTGGCATCGATATCAGAGCAGCCTCAGTGTACTCAGGAGTGTTCACACAGATCTTTAAAGAGGAGAGAGGTCTGTACCAGGACAAGGTGTTCTGCTTCATCCATCTGAGTGTTCAGGAGTTTCTGGCTGCTCTTCATGTTCATCTGACCTTCATCAACTCTGGTGTCAACCTGATGGAAGAAACACAAACATCTAAGAAGTTGTCATATATGGAGTTTTTATTACTTAATGAACCTACAATAATTTCTCTCCATCAGAGAGCTGTTGACCAGGCCTTACAAAGTCCAAATGGACACCTGGACTTGTTCCTCCGCTTCCTCCTGGGACTTTCACTGCAGACCAATCAGAGACTCCTTCAAGGTCTGCTGACAAAGACAGGAAGAAGATCACAGAACAATCAGGAAACCGTTCAGTACATCAAGGAGAAAATCAGTGAGAATGTGTCTGTAGAGAAAAGCATCAATCTGTTCCACTGTCTGAATGAACTGAATGATCGTTCTCTAGTGGAGGAGATCCAACTGTCTCTGAGTTCAGGAAGTCTCTCCACAAATAAACTGTCTCCTGCTCAGTGGTCAGCTCTGGGTTTCATATTAGTGTCATCAGGAAAAGATCTGGATGTGTTTGACCTGAAGAAATACTCTGCTTCAGAGAAGGTTCTTCTGAGGCTGCTGCCAGTGGTTAAAGCCTCCAACAAAGCTCTGTAAGGACACACATTGTTAATGCAGTCATTTTTGATGAAGTGAAAACATTTAATGATGTTCTAAATATTGATTCATGATGTTTTAATTTATTTATTGATGCATTGCCTCCCAGATATTGCCCACTGGGATACATCGGGAAGAATGTCTAACATTTTCACCCTAACAACCCCATTATCAATATATATTATTAAAGAAGTTAAACTCATCTTTCTGCTAAAACTGAGACTTCTTTATTATTATTATGCAATTCTAAAGGTTTGTTTTCCAGCCTTCTTGTTCTTTTTAGATCAGACCTTCAAAGATTGTGACCCAACCATTGACCAAATCAATTCACAATAGGCAACATAAATATGCATAGTTCCATCAATCTTTCAAAAGAGAACATAATTTATTGGAGAGTAAAACATTTTTAATGAATTGTTTAATAACATATTTTCCTCCCTGTCTCCTCAGACTGAGTGTCTGTAACCTCTCAGAGAGAAGCTGTGAAGCTCTGTCCTCAGTTCTCAGCTCCCAGTCCTCCAGTCTCAGAGAACTGGACCTGAGTAACAACAACCTGCAGGATTCAGGAGTGAAGCTTCTCTCTGCTGGACTGAAGAGTCCAAACTGCAACCTGGAAACTCTCAGGTAACTCTGGGCTCTTGACAAATTGCTGCATCTAAGATGCAAAAAGAAACATAATTACAGATCCATCCATCCATCCATCCATCCGTCCGTCCATCAGTTCAGACCTTGGTCTCTACCTCAATGTTCTCATTTTCTCATCATGTGATGAATTGTGTGTCTGCAGCTTATCAGGCTGTTTGGTCTCAGAGGAAGGCTGTGCTTCTCTGGCCTCAGCTCTGACCTCCAACCCCTCCCATCTGAAAGAGTTGGACCTGAGCTACAATCATCCAGGAGACTCAGGAGTGAAGCTGCTGTCGGCTGGACTGAAGGATCCACACTGGAGACTGGAAGCTCTCAGGTATGGAGGAACCTGCTGCAGGAGCAGAGAAGGTCTGATAGAGGAGGAAGAGGGAGAAATGTCTTTAGTCAGTCTGCTGGGAAATATTTAGTATGAATCTAAATATTTAGCATATTGCTGAAATAAACAGCTGTCAGTTGCTGCTCAGTTTTCCATCTGTATCCATCAGTTAAAAATGTAAAGATAAAATCTGAGATTCTCTCTGCTTTGCTTGATCTGTTTTTTTCCCTCAAACCAGCGCTGATGCTGTTATTCAGACTACATTTCCACTGGACTCTTTCTGTTTAACTGACACTGTATAATTTACTTCATCGTGGATTGTAATATTTCTCTTGCCTCCTTGTTGTCTGTTGTTCAAACCTTCAAGACAGGAGGAACATTTACAAAAAAATCAGTTCACAATTAAAGTCAACATAAAAATATGTGAAGTAAATATGCTTTCAGTCTTTCCAAGTAGAACATCACTGACTGGAAGGAACTAAATATTTGTGATTTGCTGAATAACAGATTTTCCTCCCTGTCTCCTCAGACTGAGTGGTTGTAACCTCTCAGAGAGAAGCTGTGAAGCTCTGTCCTCAGTTCTCAGCTCCCAGTCCTCCAGTCTCAGAGAACTGGACCTGAGTAACAACAACCTGCAGGATTCAGGAGTGAAGCTTCTCTCTGCTGGACTGAAGAGTCCAAACTGCAACCTGGAAACTCTCAGGTAAAATGTTCTCAATCCCGGTAAAACCATATTTATGTCCATGTCATTTGATCAGTTATGATGCAAATGTTTTTTCAATAATAGAGTAAAATAATAATAGATATCTTACTATAAGATGGGTAATCATGTTAAGTCTCAACAAACAAACATGGCTGGTTTCCTTTACTGCAGCCTGAATGAACCAAAAAGAGAGAAATTTAGAAAGGTTGGGTTCAGGCTAACATTGATAGTGAAGCTCTGGATATTTGACAGGTTGCTGCATCCTGGTGCACAAAAGGAGCATTATTGCAGATCCTTCCTCCCAGCGGTTGTTAGACTTCCTAATCCATTGTAGATGACTGATGTTGATTTTTATTTCCTACTGAACTGGAAGCTCTCAGGTATGGAGGAACCTGCTGCAGGAACAGAGAAGGTCTGATAGAGGAGGAAGAGGGAGAAATGTCTTTAGTCAGTCTGCTGGCAAACATTTAGTAGGAAGCTGAATGTTTAGTTTGATAATTAAATATTTAGTTTGGAATGATGGGATTTATACGTGAATGAATAACATGGTGAAAATGTAACTTGATATTCTGAACATCTTTTTTGCTCTTATGACAGTCGAATAAAATTATTTTTGTTAATTTTGACTGTAACTTTGCAAATAACATCCTATTATCATATAGCATAATTTTCCACATGGTTCTGAATAAACTTGGGAAACCAACTGTTAGGGTTAACACCTGTTGAACATATTTAACAAAGACAGAAAAGACAAAAGAGTCGGTATTCTTGCTACTCGCGAGGATAACGGACAGAGATGTGCTTCAGTCACAATGTCCTACCGCTCTGAAGCACATTTGTCCGCTCCTCTCCTTTTATTGTTTTCAGGATCCCTAATCACAAGGACACTGTTGTTCTAATGGGAGGGGAAACAACTCATCACACAGCTACAGTGCCAGTTTCTCATTTCTTAACTAAGTGTTAGATACCTATACAAATACATATACTCAAGACCAGGAGACTATCATACCCCTGGGATTGATCTGCGTTTCCTCTATCTTTGAAGCAAATGATTCTGTCACCTCAGAGACAGATGGCCAGGGCGACATCCAGCCTGATAGGATGAATGGGTCGTTTGCATACAACCCAGTCTCAGGAACTGAACTTTACGACCCCAGAGAGACAACAAACTGTAACCTCAGGAGATGCAAAGACAGTACCTTGAGAATGTGTATTGTGTTTGTCACTCCTTCTATGCAACACAATTATCTTGTAAATCGATAATCTCATTCCAGACACATCAAAAATAAATAGTCAATCTTCACAGTGACAGTTTTACAGCATTCCAACATACATAGTAAGAAAACAATACATTGGATAACTTACATAAAATTATTCCAACACCAACCCATCTACTGGAACCACAATAACATGGTATTCAGAGCAGCAGGGGGTCAAATATAGCTCCATGTGGAACCAAGAGGTTGGAGAGAGAAAATCAGTTGAAACTGTTTCCTATCAGAGTTCAGTTTCACAACTCTTTAATTTCAATACTGGGTTAAATTACCTATATTTAATTTTGGCTAATGCTTGTTTTTGGATTATTTTAGGAGCAAATTTGTTTGTATTTGTTTCTGATTTTTTCGACATTAGTTTTATTGTGATTTTTTTCCTCAAACAAAAAAAGAGTTTTGTACAATGCTTTTATTGAGCAATTTCATTCTTGTTTAAAGAATGTTTTTTGTGAGTTTCTGCTCAGTTTTCCATCTCTGTATCCAACAGTTAAAACATGTAAAGATGAAACTGGAGATTTGCTCTGCTTTGATTCAAGCTGCTGTTTTCCCTCAAACCAGCTCTGATGCTGATCCTCAAACTGAGCCTGATGCTGATCTTCAGCCCAGCCTTGATTCTCAGGCTTCATTGGACTCTTTCTGTTAAAACTGACATGGATTCATTAGTTCATAGAGAAATTTAATATTTGTCTTGCCAGCCTCCATGTTGCCTTTAGTTCAGTCCTTCATGGCTGGAGTCCCAAATATAGACTGAACCAGTTCACAACAAAAGGCAACATGATTATTGTTAGGTATTTTTTACTCGAACCTACAATAAAATAACCACAGACAACGTATATGAATTAAATATGGTCTAGCTTCTGCAGAAGGAGAAGTCTCCATCAACAGCTCCTCCAAGCTGTTCATAGAGCGTTCTGATCTGCTTTCACATGAGCTCCCTCTTTATTGTCAAAGAAAAACAGTTACATGGGGCAGTCAGGAAACAACAGAGGTCGTAAAACATTTAACACAAACAGACCAACAACTCAGTTCCAGGTGTGATATCTGATCTACCATCTGAGCCCAGTTCAGCTCTAGGTCAAACTATCAATTAAGGAAGTGAGTGAGCACAAGAAGAATTTAAGATCTGAGAACCATAAAGTTTTACTACCTCGCATGAAGACAGTCGTAATCTCCAGGTCAGTTTATACACACATAAGGAAGAGAACACTTTAACAAAATGATAATACCAAAAAATTTCTAACATTCCCCCCTTTTTATCATTTTGCTATGTGTATAAACTTTTACGTAAAAGCTAAACATATAAAAGAAAATAATAAAAACTAATCTAAACACAGAGAATACACAATGAATAAAAGTAATTTAATGAAATACATGAAAAAACAAAAGAATAAACAGTAAAAAATAAAATGCAGTTTTCTCATCCTACACATCACTTGTTTCCACATTTTCGGTGTAGGAGTCATTCAGCAAATGAATTCATCTGTTTATTGATTACAGAAATTCATCATTGTTCAGAAAATCGTCAGAAACTTGGAACAAGTCATCTTCAGTTGTCTCATAAGATGCCTTTGTCAGCTGATAGTTGACAACAGTCGTGTTAATTGTTTTAAACATCATATTTCGTAGACAAGGAATAATGCAACCCGTAAAAAGACAAAACAGAATTAACACAATCTGAATAGGTGTCACGAGCTTTAACAGCAAGGACCACCATGGTCCGGAAGTGAGCCATGAAAGCAAATCAAAAGAGGGTGAGCCGCGTGTTCCACTCTCCACATACTGTTTTGCAAAAACATTGGGCCAATGATTTTGCAGACCCCTCCCTGAGGGGCAGTGAGAAAGTCCAGGACAACACGGTTTTGCATGACCATGTTTCTCAGTTCAGTCAGTTCTTTCATGGTGCCATTGGCCAGCTGGTATGTGATGTTGATTAGTCGCAGTAATCCGTACCTGTTTATCTCAAACATGGTCTCGAATCTCTCCTAGACCAACCCACGGAAAAAGAACCTTGCATGAATTTTTCTCCGCCGTTAATTCCCATGGAACTCCAGTATGTGTTGTTAGGCCTCCCCATCTTTTAACCTCTGGCATAGCTGTTCGCTTGGAGCGGGTGTGTAGATCATTTTGTGCTTTCCTGATGAACGCAATCGGATTGTTTAGAGGTACCACAGCACACAGTCCACTCCAATTTATTTATTGTTTTTCAAAAACATGTACGCTTCATTCCCGCATATGAAGTACCAGTCTGCTAACATCCGAGAGCCATAATCTCCTGGCACTATGGCGCTGCACAGTGTTGTCATTTGTCTCCTCTTAGTCTTATGCGTGATGTTGAAACTCCTCTCCTGAAGCAGGTTGTCACAGTCTGGATTGTCCTTCCAGACTTTGCAGTGTGGAGTCGCCCTTTGACCCCTGCAGGCTGTGCAGTCGATGAAATCCTGTGTCGGGTCGCAGTAGGTGTAAACTCTGTTACACAAGTGCCAGGGCAATGTCCCTAGAACAACATGTCCATTATTATAAACACAGTTCCTCAGAGATCCTTGTTTGGCTCCTGCCAACGAAATGATCTCTGGTATTTTCCATACAGTTTGTTGAGATGATGAAAAGGAAGTACATCGTCTGCAAGTGAACAATTTAAAAATTGAAACAGTCCTTGCACCGCCTCTCCCATCCGGAGGTCAGCTGAATAGTCCTTCTCACGTAGTCTGTCTCCCCTTGGTGGTGGGATACGCCGCGGTCTAGTGCTTAGAACATAGAGACACATCTGCTTGTTGTCAGCAATGTTACCTGGTCGGAGATCTGAGTTGTGTATGGAAACCAGCAGCTGCGCACACGTAGCAGTTCACAGCATGTCCCTCATAAGCAGTTCTGTTCATCAGCTTCCACCAGAGATTGGTACTGTAGTCATGTGGGTGGAACTCAGGCTCGCTTCCTCACCAAACATCAAACATACAACAGTCACAGCGCTGCAGAAAATCCATCTGGCATATGGAGTCCCCATTGCTGCTCGGCGTACAGAGATGTCAGAACCCCCAAACTAAAGGAGTGAGAATCTTCGCGTTTCTTCACCGGGTTTGAGACGAACTACAACTATAATGTAGCTCCCCTTTGCAGCCCGGAAGCTCTCAAAAGAGCTCTCCTTCTCTCTACTCCGACTTTAGGGGTTTAACACTCTCTGCAGCTTACAGTGACTGAGATGTATCCAGCTGGGTCTTTCAGCAATCTTTACAGCTGTTGGTGTGGTCATCAACACTTGGAAGGGTCCTTCCCACCGTGGACTCGCCCAATTCTTCCGTTTGATGACTTTTATGTAGACCCAGTCATCTGGCTCGATCGGAGCGGCCTCCTGTGCAGGAAGAGAATCAAAAGGCAGTAAATTTGCACTGGACACCTCCTTCAGTTTAAGGGTCCTGATCATATAATCTGCTAATGTCTGTTCTTCATCAGCTTTTTGTAAGTCTGGAGCAAACAGAGGCAATCTGTAAGCTCTCCCATGAATTATTTCGAAAGGTGTTAGACCATCAGCTGTCGGGGTGATCCTCATATAGAGTTTCACCAAATCTAAACATTCTGGCCAGGGCCGGCTAGTGTCTGCTATGCATTTTCTTAATCTGCTTTTCACAGTATTATTCGTTCTATAAACAGTTTGCGCGATGCCATGTGTTGGGATAATAGTTTTACAAATAGCCTTAGCTACTGTCAAAGCATCTGCATGCTTTGCTAGAACTATTTCAACCCATTTTGGAAAAGCATCAATCATATATGGCCCACAAAGTGGCCATATATGATTGATGCTTTGTGAATGTTCAATAAAATCCATATGCATGGTTTGAAATGGATAAGATGGTTAAAAGGCAGTCAAAAGCACAGATGCTGCTTCAAATGTGTTTCCATCTATGTACAAGTCTTCAGATTTATGTCAATTTATCCGCTTGTTTATACTTCTACTTTTATCTCGGCGTCATTTTATCAGATCTTGCAGTGAAAACCAAAAACAAAACAAAAAAGATATGTTAATGTAGGATAAATCACTTTTGATGCAAATCAAACAGTGAATTTCAGTGTGAATTAACAGCCCAGTCTAGATTACCTTTATAGCATTTTCTAAAGTATTTTATTAGGGGATATTCTTTGTTGACTTAATAATTCCTGTATGTTAACAGGTCAATAAGCAACACAGGCTCACTTTATAGTTTAAAGAACATCATAATTAGTTTCTTTCAGTTGTGAAATATTTAAAACTTTGCTTATCTTTTTTATTACACATAAATCATTTGCTTTCCCAAACACAGAAACAAAAAAACATTAAGAGCTGTAATGTCTTTTGGAGAATCCAATAAATGAACTTTGTGGCCAGTTTGCATCTTAACTCCTTAAGAGGGGCCTTTGTTTCAAAGAAAAGTCATTAAGGTTTCTCAACAGATCCAACTCCCTGAATTTAGAAACTAAAGCTGCATCAAAACCTGCCTTATGTGAGAATAAGCAACATCTCTACAACATCCTATAACCTTACGTTTCGAACAAAACTATAAGATTGAAAAACAAGGTCTATTCCTTACGGAAAAAGGTTATTTAGATCCTTTGCAATTTTAGTTTTCACAAATTACATTTAAGGTTATTCCATTAGTTTGAGTAATCTCTATTGTCAGACCACAAGACAAATCCTCACCTCCACCTCATGAATTTTCCTTCACCTCTTGGAGGGGGTGATTTTATGGCAGGAAAGAGAGCTAATAAGGATTTCTGGAGAAACTCCTAATTGTTCTGTTTTCCAACTGTCAAGGATGAAAACCTTACACATGTGGAGACTGATCTGTTGCTCCATTAGGGTTGTACCATAGAATATGTTTTTATTTCATCTAATTTTAAGATTTGGGAGTCTTCTATTGCTTACTTCTAAATTTGTTACTCTCCTTAACATAGACTAGTGTTGTGATGAGGTTTCATATGTTGGTCAATTGGATCTAGTGGGGGTAGAAGTTGCAGAGCTGCTGCTGTAAATGGGGATTGCAACTAATCCCTGCGGCTTCATTATTCTCTAGTCTAAATAAACATACTTGTTGCTTTTTCTGTTTTGTTCTTATTATTTCTTATGTTTATTTTCTTATTTTATTTGCAACCCTCTCTTCTTTCTGTAGTCGCTTTTAATCATCTCTTTTATTTAAGTTTAGTACCGATTCTCTACAAGGTGTCCCACATGCACCATAGTCACACAAGAGAGTCATCTTTTTCCCATTAACCAATAGGTTAATTTCAGGCTTAATGTTATCTAGTGATAAGAAATCTGGTAAGTTTCCTTTGTTTGATCAATTTCCATTTCATTCTCTTCATCTAATTTGGGATGCGAAGTCTCATTATATGACTCTGGTGCACTTGTTTACTCATATTCTAACATCTTCAGATCATGCAACGCATTTTTTATTATTTTATTTTTAGATCATCCTTTTATTTTATTTCATTTATTTACTGAACCATTTATTTATTCAGATACATGTTTATTTATTTGCCAATATTCTATATCTTCCTAACTTTCTTTTCCCTCACTTTTTTGGACTTCCTTTAGTTTTTATTTATTTATTTAAAAGTTTTCAATCACACTTTTTCACGCCAGCATGAACACAAACAGAAACACAAAACACAAAACGATTAGTCAGATATGTAGTCAGTCAAAATTTTTATCAGTCATCGATTATCAGTCAGTCCTCATCATTTTGCTTTACTCAAATTGTTTAACAAATTATACTGAATTTTATTAAATTTTACTGAAGCTTCAGGAACTTTCCAATATTTTTGGTTAACTTTTTTCATGTTTTAATTTATTTTTTTCTTTAAACTGTATTCTTCAGGATCCTGTTTTAAATAATGTGCACATTTAAAAAGAGATATCTCAAACTTATGTTAGGCTGTAACAACAACCAATAGTTTCCTGATGTCCGGTACCACTTTTCGAACTAGCGCTTGTTTCCAATTTACACACCATGTTTTTCTATTGTTTTACTTTCAACACGCCATCTATACCGTATTTCTTCTATTTAGTCAAGTACTTGGTTGATTCCTGCTCTGTCTCGGTTTGAATCCCGGCAATCCGCTGCTGGCAGAAGGAGGTGACCTAAGACGCTGGCCCAGCGAGGAAGTTACCCCCGGGACTTTTCAAAACAGGTCCGCAGAACCTGACTACCGGTAGATTTCAGCGCGTCATACTCCTTCCGTCAGCGGCGGGTGTGTAAAGAATCCCGGACGAGCCTCCAATTGTTTTCCATTGATCAATTTTTTTTGCTTCCCATCTATTTTATATTTCTTTTTCCATTTTTTTTTATTTTTATTTATGTATACCATGCTACCAGGAAATCTGGACAGCATGTATTTCTCATCCCAATCGGAGCCCTCAACGAGTGAGGAATTACACGAATTTGCATTTACCATTATTCAAATCACTTGCAGTTTTGGCTTCAAAATTTTTATTTATTTAAATTTAGTCCAGGTTCGTTGACTCCTAGGGAGTCCTATGAACTGGAGATCTTTTCAGTAGGCCAGCAATTAAAAATACCTTGTTGTGGTATTCTCCACTTCAACTCTTTCGAGTGGGAGAATCTTGCCTTTGTATCCACAAGAGGTTTGCTGCTTACAACCCTACTGTTTTATATGTGGTAAAATACAGAGCCGTATTTAAACCTCCAATCAGTCTTTCACGCATACGCACACATCAACAAAGCAGTACACACCAGCAATAACATATAGTAATGACAAGACAGCAAAATTCAAACATCCCATCTACATGAGGATTTTCCCTTATGGGGTTTCCTCGAAAAGAGAAAGGTTCTAGCAACACCTGTCCTTTCCTGAGTATATTTTTAGTCAAAACGCCATTTGACAAGGTTTCTCAAACCTCAGAGTTTCAGTTAAAAACATCGTTTAACAAGGATTCTCAAACCTCAGAGCTTTAGTTAAAAACATCGTTTAACAAGGATTCTCAAACCTCAGAGCTTTAGTTAAAAACATTGTTTAACAAGGATTCTCAAACCTCAGAGCTTTAGTTAAAAACATCGTTTAACAAGGATTCTCAAACCTCAGACCTTTAGTTAAAAACATCGTTTAACAAGGATTCTCAAACCTCAGAGCTTTAGTTAAAAACATCGTTTAACAAGGATTCTCAAACCTCAGAGTTTTAGTTAAAACATCGTTTAACAAGCGTACTCACACCTTAAAAAAATAACCATTTAATTCACCTACATTTCTGTAGTTCTCTGGTTGTCCAGTCGGATCTCGTCACTCCGCCGTTGACAGACAAAGTCGGACATGTGTCGCTGGCCCAGCGAAGAATTCACTTCCTGGGTCTTTCTTTCCAGGTCTCCAATTGACTCTGGCCGTGCACGGATTCAGCGCGTCTTCCTCTGCCTGACATCGGGGGGTTGAGAGATCCCGGGTTTCGGCACCAATTTATGTTAGGTTTTTTCCTCGAACCTACAATAAAATAACCACAGACAACGTATATGAATTAAATAGGTCAGGCTTCTGCAGAAGGAGAAGTCTCCACCAACAACTGTCTTCAAGTTGTTCACAGAGAGTTCTGATCTGCTTTCACGTGAGCTCCCTCTTTTATTGTGAAAGAAAAACAGTCACATGGGGCAGTCAGGAAAACAGCAGAGGTCATAAAACACTTAACACAAACAAACCATTCAACTCATGGAACACGCGTCATGACAGTATCAAACCTACCTAGTTAACCCTGTGCGACCTTCTATATTATTGTTAGTTTTACCGCACAATTACAGTGAATACCAGCAACAGGATTTGCAACAAGTGACATCATATCACTAACATGTGGCTAACAAGTCTCTATACATAAACGTTGCTGGTTTCATTTACTCCAGGACCAAGAAGAGACGTATTTAGAAAGGTGGCGGTCAGGCTTCCATTGATAGTGAAATTCTGGATAGTTGCCAGGTTGCTGCATCCTCAGTGAATAAATGAGCAGATCTTCCATCCTGCAGTTGTTGGACTTTCAAACCAAATGCACAGAATTATTAAACCTGAACTCCCTGCTATTGAACTATGAAGGATGTTTCTGTTCTGATCCGTTCTATGTGTGACAAATGTTGATTTTTATTACTCATATAACGGAATTAGATTATTGCTATTTCATCTAATTGACAATTACAATTTATTGAAGTTTTTCTCACATTAAAATGACCAGTTCAGACCTTGGTCTCTACCTCAATGTTCTCATTCTCTCATCATGTGATGAATTGTGTGTCTGCAGCTTATCAGGCTGTTTGGTCTCAGAGGAAGGCTGTGCTTCTCTGGCCTCAGCTCTGACCTCCAACCCCTCCCATCTGAAAGAGTTGGACCTGAGCTACAATCATCCAGGAGACTCAGGAGTGAAGCTGCTGTCGGCTGGACTGAAGGATCCACACTGGAGACTGGAAGCTCTCAGGTATGGAGGAACCTGCTGCAGGAGCAGAGAAGGTCTGATAGAGGAGGAAGAGGGACAAATGTTTTTAGTCAGTCTGATGGGAAACATTTAGTTTGAAGCTGAATGTTTATCAGCTTCAAATCTTTGATTCTTGTTGAATCTTTGTTGAATGTGATGCAGCTTCTCCTTTTGAATGTTTGTATTTCTGGATATTACAGTGAGGCCACAGCAGGTTTTCAGCAGCAGGGCTGTTTAGTGTTTCATTCCTTCATCTGTGTGTGGGAGTGTGGATGGATCAGGTATCCAGGTGTTGATCAGAGTTTAGATTGATTGTATTTTAATGCTGATTATTAAATCAGGTTGAGCTTCCAGAAATGTTTCCTTAGTTTCCTGATGTCCTTTTAGGCTTCAGTGAGTTTCTTCAGGTTGTTACTGAGGGATTTCCTTTCTCCTCTCTGTTGGAGCTTTTCCTGTGTTTGGAGAAATGAGTTGTGCTGCAGCAGCACCAACTGTCCTTCCTACATCCACTGCAGTTTGCAATCCAGATGTTGGACTGTTCCTGTCTCAGTGGAGGACAATGTGTGTCTGAGAGACATGTAATGTCCATGTTTGCTGCTGAAAGAGACTGATGGTCTGACCCCCCTCCTCCTTTCAGGGTGGAGCCTGCTGGAGGCCGATTCTTGACTCCAGGTCCATGGAGATGTAAGTGTATTTTTCATCTGATTCATAACAACAAAGCAGCTCAAATTCAACCATCTTCAAACTGTCACATCACTCATTCAGGAGTCAAAGTGCCAATAAATGATCAATAACTGCAGCTGGATTGTGTTTGTTCTCTCCATCAGATTCCTGTCAACTCACCATCGACACAAACACAGTGAGCAGAAAACTCAAACTGTCTGATGACAACAGGAAGGTGACATGTATGGAGGAGGATCTTCAGTCATATCCTGATCATCCAGACAGATTTGATTACTGGAATCAGCTGCTGTGTAGAACTGGTCTGACTGGTCGCTGTTACTGGGAGGTCGAGTGGAGAGGAGGAGTTTATATATCAGTGAGTTACAGAAGAATCAGGAGGAAAGGAGACAGTATAGACTGTTGGTTTGGATGTTATGATCATTCCTGGAGTCTGAGATGCTCTGATCGTTATGGTTACTCTGTTTGGCATGATGGCAGAGAAACTCATCTCTCCTCCTCCTCTGTCTCTAACAGAGTAGCAGTTTATGTGGACTGTCCTGCTGGCATTCTGTCCTTCTACAGAGTCTCCTCTGACTCACTGATCCTCCTCCACACCTTCAACACCACATTCACTGACCCTCTGATTCCTGGATTTGGGGTCTGGCCCAGTTCTGGTTCCTCTTCAGTGTTTCTGAGCTGATTTGAGTCTAAAGTTTTTTCTCCTGTCAGAGAAACTCTCTCACTGTTGAACAGATAGTTCAGTCTCTACAATTTATTTCTTGGTGAAACGATTCTGATTGAGTCCTTGGAAACTTTTTCTTCTTCCAGTCCTTTAAAGATGGAATCTGGGATTATTCCAGGATTATTCCAGGATCCTCATGTTTTTATGTCTTTTTCCAGTCAAAGTTTCACACTGAATATCAAGATGTTGTTTTTCTAATTTTTTCCTTTCATTCATCAGATTTTATTGAAATATTGATCAGTTTTTCTCAATATGATCAGTTTCTGTTTATCGGCTCCTATTTTTCTCATGTCAGATTTGAATATTAAATCTTCCTTTTGTAAATTTGCTGCAGTTTTTCTTAATGTGTTTTAAATAAAAACATTTTTCTTCTGCATTTGGTTCATTTGCTGCTCATTCAGTTCAAATTTAAATATTTGCATTAAAAATATTTTTTTTTATCAGCTCTGCCTTAAGGCCACAGCCAAATCATATTGATAAAAAACCTCTGAAAACGTCTCATTTTAATATTTAATTATAATTTCTGTGTGCACAACATTTCAAATGTTCTAATAATTGCAATGGATAAACATATTCTAACATATTTAATTTCCCCTGATGGAAATCCTGATACATCAACGACCCTGAAACAGATTTTCCTCCAAAATCTCAGTGATTTCCTTTTCTTTCAGTCTTGCATCCACATCAGCAGAAAGAGGTTTTGAAACCACTGAAATATCATCAGTAGCAACAATTTCAGCATCTAAAAGCTGAAATCTGACTTCATCTAGTTGAGTATCAAGTCGTTGAATGGAGGTTTTAGACTCCTGGGTAGTTTGAGCAGTGAATGTAACAAACAGCCATTGATAGAAAAAGCTGCTGTTCCTGTAAATGACGTCAACATGACAGTTTGGTTTGATATGTCAGCCTCCTCTCCATCAGTAGAAGAGGCGACTGATGGATCTGATGATCCAGAGCAGTGCTTGCTTCAGATCAATACATTTAATCAGCTGGGATTTTCCACTTCCTGCTCCACCGCTGACATACAAGTAAAATGGATGAGGATTCAAAGCCCAGAAACACTGAATACACCAGTCTCTTACTGCACAGAACACACAGGCCTGGTTCTGGTTCCGGTTCTGATCCATTGTGCGTAACACAGCTGGACCAATTGAAGGCTGTTCCCTGATGACTCTGACTTCTGTTCCAGCATCAGACTGATGACTGGAGTCGGGGCAACATCCTGTTGTTTGTCATCATCAGATTATCTCAGATTCTCATCACACTGTAATCTCACAGCTTCAGATTCAGGAGCAAGAATCCACCATTCATCATCACATTGTCTCTGTTTGGTTCTGGTTCTTCCACTGCATCTGAATCTCCTCACTAAAGTTTCTCATGTTTGTCTGTCTTGATGCTTTTCACAGACTCAATGTCCTCAGAACCAGGAAGTTGAAGAACTGTAGAAGAACTGATGGGTTTGGACCATCATAGTGTTGAAATAATAATGGTGCCGACTGAATACCAAAATGGATCGGCAGCATTTTAATGCTGGGTGAAAAAAAGAGCCAACCAGGCAGACAAGAAGGTGAAATCAGAGACAAACAGTTTCTCCACAGCAGAGAAATGGATCACGGCGCTCTTCCTCCACCTCCTCGCCGCGCCCCATCCTCATCCTCCACCACCTCCACTGAGTTCTAATGGGTCGGTTCAGATCCTCTCTGGAGATCAGACACCAGAACAGAGGCGGATCAGAACCAAAGCCGGCAGCTCTGCTGAAGCTCAGGAGAACTCTGAGTCCAGATGTGGACCCTGGTCTCCTCCAGAACCTCCTCTGTTCTGCTGTGGAGGAACTGTGTGGCTCCAGTTCTGCAGCAGGACCTTCTCAGCTGCAGCAGAAGAAGAAAGGACTTCCTGTGTTCAGGTTGGATAGAAACCTGGATATTTTCTAGCTTGTGGTTCTGCTTCCAGCGTAGATGTTCTCCAGGGTTCTGATCTGGATCTAGTGGACTGTAGAGCTCATCAGGTTTCCTCTCATCCACTTTGAGATCTTCAGCCTCCTTTAGATTCAACCTGAAGCTTCTTCTGACAGATTAGCTGCAGCTGATATTTAGCATGATGTTTATTATTCTAGCCTCAGTTTTCTGTTCTTCATGTGACTCGGTGACGCAGTGACATGTGACTGGGAGGTAAGAGCTTTAGCCAGGAAAGAGTTATCATTTTCTTTGCTGCTAATAACAGAATATGTAATAACTGGGCTTCCTTTTTATCTTCTCTTAGGGTCAAACCCAATCTATAATGCAGTGGGTTCAGCGGTAATGTGAACTTAAATATGTTTCTGGTTTCTGTCTGAATCCCCTGCCAGAATGGAATCAGCACTGGACAGTCCCAGGAAATGTGAGTTTGATCCCCAATCTGATTTCAGCCTCTCCAGCACAAATTTGTGGCATTTCTGTCATATCTTGAAAAACTGAAAGGTCTTTTGAAAAATCTCATTTTTAATTTCCAGTCAAATTCCTTCCAACCTGGACTGTGGCTGATCTTAAAACCTTTTTCACAGATCTCCTCTCACTCCTCATCTTCAATAACAATATTCATTTCTAGTTCCCACTTTTGCGTCATATCTGTAGATTGTCAGAAAAATGCATCTGCAAATGTTTATATAGATGAGATATAATCTTTCTCTTATTATGGTCTGTAAATAACACTAAATGGTCAAATTTTCCTTCTTGTTCTTTGGTCCAACAGTGACACCTAGTGGTTGATTTGTGATGTTAATTTGAAGAACGGTAGATTTCTTCTCCGTGTATTTTGTGTTACGCACTTCCTGTTTTTGCTGACCGCGATGAGTCATCGTTGGAGCCTGAAGGAAACCAAAGACAATCTGTAAAATAGCGGCTTGGGAAGCAAATTGAGGTAAGAATATTTATGATAAGACATGTTTATTTAAAAGCAACAGAACATCAGTGGTTTATTGTTTAGAAATGAAACTGTGTCGACGAGTTAAGGACACAAAGTATTTTTTGTATGTGTGAACATTTATGTATACTAGAGTTAAGCATGCCCAACAGTTATGTATCTTTTATTTCATGCTACAGTTTTCACGGTGCTGACAAGAAAAGTCCAGATTAAACTGCAGCTTCCTGCGTCTGGCTGTTTATCCCAAGAGGCCGCTGTTTGAACCTCTACACATTTTATCAGAAATATTTCTACAGGTGATGTATTTTATTTCAAGGTAGGCCATTCTTTGTGTGATAAAATGCCTTAATTGTAAATACTTATAGAATTCTTTTGAGCATAATCCATATTTATCTTGTAACTCCCCAAACGACTTAAGAGTTTCTCCTCTGAATAACTGATTAACTCTTATTAGTCCTTTCTGTGCCCATCTCTGAAAACCCGAATCCAGTTTGTTTGGAAAAAAAGTCAGTAATCCTGGATATTTTTATTATGCAGGATATTGTTAAAGTTGCTCCTATTTTCTTCCTCACCAGAGACCAGACTCTGTATGTACAAATAATCCACTGATTTTCAATTTTTAAATCCTCCCAATTTCTTCCCTCCATAAATGGAATGGCTTCAAGAGGTACCAGTGGGCCTGCATTGTTCTCCAGACTGATCCAGTTCGTCTCCTCATCCTGTTCAAGCCACTCGACCACAACATGAAGCTGTGCTGCCCAGTAGTACAATTTCAGATCAGGCAAGACCAAGGCCACCTTTTTCTCTTGGGATTAACAATAATTTCTGTCTGATTCTTGGTTTCCTCCTTTGCCAAATAAAGTTAATAATAATGTTATTACAAATTTTAGAAGTGGAGGCAGGTATCCAAACCGGGAGTGCCTGGAATAGGTACGTGGGATTATTTTTTGATATTGAGAGAGAATATGATATGATGTGGAGGGAAGGATTATGAATAAAAATGAGAAGATGGGAATAAATGGTCATATGTTTAGATGGATTAAAAGTTTCTAGAAGAAAGACGAATACAAGTGAGGATGGAGACGGATTATTCTGAGAGTTTGAATATAGATAATGGGACACCACAGGGCAGTGTAGTAAGTCTGTTATTATTTTCAGTAGTAGTTAATGATATGTTTAAAGAAGTAAAGGGTGGAATGGGATTTTCACTCTTTGCTGATGATGGAGCAAATGTGGAAAAGAGGAAGAAATTTAGACTTTAATGTAAAGAAGCTTCAGGGAGAAATTTCTACTGTAGAGAAATGGTCAAATAAATGGGTTTTAAACTTTCTGTAGAGAAAACTAAATGTTTTTTACAAGGAAATGAGTTGAGGAAAAAAATTACTTAAAGTTATATGGACAGGATTTGGAAAGTGAAACAATAAAAATGTCTTGGGGTGGTTTGATGAATGACATGTGATGCTCACATTCAGAAAATAATCAATAAATGTAGAAAAGTATTAAATATAGTGAAGTGCTTAGTTGGAACAGAGCTGATAGAAATTAATTAAAAGCTATTTATACTGGGTTAATTAGGTCAGTCGTGGACTATGGATGTATAGTTTATAACTCAGCAGATACAAACCTCCATAAGTTAAATATTATCCAACATCAGGCCTTAAGAAAATGAACTGGAGCTTTAAAACATCTTCAACAGCAGCACTACAGGCTGAAATGGGAGAAATGCCTCTTAAACTTAGAAGGAATCAATTATCTTTAAACTACTGGTCAAATTTATAGGGACAAAGAAAAGATCATCCAACATTAGAGGAGCTTAAACCTGGATGGGAAAAGGAAAATAAACAATTAAAGAGCTTTGGATGGATTATAAACTCTAAATTTAATGAAATTGATTTAAATCAGTTATATGTCAGATTCATTACCTGCAGTTCCACCTCGGATCCTTCCTGATGCTGAAGTGGATTTTTCATTATTAGAAACAAAGAAGATAAAATTCACATTATGAATAAATACATAGTACAAGAATACTTAAATAAATATTATAACTATTTACAAATATACACAGATGCATCAAAAATCCAGCTAATAGGGCAGGAATAGCGTTTACTGGTCCATAGTTTTAAATGAAGGTAGGAAAGAGGATTAGTGATGGAGTCTCTGTGTAAACAGGAGAAATGCTTTGCTTTGCTTTTAGCTGTTCAATGGCTGGAAGAATAAAACCATTAAAATCAGATTCTAGCTCTTCATTAGTCAGTTTGCAAAATAATCAGTCAGACAGTAAACCAGATATATTAATTGAAATACAATAAACACTCTACAGAATCAATATGATGGACTAACAGTAAATTTTGTTTGGGTTCCAGCACATTATGGGATTAAGGGGAATGAAATGGCAGACAGGATGGATAAGGAGAGAACCAATCATTTAAGGATGAATATTAATGTTAGTTATAATAGAAAAAAAGGATGTAAAAAAACAAAGAAACAAAAGAGAGGTGGCAAAAGTTATGGGTAGAAGAAAAAAAAGGAAGGTGGTTTTATAAAATCCAAAAGAGAATTGGACGAATGAGAAGAACAGAAAGAAACAGGAGAGAAGAGATAATTATTAGAATCAGACACGGTGGATTGAATAGATCAATATTATTGATAGGGAAACATCAGGCAGAGAAATGTGACTGTGGGGAAGATGAAACAGTGGAACATGTTATTTTGAGTTGCAGGAATTATATGATTCAGAGAAACAAGTTAATTAGGAACCTTAGAAACATGAAAAGGAAATTTGATATTGTTGATTTACTGCAAAAAGACTCAGGAAGCAGAAGATATCAGGCTATGTTAGATTTTTTAAACAGATTAAGTTGTATAATAGGACATAGTTTGTTTCTTTTAGTTTTTGTCAAGTGGACCAAACTCCTTACCAGGTGGGGGCGCTAAAGCTCACCTAATGTTTCTTGCCAACCGCCAATAAAAATCAAGAAGAAGGAGAAGAAGGAAAGTGCGACACCTAATGGTGCCACGTGTTACAATCAGTTATGCAACATCCTTCACATTTACTTTCGGTTTGGATTTACATGAGGCTCCACTCCGTTAGTTTGGTCTCAGTTTGTTGTCTAAATTTTGTTCTTTAACTCTTTGGATCGTTTGAACAAACTGTAAGTTTGATTTGATTATTTCTTGAACTTTTTCATCACTTTAACTTTTTCCTGATTGTTTCTAATCTCTGATGTTTGAAGTTTCACTTCTGATTTCTGCTGAAACATTAATATCTGCTATTTGAAGGCTAATCTACAGGATTATTAGATTATTGATCAACTGGAATCAATCAACATGATGAACAGCTGATGTTTCACTGTTTTCTTCTCCTAACTGATTCATGTTTTTATTTCCTGGTACTGAACTCAAGTCTCCACCATTAATGTCAGCAACAGTTTCCTGTTGCTTCCGTTCAAAATAGAATATAATTAAACTGGGTTTGATTCAGTCAGATGATTAAATAGTTCATCTTTAATGGAGCAAATAATCCACTTGTAGAGATTAAAAATTAACTAAAATACTTCCTGTTCAGGTTGAATCAGTGAATGTAAATGTTGCTCCATGTCTCCATCTAGTGGACTGATAGTAGAAGTGCAGCAGCTGATGGCAGCTTCCTCTGCCTCTCTGCTGTCTGACTGCATTCACCTGACACTGATATGAAGCAGAGAAGAAGAGCCAATCAGAGGAGGAGCAGCTGATCTTTTTCCAGCACTAATGATGTAAAGGATGATCAGAGTTGATGTGCAGATGAATGATGTGTGTTTCCTCTGCAGGTGAAGCTAGAAAGTGTGTGTGAGCTGATGTGGATTCAGCAGCATGGATCAGTGTGAGGACAGAGAGGAGGGAGTCCCTCCCTCTAAAACCACTCTGTGTGGGGAAGATGAGAGCCAGAGCAAAGGTCAGAGGTGAGGTCACCATCTCTAACTGTCCACAGCCCTTTTCACACAGCGTTCACTATATCAGGCCAGAACAGACGTGGTGATGAAGCTGCTGCTGCTCCTCTTTGCTGATTAAGTTTTAATCATCATGTTTCTGTCAGGATCCATCAGAGACTCAAACCAGAACCAGAACCAGAACCCAGCTGTGTGTCCTTTAAGAGTGACAGGTCAAAGTATGAACCCATTAACTTTAAATCTCCTGGATCTCCACCATCAGAGAGGTGAGCTGTATCTAACTGCTGTAACTTCTGTTTATATCTGTTATTGTGGCCATGTGATGATAAGTTCTGTTGGGTTCTGTTGTCATGAAAACATTGGACTGAATTTCAGGTTATTTTTCTTTTCATACATATTACATAAGAGATGTAACATGTATAATGTCTCCATGGAAACATGTTCCAATAATGAACATGTTTCTATGAACACAATAAAGTTCAACTGGCTCCTTTGTACAAAAATCAAACAGGTCCGTTTGGATCAGAGGTCGGCAACCCAACATGTTGAAAGAGCCACATTGGACCCAAAAAACAAAAAACAAATCTGTTTGGAGCCGCAAAAAAGTAAAAGCCTTATATAAGGCTTATAATGAAGGCAAAACAGGCTCTAGGTGTTTATATCAATCAATCAATCAATCAATCAATCAAATTTTATTTGTATAGCACATTTCAGCAAGGCATTTCAAAGTGCTTTACATCATAAACACAAAGTCATGCATCATGGAATAAACAATACATTGTTACATATTACATTTCAAAAACAATTCTAAACAGGTGTGTTTTTACTTGAGATTTGAAGGAAGTCAGGGTTTCTGCTGTTTTACAGTTGTCTGGAAGTTTGTTCCAAATTTTTGGTCCATAGATGCTGAAAGCTGTTTCTCCTCTCTTGGTTCTGGTTCTGGGGATGCAGAGCAGACCAGAACCAGAAGACCTGAGAGGTCTGGAAGGTTGATACAACAACAGCAGATCTTTTATGTATTGTGGTGCTAAACCGTTCAGTGATTTATAAACTAACAAGAGTATTTTTAAAATCTATTCTTTGAGCTACAGGGAGCCAGTGGAGGGACTTTAAAACTGGTGTTATGTCTCTATCTTCCTGGTTCTAGTGAGAACGCGAGCAGCAGCTTCTGGATCAGCTGCAGCTGTTTGATTGATTTGTTGGACAGACCTGTGAAGACGCTGTTACAATAATCAATGCGACTAAAGAGAAACGCATGGATGAGTTTCTCCAGATCTGGCTGAGACATTAGTCCTCTAATCCTGGAGATTAGCGTATTATCAAAATGACTAAGTGTATATATAATTAGTATTCATGATTAAAGGTTTATTTTTCCTGCAGTGCGTCCTGGAAGGAATGACGCATCACGTGACTCTTCTGTTGTACGATGGTGCTTTATGTTAACCTTCTGTTACAATATGAATGCATTTACAAAATTAAAGAAACGCAATAAAGAAATCAGATTTTTGATATCATTTTTATTATGAAGAGCGACAGGGAAAGTGTCATTTTTTTCCCTTTTTGGAAAATCTGCCCCCAAATGCAGTGTGCATAAAGACGATCGCTCTTTGTGAATAATCACCGTTAAGTGTGTGATCAAAAAAAACAACAAACGGAGCGTAATAAAACGGCAGCCTTTTGAAAATGTAAAGTATATGAAATTAATAGAGTTTAAGTTCAATTTCTGTGCAAATGCCAAGCAAGTCAGTGCAACAGTAACACAAAGCAGCCATGAGCAACCTGACCCGACACAAAATAATATCGCTAAGTGTCTTTCTAAATGTATACTGATGAAAATTACTGTATCCCTTATTGATGTATGTTTTCAGTTTTTTATTTTTTTCCAAAAAATTTGTAGTTTTGGCTTTCAATGAGGTGCGCTCCAGAAAGTACGGTGCTCTTAGTCATTTGACAACTTGTCGCTCCAGAGCAAACATTCAGGCAATTCTTCCACACTGGCAACGAATGCAGACGATTCGGTCCAAGAATTGTAGAATTGAATGTTTCTTCTACACATTTTTATAGCATAGAAAAAACGTTAAGAATGATTGCGTCGTGTTTGTCCTCCTACAGAAATCATAATAAAACAAAAAATATATTTCCCAGCCCCATTTTTTCCCATTTTCAAATATTTTTGATGAAGCTCCAAAGAGCCACTAGGGTGGCGCTAAAGAGCCGCATGTGGCTCTGGAGCCGCGGGTTGTCGACCCCTGGTTTGGATCCACAGTCTCTACCCAGAGCTTCACTAGTTAACAGAATCTCTAAATCTGATCTGATGTTTACCTGACATCAATTTAACCATCATTCATTGGACAGTTATTGACTCCATACAGAAAGAATCTTATAAATCCTCAGTCAGGACTCACTCTTATAAACTATTATGTTGACATGACATTTGGACCAGAAACATTTAACTGTGTTTTATTCTGGTTTGTTTAAGCCTAATTTTTCCAAATGAAACACTCATTTATTTTGTCTGATATTAATATTAACACAAGAACAAATAAACAGAAGTGAATTTTATTTCTAAAATCTGACAAAAGACAGATTCATTCTGAAATAAAAACATTTTCTATAAAATATTTTATGATTCCACCTCTGAAGTTCAAACATCATCCAACATGGCAGATTATCAACCATTTCTACAGTGAAACTAAATATTTAGTGGATCTGATTGAGCAGTGGGCTTCAGTGTCTCTAACGGACCATCTGGTTCTGATTGAAACTCCATCAGATCCTCCTTGGATGGTCAGAGTGGAAATGATTCCTGGTTCTGCTCCTTGTCAGAGCTCAACACTAAGATCACCAAACTGTTCTCTCAGTCATTTAAACCAACATGTTGGTCTCAGAAACAAATCTTTCTGCTCTTTAAAGAAGGCTGGACATTATTTAGGAGGATCAATGATCATGTTGGAGGATTGGACCGGTTCTGATCGGAATCATTTAGAACATCAGGTTGATGATCTGTCTGGTTCTGATTTTGGTTTACAGTCACATAAAAAGTTATCAAACAGAAAGTTTCTAATGAGATTTTTTCTTTCAGGATCCATCAGAGATTCAAACCAGAACCAGAACCCAGCTGTGTGTCCTTTAAGAGCGACATGTCAATGGATCATCCTTTTACCTTTAAATCTCCTGGATTTCCAACATCAGAGAGGTGAGCTGTATCTAATTGCTGTAACTCTGGAAACTGAACCAGTAAGAACTCAGATGTTTCCAGTTATATTTCCAGAGGTTTGATCCATTATCTACAGAAATCAGCTGCTCTGTTCTCATGAAAACACCTTCATATCTTTGTCTCTGGATGTTGATGATGATGTTCTGTTGCTTCCTGGCTCCATGTCAGACTAACAGTGGATCACATTTCCACTGGGAAATACCTGGTAAAGCCATTCTGGTCCATCAGGACTTGGTTCCTGTGTGCATTGTGAGAGCAGTTCAGCAGGGAAGGAAAGCTTCATGATGTGGTTGGTGAGATCTGCTGGAACTCAACCAAACTGAGCTGATGTGGACCATCAGAGGTTCTGCTGGTTCTGAATGGGATCAGCAGGAACATTAAATATTTACAACTACTTAGATCACCTGGTTCACTGCTCACATCCAGATATCACTTCATGGACCTTTACCTTCTGATTGTCTCTGTGTGGACAGATACAATGTGAGCTCACTGGCTTCCAGGGATCTACAGGATCCATTTTAAAATCCCCAATATATCATCCAGGAGAGGATCCCACATGGAAACACCCACATATTTCAGACCTCCTCCATCTATACATCACCTCAGATCTAGTCATCAGAACCTGATGGATGTCCACTGTTCACCAGCTCTGGGAAACTGTCTCCACCAGCATCAGATCTGCTGACAGTTTGAAGTCCAAGTTCAAAATCAACATTTTAAAATGTCTACTGGATTATTCTGGTGTTATTCGTTTTCATCAGTGTAGATCATCTTCCTCTTTCTAACTTTGGATTGTGATCATGTGATGCTCTGTTTTTTATATTAAGAACTTTTAATGTGAAACTTCTGGTGATTTCCTCTGTGAATACTGATGAATGAATATTTCCTGACTTCCTAATTGTTCCTGGTTCCTCCACAGAGTGGACCAGCAGAGCTCAGAGGTTCCCAGGGGTCCATCTGCCCAGCAGCATCAAACACAGCTGGACTCTCTATTTATGGTCTGTATATGAAAAACAACTACTTTTCAATGAGTTCTGTTCAAAGTCACCTTCATGCTGCACTTTGTAGACCAGAGGACTGTCAGTCTGTCCAACAGCCATCTGGTGTTTGGCTCCATGGTTTCACTCTGATGTTTCCTTCATCTATTATTCTGTTCCAGCTGCTGGAGGACAACATTGTCACTTATGTGAAGAAAGAATTGAAGAAGATCCAGAAAGTTCTGAGTCCAGATTACCCAGAACATTCAGAGAATCAGAGAGATGATGAGGTGTTGGAAGGTGATGATGAAGAGCAGAGGAGGAGCAGCAGAGAGGCAATGATGAAGATCACACTGAACTTCCTGAGGAGGATGAAGCAGGAAAAGCTGGCTGACCATCTGGAGACCAGTAAGAGGATTTCTAAAGAGATTTGAAATGATAGATAAATTACTCATTTGGTGAAGTGATGTAATCAAATTCAAAAGATGATTTTTGTTCAGATCTGATTTTCATTATCGTGTTAATTTAGGACATTTGGCTGCAGTTTGTCAACATCAACTTAAATCTGTTCTGAAGAAGAAGTTCCAGTCTGTGTTTGAGGGGATTGCTAAAGCAGGAAGTCCAACCCTTCTGAACCAGATCTACACAGAGCTCTACATCACAGAGGGAGGGACTGGAGAGGTCAATGATGAACATGAGGTCAGACAGATTGAAACAGCATCCAGGAAACCACACAGACCAGAAACAACAGTCAGACAAGAAGACATCTTTAAAGTCCCAACTGGAAGAGATCAACCAATCAGAACAGTGATGACAAAGGGAGTGGCTGGCATTGGGAAAACTGTCCTAACACAGAAGTTCACTCTGGACTGGGCTGAAGACAAAGCCCACCAGAACATCCAGTTCATATTTCCATTCACATTCAGAGAGCTGAATGTGCTGAAAGAGAAAAAGTTCAGCTTGGTGAAACTGGTTCATCACTTCTTTAGTGAAACCAAAGAAATCTGCAGCTTTGAACACTTCCAGGTTCTGTTCATCTTTGATGGCTTGGATGAGAGTCGACTTCCACTGGACTTCCACAACAAGGAGATCCTGACTGATGCTACAGAGTCCACCTCAGTGGATGTTCTGCTGACAAACCTCATCAGGGGGAAACTGCTTTCCTCTGCTCTCCTCTGGATAACCACACGACCTGCATCAGCCAATCAGATCCCTCCTCAGTGTGTTGGCATGGTGACAGAGGTCAGAGGGTTCAATGATCCACAGAAGGAGGAGTACTTCAGGAAGAGATTCAGAGATGAGGAACAGGCCAGCAGGATCATCTCCCACATGAAGACGTCACGAAGCCTCCACATCATGTGCCACATCCCAGTCTTCTGCTGGATCACTGCTACAGTTCTGGAGGATGTGTTGGAGAGCAGAGAGGGAGGAGAGCTGCCCAGAACCCTGACTGAGATGTACATCCACTTCCTGGTGGTTCAGACCAAAGTGAAGCAGGTCAAGTATGATGAAGGAGCTGAAACAGATCCACACTGGAGTCCAGAGAGCAGGAAGATGATTGAGTCTCTGGGAAAACTGGCTTTTGATCAGCTGCAGAAAGGAAACCTGATCTTCTATGAATCAGACCTGACAGAGTGTGGCATCGATATCAGAGCAGCCTCAGTGTACTCAGGAGTGTTCACACAGATCTTTAAAGAGGAGAGAGGTCTGTACCAGGACAAGGTGTTCTGCTTCGTCCATCTGAGTGTTCAGGAGTTTCTGGCTGCTCTTCATGTTCATCAGACCTTCATCATCTCTGGTGTCAACCTGATGGAAGAAACACAAAGATCTAAGAAATCTTCATTAGTTATTAAACGTAAACTAAAGTCTCTCCATCAGAGAGCTGTTGACCAGGCCTTACAGAGTCCAAATGGACACCTGGACTTGTTCCTCCGCTTCCTCCTGGGACTTTCACTGCAGACCAATCAGAGACTCCTACAAGGTCTGCTGACAAAGACAGGAAGTAGCTCACAGATCAATCAGGAAACAGTTCAGTACATCAAGAAGATGATCAGTGAGAATGTGTCTGCAGAGAAAAGCATCAATCTGTTCCACTGTCTGAATGAACTGAATGATCGTTCTCTAGTGAAGAAGATCCAACAGTCTCTGAGTTCAGGAAGTCTCTCCACAGATAAACTGTCTCCTGCTCAGTGGTCAGCTCTGATCTTCATCTTAGTGTCATCAGGAAAAGATCTGGATGTGTTTGACCTGAAGAAATACTCTGCTTCAGAGGAGGCTCTTCTGAGGCTGCTGCCAGTGATTAAAGCCTCCAACAAAGCTCTGTAAGGACACACATTGTTACTGCAGTTTGATAGATAGAGATCTGTTAATTATGAGGTAAATATTCTTGTTTTAATTTATGTTTTGGTGCATCGTCTCTTCAAAGTGTCCCATTAAGGGGTTGTGCAAAAAGAACAGACTTCCTTCAGCAGCTGGACATAGTATTACATATTAAAGCAGCAAAGCACTGTTAAAATGAATTGGATTAATAAAGTTAATTGTGGAATTTTATAATGTTCTTTTCAGCCTCCTTGTTACTTGTACTTCAGTCCGTTACGGCTGGAGGTCCAACTACATCATGAACTAGTTTTCAATAAATGCAAAGTTTTATTGGACTTTCCTGTCCAATAAAAACATTGTTTGAAAGATCATAAATTTTTATGAATTGTTTAATAACATATTTTCCTCCCTGTCTCCTCAGACTGAGTGGCTGTAACCTCTCAGAGAGAAGCTGTGAAGCTCTGTCCTCAGTTCTCAGCTCCCAGTCCTCCAGTCTCAGAGAACTGGACCTGAGTAACAACAACCTGCAGGATTCAGGAGTGAAGCTTCTCTCTGCTGGACTGAAGAGTCCAAACTGCAACCTGGAAACTCTCAGGTAAAATGTTCTCCATCCTAGTGAAACCAGATTTCTGTCCATTATATTCTATCAGTTTTGATGCAAATGTTTTTTTCAATAATACAGTAAAATAATAATAGATGTCTTTCTTTGAGATGGGTATTTCCCCATACATTAGTTTTCTCAATGTTTTTTTTTTTTTACCAAACATGAGTTTAGTTTGTATGAGTATTTTATACAATACATTTACTGAGTAATTTGATTCTTGTTTAAAGAATGTTTTTTGTCAGTTGCTGCTCAGTTTTCCATCTCTGTATCCAACAGTTAAAACATGTAAAGATGAAGCTGTAGATTTGCTCTGCTTTGATTCAAGCTGCTCTGATGCTGATCCTCAAACTGAGCCTGATGCTGATCTTCAGCCCAGCCTTGATTCTCAGGCTTCATTGGACTCTTTCTGTTAAAACTGACATGGATTCTTTTGGTTCATAGAGGAATTTAATATTTCTCTTGCCAGCCTCCTTGTTGCCTTTAGTTCAGTCCTTCATGGCTGGAGACCCAAATATAGACTGAACCAATTCATAACAAAAAGCAACATGATTATAAATAACACAGTCCATTAAATCAGTAAAGAGGAACATTGTTGACTGGGAAAGTAGACAAACATTTTCATGAATTGTTTAATGACATTTTCCTCCCTGTCTCCTCAGACTGAGTGTCTGTAAACTCTCAGAGAGAAGCTGTGAAGCTCTGTCCTCAGTTCTCAGCTCCCAGTCCTCCAGTCTCAGAGAACTGGACCTGAGTAACAACAACCTGCAGGATTCAGGAGTGAAGCTTCTCTCTGCTGGACTGAAGAGTCCAAACTGCAACCTGGAAACTCTCAGGTAACTTTGGGCTCTTGACAAATTGCTGCATCTAAGGTGCAAAAAGAAGCATAATTACAGATCCATCCATCCATCCATCCATCCATCCATCCATCCATCCATCCATCACCATCCATCCATCCATCCACCCATCCACCCATCCATCCATCCATCCATCCATCCATCCATCCATCCATCCATTCATCCATCCATCCATCAGTTCAGACCTTGGTCTCTACCTCAATGTTTCATTTCTCATCATGTGATGAATTGTGTGTCTGCAGCTTATCAGGCTGTTTGGTCTCAGAGGAAGGCTGTGCTTCTCTGGCCTCAGCTCTGACCTCCAACCCTCCCATCTGAAAGAGTTGGACCTGAGCTACAATCATCCAGGAGACTCAGGAGTGAAGCTGCTGTCGGCTGGACTGAAGGATCCACACTGGAGACTGGAAGCTCTCAGGTATGGAGGAACCTGCTGCAGGAGCAGAGAAGGTCTGATAGAGGAGGAAGAGGGAGAAATGTCTTTAGTCAGTCTGCTGGTTTTCCCAAGGTTTGTTCCTGGAAGCTGCTGCTGGTTCCTCCAATCCAGGCTCCGCCCCCTTTAGAGGAAATCTGTCCATATATGGCGCTAAGCGTCACCTTGATGCTGCAAAGCTTTGTTCAGGGATGAGATGTCAGGATGTTGGTGTCAGTCTGTTCCAGACTTTAGTTGTTCTCCTCATGAGGAGCTGAAGTCTCTGACAGGACGTGGAGCTGAACAGGAGAAGAACTTGAAGCTTCTTCTTGGCCTCTGATTGCAACAGCAGGACAATCCAACATTTTAGTCTGACTTCATCTGGAAATATTTCTTTGACCCTCAATCAGTGTGAAGGCAGGCCAGCTCCTCATCAGAGCTGAGATCTTCTCTGTCCTCCATGCTGGAAATGTACAAGTCCAGCAGCTCCTGATCAGTGACATCAGAGCATGACATCATCAGTAGAGTGATGATGTCATTTCCCTCTCAGAGCAGCTTGGAAATCTGAGAGGAAAGATGCAAACAAAGACTCTCTGGACTGTTGGATCTGCTGGTTCTGGTTCCAGATGCTCCTTGGACACTTCACAAGCCATTACTGCAGCTGCTGGATTCAGGATGCTGCTTCTTCTTCTTGGGCTCATTGTAAATGTGTGCAGCGCCACCTGGTGGTGCTGGTTGGTAGAGGAAGTGCTGAAAGGTTGGAGGTGTTTGTCAGAGGTGTGTGATGATGGAAGCCTCTTCCTGGTTTGTGAGTCTGAGCTCAGAGATCAAATCTTTGATTCTTGATGAATCTTTGTTGAATGTGATGCAGCTTCTCCTTTTTAATGTTTGTATTTCTGGATATTACAGTGAGGCCACAGCAGGTTTTCAGCAGCAGGGCTGTTTAGTGTTTCATTCCTTCATCTGTGTGTGGGAGTGTGGATGGATCAGGTATTCAGGTGTTGATCAGAGTTTAGATTGATTGTATTTTAATGCTGATTATTAAATCAGGTGGAGCTTCCAGAAATGTTTCCTTAGTTTCCTGATGTCCTTTTAGGCTTCAGTGAGTTTCTTCAGGTTGTTACTGAGGGATTTCCTTTCTCCTCTCTGTTGGAGCTTTTCCTGTGTTTGGAGAAATGAGTTGTGCTGCAGCAGCACCAACTGTCCTTCCTACATCCACTGCAGTTTGCAGTCCAGATGTTGGACTGTTCCTGTCTCAGTGGAGGACAAATGTGTCTGAGAGACATGTAATGTCCATGTTTGCTGCTGAAAGAGACTGATGGTCTGACCCCCTTCCTCCTTTCAGGGTGGAGCCTGCTGGAGGCCGATTCTTGACTCCAGGTCTGAGGAAATGTAAGTGTGTTTTTCATCTGATTCATGACAACAAGCAGCTCACATTCAACCATCTTCAAACTGTCACATCACTCATTCAGGAGTCAAAGTGTCAATAAATGATCAATAACTGCAGCTGGATTGTGTTTGTTCTCTCCATCAGATTCCTGTCAACTCACCATCGACACAAACACAGTGTACAGAAACCTCAAACTGTCTGAAGACAACAGGAAGGTGACACGTGTTGAGGAGCTTCAGTCATATCCTGATCATCCAGACAGATTTGATTACTGGTATCAGCTGCTGTAGAACTGGTCTGACTGGTCGCTGTTACTGGGAGGTCGAATGGAGAGGAAATGTTTATATATCAGTGAGTTACAGAAGAATCAGGAGGAAAGGAAACAGTATAGACTGTTGGTTTGGATATAATGATCATTCCTGGAGTTTGACCTGCTCTGATGATGATGGTTACTCTGTCTGGCACAATGACATAGAAACTCATCTCTCCTCCTCCTCTGTCTCTAACAGAGTAGCAGTGTATGTGGACTGTCCTGCTGGCATTCTGTCCTTCTACAGAATCTCCTCTGACTCACTGATCCTCCTCCACACCTTCAACACCACATTCACTGAACCTCTGATTCCTGGATTTAGATGCTGGCCCAGTTCTGGTTCCTCTTCAGTGTTTCTGAGCTGATTTGAGTCTAAAGAGTCTAAAGTTTTTCCTCCTGTCAGAGAAACTCTCTCACTGTTGAACAAATAGTTCAATCTCTACAATCTATTTCTTGGTGAAACGATTCTGATTGAGTCCTTGGAAACTTTTTCTTCTTCCAGTCCTTCTTCCAGGATTATTCCAGGATTATTTCGGGATTACTCCAGGATCCTCTGGTTTTTCTGTTTGTTTCCAGTCAAAGCTTCACACTGAATATCAAGATGTTGTTTCTCTTATTTTTTCCTTTCATTCATCAGATTTCATTGAAATATTGATCAGTTTTTCTCAATCTGATCATTTTCTGTTTCTATTGGCTCCTATTTTTCTCAACATGTCAGATTTGAATATTAAATCTTCCTTTTGTAAATTTGCTGCAGTTTTTCTTCATGTATTTTAAATAAAAACATTTTTCTTCTGCATTTGGTTCATTTGCTGCTCATTCTGTTCTGTCCTGTTCAAATTTAAATATTTGAATTAAAAACATTTTTTCATCAACTCTTCCTTCAGAAAGTCCTAATTAAAGTAAAACATTCCCATCCCATGAAGGTCAGAGGTCAATTCTTTGACGTATAAAGTGGGAAAATCTTAATATTTTCTGTTTCATTCAGAACTTCTACCTGAAACTCAGAACCTGCAGAACATTTTTCTCTTTGGAGAGGTAATCCAAAAGCCAATCAGAACCTGCATTAGTAAGCTAGCTAACCAGAACCTGCATTACTCAGCTAGTGTTAAGAATTAGAGGAATATCTTCACTTTGCTTGTCAATTTTCCTCTGTGTCCCAGGTACTTGAGTCCGTGTGCGCAGGGAGAAAGAGCAATCATACGACATCATACTTCAGATATCTAGAGCTTTATCCAGAGAGTTCAATGCATACAGAATGTTACATCAGCATCACACCCAGATTATTAAAAGTCCAACACATGGCAAAACATGAATTTACCTGTATACGAGTTGAAAGGAAAAACAAATCAAAAATGCATTTTTGGGAACCGCTCAATCGGACACAAAGCAATTCGATCTTCTGCTATGAAACAAAGCTTTTTATAAGACTATAAAAAGCATTGTATTTCCTTCATTTGAATATATGCATAGAAGTGTTATTTTCACCTGTGGGGCTGTCCCAATATTAATTTTATTATCCTGCTTGAGACCTGCTCGTACCAGCCGACTCCTTTTACATTCCAGACGAAAGTTTATGACCTGCAAATAGACGCAATGGCTCTCTGTCTCAGTAACTCCACAAAAAACTGATTTGCATTTTAAACAAACTTGCACAAAAATCTAATGCTAAATAATAACTGTAAGTTTGGATCTAAAACTGCAGAGTTGTTTCAATTTTGAGAAAAGCTCTTTTAAAATATTTGAAATATTTTTAGGAGTAGGAATAGTTTCCTAATTCTATTGTATTTCAGTAATATAAAATGCATGCAAATAATATGATTAAAAAGTAACTAATTCAAAGCATGTTGTTTAATGCTTAAGAAAATATCTTAATACGTTTGATTATACCTTGTACCTTAATGTCTCACTGCACTATTGAACCCAGGAATTTATTGCTGTCCTAGCAGATAGACTCCCTGCACCTGCAGATCACCTAGAGGAGTGCCACACTGTTTATCTACAAACTCTCCCTACAGATTTACGTAAGTTCAGAGAGTCGCCAGTTGTTTTAGTTTGGATCTTTATGTAAATTTATCTTAACGTAAAGTCTACTCCAAATATTCATGATACATTTAATATTTCATATGTCTGAGGTTAACTTGTCTCTACAGTTATGCTAAGTAAACTTATATTTTCAAAACTAGCTACTCAGCACCTGCATAATCAGTTAGCCAATCAAAACCGGCATTAATCAGCTAGATAAACAGAACCTGCATTATGTTGCATGACTTTGTCTTTTTGTGTTTATGATGTAAAGCACTTTGAAATGCCTTGCTGCTGAAATGTGCGATATAAATAAAATTTTATTTGATTGGATTTTGATTTGATTAATCAGCAAGTCAACCATAAACTATGTTAATCAGCTAGCTGCTCTCAGGAAACTTTGATTCTAGAAGAGGATATTTGAAGCCTTAAAACAACCAATCAGCAGGTAGTGATGGGCTGTCAAGTAGCTTTATGAGAAATGTGTCAAAGATGTGAGTCCCTTTATTCTCAGGCTCTTTCAGAAAGTATTGATGGTGGAGAATTGCCTCCTACTTTAACACAAGGCCTTATTACTCTGATCCCAAAGGCTGGCAAAGACAAGTTACCCATTGACAACTGGAGACCTATTTGCTGACTGAACAATGACTGGAAAGTTTGGATTTGGCCAGAAGAATGAAACAAACCCTCAGTTCTATTATTGATGAATCTCAATCAGGCTTCATGTCCCACAGACACAAACAACCTGAGGCTTGTGCTGGATCTACTGGACCCTTCAGAACCAATCAATGATAACAGCTTGATTTGCTTGTTGGACCTTTATAAGGCTTCTGACTCTCTAGAGGACGGCTTTACGTATGGGAGCTTAGAAACATTTGCTTTCAGGCCATATTTCATATCAAGCCTCTTTACAAGAAGGTAACTGCTGTGTTAAACTGGCTCCTGTCCCAGATTCCCAGTATCCAGAGGAGAGAGACTGGGCCGCCCAGTTTCCCCTATTTATTCCTGATGGCAGCCCAACTTCTTGCAACATTTATTCTGGGAAACAAAATGCGCCGCATCCCAGTTGCTGATGGAGAAATGTGTATCAGTCCAGTTGCTGATGACGCGACTCTGTTTCTGAGAGATGCCGACCAAATTCCTGTTATCCGTCTCATCCAAACTTTCTCTGATGCTTCAGGCCTCAAACTCCATTTAAACTCATGTGAATCGCTTCCCATGTCATCCTGTCGCCAATCCCATCTTTACAACATTCCTGCTGCTGAAACACAAGTTTCTTATCTTGCTGTAATTATCACAAAAGATGCCAAAGAAAGACGCCAGCTTGACCTTTGACCCTACAGCCGATGAAAGCAACAAGAAATGAAAGCAGTGGCTTCAAAGAGATTCATGTTTAAGAGGAAGAAAACTGTGATCTAAATCTGCAGGAAGATCCAGACTAACTTGTGCTGCACTAGCATTAAATGTCCATATCAGTAAAACTATTGATAAAATGCTCCACAGTTTTACCTGGAGAATAAAACTCATGACATCAAAGACTCTGAGCTCCTGAACCCTGGAGACTCAGGAGCTCTAAACTTTTTACATTTATCATCTTTAAATCAAACATTTCAAATCAACTGGACCAGAAGGTTTTTATTGAACCTCCACTCTTTGTGGAATTTGATCAATAATTAGATTTAAACTGGGTGGCCTTTCATTGTTACTAAAGTCTGACTATAATATAGTTAACTAACCTATAGTACTAGTTAGTCTAACTAAAACCAGCCCATTATCAGATGCTTCTTGCTTGGTCTCTAATTTATAAACATTATTTCTCTCCTCACACATTTCTCATCTGGAATAACCAGAATATTCTTCACAAAACCAAACTCTGTTTGTCCCAACTGGTTTTACAATCAGAGAACTTTAGTAAAACAATGACTAAACTCTGACGCTGCCTAAAGTTTTACTGGAAATTTCTATCCAGCTACTGGATCCCAGTTCCCTCCAGGGAATTTGCTCTTGTTCTGGACGCCGTACCTAAAGACGTTCTCCTTTCTTAAGGGCGTCATGGTTCTGGGGAGGACAGAGCTGCAGACAGACATTGTTCTGTTTGTGAATCTGCCGTGGGTGAAATGAGTTTCTCCTCTAAACCCTCCAGCAGAACCTGGAATATAAGATCCTTATTTCAGAAGGATGTTGCTGCTGCACCTTTTGTGTCCCACTACTGGAGACACTTTGTTCTGGTATCAGATGGACAACGGTTTGGACTCCGCCCTCCAAATACTTCATGACCAACAAACCTGGTGATGAGCTTCAAACGCCTCAAGCGGCACCGCCCTGCAGGACAGAACCTGCAGCAGCAGCAGCAGGATCCAGAACGTTGCTGCTCTTCCTGCAGCTTCTGGTCCAAACCAAGCTGCTCCTTTTATTTTAAGGAGGAACGATAAGGTGGTGATGGACGGCAGCCAGCAGTCATGAACGATGGTGAATCAACTGAATTTGGTCCAGATTTATTTTTGTGGTAAAACTCCAATTAAAGGAAGCCTAGTAAATGTTTGAGTTCATTGTAAAGTCCAATTTTAAGTTTAGTTTAAAATCTGTTTCCAGTGGATTTAATTAATCTAAAACATTGTGTGACATATTATGTGACATTGGGGATCAACCAGAAAAGTGTCCCATGATGCATTTCATCAAAAGGTTCATACATTATATTGTGCATTATGTCATAATAGAAGCCATTTGCTATTTCCATTCAGTAATTTCCAAAGAAAGAATTTAAAAGCTTCAGAAGCTTTGAGTTTGATTGTTTTGTTTTTTAAGTAAAGAGGAAGGAATGGAATCTAAAGCAGCTAAAATGTTGGTTTTATTAAAAGTGTTTTATGTCAATATGAAAAGTAATTTATACAATTAAATCCCTTATTATTCTACAAAGTAACTAAAATATTTAAAACCCATTTAAACTGTTTTATTAATATTTAATATGTAAATACTAACAATAAAAATTAATGCTCAGTTATTATATAAACATCCATTTATTCTATCAAGCACGGCAGGTTTTTTCCTTCTTCCTAAACTCTGTGAAACTCAAAGGGAGGGGTGATAATGATGAGCATTTCTATGGGAACTGAAGGTGGGAACAAATCCAGAAAGTGGGAGAGCTAGGAGGTGTCAGTCTCAGACAAGTCAAAGGTCGACTGTAGGCAGTCCTACTTCCTCCTTTCACTGTTAGAATCAATAGAGCAAAATATCATTTTTGGTTGAAAAAATCCTGAAGACAAACTAAGATCTCAGATCATCTCATGCAATATTCCTTTAGACACTTAAGCTGCTTAATCAAACACTAACTAATTTTAGTTTAGTGAACAATAGTTATCAAACTCAAAACACACAAACATTCACTCCAACATGAACCAGACAAACAAATAGTCAGAATTTGGAACCAGTCAAAATTTCAACCCAGTCAATAATTTCCAGTCAGTCCTCATTTTGTCTATTTTCTCAGATTGTAATGATCAAATTTACTGAAGCTTCAAGACTGTCTGATTTTTCTCCTTTTAACATATTTTAATGTTTGAACTGAACTCTAATCTACAGGATCTTTTTTAAGTGATGTGTTCACAATCAAAGAAGAAATCTCAATATAATTTAGGATCACAGCAACAAATTGATCCAGTTTCTGCTGAAGCTTCACTAATTTTAGGTTTTGTTCTAAAAAGTAGTTTCAGAAAAACAAAAGGTATTTTTCACATCTTAGTTCAAATGTATCACAGCTCTATTTTATAAGAATTTTCTTCTATTCAATTTAAATGCCACAAATATTATCTGGGTTACCAAAATGTTATAAACACTGCAGTATTAATGATCTCTGATTCTAAACCCTGAAAGATGTTTTGTTTATTCCCATACTAATATGTAACTACAGCATAGATCTTCAACAAGGAGAACAAAAATAAATCTCAACCATCTGAGGGTCAATTTTGATATTTTATTGCAGAACTAAAGTGATTGCAGTTTCCCTTCACAGTTTCTCAATCGGTGGTTCATGGACCCTTAGACGATAATTAGTGTTTTTCCTTCTGATCAGGACTTAGAATTAACAGGATCAATTGAAAGAGTTTCTCTTTTTATTGAGCATAAAATCTATTGAAGTCATTCTTTTCTTGCTAAAGAATTTATAAACATGAACGGGGTTAAAAAGCCAGCAGTCTTCATGCAGTGGCAGTGTGTGTGTGTGCGTTGGAAAATAAGGTTTAGAAGGACATTTCGTCAGAATACACACTACACTATAAGGACATTTTGAATTAACAGGACTTCAGCCATGTCATGCTAATTTTGACTTAAATCTAAAAATGTAGAAAGTTTTCTATTGGTCCATTAAGGCCAAAAAAAGCAAAAAAAAAAAAAAAACAAGATGAATGTTTAATTCTCATAAACCTGATTTTGTGTATAATCTGTGTATCACCACAGTGCCCTTTTTGGCAGGTTTGTGTAATAGTAAGCCCTCATGAATATTCACGCAAGGTTTGATTTTGATTGGTTGTCTGCTGGAAAGTCCTGCTAATTATTACAATGTCCTTCTAATTCATGTGTTTGCTCATTACACTGGGGATGAGTTGGCAATACTTTGTGCTATAAAACTGAATATTTTTTAAAACTTAGTTGGATTCCTGAGGCCAACCTTTTGACAAACCTAAAAATATACAGAAATGAATATATATTTTGATCAAATATTGTTAATTTGAAATAATATGAATAATAAGTGTGTGGAATATGAGCATGGATTAAAAGAAATATAAGCCATAAGAGAGCCATTTTTTCACCAAACTGTTTTTGCACTCCACTGCTAACATTTTGTTGATTCTGCTCTGCTCTGCATACCCAGAGCCAGAACCAAGCATTTTAATGCAGAATTTAGCTTCAATGCACACAAAACCTTGAATAAACTTCCAGAAAATTCCAGTCTTTTCTCGCTAAAAAATGTATAAATATGAATGGGTCTAATAAGACAGCAGTCTACATGCAATGGTAGTGTGTGTGTGGGTGTGTGTGTGTGTAGGCGTTTTCCTGGACTACCATCAAACAGTGGACCGAAATGTCCAGTTTTTCCACTAACAGTGGACAGTGTGTCCGTGCGTGGACATTTTTTAGGTCCCCTCTTGGTCATGTTAAAAACCTGTTAAAAACCATCTGGAAATTTTTTAAAACTTTTGCCAAGAGGGGACTAAGTGTTTGTTAGTGTGTGCAGTAGATGTTCAACAGCACCACTGCAGGTTGGGAGAGGAATTGCATTGGCCCAGATAACACACAATGCTTTTCGTGTGTTATCCAACAATACAAAAGAGCCTAAATTACCCTTTCAGACTGTAGAGTGGCTGAAGAAAGGCTACTTTAGAACAAACCGTGATCTAGAAACACATGTTGGTATTTTGTGTAGCTATAGTTAAGAATTAAAGAGGAATAACTTGATTTAGCTCGTTAATTTTCTTCTTTTGTCTCAGATTCTTGAGTCCTGGCATGCGCAGGGAGAAAGAGCAATCATACATCATACTTCAGATATCTAGAGCTTTATCCAGAGAATTCAATGCATACAGAATGTTACAATAAGCATCTCACCCAGAAATCAAAAGTCCACAAAATGACAAAAAGAAAATAACTTCAACGAGTTGAGTAGAAATTCAAAGATGCATCTTTGGGAATCACTCACTCAGCACAAAGAAATTTGAATTCTCTGTTGCAAACAAAAAGTTTTTGTTGCAAACAAAAAACTTTTTAGATCTGTGTATTTAGATCTGCCTCTGGGGCTCTTTAGCACGAGATAATAAAAGTAATATTAAAACAGCACCCACAAAGGAAAAACACACCTCCTAATGCATATATTTAAATTTAGAGAAAGGGGCAGTCTTATTAAAGTTTTCGTTTGCAACAGAGAATTTGAATTGCTTTCTGCCCGAGTCCGCAATTAACGGAAACTTTTCTGTGCTTTCTTTTTTTCTTTCAACTCGTGCAGTTATTTCTGTTTTGTCACGTCTTGGACTTTTGATAATCTTGGTGAGATGCTTATTGTAACATTCTATATGCATTGATTTCTCTGGATAAAGCTCTAGATATCTGAAGTCTGATGTTGTATGATTGCTCTTTCTCCCTGTGCACACACTGGGACTCAAGAATCCGAGACAAAAGAGGAAAATTAACAAGCTAAATCAAGTTATTCCTCTTATAATTCATAACGATAGATAGATAGATAGATAGATAGATAGATAGATAGATAGATAGATAGATAGATAGATAGATAGATAGATAGATAGATAGATAGATAGATAGATAGATAGATAGATAGATAGATAGAAAGAAATTCCACTTTTGAATGGAGTTCTGTTAATGATAAAATGCTAAATGGTTTTTGTATATGCATTGCAATCCTGTTTTGTTCAACTAGGTGTAGTGGGAGAGACACATCTGTGCAGCATTGACTTTAGTTTTTAAGGTTAATAAATGTTCCATGACATTCATTAGAAGAACGGTGTGGTTTTATAACAAGGCCTGAATTAAATATGTTAAAAAATTACCACAGTTACACTAGTAACAGTAATTCTGACTGTTTCAGTAATCAGAAGATAAAACAAAGTGGGCTTTACAGACAGAAAGACTGACAAAGAGAGCTAGTATTAATGTTACTTAGGTGAGATAAAGTACAGTTTATAATCTTTGCAGACAGACAGACAGATATCTGTGTTTCCATCAGATGAGCCCATGTCAAAGCAACAACAAGGATCTACTGTCAGCTGGTGCAGAACAATGGGTGGGTGAATACAGCAGAAATTAACTTAATGTTTTTAGACATATTTACATCATACCATATCCCTGCCATACCTGTACAAAACAACACTGTTGTTTCATTGAATTTATTGGAACTATTAACAGTACATATGAATTGTCTATATTTTAAATGCCAGATTTTTTAAATAAAATTTTACATTCTTGTCTCAATATATATTTATTGGACTCAGACTTCATATGTCACCTGGATACTTACTGATAATGTATAATTAATTCAGTAAAACTGAAGAAAAAAATCCACAAATGCAGAACAGTTTGTATTTTCAGTCAAAGTTTATTTTAAAAGTAACAATAGATGAATTACTTAAACAGTTGTTTTGGAATTTTTTATAAATCTAAGAAACCCAGAAGAATGTAATAAAGTGAATATTCATTTTATCACATTTTCCCATCCTGAGCAAGCACACTGGCAACAGTGGAGAGGAAAAGCTTCCTTTTAACAGGAAGAAACCTCTAGCAGAACCAGACTCAGGATGAGCAGCCCTCTGCCTTGACAACTGGGTTTGAGAAACAGTCACATTTCAAAAATCAGTATGAAACTCAATTTACATGGACTACCGACATTGTGTCCTTTCCACTGAAGCTCCATAATGTAAACTATCAGCTTTCAGGCATAAAATGCTAATGCTCCGTTATGCGAGCTACCAGCATTTGAGCCCAAAACACTGATGCTCCATTAAAGAAGCTGTCAGCTTTCAGGGACAAAACATTGATGCTTCAGAACATTTGTGATTATGTGAAAGAATACATGGTTCTAAGCATTTGCGCTTTCATTCTTGGCACAAAGTCCTCTTCACAGCTGTTTTTTGTTGTGTACAAAATATTTCACAGCTTTCCAATTTCTCCCATTATCCCTTAGGATCTGATTGTCGTTCAAGCATCTCTCACAGTCTGCTTTCCCAGGGATCTTCATTTCTTTTAGGAGTCCTTGAAATAGTGAATGAGAATCTTTTTTTTCTGCCTCCGTCCATTGCCGTTTGGATTTCCTGTCAGAAAATGAGAGAAAAGAATGAATAAATTGATTAATAAAAATCACCAACACCAAATTTAGAAAATAAAAGTCAAGTTTTTTGTAGACAGGATATTATGGAAAGGACTGAATAAACATACCTTTTTGACTTGATGGACATGATGCCCTTTTACTGCCCTCAGTCGCTTTGGATGATGGTCTCACTTTGCAGTAATCAACCTTGGAAGTTTCTGAAAAAATATATGTGGCAATGAAAAGTTTACATCAGATTAAAACATAATTTAAAAACTTCATTAAGTGCAGATGTTTTCCTTTACCACAGGAGTGGAAAAATTTACCTTTTTGACTGTTGTTAACCGTTCCCTCAGTTTGGACGTCTGCATCTGAGTCACTGGAGTCTCCAGCTGCAACAAATGTTTTCAAAAAATATTTAAACACATTTATTTTTTGCTAACAAATTGCATTATTTAATTCAAAAGAGACATATTTTAAATTCTTTACTTACAGTTTATGTCTGGTGTAATCTCTTCTAGGGATTTCCCTTTAAATTTGCTCATCCCACCTTGGAGAGCAAAAAGAGTGTTGGAGTGTTTCTTCAGGCAGTCTGTAAAATTTCCTGTGGGTTTCCATGTCATGGCCCATGAATGTTGCCAGCTGGTCTAGTTCATGGTTTTGTAGATTTAAGAGTTGTGAAACTGTAGCTACATGCTTCCGTAGTTTGGTTGACGTGAGATTCTGTGGTTGTTGAGCTCCACAGCTTTTTGCAAACTGTTTTAAGCAGTCACATCCACGAATGCTCTCTTGGGATCTGAAAAATAGACGAGCAAAAATGTAGGGATTGGTGGAGGAGATTCCAGCCTCTTCTCTCGTTTTAATCAGAAGATCCACAGACTCTTTTATATTTGTTGGGAACGGCACAGGCACTTTGCGGCCCCTTTTTTCCCGTATCTATACTCTGGTGAGATTCTCACAAAGTTTTTTTTCAAATGCTGAAAGGCTCTCCAAAACTTCATCGTGCATACAGTGTGTGCTCCTTTCTAAATATGTCTGGAGTTCCATTCTTGAGACTTCTCCTTCACGACGGTGATTGAACAGTATTATCTGTGTCAGAGTGACTTGAGAGAGTTGACTCCATGAATGTTGTGTTGGCTGATCATTGAGATTTCTTTTGTGGACTATCTCAAGGTTTTTCAGATGGTCCTGGAGCTTTTTGATGTCTTCTGACAAAGGCAGTATTTGTGGCATATTCCATTTCTTTCTGATACAGTGTTTTCAGGGCATTAGATGACACATGTGTTGACCATTCCAGTTCAATTAACTCAACAAATTGCTGTGCTTTTGATTTTAAATCAAGATTTTCTTGACGCAGCGCCTCTCCTTGCAATATACATGACACTTTCACAAGAGAATGCCTCAGTTTCAGTGCAGTTGAGGGCACTGTGAACCTGTTGGAAACTGCATTAAAGCCAGTCACCTGTTTTACAGCCTCGAGGACTGTGTTGAATTTTCCTGGACAGATCAAGTCCTTCAAAAAGACAATGTCTTTGTTAATATTTCTTGCTGTCAGAACAAGTCTGGCAAGTTCCCTCATCTTATTTCTGATGTCTGCTCGATGCGGTCCAACTTTTCCATTTTTTAGGAACATTCTCTCACCCAGTGAAATAATAAGGGAGTCAGCCTTTACTAATTGAGTTACATTGTTATAGTTCATTTCCTGGAGAACCGTCTGAAGTCCAGTGGAAATCACAGTGTCCGTGGGCAGCAATATGGAAGAACTTGCCTGAACCTTCTTCGTGGCAATGCCTTCTTTGAGCGAAGTTTGCAGCGCTTATGATGTCTCCAGAGATCTGATTTGACATACATAGCAAAGCAAAACTTGCAAGGCAAGTAGTCGGATGCAGCTGCTGGATATGTTGCTTGCCGTTTTGGAATGATTTTGTCAGGATTCCAGTTGTGAGAGCGTGTGCATGAGAGTGTGAGTGGGAGTGTTACATCTTTCAGCGAGGATCTTCGTGAGGAGCCTGTGGAGCCAGCGCAGGTGACGCTGATTTGCCTCATCAGCGTGCTGGAATATAGGAGCGGCAGAGTCCTCCAGTCATCGCTAGATGGTTAACGCTACCGGTAGTCACTCTGGCCTCACCTATTGAAAACTTGTTTCTTGAACCTTGTGGTGTAACTCGAAGTTACTTATTCTCCGTGTCCTGTTCGTTTCCAGGACTTTTTGTGTTCTCGTTTCAAGAAGCTCCTGAGACTGCCTGCCTGCTCCGCCGTTTCCACTGACTCCATCCTGTTCCAACCACCCGAGATAACGCCTCGCACTCACTCCAGCACCATTGCACACCCTCACGTCGGATCCTGACGCCTCACCCCTAAGCTCTGGAAAATCCACACCAACGCCAACCTGGTCGAGCGACCCTCACCGCCTATCGAAGTCCAGAGGACTGAATTTTATTTGTCCTGTTGTAAATAAATCTTACCTTTCTATCCAGTGTGTGGTTCCTGCATGTGGGTCCGCAAGTTAAATCAAACCATGTCAGAACCATCTAGCCAATCAGACCCAGCAGGACCATCACATGACACCAGTTTAGAGCACGCTCTCATTGCTCGCCACGATGCCATGCTCAATGCACTATGTGACCAACAACGTAATACTAACCAACGATGGGAGCAATTTTCTGAAATGCTCACTGCTCTGCACCAAAGAATTGTCCCAGCAGGCCCGCCACCAGTTGCTGCTCCCCCTCCCTCTGTTCAAGATGGCGTCTCCCCTGCTCCGGAACCAGCACCTGCCGCTTCGGCTCAACTCCGAGGGGTTTCACCACCCACGCCTGAACCATACTCAGGTGAGATCGATAAATGCAGGGGATTTCTACTACAATGCTCCTTAGTGTTTTCCTCCTCACCTCAGAGTTTCCAGACTGATGCAGCCAAGATTTCTTTTGTTGTGGGGAACCTCAGAGGAAGAGCACTAAAATGGGCAGAAGCTAGGTCGGTGCAGCACAGACTTTTTCAGAGAACTTATGATTCATTTGAGGTTGAGTTTAAACAGACATTTGGTTACTCAGAGTCACAGGCAGACATTTCCCGCAGACTATTAGTTTAAAACAGGGTCATCAAACTGTGGCAGATTTTGCTATTGATTTTAGAACCCTGGCCGCGGCTTCCACATGGAACACCGGAGCATTAACGGGAGCGTTCCTTCAGGCTCTGAACGAGGGGTTGAAGGATGAGCTAGCCCTTAGGGATGACCCTGGGTCCTTGGAGGGACTCATTGCGTTGGCAATTCGGATAGACAATAGAATCCGGGAAAGAGCCCGAGCCAAGAAGGAGCCGAGTTTTAGCCCAAGTACGGAAATTAGCTCCATTCCTACCAATCAGACCTTGGAAGAGCCCATGCAGATAGGGAGGACCAGACTTCCGCCGGAGGAGCGCCAGCGCCGCTTAAGGTCTGGAGCCTGTCTATACTGTGGCTAGATCGGGCATTATGTCGCCAACTGCCCGAACCTGGTAAAAGCCAGAGCCCGCCACTAGCTACGGGAACGGTGGTGGGCGGCTCCAAGACAGTATCCCGTTTCACACTACCCTGTTCACTGCTCACCGGCAACGATCATTTCAGACTTTTGTTTTTGTGGATTCTGGTTGTGAGCAGAATCTTATTGATAATGACCTGGCTGATCAACTGCAATTAACCACTGTTCTCCTACCAGCTCCAGTTCCGGTTGTGGCCCTGGATGGGAAGGCTCTACCGGCCATCACACATCGAACTACTCCTATTGAGCTGTTAGTTTCAGGAAATCACCGAGAAACCATTACCTTTTTTGTGTTCCCTACCCCTCAGTCTCCGTGGTCTTGGGTTATCCCTGGTTAATCCCGTCACAATCCACACCTCGATTGGAGGACTGGTCGGGTGGAGTCTTGGAGCAATTACTGTTTATCTACATGTCTTCACTCTGCTCAACCTCCAGTTGTCTCAAGCTCTGCAGAGGAACCCGCTCCAGCCGACTTGACCGGTGTACCATCAGATTACCATGACCTTCACCAGGTATTCAGTAAATCTAAAGCTCTCTCTCTCCCACCTCACCGTCCGTACGATTGTACTATAGATCTACTTCCAGAGCCCCATTACCCACCAGCCGATTGTACAATATATCTAAACCAGAAAGAGAAAGCATGGAGTACATCAGCGAGTCCCTGGCTGCTGGATTAATCCGGTCATCCACCTCACCTCTTGGAGCAGGGTTCTTCTTCGTAGGTAAGAGGATTGGACACTTCGACCATGCATTGACTATCGGGCCCTAAACAGATTACCGTAAAGAACAAATATCCCCTACCATTCCTCGCCTCAGCATTTAAGCTTGTTCAGGGAGCCACCGTATTTACCAAGCTGGACCTCCGCAACGCATATCATCTGGTTAGAATCCGAGAGGGAGACGAGTGAAAAACAGCTTTCAGGACACCACTCGGCCACTTTGAATATTTGGTGATGCCATTTGGTCTTACAAATGCTCCTGCAGTTTTTCAGTCTCTTGTCAATGATTTTCTCAGGGATTATTTAAATCAGTTTGTTTTTGTTTATTTAGACGACATCCTTATTTTTTCAAGAACCCTTGCCGAACACAAGAGACATGTACGTCTAGTTTTGGAACGACTATTGGAGAACCAACTGTTCGTCAAGGCCGAGAAATGTGAGTTTCACGTCTCATCTGTCGCCTTTTTGGGTTTTGTGCTGGGGAGCGCAGGTGAAGACGGATCCGGCCAAGGTCCAAGCAGTCCTAGACTGGCCCACGCCCACTTCACGAAAGGAGCTACAACGCTTCCTGGGCTTTGCTAATTTCTATCGCCGATTTATCAAGAACTACAGCCAGACAGTTCTTCCCTTGACCAGCCTTACCTCCACCAAGGTTAGTTTTTGTTGGCCGCCGGCAGCAGAGCAAAGCTTTCTTGAGCTTAAGAGAAGGTTTGCTGCAGCGCCCATCCTCTCGCAGCCCGACCCATTGAAACAGTTTGTTGTTGAGGTGGACGCGTCTGACACTGGGGCAGGGGCCGTCTTGTCGCAGGTGTCATCCAGTGATGATAAGTTGCATCCATGTGCCTTCTTTTCTCGTCGTTTTTCTCCTGCCGAACGCAACTATGACGTCGGTGATAGAGAATTTTTAGCCATCAAACTGGCTTTTGAGGAGTGGCGTCACTGGTTGCAGGGGGCCGAGCACCCGATTGTGGTATGGACTGATCATAAGAACCTGGCCTACTCTCCAACAAGCCAGGAGACTTAACCCCAGACAGTCTCGTTGGTCCCTATTCTTCTCCCGGTTTAATTTTACAATTTCTTACAGACCAGGATCCAAGAACAGTAAACCTGAACGCACTATCCAGACAGTTCTCCTCGGATCAAGAGACTCCACCTGCAACCATCATCCCACCATCCTGTGTTGTTGGCACCCTTTCCTGGGACAACAGGGAGGAAGTACTGGCGGCGCAACAGTCGGAACCCGGTCCAGCCACTAGGCCGCCCAACCGGCTGTACGTCCTATCGACCGTCAGGGCTCGCCTCATCCATTGGGCCCATACTGCAAAGTTCTCATGCCACCCTGGAGTTAACAGGACTAATTCCTTGATCAGGCGCCACTTTTGGTGGCCGTCCTTGTACAAGGATGTCAAGGACTATGTGCTAGCCTGTCCTATATGTGCTCGCAATAAGACCAGTAATCAGCACCCCAGTGGCCTACTACAACCTCTCCCAGTTCCCAAGCGTCCTGGTCTCACATTGCACTGGACTTTGTTACCGGGTTACCACCTTCAAAGGGCTTCACTACTATTTTGTCCATCATAGACCGATTCTCTAAGGCCTGTCATTTGGTTCCACTACGCAAACTGCCCACTGCTATGCAGACAGCCCATCTCCTCACTAAACATGTTTTCCGTCTGCACGGCATTCCTTCAGAAATCCTGTCGGACAGAGGTCCTCAGTTTGTGTCCAAAGTGTGGAAAGATTTTGGAGTCTCTCTGGGAGCTAAAGTGACTCTCAGCTCAGGTTTCCACCCCCAGACCAACGGCCAAACTGAGCGACTGAACCAGGAGCTTGAGGCGACCCTCCGATGTCTCTGTTCCTCGAACCCATCCGACTGGAGTACACACCTGCCATGGGTGGAGTATGCCCAACTCTCACACTTCTGTTGCCACAGGTCTGTCTCCATTTGAATCATCTCTCGGTTACCAGCCTCCCCTGTTCCCGTTGGACGAACAACAGGCATCAGTTACCTCGGTCCAGCACCACCTCCGCCGCTGCAAGCACATCTGGGCACAGACCACCGCCGCCCTCAACCGGACGGCAGAGGGTAATCGGAGATGGGCGGACCGAAAAAGAAGGCCAGCACCGTCGTACTCCCCAGGGCAGAAGGTTTGGCTCTCCACTCGAGATATCAACCTTAAGTCTTCTAATCGCAAATTGTCCCCCCGTTTCATTGGTCCTTTTGAGATCACTTCTGTCCTCAGCCTCTGCTGTTCGTCTCAGGCTGCCTGTGGGGCTGAAGATCCACCCTGTCTTCCAGTTTCCCTCATTAAGCCAGTCTGTTCCAGTTCTCTTTGCCCTCCTTCCGAGCCCCCGCCGCCCGCCCGGGATATTGGGGGTCATCCGGCATACGACGTTTCGGCTATACTGGATGTTTGCCGGCGTGGACGAGGATTTCAGTATCTGGGTGGACTGGCGGGGTTATGGCCCCGAGGAGCGGTCATGGGTTCCTCGTTCATTTATTTTGGATTCCGACCTTATTAGGGACTTCGAGGCATCTCGTGGCTCGTCATCTTCCCGACCGCCGGGTGGCGGTCTTTGAAGGGGGGGTAGTGTCAGAATTCCGGTTGTGAGACCGTGTGCATGAGAGTGTGAGTGGGAGTGTTACATCTTTCAGCGAGGATCTTCGTGAGGAGCCTGTGGAGCCAGCGAGGTGACGCTGATTTGCCTCATCAGCGTGCTGGAATATAGGAGCGGCAGAATCCTCCAGTCATCGCTAGATGGTTAACGCTACCGGTAGTCACTCTGGCCTCACCTATTGAAAACTTGTTTCTTGAACCTTGTGGTGTAACTCGAAGTTACTTCTCCGTGTCCTGTTCGTTTCCAGGACTTTTTTTGTTCTCGTTTCAAGAAGCTCCTGAGACTGCCTGCCTGCTCCGCCGTTTCCACTGACTCCATCCTGTTCCAACCACCCGAGATAACGCCTCGCACTCACTCCAGCACCGTTGCACCCTCACGTCGGATCCTGACGCCTCACCCCTAAGCTCTGGAAAATCCACACCAACGCCAACCTGGTCGAGCGACCCTCACCGCCTATCGAAGTCCAGAGGACTGAATTTTATTTGTCCTGTTGTAAATAAATCACTTACCTTTCTATCCAGTGTGTGGTTCCTGCATGTGGTCCGCAAGTTAAATCAAACCATGTCAGAACCATCTAGCCAATCAGACCCAGCAGGACCATCACATGACACCAGTTTAGAGCACGCTCTCATTGCTCGCCACGATGCCGTGCTCAATGCACTATGTGACCAACAACGTAATACTAACCAACGATGGGAGCAATTTTCTGAAATGCTCACTGCTCTGCACCAAAGAATTGTCCCAGCAGGCCCGCCACCAGTTGCTGCTCCCCCTCCCTCTGTTCAAGATGGCGTCTCCCCTGCTCCGGAACCAGCACCTGCCGCTTCGGCTCAACTCCGAGGGTTCACCACCCACGCCTGAACCATACTCAGGTGAGATCGATAAATGCAGGGGATTTCTACTACAATGCTCCTTAGTGTTTTCCTCCTCACCTCAGAGTTTCCAGACTGATGCAGCCAAGATTTCTTTTGTTGTGGGGAACCTCAGAGGAAGAGCACTAAAATGGGCAGAAGCTAGGTCGGTGCAGCACAGACTTTTTCAGAGAACTTATGATTCATTTGAGGTTGAGTTTAAACAGACATTGGTTACTCAGAGTCACAGGCAGACATTTCCCGCAGACTATTTAGTTTAAAACAGGGTCATCAAACTGTGGCAGATTTTGCTATTGATTTTAGAACCCTGGCCGCGGCTTCCACATGGAACACCGGAGCATTAACGGGAGCGTTCCTTCAGGCTCTGAACGAGGGGTTGAAGGATGAGCTAGCCCTTAGGGATGACCCTGGGTCCTTGGAGGGACTCATTGCGTTGGCAATTCGGATAGACAATAGAATCCGGGAAAGAGCCCGAGCCAAGAAGGAGCCGAGTTTTAGCCCAAGTACGGAAATTAGCTCCATTCCTACCAATCAGACCTTGGAAGAGCCCATGCAGATAGGGAGGACCAGACTTCCGCCGGAGGAGCGCCAGCGCCGCTTAAGGTCTGGAGCCTGTCTATACTGTGGCTAGATCGGGCATTATGTCGCCAACTGCCCGAACCTGGTAAAAGCCAGAGCCCGCCACTAGCTACGGGAACGGTGGTGGGCGGCTCCAAGACAGTATCCCGTTTCACACTACCCTGTTCACTGCTCACCGGCAACCGATCATTTCAGACTTTTGTTTTTGTGGATTCTGGTTGTGAGCAGAATCTTATTGATAATGACCTGGCTGATCAACTGCAATTAACCACTGTTCTCCTACCAGCTCCAGTTCCGGTTGTGGCCCTGGATGGGAAGGCTCTACCGGCCATCACACATCGAACTACTCCTATTGAGCTGTTAGTTTCAGGAAATCACCGAGAAACCATTACCTTTTTTGTGTTCCCTACCCCTCAGTCTCCGGTGGTCTTGGGTTATCCCTGGTTACTCCGTCACAATCCACACCTCGATTGGAGGACTGGTTGGGTGGAGTCTTGGAGCAATTACTGTTTATCTACATGTCTTCACTCTGCTCAACCTCCAGTTGTCTCAAGCTCTGCAGAGGAACCCGCTCCAGCCGACTTGACCGGTGTACCATCAGATTACCATGACCTTCACCAGGTATTCAGTAAATCTAAAGCTCTCTCTCTCCCACCTCACCGTCCGTACGATTGTACTATAGATCTACTTCCAGGAGCCCCATTACCCACCAGCCGATTGTACAATATATCTAAACCAGAAAGAGAAAGCATGGAGAAGTACATCAGCGAGTCCCTGGCTGCTGGATTAATCCGGTCATCCACCTCACCTCTTGGAGCAGGGTTCTTCTTCGTAGGTAAGAAGGATTGGACACTTCGACCATGCATTGACTATCGGGCCCTAAACCAGATTACCGTAAAGAACAAATATCCCCTACCATTCCTCGCCTCAGCATTTAAGCTTGTTCAGGGAGCCACCGTATTTACCAAGCTGGACCTCCGCAACGCATATCATCTGGTTAGAATCCGAGAGGGAGACGAGTGAAAAACAGCTTTCAGGACACCACTCGGCCACTTTGAATATTTGGTGATGCCATTTGGTCTTACAAATGCTCCTGCAGTTTTTCAGTCTCTTGTCAATGATTTTCTCAGGGATTATTTAAATCAGTTTGTTTTTGTTTATTTAGACGACATCCTTATTTTTTCAAGAACCCTTGCCGAACACAAGAGACATGTACGTCTAGTTTTGGAACGACTATTGGAGAACCAACTGTTCGTCAAGGCCGAGAAATGTGAGTTTCACGTCTCATCTGTCGCCTTTTTGGGTTTTGTGCTGGGGAGCGGGCAGGTGAAGACGGATCCGGCCAAGGTCCAAGCAGTCCTAGACTGGCCCACGCCCACTTCACGAAAGGAGCTACAACGCTTCCTGGGCTTTGCTAATTTCTATCGCCGATTTATCAAGAACTACAGCCAGACAGTTCTTCCCTTGACCAGCCTTACCTCCACCAAGGTTAGTTTTTGTTGGCCGCCGGCAGCAGAGCAAAGCTTTCTTGAGCTTAAGAGAAGGTTTGCTGCAGCGCCCATCCTCTCGCAGCCCGACCCATTGAAACAGTTTGTTGTTGAGGTGGACGCGTCTGACACTGGGGCAGGGGCCGTCTTGTCGCAGGTGTCATCCAGTGATGATAAGTTGCATCCATGTGCCTTCTTTTCTCGTCGTTTTTCTCCTGCCGAACGCAACTATGACGTCGGTGATAGAGAATTTTTAGCCATCAAACTGGCTTTTGAGGAGTGGCGTCACTGGTTGCAGGGGCCGAGCACCCGATTGTGGTATGGACTGATCATAAGAACCTGGCCTACCTCCAACAAGCCAGGAGACTTAACCCCAGACAGTCTCGTTGGTCCCTATTCTTCTCCCGGTTTAATTTTACAATTTCTTACAGACCAGGATCCAAGAACAGTAAACCTGACGCACTATCCAGACAGTTCTCCTCGGATCAAGAGACTCCACCTGCAACCATCATCCCACCATCCTGTGTTGTTGGCACCCTTTCCTGGGACAACAGGGAGGAAGTACTGGCGGCGCAACAGTCGGAACCCGGTCCAGCCACTAGGCCGCCCAACCGGCTGTACGTCCTATCGACCGTCAGGGCTCGCCTCATCCATTGGGCCCATACTGCAAAGTTCTCATGCCACCCTGGAGTTAACAGGACTAATTCCTTGATCAGGCGCCACTTTTGGTGGCCGTCCTTGTACAAGGATGTCAAGGACTATGTGCTAGCCTGTCCTATATGTGCTCGCAATAAGACCAGTAATCAGCACCCCAGTGGCCTACTACAACCTCTCCCAGTTCCCAAGCGTCCCTGGTCTCACATTGCACTGGACTTTGTTACCGGGTTACCACCTTCAAAGGGCTTCACTACTATTTTGTCCATCATAGACCGATTCTCTAAGGCCTGTCATTTGGTTCCACTACGCAAACTGCCCACTGCTATGCAGACAGCCCATCTCCTCACTAAACATGTTTTCCGTCTGCACGGCATTCCTTCAGAAATCCTGTCGGACAGAGGTCCTCAGTTTGTGTCCAAAGTGTGGAAAGATTTTGGAGTCTCTCTGGGAGCTAAAGTGACTCTCAGCTCAGGTTTCCACCCCCAGACCAACGGCCAAACTGAGCGACTGAACCAGGAGCTTGAGGCGACCCTCCGATGTCTCTGTTCCTCGAACCCATCCGACTGGAGTACACACCTGCCATGGGTGGAGTATGCCCACAACTCTCACACTTCTGTTGCCACAGGTCTGTCTCCATTTGAATCATCTCTCGGTTACCAGCCTCCCCTGTTCCCGTTGGACGAACAACAGGCATCAGTTACCTCGGTCCAGCACCACCTCCGCCGCTGCAAGCACATCTGGGCACAGACCACCGCCGCCCTCAACCGGACGGCAGAGGGTAATCGGAGATGGGCGGACCGAAAAAGAAGGCCAGCACCGTCGTACTCCCCAGGGCAGAAGGTTTGGCTCTCCACTCGAGATATCAACCTTAAGTCTTCTAATCGCAAATTGTCCCCCCCGTTTCATTGGTCCTTTTGAGATCACTTCTGTCCTCAGCCCCTCTGCTGTTCGTCTCAGGCTGCCTGTGGGGCTGAAGATCCACCCTGTCTTCCATGTTTCCCTCATTAAGCCAGTCTGTTCCAGTTCTCTTTGCCCTCCTTCCGCCCCCGCCGCCCGCCCGGGATATTGGGGGTCATCCGGCATACGACGTTTCGGCTATACTGGATGTTTGCCGGCGTGGACGAGGATTTCAGTATCTGGTGGACTGGCGGGGTTATGGCCCCGAGGAGCGGTCATGGGTTCCTCGTTCATTTATTTTGGATTCCGACCTTATTAGGGACTTCGAGGCATCTCGTGGCTCGTCATCTTCCCGACCGCCGGGGTGGCGGTCTTTGAAGGGGGGTAGTGTCAGAATTCCGGTTGTGAGACCGTGTGCATGAGAGTGTGAGTGGGAGTGTTACATCTTTCAGCGAGGATCTTCGTGAGGAGCCTGTGGAGCCAGCGCAGGTGACGCTGATTTGCCTCATCAGCGTGCTGGAATATAGGAGCGGCAGAATCCTCCAGTCATCGCTAGATGGTTAACGCTACCGGTAGTCACTCTGGCCTCACCTATTGAAAACTTGTTTCTTGAACCTTGTGGTGTAACTCGAAGTTACTTATTCTCCGTGTCCTGTTCGTTCCAGGACTTTTTTTGTTCTCGTTTCAAGAAGCTCCTGAGACTGCCTGCCTGCTCCGCCGTTTCCACTGACTCCATCCTGTTCCAACCACCCGAGATAACGCCTCGCACTCACTCCGGCACCGTTGCACACCCTCACGTCGGATCCTGACGCCTCACCCCTAAGCTCTGGAAAATCCACACCAACGCCAACCTGGTCGAGCGACCCTCGCCGCCTATCGAAGTCCAGAGGACTGAATTTTATTTGTCCTGTTGTAAATAAATCACTTACCTTTCTATCCAGTGTGTGGTTCCTGCATGCGGTCCGCAAGTTAAATCAAACCATGTCAGATTTGTCCTTTTCCAGACTTTGTAACAGAACAATTGTGTTGGAAGTTTCCCATGTTTCTTATTTTACTAAAAAGCAAGAACTGCTTTTTTGATCCTTGCTTTTGTGCAAGCGCCTTGGCCACATCAGGTTTGTCTGAGTGCCTCTGTTTTAAATGTCTTGTTATTTTTGAATAAAGCTTCTCACATTTTGAATAAAGTAAAGACAACAGTGTTTCTTGTCATACACACATTTATGTGCAGTGTTGGTTGACATTTTAACTATGATGTCAGTTGTCGAAGGTGGTTTTCTGTGGGGTACTTCAGTTGCACTTTCTTCTCCCCCTGGTGGTTGGTCATCATCCTCTGACATTTCCTGAGAAAGGGAACCTTGTTCTTGAGTAATTAAACCCTTTCTTACCTTTCCACAATCAGAAAATTCCTCTTCTGTTGTCGGAAATGAAGGCAGCAGGTTACTGGGAGCAGTGTCAGCCAGATCTGTAGCCATTCTCTGGTTGTTTGTGCCATCAGAGGATTCAACACTGAAATTTGTTGAATGGGATCCATCCTGTATGTAATGATAACAAAAAGTAGTGAATAAATGTCTATATCAAGTAACAATAAATATATTTGAGCAGTGGAATACAAAGTAAGACAAAATCTCCACTGTGGAAAGATCTGTAGTCTCTTACATGAAATTATCATTGTATTGCTCTACCCTAAAGTAATTAAAATAATTACTTACTTTATTTTGATTCTCAGACCCAGTGTTGTTTGTGATGTCAGTATATTCTACCTGATGTGTCAAACCTGTAAACAAAGTTAATCAGTTTTCATGAGTTAATAGTATTTTAGCCCACAGCATTATATGGCATATTTAAAGCAATGGTACTCACACATGAATGCCTGAAGGGCTTCTTCAATGGTGGGACGATCTTTAAGTGATGTACTCAGCATCCGGGAAATCATATTTGTTTGGCAGCTCCATTTTTCATCACATAGAAGAGTGAATTTTTCCATTCTGACATTTTCAAATATCTGAAAGGGTTTCTCAAAGTATGGTGTTGTGGTTTGAAAGGGATGTTGGCCATCTGTCAGGATGTAATGCAACAAGCATCCCGCAACCTAAAATAACAGATTACATTAAAACAATGTTCTTTAGCAGTCACAATAAAAACCTTTCTTTAATAAACTGTTGAAAATTTACTTGCCAAACAAAGCATAGTGAAAAATAATAAGCAAAAAAATAAACATGATATGCAGTTTTATTAGTATTTCAAGGTCAACATACCTGGACTTCTGACTCCTTCTTGTATTTGTGTTCCGTAGCATACTCATAACTTATCCAGGATACAGTTACAGCCATATTGGAAAACGTGGTGCTTTGTGATGGATCCAGTTTGCTTGCCCCAAAGTCTCCAATATACATCTTATTGTTTATGTCTGTAGACAAATAAAATATAATTTGTCATAAAATTATCACAACATAATGTTATCAAAGTGTGCACTTTTGTTTTACACACCCCCACCCACACACACACACACACCACACACAATATATATATATATATATATATACACACCTTTCTATGTGTTTCAATATGTGTGTAAATTAAAACAATAATAATATTAATGATAATACAGACCTTTGGGCATTTAAATAACTTAAAAACAACATAATATGTAGGAGAAAAACATAAAAACACAGTACAGTACAATTTGCCCATTCAACTTAACTCACCAAACAGGATGTTTTCAGGCTTCAGATCCATGTGCAAAATTCCATGCGAGTTGAGTTCCTGAAGTCCAAGCAATAACTCCTCGCAGATTTTCAGTCTCCACTGGTCAGTCAGGTTTTGTCGCTCCGGAAAATCCTTATTCTCGATCAAGTCCTTGAGATTATACTCACAAAGAGGGGAGAGAAATAGACAAAGTCTGAGTCTTCCAACACAGCAAGGGGCTGCAACAAATGTTTCATCTGTAATTTTTCTGAACATAAAAAGTTTGCAATTTTCAATTCGTTTTTGGCAACATGTTTGACAACTCTCTTCACTGCGACAGCACGGTCAGACAAGAGTCCTAAAAAGACTTCTGCTCCATTGCATCCATTTGCAATCTTAGTGTTCAGATTGTAGACAAGGTCATCAATTTCTTTCACGTTCGGCTCAGTCTGCAGATTTTCCAGAGAGCTCTTCCACCGGGATTCCTTTAATGTTGAGCAAAAAAATCTCAATTAGTTGATAGAAAACCAATTAAATACACAGAACAAGCATGTAATATACTAGAAAAATGTATAGAATTTCTCCAGTGAATGTAGATGAAGAATGAAACTGCCACACGTCTTTACCTTCTTTTCCATCTACTCTTTCCCAGATGATGAAGCGGGCTTCTAAAACAAATTACAATTACAGCATTGAATGAATTATGCAGGATTAAAACAATGGTTTGTTTAACCATGGACAGTATTTTGAAATTTTACTTTGAGTTTTCAGTTGTTTAAAGGAATTTGTGAAGGTTTATATAGCAAAAAAATCAAATATGAAGATATAATCTCTAAGATTCATGTTATTTTGGAAAACATGTTTTGAAGAAAATATAAATATATGTAAATAAAAGTTTCATACCTGTCGCCATTCACAGTTAGGATCACCATAATCAAAGACCACTTCTTCCCCTGCATGTATTTTTGTGATAGCAAATGGACACAGATGCGTTTTTTTTTTTTGCTCATCCAACACGTGTTGATCACAAAGGCACAAACACAAATTAATTTCAGTCTGTTTTTTTTTTAAATGAAACAGATAATAAATTAACAAAGAGTGACTTCTGGCTATGATACTTACAATTTTAATTTTGCTGTTTGGTTTGACATGGTCATCATTCATGAATCTTCCAAGTCTTGCTGTATCTTTACTGCCGTCAATGCTACAAAAAAAATGAATAAATAGACAAAATTACACTTTTTCCTGGACTTAGACTCATAGTTTGGAGGTTTATTTGTACTTACCAGTGGGTTTGTCCTTGGATTTTGTAAAAATACAAAAATGTTTCATCCACTTCTGAATACTGTTCAAACAGTTTCTCTCCCTCAGAGCCAGTGATGTGTCTTCCAACATATTCCAGCAAGAATTCTCCTGGCTCGATGTTTCTGGTAGCAAAAACCTCACCGCGCCCCATCCTCATCCTCCACCACCTCCACTGAGTCTGATGGGTCGGTTCAGATCCTCTCTGGAGATCAGACACCAGAACAGAGGCGGATCAGAACGAAAGCCAGCTGCTCTGCTGAAGCCCAGGAGAACTCTGAGTCCAGATGTGGACCCTGGTCTCCTCCAGAACCTCCTCTGTTCTGCTGTGGAGGAACTGTGTGGCTCCAGTTCTGCAGCAGGACCTTCTCAGCTGCAGCAGAAGAAGAAAGGACTTCCTGTGTTCAGGTTGGATAGAAACCTGGATATTTTCTAGCTTGTGGTTCTGTTTCCAGCGTAGATGTTCTCCAGGGTTCTGATCTGGATCTAGTGGACTGTAGAGCTCATCAGGTTTCCTCTCATCCACTTTGAGATCTTCAGCCTCCTTTAGATTCAACCTGAAGCTTCTTCTGACAGATTAGCTGCAGCTGATATTTAGCATGATGTTTATTATTCTAGCCTCAGTTTTCTGTTCTTCATGTGACTCCACTGAATCCAACTCTGATGTCGTCCACTTCACAAGTGATGAAGATCCATTTTTCTTTCACTTCCTGCTGATTTCTTTCCAAAGCTCCATTTTTTCCAGGAGGATCTTCAATGTTCTCTTTAGATGATGAAGGAACTCAGACTGACTCCACCCGGCTGGTGCTCCAGGTGAGCAGAAACAAACAAACCCTAAAGTCATTCATAATGAAACCTGAGAACTGGTTCTGGTTCTGATCACTTTTTACCGTCTCTGACATGCAGCTCTGGAAGAAATGAAGAGGCCACTGCTCTGAAGCTCATTGAAAACCTCCTGGTTAATCAGCAAATATTGATTTCTGATCTCTTCCTGAGTTCATATATTAGTATTGTTGTTTCTAAATCAACTGTTTTCTTTGCATTATTTGAGGTCTGAAGATCTTTTTCCATATTTTCACCATCTCTCATTTTCTGCTAATAAATTAATTTCTGAGAAATGTCGTCAGTAGTTCATAGAATAAAAGAACAAAGTTCATTTTACTCAAAGAGTTCAGTTGATTCCGAGTTAAAAAGGTTCTGGTTCCATTGGTGTTGAACAGAACCTGGATCAGCAGAATAACAGCAGATCCAGTTTTATGAGAAGTGATCCTGTCTTCAGGCGTCAACAGAATAACTTTCCTTCGACTCCCAGTCAGTCAGACCAGTCCTGACTTGTTTCTCCTTTTAAGGAGAAACCAGTCCTGGCTTTTTTCTCCTTTTAAGGAGAAACCAGTCCTGGCTTTTTTCTCCTTTTAAGGAGAAACAAGTCAGGACTGGTCAATTTAAACTGAAAGTTTAAATTGACCTGTACAGGTGTGGCACCAGTCTGGATCTACTGTGGTTCTGTTGGGTCTCAGCTTGTTGTACAGATTTTATTCATCAATTCTTTGGATCGTTTGAACAAATTGTAAGTTTGCTTTGTTTCCTACTTGAACTTTGTCATCAGGATATTCCTGCTTGTTTCTGCTCTGATGTTTGGACAAAATGTTCACTTCTTAATTCAGCTAAAAAACTTTAATATCTGCTGTTTGAAGGCTCATCTACAGGATTATTAGGTCATTGATGAACTGGAATCAATCAACATGATGAACAGATGATGTTTCACTGTTTTCCACTCTGAACTGATTCATCATTTTATTTTCAGGAATCAAACTCCAGACTCAACCATCGATGTCAAACACAAGAGTTTATTGCTAATTGTTTCAAAATGACATATTACTTTCACATGTCTTTGATTCAGTCAGATTATGAATTAGTTGAACTTTGATGTAGCAGATAATGCACCTGCAGAGATTAATAATTAACTAAAATACTTCCTGTTCAGGTTGAATTAGTGAATGTAAATGTTGCTCCATGTCTCCATCTAGTGGACTGATAGTAGAAGTGCAGCAGCTGATGGCAGCTTCCTCTGCCTCTCTGCTGTCTGACTGCATTCACCTGACACTGATATGAAGCAGAGAAGAAGAGCCAATCAGAGGAGGAGCAGCTGATCTTTTTCCAGCACTAATGATGTAAAGTATGATCAGAGTTGATGTGCAGATGAATGATGTGTGTTTCCTCTGCAGGTGAAGCTAGAAAGTGTGTGTGAGCTGATGTGAATTCAGCAGCATGGATCAGTGTGAGGACAGAGAGGAGGGAGTCCCTCCCTCTAAAACCACTCTGTGTGGGGAAGATGAGAGCCAGAGCAAAGGTCAGAGGTGAGGTCACCATCTCTAACTGTCCACAGCCCTTTTCACACAGCGTTCACTATATCAGGCCAGAACAGACGTGGTGATGAAGCTGCTGCTGCTCCTCTTTGCTGATTAAGTTTTAATCTTCATGTTTCTGTCAGGATCCATCAGAGACTCAAAACAGAACCAGAACCAGAGCCAAAACCAGTTTCAGAACCAGAGCCAGAACCAAAACCAGAAACAGAACCAGTTTCAGAACCAGAGCCAGTACCAGTTTCAGAACCAGAGCCAGAGCCAGAACCAGAACCAGTTCCAGAACCAGAGCCAGAGCCAGAACCAGTTCCAGAACCAGAGCCAGAACCAGTTCCAGAACCAGTTTCAGAACCAGAGCCAGAACCAGTTTTAGAACCAGAACCAGAACCAGTTTCAGAACCAGAGCCAGAACCAGTTCCAGAACCAGTTTCAGAACCAGAGCCGGAACCAGTTTCAGAACCAGAGCCAGAACCAGAACCAGTTTTAGAACCAGAAACAGTTTCAGAACCAGGGTCAGAACCAGAACCAGTTTCAGAACCAGAACCAGTTTCAGAACCAGAGCCAGAACCAGTTTCAGAACCAGGGCCAGAACCAGAACCCAGCTGTGTGTCCTTTAAGAGCAACAGGTCAAAGGATGTTCCCATTGACTTTAAATCTCCTGGATCTCCACCATCAGAGAGGTGAGATGTTTCTAACTGCTGTAACTTCAGTTTATATCTGTTATTGTGATCATGTGATGATAAGTTCTGTTGGGTTCTGTTGTCATGAAAACATTGGACTGAATTTCAGGTTATTTTTCTTTTCATATGTCAAAAATGTAATACGTATGATGTCTCCATGAAACATGTACCAATAATGAACATGTTACTATGAAACAATAAAGTTCAACTGGATCCTTTGTATAAAAATCAAACAGGTCCGTTTGGATCCACAGTCTCTACCCAGAGCTTCACTAGTTAACAGAATCTCTAAATCTGATCTGATGTTTACCTGACATCAATTTAACCATCATTCATTGGACAGTTATTGACTCCATACAGAAAGAATCTTATAAATCCTCAGTCAGGACTCACTCTTATAAACTATTATGTTGACATGACATTTGGACCAGAAACATTTAACTGTGTTTTATTCTGTTTGTTTTAGCCTAATTTTTCCAAATGAAACACTCATTTATTTAGTCTGATATTAATATTAACACAAGAGCAAATAGACAGAAGTGAATTTTATTTCTAGGTTGATATTTGCATCTTTCTCTAAAATCTAACTAAAGACAGATTCATTCTGAAATAAAACATTTTCTATGAACTATTTTTATGATTCCACCTCTGAAGTTCAAACATCATCCAACATGGCAGATTATCAATCATTTCTACAGTTAAACTAAATATTTAGTGGATCTGATTGAGCAGTGGGCTTCAGTGTCTCTAATGGACCATCTGGTTCTGATTGAACCTCCATCAGATCCTCCTTGGATGGTCAGAGTGGAAATGATTCCTGGTTCTGCTCCATGTCAGAGCTCAACACTAAGATCACCAAACTGTTCTCTCAGTCATTTCAAACCAATATGATGGTCTCAGAAACAAATCTTTCTGCTCTTTAAAGAAGGCTGGACATTATTCAGGAGGATCAATGATCAGGAACATGTTGGAGGATTGGACCGGTTCTGATAGGAATCATTTAGAACAGGGGTCAACAACCTTTTTGAGACTGGGAGCTACTTCACGGGTACAGAGCAGCATGAAGGGCTACTTGTTTGATACAGTCTTTATATATATATAAAATTCCCTTCTCACCCACCGCGGGTGGTTCTTATCCTCTGAGCTCGGGTCCTCTACCAGAGGCCTGGGAGCTTGAGGGTTCTGCGCAGTATCTTGGCTGTGCCAAGGACTGCACATTTCTGGACTGAGATGTCTGATGTTGTTCCTGGGATCTGTTGTAGCCACTGCTCCAGTTTGGGGGTTACTGCCCCGAGGGCCCCGATGACCACAGGCACCACTGTGGTCTTCACCTTCCAGGCCCTCTCCAGTTCTTCCCTGAGGCCCTGGTATTTCTCCAGTTTCTCGTGCTCCTTTTTCCTGATGTTGCAATCACTTGGTATTGCTACATCTACCACAACGGCTTTCCCCTTTTTTTAAATTCTCTCCCCTTAATGTACTGTTAAGCATCAAAACTCTGCTGTCTGTAACATCTGAATTATAAATGGTTATGCTAGTGATGGCGTCCAGAAAACAGTTTTAACACAAGTCTATTCGCAGGTGAAATGTTGAATTAGTTGAATGTTGAATCGTTTATCCACTACGACAATGTCTGGTTGGTTCGCCATTACCATTCTGTCTGTCTGGATCTGGAAGTCCCACAGGATCTTAGCTCTGGCGTTCTCCACCACCTTTGGGGGTGTTTCCCACTTTGATCTCGGGGTTTCCAGTCCATATTCTGCACAGATGTTTCTGTACCAGGGGTCACCAACCTTTTTGAGACTGGGAGCTACTTCACGGGTACAGGACAACACGAAGGGCTACTTGTTTGATACAGTCTTTATATATATACACTACCGTTCAAAAGTTTGGGGTCACCCCATTCAGTACTATAGCTTTTGTGAGGAGCTAAACTGTTTTCAGATGTGTGCACAAGGGTTTTCTAAACATCAATTAGCCTTCTGGCCAATGAGCAATCACATTGTACCATTAGAACACTGGAGTGATAGTTGCTGGAAATGGGCCTCTATACACCTATGTAGATATTGCACCAAAAACCAGACATTTTTAGCTAGAATAGTCATTTACCACATTAGCAATGTATAGAGTGTATTTCTTTAAAGTTAGGACTGGTTTAAAGTTATTTTTATTGAAAAGTACAGTGCTTTTAGTGACATTTCAATGTGACCCCAAACCTTTGAACGGTAGTGTATATATAAAAAAATAAAAAAAATTCCCTTCTCACCCACTGCGGGTGGTTCTTATCCTCTGAGCTCGGGTCCTCTACCAGAGGCCTGGGAGCTTGAGGGTTCTGCGCAGTATCTTGGCTGTGCCAAGGACTGCACATTTCTGGACTGAGATGTCTGATGTTGTTCCTGGGATCTGTTGTAGCCACTGCTCCAGTTTGGGGGTTACTGCGCCGAGGGCCCCGATGACCACAGGCACCACTGTGGTCTTCACCTTCCAGGCCCTCTCCAGTTCCTCCCTGAGGCCCTGGTATTTCTCTAGTTTCTCGTGCTCCTTTTTCCTGATGTTGCAATCACTTGGTATTGCTACATCTACCACAACGGCTTTCCTCTGATGTTTATCCACTACGACAATGTCTGGTTGGTTCGCCATTACCATTTTGTCTGTCTGGATCTGGAAGTCCCACAGGATCTTAGCTCTGGCGTTCTCCACCACCTTTGGGGGTGTTTCCCACTTTGATCTTGGGGTTTCCAGTCCATATTCTGCACAGATGTTTCTGTACACTATGCCTGCCACTTGGTTATGTCGCTCCATGTACGCTTTCCCTGCCAGTATCTTGCACCCTGCTGTGATGTGCTGGACTGTCTCAGGGGCCTCCTTGCACAACCTACACCTTGGGTCTTGTCTGGTGTGGTAGATCTGGGCCTCTATTGCTCTGGTGTTTAGGGCCTGTTCCTGGGCTGCCAGGATGAGGGCCTCTGTGCTGTCCTGGTAGGACAGCACAGAGGTAGAATTGGTAGGATTGGTAGGATTTACTGATATCAGCCACTTGGGTTATTTGCTGGGTTATTTGCTGGTGGTACATCCCATGTAGGGGTTTGTCCTCCCATGATGGTATCTCTGGCACCTCAACCTCCGTTCCCTGTTGTCTGAGACATTCACTGAGCACATTGTCTGTTGAGGCTTTGTCCCTGATGTATTTATGGATCTTAGTTGTTTCGTCCTGGACAGTGGTTCTCACACTCACTAGTCCTCTGCCTCCTTCCTTGCGGCTCGTGTACAGTCTCAGGGTGCTGGATTTGGGATGGAACCCTCCATGCATTGTTAGTAGCTTTCTGGTCTTAATATCTGTGGCTTTTATCTCCTCCTTTGGCCAGCTAATTATTCCAGCAGGGTATCTGATTACTGGCAAGGCATAGCTGTTTATCGCACGGATTTTGTTCTTGCCATTGAGCTGGCTTCTCAGGACTTGCCTTATTCGTTGGAGGTATTTAGCTGTGGCTCCTTTCCTTGTGACCTCATCGAGGTTGCCATTTGCTTGTGGTATACCTAGGTACTTGTAACTGTCCTCTATGTCTGCTATTGTTCCTTCTGGGAGTGAGACCCCTTCTGTGTGGATGACCTTCCCCCTCTTTGTGACCAGCCGACCACATTTCTCTAGTCCGAATGACATCCCAATGTCAGTGCTGTAGATCCTGGTGGTGTGGATCAGTGAGTCGATGTCTCGCTCACTCTTGGCGTACAGCTTGATGTCATCCATGTAGAGTAGGTGACTGATATTGGCCCCATTTTTGAGTCTGTATCCGTAGCCAGTCTTGTTGATAACTTGGCTGAGGGGGTTCAGGCCTATGCAGAACAGTAGCGGGGACAGAGCATCTCCTTGGTATATGCCACATTTGATGGACACTTGTGCAAGTGGTTTGCAGTTGGCTTCAAGGGTGGTTTTCCACAGCCTCATCGAGTTTGCAATGAAGGCTCTCAGAGTCCTGTTGATGTTATACATCTCTAAGCATTCAATGATCCAAGTATGCGGCATTGAGTCATAGGCTTTCTTGTAATCAATCCAAGCCATGCACAGGTTGGTGTGTCGGGTTTTGCAGTCTCGGGCAACTGTGCGGTCTACGAGGAGTTGGTGTTTGGCTCCTCTGCTATTTACACCGATACCCTTCTGTGCCGTGCTCATGTGTTTATCCATGTGTTTGCTTATCTTGGCCGCTATGATGCCTGACATGAGCTTCCAGGTTGTGGAGAGGCAGGTTATTGGTCGGTAGTTGGGTGGGACTGGACCCTTTGATGGATCCTTCTGGATTAGGATTGTCCGCCTTCAGTTAACCATTCAGGGTGAATCCCACTTTGTAGCAGCTGGTTCATTTGGGCTGCCAGTCGCTCATGGAGAGCAGTGAGTTTCTTTAGCCAGTAGGCATGGATCATGTCAGGCCCTGGTGCTGTCCAGTTTTTCATACCTGAGACTCTTTCTTGGACATCTGTCACAGTGATGGTTACCGGGGCTTGCTCAGGGAGGTTGCTGTGGTCCTCTCGTAGAGAGATCAGCCACTGTGCATTGCTGTTGTGGGACGCCTCCCTTTCCCATATGCCTTTCCAGTATTGTTCCGTCACCAGCCTTGGTGGGTCTGCTCTGTTGTTTATTGTTACCCTGCCATTGAGAGTACACCTTAGCTGGTTGAGTGGAGAAGAGCCGGTTAATCCTTCTGGATTCATTCTCCCTTGTGTATCTCTTTAGGCGGCTGGACAAGGCTTGGAGCCTCTGTTTGGCAGTCTCGAGTGCTTCAGGTATGGGCATCTGCCTGTACTTTCTGGGTACTGGTCTTTTCATTGCACCCTTGTGGAGCTCTGACAGTTGGCTCACTTCCCTCCTTGTTACCTTGATTTTAGCCTCTAACCGTCTTTTCCATGGTGGGTATTGGGTCTCATGGTTGCTCTTATAGCCAAGTATCTCAAGGATCACTGATGCTGAGTTGTAGATCAGCTCATTGGTTTCTGTTATGGTGTTGGTAGGGATCGTTCTCAATGCTGCATTCACATTCTCAATGAGACTTTCAGATGGTACTTCACTCAGCCGTTGTAATTGGCGCCGGGGAGGCCTGGTTGTCATTCGGGTCATGTATCCCCTCACTGGGTGGGGACTTGTAGTTAAGTCCCCACAGTCCTGACATCCGGGTTCCTCCCTTTTGCCGTAGCATTTGTGTTGTATCTCGTCAATCTCAAGTTGTGATAGCAGTTGCCGTTTGCGGATGTTGGAACACTGAGCTACTAGTTGTTTAGCGCTTAGTGTTGACTGGGGATGTCGAAGTAACCATTCCTTCCCCAGTCTTTGCATGTAACCTCTCTCACTAGGGTTACTTGAGTAGTAGCATTCCAACAGATCCACATTTTCATCTCTCGCCCATTTCCGTCTTGTTCCAGTAGCCCATTTGTCATCAAGGTGCTCTGGTTCCCCAACACCTGACGCAGACCTTGTTTGGCCGGGCGACGTCTGAGCCGGCATGTTACGCAACTTAGTATCTCTCATGGTATGAGGTAGGCAGTAGCTTGAAGGGTCTTGCCTAAGGACCCAGACTGGATTCGAACCCTGCCCTCTCGGGTGATATACTGATGCCTTATGTATTGAGCTATCCAGTCATATATATATATATATATATATATATATATATATATATATATATATAATATATATATATATATATATATATATATATATATATATATATATATAATACTGTCTGATCATATTAATGTCAGGACTACTCACAATAATTATCAGTAATAATTTACCATGATGGTTAATTGCTATTATGTGATTAGAAGTTTTTAGCTCACAGAGTTTTAAGTTTGATTCCTTTTGGAGTTTTTCTCTGTGATTCTAAACTGGCCACAAGTGACTGAAATAAACAAAAGCAAACTGATGGATTGTTGTAGTAACACCTGCAGCTGTACAGCACTGAGTACCTTCAAATTTTCCTTTAAATAAAAAAGAAAAAAAGAGTTATTGTTTTATTACCTAACCATCAGTTCTATTAGCAAAATTGTGGAAAATAAAATATCTTTTGTGTCAAAACATATTATACACACACAGCTGTCAGTCTGAGGGTTGAGGTGGGGAACCCCAAAGCCTCAGTCTTATTGGTCAGTTTGCTTTATTTATTTCACGGCTTTCCGTTTTTCTGTAAGCTAAAAATGAACGAGTTGGGTTTGAACCTCCCGTTGTTCTACGTTCAGCCTGAGCTTCTGACAGCCTGTGGTTCTGGCGGGTCGCTGGTTCATTAGCTTTTTTCATGGTTTTGTGAAGCGAACAGCTGATGGGTCACCCGCTGGCTGACACCAGCAGATGTCGAAAAAATAAAGGTCCGACACAAAACTATCGCTGCACCTGACCTGCAAGAGCACAATGTATCGGTATCTTAAAATGCGCAGATCTGACTGCAAGGTATAGTGTTAACCACTTTGTAGAATCAGAAGTAGGTACGACATGGAGTCATGATTGGGTGAATAATTAATACAACTGATGCGAAGAGGTTTGTTGATACTGCTATTTATTGCAGTGGCAATAATAATAATAATAATAATAATAATAATTCCAAAACAACAGGGAAAAAAAAATAAAGTTCTCAAAAGAAACAGAAAAAGAGAAAACAAACCAACAAAACAATTATACTAATAATCAGTGACACTTCAAAACCTAATAGAGTCCACAAGAGGTCCAAAAATGAAGGGAGAATAGTTATTTTCCCTTTTTAATACTCCTTAGAGCACATGTGTCAAACTCAAGGCCCGGGGGCCAAATCCGGCCCGCCGTAGCTTTTTATGTGGCCCTCCACAGTCTATACTAAACACTAAGTGTGATTAAATATTATATTATCAATCATATCAATGCAGTTTTTATTTGTTTACTGCCAATTTATATCAATCAATCCCTCCAGTTTCTTGAGAATTTAGTTGATGTATGATTATAGTCCATGATTTATACAGCAAGTAAATAAACAGTCGCATTTATTATTAGTTCCTGAAGGGACTGAAAAAATGTTCAGAAATATGATGTAATTTTAAGAATTCATTGACATATTAACAGTTTGTGAACAGGTTTTATCAACATGTTCTGGCACAACCGGTCCTTTAAGAGCCTTCATGATCTTGATTTGGCCCAAAACAAAAATGAGTTTGACACACCTACCTTAGAGTCTGTTCAGTTCCTATATGGAAAGTGTAGTTCTGATTCCTACCACCAGATGGTGGGTGGGTAGCTCGCCATCTTCCGTCATCCAGTGTGTCCGTGAAGGGGTCCGGAAGAAAAAAAAAACCTGACCTAAAAGGCCAGCAAACACACATTAAGTTCATATATAAAAGTTATATTTATATGAAAAAAATAAATACATACTTGCTATGTTTTGACAACTTCATAATAAGAAAAAAAAAAACCTTTTAAAAAGTGCACTTCATAATTAAAGTTCAAATTTGCTTAATTGACATAATTAGCAGTCGTTAAACAACAACTAATTGAATCAAATCAATCAATTTAAAAATGTGATTGATCAGTGTAGCTACAAACAAGATCATGTTGGATACCAAACTTCATTGCTGCACCAGCATAGAAAGCAACACCAACAAAAAATCCTGAAAAATAGTCAAATCTAAAGTTAAAGCCCTTAAGTATTAAAGGTTTGGTCTTTAATTTGGCTGCAACAGTTTGACTTTTCCTTAAGTCAGTAATTCATAAATAGACTAAACTGATGTGGCCGCTGATTGTGGAGTTGGTAGCTAATGCTAACTGTCGGGGCGTAGCAAAAATAATGCCCTACTATATATAATACTAATATACTACATATAACTGATATTTACTCTCCGTCGAGTAACGGATTGTCTGAGGAGGTAGATGCAATGGTAACTTGTTCAAATCAAGTTACCATTGCAGCTGTTAATGAATCAACCAGGCAAATGTTGCAATGGGAGGGAAATATTAGCGGCGCTATTATTGCAGATACAACACAACGTCAAGTCAACATGGTATTTAACAACTCACCGCAAATCTTCAAAGTTTAGGGATTAAATGAGTGATGAATCGATTTAGAACTTCAAGTTGTTTGATCAACAACTGACGCGTCAACCAACAGTGAGCAGCAGCCAAACAGGTGTTATGCCGAGAAATGCATGCCTGCCGAGAATTCCATCCCCTGTCGCGGGAGCGCGCATCGCTCTAAACTCTCGCATCCGACCGAAGAGGAAACTTGTATAGATATTCGTAACATTATTACGTTTGTTAATCATGTAAGCCCTGAAATGGTGGGTTTTATTAAGCAAATTAATTGAAATACACACTGATTTTTTTCACGTTTATTGAGCCATATTTGTCGAACGTTCTTCAGTGTCTGATGAACAAGTTCTCCGCAGCTGGTTAGAAATTCCCAGATTTTTCTTTTAACACCATAATAGCTTAAAGCTTTACAAAACCGAGGCCCAATTAGAACATTTTATATCACGCTTAACTGTCTAGTGTATTGATGTAGGGGAGATGCATTTTAATTTCTGAGCCAGCTAATATTTGCATCCCCTGTCTATTGTCCTGTTCATATGAAACTTATAGTGGTAACTCAGGGAACAAGTGTCATTATGTAGAAAAAGTGTAGGCTAATTTCCAAGTTAGCAGGGGATGCAATTTTTGGCAATATGGATTTCTAGCTTGCCAAAATTTGCACCCCCCCTGTTTTCATCAAATATGATCCAATTGAGGTGAAACTCATACCAGCAGTTCTTACAACTACTCTGGTCATGTAGAAAAGGTCATTTCACTCTTAACTCGTTATTTATCCAAGTTAGCAGGGGATGCAATTTTTGGCAATATGGATTTTCAGCTTGCCAAAAATTGCATCCCCCCTGTTTTCATCAAATATTTTTGAAATGATATTAAACTAATACCTGTAGTTCAAAGAACTACTCTGGTCATGTAGAAAAACGTATTTCACTCTTAACTCTTTATTTCTCCAAATTAGCAGGGGATGCAATTTTTGGCTATATGGATTTTTAGCTTGCCAAAAATTGCATCCCCTCTATTTTTATCAAATATGATCCAATTGAGGTGAAACTCATACCAGTAGTTCATAGAACTACTCTGGTTATGTAGAAAAGTTGTTTCACTCTTAACTCTTTATTTCTCAGAGTTAGCAGGGGATGCAATTTTGACAATATGGATTTTCAGCTTGCCAAAAATTGCATCCCCTCTATTTTCATCAAATATTTTCAGAATGATATTAAACTAATACCAGTAGTTCAAAAAACTACTCTGGTCATGTAGAAAAACATATTTCACTCTTAACTCATTATTTTTCAGAGTTAGCAGGGGATGCAATTTTTGGCAATATGGATTTTCAGCTTGCCAAAAATTGCATCCCCCCTGTTTTCATCAAATATGATCCAATTGAGATGAAACTCATACCAGCAGTTCTTAGAGCTACTCTGGTGATGTAGAAAAAGTTATTTCACTCTCAACTCTGTGTTTCTCCAAGTTAGCAGGGGGATGCATTTTCCGGCAATATGGATTTTGCTCCTGCCAAAATTTGCATGTCCTCTCTATTTTTCTCAAATGTTATGCTAATAACATGGAACTCATAGCAGAAGCTCATACAACTATTCTTCTTATGCAGAAGATGTTATTCCACTCTTAATTTTTTATTTGTACACGTTAGCAGGGGGATGCGTTTTATGGCACAGCCTATTATCAACCTGCCAAAATATGCTTTCCCTCTCTTTTTTCCTCAAATGTTATCCTATTGATATGAAACTCATACCAGCAATTGAGGGAACAAATGTGATTATATAGAAAAAGTTATTTCACTCATAACTGTTTGTTTTTTTAAGCTTGGGGGGATGCATTTTTTGGCATAGCAAATTATGAGCTGCCAATATTTGCATGCCCTTTTTTCAGCTCAAAAGTGTCGTACAGATTTGAAAGTCACTCTAGTAGCTCAGAGCATACGTGTCATTGTCTACAACATTTCATATAACACATTACTATCCTAATTCTCCAAATTGCAGGACATGCATTTTCTGACAATTTTCATTTTGAGCACATTCTCAGATGCATTCAATAATATTTGATGACAATAGCGGGGATGCAGATTTTGGCAACCTGAAATTCCACATTGCCGGAAAATGCATCCCCCTGTTAACTTGGAGAAACACAGAGTTGAGAGTGAAATAACTTTTTCTACATCACCAGAGTAGCTCTAAGAACTGCTGGTATGAGTTTCATCTCAATTGGATCATATTTGATGAAAACAGGGGGGATGCAATTTTTGGCAAGCTGAAAATCCATATTGCCAAAAATTGCATCCCCTGCTAACTCTGAAAAATAATGAGTTAAGAGTGAAATATGTTTTTCTACATGACCAGAGTAGTTTTTTTGAACTACTGGTATTAGTTTAATATTATTCTGAAAATATTTGATGAAAATAGAGTGGATGCAATTTTTGGCAAGCTAAAAATCCATATTACCAAAAATTGCATCCCCTGCTAATTTGGAGAAATAAAGAGTTAAGAGTGAAATACGTTTTTCTACATGACCAGAGTAGTTCTTTGAACTACAGGTATTAGTTTAATATCATTTCAAAAATATTTGATGAAAACAGGGGGGATGCAATTTTTGGCAAGCTGAAAATCCATATTGCCAAAAATTGCATCCCCTGCTAACTTGGATAAATAACGAGTTAAGATTGAAATAACCTTTTCTACATGACCAGAGTAGTTCTATGAACTACTGGAATTAATTTAATATCATTTCGACAATATTTCATGAAAACAGGGGGGATGCAAATTTTGGCAAGCTAGAAATCCATATTGCCAAAAGTTGCACCCCCTGCTAACTCTGAGAAATAAAGAGTTAAGAGTGAAATAACTTGTCCTACATGACCAGAGTAGTTGTAAGAACTGCTGGTATGAGTTTCACCTCAATTGGATCATATTTGATGAAAACAGGGGGGATGCAAATTTTGGCAAGCTAGAAATCCATATTGCCAAAAATTGCATCCCCTGCTAACTTGGAAATTACATTTTTTCTACATAATGACACTTGTTCCCTGAGTTACCACTATAAGTTTCATATGAACAGGACAATAGACAGGGGATGCAAATATTAGCAGGCTCAGAAATTAAAATGCATCCCCTACATTAATACACTAGACAGCTAAGCGTGATATAAAATGTTCTACGTAATTGGGCCTCGGTTTTGTAAAGCTTTAAGCTATTGTGGTGTTAAAAGAAACATCTTGGAATTTCAAAGCAGCTGCGGAGAACTTGTTCATCAGACACTGAAGAACGTTCGACAAATATGGCTCAATAAACGTGAAAAAAATCAGTGTTTATTTCAATTAATTTGCGAAATAAAACCCACAATTTTAGCGCTTACATGATTAATAAACGTAATAATGTTACGAATATCTATACAAGTTTCCTCTTCAGTCGGATTTCAGCCTGTTTACTCATCAATATGCGAGAGTTTAGAGCGATGCGCGCTCCCGCGACAGAGGATGCAATTCTCTTCAGGCATGCATTTCTCGGCATAACACCGGAAACACACATGATAATGAACTTAAAGGGATGGGCTTAAAGGGAAGATGATTGGGTCATGTCGGTCACATGGGTTACAACAATGCGCAAAAATCAGCACAAACTTAACCACAAGAGCAGGGGACTTTTTTCCAGACGATGCTAAATAATAAAGACATGGAGGCGAAGCCTCCCCATGTGGTTCAAGGAAAGAGGTTCAGGTGTTGTGATGTGCGCTACGAATAAAATGTTTTGGCACAATTTATTTATTTTTTTCTTCACATTTTTTAAATAGTAAATATGGTTAAGTAATAAGAACTCCAGAAGTTATTCTTTTCTTTCTTTACTTAAAGAAAAATGTGAAGGTACGCAGAGTGCAGCTGCAGGCGCTGCTGCCCTCTGATAGTTTCCTGCAGGCGCTTGCACGCAGTTCTGAACTTTAACTGCAGGAAAGAGTTTTATACCTGTGAGGACAGATACAATGTGAGCTCACTGGCTTCCATGGATCTACAGAATCCATTTTAAAATCCTCTTTATAACATCCAGGAGAGGATCCCACATGGACACACCCACATATTTCAGACCTCCTCCATGTGTAACCTTTTTAATTATTATGCCTTTTCGTCATTACTCTGCGTTGTGTGAATATGGACCAGGAGACAGGATGATACAAGATGAAGTTTATCTGGATGAAACAGGATATAAAATAATCAGGGACCAGGTTCATCACCGGCAGTACAGCACCTTGCGACCATCTCTCATGAACTGGCCAACGCCGTATTTTATACAATAACATTAGACAGAATTACAAGGAAATAAAACAATAAATAAATGAAACAATATGTACCTGGATGAAACAGGATATAAAATAATCAGGGACCAGGTTCATCACCGGCAGTACAGCACCTTACGAGGAATAGTACTTTATGTTAGCAACAAACTAACAGAACATTCCACAGGACTGTTACAATGTTCCCAGCGAACCTACCTCGCGCCCATCTCTCATGAACTGGCAACGAGATATCTATGTTCACTATAGTTAACGTTGCCAACCACCAGGAGGGGGTGCTGTTTCACCCATTACATCTGAACCCAAACTTGGAAGTAAAGACAAGTGGAATTCTGTACAATATTAACTATGTTACACTCCCTCCTGCCGAATTCCACTTGCCCCATTACAACAAACAAAACTACACAACAATAGAAAAAAAAACTAGAAAGAGAAAGAAGAAAAAAAAGTACAGTAACACTGGGCAAGGTCCAGGTACAAAAGCACAAAATCGGCTAAGACCACTATTCAAATGCACAGGAAACCATTACACAACCACCGTTTCCAAAGTCGCTTGTGAGGTACAATCACATCAAATTCACAGTTACAAATATCCAGTCACTTAGACTATCCCATGGGGATCAGTATGAGAAAAGGTTGGCCAAACCCTCCCTACATACATAGGAAAAAATAATATGCCCATTTACATATTTTGTTAATAAGCAACTGCAAATGCACCTCCCAAATAGCAAAACAGACATGACATATCAAAGTTGTTACAACACATCAAGGTCAAAATTGAAACAAACAGAATTGTAGTTTTACCATGAAGAACTCATCAAACTAATGCTGTTCTTTGGTGATCATTTCAATTAGTCTAGTCACTGGCTTCAACAACCGCCCAGCTCTAGATCTACGGGTAGTCGCACTGTCAACTACTGCCACTGTAGCAGTACGAGTAACAGGTACATCAGTAAGAGTGTCAGGAATAGGATTCAGAGAGGTCTCTGGGCAAGCCATTCGGACTGCTGTGCAACCGGGGTCTGCTGAACTGCTGCCCATCGAAACAGATCCATCAGAGGGTTGTAACTTATCAAGGATTGGCTGGGCTAATGGCAACACCCTGCCCTCTGATAGGGCATTAGTAGGTTCCACGCCTCCCTTCGGCACAGTGCCCTCCACCTGCTCGGCATTTTCTGCATCTGTCTTGCTGCTTGCTCTCAAAGGTAGGTCAGATACCCACGCTCTTGTTCTAAACTCTGCTGAGTCAGAAATGACATCACTGATTGGTGACCTCCCAACACTTAGGTCAAGTGAACTTGATGTTGGAGACAGAACAACCTCCTCCTGGTCATCCTGAGGTAAAGGCAGAAAGTTTATTGGCATTAGCAGGTTGCGGTGGACCACTTTTACGTGGCCTGTAGTGGGATTCTGGATCCTGAAGGTGTGACTCTCATCATCCTTTCCAACCACCACATAGACCGTGCTATCCCAGCGATCAGCAAGCTTCCTTTTTCCACGTTCTCCTTTGTTGGCCAGCAGCACTCTGTCGTTCACTTCCAATGGTACACCTCGAACTCTCCGGTTGTATAGCTCAGTGTGACGCTGGAGCTGTTTAGTCACTGTTGACTGAGCTACAGCCATAGCCTCTCTCATGTCCCTTTGCAGAGACTCAACATAGCGGTCATAGTCCACCACCTCCGGATCACTGAGCACTGAGCCAAAGATGACGTCCACCGGAAGACGTGGCACCCTCCCAAATATGAGCAGGAATGGTGCATATCCTGTCGTCTCATGCACTGTGCAATTGTAGGCAAATGTCAGAGATTTTAGGGTCTGAGGCCAACAATGTTTAGCTCTTGGTGGCAGTGCTCGAATCATGTTGCCTAGAGTCCGGTTCATTCTCTCACACGAGCCATTCCCCATAGGGTGATAAGGCGTAGTGTGGGACTTTTGCACGCCCGCCACATTCAGCAACTCTGCAATCAGCAAACTCTCAAAACTGGCCCCCTGATCAGAATGCAGTCGCTTGGGAAACCCATAGATGCAGAATAGTTGTTCCATAGCTGGTGTGCGACTGCTTTAGCTGACTGATTGGGCACAAGAATGCATGTGCCATCTTTGTGAAGTGGTCAGTAACTACGAGCACATCCAGTGAACGGTTTGAAGAATCCTCAGCAGTCCAGAAATCAATACTGACAAGTTCCAGAGGTTCAGAGGTCCTTATGTTTGTCAAAGGAGCTCTAGCTTCTGGCTCTGGTGACTTGCTGACAACACACTGTGTGCAGTGTTTTACATACTCGGTCACATCGTGCATTAGGCCAAGCCAATAAAACCTCTGTCTTGTCAGGTACAGAGTCCGTTGCTGACCCTGGTGACCAGCCTCATCATGAACGCCTTGTAACACCTTCTGATACAGTGAGCTGGGGACAACAAAAAGATAGGACTTGTTCTTCGTGACAGGGTTTTTAGCTACCCGTACAGAACTCCATCTCTTATTGCAAACTTTTCCCAGCCTTTCAAAAGCTTGAGGACTTCTGACGACTCTTTGACACGTTCCCTCCTGGAAGGTCTCCATTTTCTTTCTACAAAGAAGATCACCCTACTTAGAACCGGGTCATTTCTCTGCCTCTCCTGCAACACTTTAAGGGAGAGCACCTCCGAGTTGACCTGTGGGGTTGTCAGAACAGTCTGTGAGAACTGTGGCAGGAGAAGAGCATGAGGGCACACCACAGGACCATTTTCACTGCATCCCTGGAGTACAGCAGCAACCTCTAGTGATGATACTGCTCCTGTCTTAACAACTGCCACACCCTGACATATCTGTGGGTCACACTCAGATGCTGCAGGAGGGTTGGCTGACCAGCGAAACACCTCCTGGATTCCATTAGCACCAACCACTGCAGCCTCTGCCAGCAGCTCGTCATAAGGCACTCTCGTCAAACGGTGAGACGTACTAGACTGTACGAAGGGCTCTCTGCTAAGGGCGTCAGCCACCACATTCTTTGTTCCAGGGATGTACTTGATGTCAAACTGGAATGGTGCCAATTTAGCAATCCACCTCTGCTCACACGTGTCCAGACGAGCTTTGGACAGGATGTAGGTCAGCGGATTGTTGTCCGTCCATACGGTGAATTTGTGACCTCTCAACCAGTGATGGAACTTCTCACACACCGCCCATTTTAAGGCGAAGAATTCCAGTCTGTGGGCTGGATATTTAGATTGGGCGTAGCTTAGCGCTTTACTTGCAAACGCAATCGGTCTGGCTGTTGAACCACCAGCAGGCACTTGTGACAGGACTGCACCAAGTCCGTTAGTAGAAGCATCCACAGATAGGAGAAAGGGCTCATTGAAGTTTGGGTGGGCCAGCACCACACGATCTAGCAAAGACTGCTTCAGTTGATGGAAAGCCTGCTGACAATCTGCAGTCCAATCTTCAGCACGGAGCTGTTTGCGGATTTGGCGGCGTTTTCTCCCACCTCCACGCGGACCTTTACAGCATGAGATCAGCTGAAACAATGGTTTGGCCATAGCAGAACACCCCTCAATAAACTGCTGGTAGTAGACTACCATGCCAAGGAAGGAGCGGATCTTCCTCTGTGAGGGAATATTCGTGCCAACCTCCATAAGGTCTGACTCAGTAATGGCGGTGATAGCAGTCACTTTATCAGGGTCAGATTGGATCCCATCAATGCTGATGAAATGACCGAGGAACTTCACTGACCTTCTCAGAAAGTGGCATTTCTTTGGGGCGAGCTTGAGGTTATGGTTCTGGAGTCTCTGGAAGACCATGTGTAGACGCTCAAGCGCTAGCTCTTCTGTTGGAGCAAACACCAGGACATCATCCAGATAGCACAACAAGCTCATGAAGTTCTGGTCACCGAAGATGTTTAACATCATTCTCATCAACGTCGCTGGGCTATTACAGAGTCCCTGAGGCATCCGATTATACTCGTACAATCCAAATGGCGATGAAAAGGCAGTGTACTTTCGGTCAGCCTCATGCACTTCCACATTGTAATAGCCAGAGGTCAAATCCATAGTTGAGAAAAAGGCATTGCCCCCCAGGGCTGCTAGAGCATCAGCTGGATGAGGGAGTGGGTGTGCATCCTTGACAGTGCGTGCATTGATCCACCGGAAATCATTACAGATCCGTAAGTCACCAGACTTCTTCCACACGATCACCAAAGGAGATGCAAACTCACTGCTTGACTTTTGTATGATTTCACGCTCCTCCATCTCATCCAATGCTTCTCTCAATTTTTCATACTGGGTTGGTGGTATGCGCCGACATGGCAATCGGAATGGTTTTCATCCATGACTCTGATGCGATGTAGAAAACCTGTGGCTTTACCACAATCCAGCTTGTCCCTTGAAAAGATTGACTGGTATTGGACAATGAGCTCAGCTAGTTTAGCCTTATATTCAGGGGCAACGTCACATGAATCAATGTCCACATCTGACAGTCCCAGTCCTCTCAGCTTTGCCTGAGGAGTGTCAACTGTGCACGGTGTCACAAAGTGAGGATGATCTGGCAAGGTGGAGTCCTCTGAGACGAGGCTGTGTTTTGTACTGTTGTCCAATGGCACTTGTATTTGTTGATGGATGCCGAGTTGAGAACCAGCAAACATCTCCACTGAATCACAAGTACACACATCAGCCAACTTAGCATTACGTCTCAAGGTAACCGGCTTGTCTGATGGGTTAATTACCTTTAATGGGAGCCACCCATCTGCTCTAAGAATCGACACCGACCTCCCCACTAAGACTGTTCTTGGTTTACATCTTACTGTTGTTGGCTCCACCACAACAGTACATCCAGCCAACAGATTATTCACTTGTGGCAACTTGCCCCAAATCAGATGCTCTGTCATGGGTTCAAGAGTAACAGCTCGCTTGATTTTGACAGTTCCAACTGCATCATGGATGTTTTCATCGGCAGCTTCCACCTTTGCCAACAAACCTAGCAGTTTCTGCTCTGCCTCACTACTGTCACAGAGTGCTGTGGGGCCCTGGTCCTGGAGATCTTGCCTTTGCTTAAACCTGTTAATAATGTATCTCAACAGGTTACTGCCAACAATCAGTTCTTCATTCTGATTTTCAACAATCAATGTCGGGACAATCACTTTGAAGTCATAAAGTCCCATCTCCAGATCGCACATGCCAGAAGGTAAGGTCCTGGAACCCCCACAACCAATCAACACAGTGGCTGTTTGCTCAAGAGTGGGGCTCCTTAAAACATGCTGATGTATCAGTTGAGGTATTACTTTAGAGCTCAGTGTGCATGCCATCGACCCACTATCCAGCAAAGCTCTGACTGTAACCACTCCTCCCAGTGTCACATCTTCATAGAACAAGTTGTCATGCTGTTTGAGTCTCTGAGTCTTTTGTAATATTGGTGTATATCCCATTTCTCTCACTTCACATGCACTTTGACAAATAGACTCCATGTCGTCTTCTACATTTAGAACAGGGGGATCACTTTTAGGCCAAACACTTGCCCCCACCACATGCAGGCCAGTCAGTTTTCCTGAGACTGCACTACCGGCTTGTCACTCCGAGGCTTCCTCACAACCCCTGGACACTCTGCTCGGGTGTGGTCAGGTGCAAAACAGCTGAAGCACAGGTGGTTGGACCTGCAGTGGTACTGAGTAGTGTGTCCGCCATCACTGCACACAGCACAAGGTCCAGCAGGCCTTACTTTCGTCTGTTAGGCCCTCTGGGTGGGTACATTGACCCTACTTTGAAACATGTGTTGTTGTGGTTGCTGCTCCAGAACACGTCCGAGCAGAGCGATGACCTGATCCAGGCGGTCCGGCGAGCTCTCAGCTGACATCCCAACAGGTGGTGGAACCACAGCAGCTGGAGGCAGTACTTCAGCACTAAGTGTCGCACTTTGCACAGAGGAGGTAACTTCCTGGTGTTGGGAATTCAGGAAACTTGACATTCTGTGTTTGGTTAGTCGCTTGCGATTTCTGCAGTGTTCAACAAGCTTCTCATGAATGTCAGCCACTGTCCAGTCTTTCAGCTGCCTACATTTGAATATGAGTGACAGTTCAGGGTCAGGGCAGTTCTGAATAAACATAGCGGCTAGATCACAGGACAGAGAGTCAAAAGCCTTATTTTGTCTCTTTAAAGAGTCCTCTGCCACATCCAAGGCTTTGTTGAGTCTCAGCCAATAGTCAAAGGGATGTTCATTTGGGTGGGGCACAGTAGCATAAAAGTCCGCTAAGAGCAAACTAGAGGACATAGTATCACTGAAGTGCTGCTTCAGTATTTCAAAAATGGGCTCAGGTCCTGTAGTCACATTTAAAACTGGCTTACTGCGTATGCCAACTTTAACTACGTCATGTGCCCTCCCGACCAGCTTAGACATCACCTCATCAGCCTGTTCAGCAACCGGAGTGCCTTTCTTTCTCATGTAAGATAACATCAAAACCTCCCACTCTTGGATTGAACATGAATCATGATCCCCTTTAAAACTCACAGGTTCTTTCACATCAGGGTGAACAATGACATTTAACATGGCAGACTCGTTAGCTTTAGCTCCACCCACCCCTGGACCCATTGTATTATTGAAACGGGTCTCAATGGATGATGCAATACTTTCACCTATAGAAACTCCAATTCGTGAAGCTATGTCATTCAAAAGTCTTCCATCAACATCACAAGGTGGAGCATCTACACTGTCGTTAACTCTTTCATCCAAATAAGCAAAGTTTGGTTTTGGTGTAGAGGCTTCTGGGGTATTCAAAAACCAACCCCTGCCTGTAGCAACTGCAGGCATAGGAGTAAACATTCTAAGACCTCTTCCTCTACCAAAATAATTGTTGCTTGCCATAACTCACAGTACTTACTGATCAAAAGCAAAAATCAATAATAAATAAATAAATAAAAACTTTTTTTTTTAAGACTTACAAATTAAACACAGTGGCAAAAGTGCGCCTTCAACAGATCAACAAGTAAAACCCGAGTAAAATAAAACTGTAACATTAAAAGTAACTTTGTTTCAAAGTGCTCTTCCTTCCGAGAGAGCGAAGAAAAAAAGAATTCCAGTAATAACCAGAGCGCAGCCTAACGTTAGCTCCTAACGTTAGCTCTCCTCGAGACACAAATGTTAAAGTAATAATAAAAATAATTCCACACTTTAAGACTGACCACCGCTACACCACCGAAGCGGCGAAGAGTTCACACGGAGCACCGTGTCTGATAACCGGGACCGATGCGCCGCTCACAATCCGTTGAGACGTCTGGAAGTAGACGCAGCCCACGTTCCGGGAAGTAGACGCAGCCACCGCGCTGGCGTAGTTGAAGAACGGGTCACGGGCACCAATGTAACCTTTTTAATTATTATGCTTTTTCGTCATTACTCTGCGTTGTGTGAATATGGACCAGGAGACAGGATGACACAAGATGAAGTTTATCTGGATGAAACAGGATATAAAATAATCAGGGACCAGGTTCATCACCGGCAGTACAGCACCTCGCGCCCATCTCTCATGAACTGGCCAACGGCCGTATTTTATACATTAACATTAGACAGAATTACAAGGAAATAAAACAATAAATAAATGAAACAATATGTACCTGGATGAAGCAGGATATAAAATAATCAGGGACCAGGTTCATCACCGGCAGTACAGCACCTTACCAGGAATAGTACTTTATGTTAGCAACAAACTAACAGAACATTCCACAGGACTGTTACAATGTTCCCAGCGAACCTACCTCGCGCCCATCTCTCATGAACTGGCAACGTTATAGTTAACGTTGCCAACCACCAGGAGGGGGTGCTGTTTCACCCATTACATCTGAACCCAAACTTGGAAGTAAAGACAAGTGGAATTCTGTACAATATTAACTATGTTACACATGTCCACATCACCTCAGATCTAGTCATCAGAACCTGATGGATGTCCCACACTGTCCTAAAGACCTGTGTGGACAGAGCCTTCACTTCCACTGTCCCCAAGCTCTGGGAAACTATCTCCACCAACATCAGATCTGCTGACAGTTTGGACTGTTTGAAATCCAAGTTCAAAATAAACTTTTTAAAATGTCTACTGGATTATTCTGGTGTTACTGGTATTCATCAGTATAGATCATCTTCCTCTTTCTAATTTTGAATTGTGTTCATGTGATGCTCTGTTTTTCTATGTTAACTTTTAATGTGAAACTCCTGGTGATTTCCTCTGTGAATACTGCTGGATGAATATTTCCTGACTTCCTAATTGTTCCTGGTTCCTCCACAGAGTGGACCAGCAGAGCTCAGAGGTTCCCAGGGGTCCATCTGCCCAGCAGCATCAAACACAGCTGGACTCCCTATTTATGGTCTGTATATGAACAACAACTAATTTTCTATGGGTTCTGTTCAAAGTCACCTTCATGCTGCACTTTGTAGACCAGAGGACTGTCAGTCTGTCCAACATCCATCTGGTGTTTGGCTCCATGATTTTACTCTGATGTTTCCTTCATCTATTATTCTGTTCCAGCATCTGGAGGACAACATTGTCACTTTTGTGAAGAAAGAACTGAAAATGATCCAGAAAGTTCTGAGTCCAGATTACCCAGAACATTCAGAGAGTCAGAGAGATGATGAGGTGTTGGAAGGTGATGATGAAGAGCAGAGGAGCAGCAGAGAGGCAGTGATGAAGATCACACTGAACTTCCTGAGGAGGATGAAGCAGGAAAAGCTGGCTGACCATCTGCAGATAAGTAAGAGAATTTCTTCAAAGATTTGATCTTTGTAGAATCAGACATTTCTTGATGTCTGAAGAGACATAATCATATTCACGCTAATCATCTTCTGAAGATGATTTTATTTAATTGCTGATTTTCATTTTTGTGTTAATTTAGGATATTTTGCTCCAGTTTGTCAACATCAACTTAAATCTGTTCTGAAGAAGAAGTTCCAGTCTGTGTTTGAGGGAATTGCTAAAGCAGGAAGTCCAACCCTTCTGAACCAGATCTACACAGAGCTCTACATCACAGAGGGAGGGACTGGAGAGGTCAATGATGAACATGAGGTCAGACAGATTGAAACAGCATCCAGGAAACCAAACAGACCAGAAACAACAATCAGACAAGAAGACATCTTTAAAGTCCCACCTGGAAGAGATCAACCAATCAGAACAGTGATGACAAAGGGAGTGGCTGGCATTGGGAAAACAGTCCTAACACAGAAGTTCACTCTGGACTGGGCTGAAGACAAAGCCCACCAGAACATCCAGTTCATATTTCCATTCACGTTCAGAGAGCTGAATGTGCTGAAAGAGAAAAGGTTCAGCTTGGTGGAACTTGTTCATCATTTCTTTAGTGAAACAAAAGAAATCTGCAGCTTTGAACACTTCCAGGTTCTGTTCATCTTTGATGGCTTGGATGAGAGTCGACTTCCACTGGACTTCCACAACAAGGAAATCCTGACTGATGCTACAGAGTCCACCTCAGTGGATGTTCTGCTGACAAACCTCATCAGGGGGAAACTGCTTCCCTCTGCTCTCCTCTGGATAACCACACGACCTGCAGCAGCCAATCAGATCCCTCCTCAGTGTGTTGGCATGGTGACAGAGGTCAGAGGGTTCAATGACCCACAGAAGGAGGAATACTTCAGGAAGAGACTCAGAGATGAGAAGCAGGCCAGCAGGATCATCTCCCACATGAAGACATCACGAAGCCTCCACATCATGTGCCACATCCCAGTCTTCTGCTGGATCACTGCTACAGTTCTGGAGGATGTGTTGGAGACCAGAGAGGGAGGAGAGCTGCCCAGAACCCTGACTGAGATGTACATCCACTTCCTGGTGGTTCAGACCAAAGTGAAGAAGGTCAAGTATGATGGAGGAGCTGAAACAGATCCACACTGGAGTCCAGAAAGCAGGAAGATGATTGAGTCTCTGGGAAAACTGGCTTTTGATCAGCTGCAGAAAGGAAACCTGATCTTCTATGAATCAGACCTGACAGAGTGTGGCATCGATATCAGAGCAGCCTCAGTGTACTCAGGAGTGTTCACACAGATCTTTAAAGAGGAGAGAGGTCTGTACCAGGACAAGGTGTTCTGCTTCGTCCATCTGAGTGTTCAGGAGTTTCTGGCTGCTCTTCATGTTCATCTGAACTTCATCACCTCTGGTGTCAACCTGATGGAAAAAACACAAAGATCTAAGAAATCTATTTTATTTAATAAACCTAAAGTAAAGTCTCTCCATCAGAGAGCTGTTGACCAGGCCTTACAGAGTCTAAATGGACACCTGGACTTGTTCCTTCGCTTCCTCCTGGGACGTTCACTGCAGACCAATCAGAGACTCCTACAAGGTCTGCTGACACAGACAGGAAGTAGCTCACAGACCAATCAGAAAACAGTTCAGTACATCAAGAAGAAGATCAGTGAGAATGTTTCTGCAGAGAAAAGCATCAATCTGTTCCACTGTCTGAATGAACTGAATGATCGTTCTCTAGTGGAGGAGATCCAACAGTCTCTGAGTTCAGGAAGTCTCTCCACAGATAAATTGTCTCCTGCTCAGTGGTCAGCTCTGGGTTTCATCTTAGTGTCATCAGGAAAGGATCTGGATGTGTTTGACCTCAAGAAATACTCTGCTTCAGAGAAGGTTCTTCTGAGGCTGCTGCCAGTGGTTAAAGCCTCCAACAAAGCTCTGTAAGGACATAGATTGTTATTGCATTTATTGTTGATCAAGTGAAAACATTTAATGATGTGCTAAATATTGATTCATGTTTTAGTTTGTTTATTGATGCCAGATGTTGCCCATAGGGATACATTGGGAAGAAAGTCTATTAATATGAAACATTATCACCATAATAACCCCATCATCATTATACATTGTTAGAGAAGTTAAACTCATCTTTCAGCTAAAGCTGGATGAATTTAGTTTTATTGTGAAATTTAAAAGTTTTGTTGCCAGCCTCTTTGTTCTCAGACCTTCAAAGATTGTGACCCAACCACTGACCAAATCAATTCACAACAAAAGGCAAAATAAATATTTGCAACAATAGATATTTCCTTCAATCATTCAAAAAAGAACATAATTGGAAAGTAACATATTTTTTATGAATTAATAACAAATTTTCCTCCCTGTCTCCTCAGACTGAGTGGCTGTAACCTCTCAGAGAGAAGCTATGAAGCTCTGTCCTCAGTTCTCAGCTCCCAGTCCTCCAGTCTCAGAGAACTGGACCTGAGTAACAACAACCTGCAGGATTCAGGAGTGAAGTTTCTCTCTGCTGGACTGAAGAGTCCAAACTGCAACCTGGAAACTCTCAGGTAACTCTGGGCTCTTGACAAGTTGCTGCATCTTAGGTGCAAAAAGAAGCATAATTACAGATCCATCCATCCATCCATCCATCCATCCATCCATCCATCCATCCATCCGTCCGTCCGTCCGTCCATCCATCCATCGGTTCAGACCTTGGTTTCTACCTCGATGTTCTCATTTTCTCATCATGTGATGAATTGTGTGTCTGCAGCTTATCAGGCTGTTTGGTCTCAGAGGAAGGCTGTGCTTCTCTGGCCTCAGCTCTGACCTCCAACCCCTCCCATCTGAAAGAGTTGGACCTGAGCTACAATCATCCAGGAGACTCAGGAGTGAAGCTGCTGTCGGCTGGACTGAAGGATCCACACTGGAGACTGGAAGCTCTCAGGTATGGAGGAACCTGCTGCAGGAGCAGAGAAGGTCTGATAGAGGAGGAAGAGGGAGAAATGTCTTTAGTCAGTCTGCTGGTTTTCCCAAGGTTTGTTCCTGGAAGCTGCCGCTGGTTCCTCCAATCCAGGCTCCGCCCCCTTTAGAGGAAATCTGTCCATATATGGCGCTAAGAGTCACCTTGATGCTGCAAAGCTTTGTTCAGGGATGAGATGTCAGGATGTTGGTGTCAGTCTGTTCGAGGCTTTAGTTGTTCTCCTCATGAGGAGCTAAAGTCTCTGACAGGAACGTGGAGCTGAACAGGAGAAGAACTTGAAGCTTCTTCTTGGCCTCTGATTGCAACAGCAGGACAATCCAACATTTTAGTCTGACTTCATCTGGAAATATTTCTTTGACCCTCAATCAGTGTGAAGGCAGGCCAGCTCCTCATCAGAGCTGAGATCTTCTCTGTCCTCCATGCTGGAAATGTAGAAGTCCAGCAGCTCCTGATCAGTGACATCAGAGCGTGACATCATCAGTAGAGTGATGATGTAATTTTCCTCTCAGAGCAGCTTGGAAATCTGAGAAGAAAGATGCAAACAAAGACTCTCTGGACTGTTGGATCTGCTGGTTCTGGTTCCAGATGCTCCTTGGACACTTTCACAAGCCATTACTGCAGCTGCTGGGTTCAGGATGCTGCTTCTTCTTCTTGGGCTCATTGTAAATGTGTGCAACGCCACCTGGTGGTGCTGGTTGGTAGAGGAAGTGCTGAAAGGTTGGAGGTGTTTGTCAGAGGTGTGTGATGATGGAAGCCTCTCCCTGGTTTGTGAGTCTGAGCTCAGAGATCAAATCTTTGATTCTTGTTGAATCTTTGTTGAATGTGATGCAGCTTCTCCTTTTTAATGTTTGTATTTCTGGATATTACAGTGAGGCCACAGCAGGTTTTCAGCAGCAGGGCTGTTTAGTGTTTCATTCCTTCATCTGTGTGTGGGAGTGTGGATGGATCAGGTATCCAGGTGTTGATCAGAGTTTAGATTGATTGTATTTTAATGCTGATTATTAAATCAGGTTGAGCTTCCAGAAATGTTTCCTTAGTTTCCTGATGTCCTTTTAGGCTTCAGTGAGTTTCTTCAGGTTGTTACTGAGGGATTTCCTTTCTCCTCTCTGTTGGAGCTTTTCCTGTGTTTGGAGAAATGAGTTGTGCTGCAGCAGCACCAACTGTCCTTCCTACATCCACTGCAGTTTGCAATCCAGATGTTGGACTGTTCCTGTCTCAGTGGAGGACAATGTGTGTCTGAGAGACATGTAATGTCCATATTTGCTGCTGAAAGAGACTGATGGTCTGACCCCCCTCCTCTTTTCAGCTTGGAGCCTGCTGGAGTCCAGTTCTTGACTCCAGGTCCATGGAGATGTAAGTGTGTTTTTCATTTGATTCATGACAACAAAGCAGCTCACATTCAACCATCTTCAAACTGTCACATCACTCATTCAGGAGTCAAAGTGTCAATAAATGATCAATAACTGCAGCTGGATTGTGTTTGTTCTCTCCATCAGATTCCTGTCAACTCACCATCGACACAAACACAGTGAGCAGAAAACTCAAACTGTCTGAAGACAACAGGAAGGTGACATGGGAGGAGCTTCAGTCATATCCTGATCATCCAGACAGATTTGATCTTCCTCAGCTGCTGTGTAGAACTGGTCTGACTGGTCGCTGTTACTGGGAGGTCAAGTGGAGAGGATATGTTGATATATCAGTGAGTTACAGAAGAATCAGGAGGAAAAGAGGCAGTGAAGACTGTGTGTTTGGATGTAATAATCATTCCTGGAGTCTGAGCTGCTCTGATGTTAATGGTTACTCTGTCTTTCACAATAACATAGGAACTCGTCTCTCCTCCTCCTCTGTCTCTAACAGAGTAGCAGTGTATGTGGACTGTCCTGCTGGCATTCTGTCCTTCTACAGAGTCTCCTCTGACTCACTGATCGTCCTCCACACCTTCAACACCACATTCACTGAACCTCTGATTCCTGGATTTAGGCTCTTGTGGTTCAGTTCTGGTTCCTCTTCAGTGTTTCTGAGCTGATTTGAGTCTAAAAAGTCTAAAGTTTTTCCTCCTGTCAGAGAAACTCTCTCACTGTTGAACAGATAGTTCAGTCTCTACATCTATTTTTTGGTGAAACGATTCTAATTGAGTCCGTGGAAACTTTTCTTCTTCCAACCTTTTAAACATGGAAGCTGGGATTATTCCAGGATTATTCCAGGATTATTCCAGGATCCTCATGTTTTTCTGTCTGTTTCCAGTCAAAGCTTCACACTGAATATCAAGATGTTGTTTGTCTTATTTTTTTCTTTAATTCATCAGATTTCATTGAAATATTGATCAGTTTTTCTCAATCTGATCATTTTCTGTTCTATTGGCTCCTATTTTTCTCAACATGTCAGATTTGAATATTAAATCTTATTGTAAATTTGCTGCAGTTTTTCTTCATGTGTTTTAAATAAAAACATTTTTCTTCTGCATTTGGTTCATTTGCTGCTCATTCTGTTCTTTTCCTGTTCAAATTTAAATATTTGCATTAAAAAGATTTTTCATCAACTCTGCCTTTCAGAAAGTCCTAGTTAAAGTAAAACATTCCCATCCCACGAAGGTCAGAGGTCAATGCTTTGAAGCATAAAGTGGGAAAATCTTAATATTTTCTGTTTCATTCAGAACTTCTACCTGAAACTCAGAACCTGCAGAACATTTTTCTCTTTGGAGAAAAAATCCAAAAGCCAATCAGAACCAGCATTAATTAGCTAACTTACCAGAACCTGCAATAATCATTAGCTGCTCTCAGGAAGTTTTGATTCATTAACTTTTGATTGTTGATTTTGGTTCAACCTGCATTTTTACTTTGAATGAATGTTTCCCTGTTTTACTGGACATTATTTGATATAATAATGTTGTGAGATTTGGCTCATGTATAATTTATGCTACAGAGAACTTTACTGTTCATGTTGTTGAACTGGTTGCAGGTTTTTCACTTCTTTTGACTCAGTAGCTGCTGTTTTGTGCCTGCAAGTTTGTTGCATGTTTACGTTAATGAGGTGAATTTATAAGCAGATCCATTTTTAATTTTGCCACATCACATAGTATCATTTCTAACTAAGATGAAAAATAATCAGCGGATCCAGGCGATCAGCAAAGATGGGCCTCATGGTGATCGGTATCGGAATCGGCAGCAATAAACCGGATCTTTTCCTCCCTACCAAAGACCTTTCTAAAAAGTCCGTATTGACTTTTGGCTGGTATCAAAGCCAGTCGGTTCTGTTGCTGTTAATATTGATACGCACCCTGCTCCTTTCTCTGAACGTGAAATAATCCCGTTAAGCCTTTGGCTCTGGACGCCCGGCATTCCTAGAGCCGTCTGTTGGAAGAGGAACAACAGTCTTCTCTCATATGAGGATGTTACTGAAAGCATCAGATCCCTGATTAAATCCCGCTGGGAGGAAAAGCCTGGAGACAAAACCTTTAGTCCTTTTTGGGAACTGTTCAAATATGACAGAGGAAAATCCAGCAGATCCTTCAGCAGGAACCTTGCAGAAAAGAGAAGGCAAGAGGAAGAAAGTCTTTGCTCTCAGACAGCTTATTTATCCAGGATCAGCCATGATGACCTCCATGAGGATGACCTTTCTCTCCTTAGAGAAGGTCAAAACTAAACTGGATGAAATATAGAAACAGAAGCTGGAGGCGCGTTTGTCAGGTCTGGAGCCAGATGGTTGGAGGAAGGGGAGCAATGTTCTTCCTACTGTTTTGGTTCAGAACAATCTAAACTTCATGAGACTTTAGACTCACTTAAAGTTCATGACAAGATTGTATCAGACCATAAAACTCTTGGTTCATTTGGTTCCAGTTCCTACAACAACCTCTACTCCTCTGAAGACTCCCATGAAAAAGCTTCTTTTCTGATTGACTCCATGAAACATTGTGAAGTTGATCTGAGAGCAAAATGTGTGATGCTAACCTCACGCTACAGGAAGTAGAAGAGGATATTTGAAGCCTTAAAACAACCAATCAGCAGGTAGTGATGGGCTGTCAAGTAGCTTTATGAGAAATGTGTCAAAGATGTGAGTCCCTTTATTCTCAGGCTCTTTCAGAAAGTATTGATGGTGGAGAATTGCCTCCTACTTTAACACAAGGCCTTATTACTCTGATCCCAAAGGCTGGCAAAGACAAGTTACCCATTGACAACTGGAGACCTATTTGCTGACTGAAACAATGACTGGAAAGTTTGGATTTGGCCAGAAGAATGAAACAAACGCTCAGTTCTATTATTGATGAATCTCAATCAGGCTTCATGTCCCACAGACACAAACAACCTGAGGCTTGTGCTGGATCTACTGGACCCTTCAGAACCAATCAATGATAACAGCTTGATTTGCTTGTTGGACTTTTATAAGGCTTCTGACTCTAGAGGACGGCTTTACGTATGGGAGCTTAGAAACATTTGCTTTCAGGCCATATTTCATATCCAGCCTCTTTACTAGAAGGTAACTGCTGTGTTAAACTGGTTCCTGTCCCAGATTCCCAGTATCCAGAGGAGAGAGACTGGGCCGCCAGTTTCCCCTATTTATTCCTGATGGCAGCCCAACTTCTTGCAAACATTTATTCTGGAAAACAAAATGCGCCGCATCCCAGTTGCTGATGGAGAAATGTGTATCAGTCCAGTTGCTGATGACACGACTCTGTTTCTGAGAGATGCCGACCAAATTCCTGTTATCCGTCTCATCCAAACTTTCTCTGATGCTTCAGGCCTCAAACTCCATTTAAACTCATGTGAATCGCTTCCCATGTCATCCTGTCGCCAATCCCATCTTTACAACATTCCTGCTGCTGAAACACAAGTTCTCATCTTGCTGTAATTATCACAAAAGATGCCAAAGAAAGACGCTAGCTTGACCTTTGACCCTACAGCCGATGAAAGCAACAAGAAATGAAAGCAGTGGCTTCAAAGAGATTCATGTTTAAGAGGAAGAAAACTGTGATCTAAAGCTGCAGGAAGATCCAGACTAACTTGTGCTGCACTAGCATTAAATGTCCATATCAGTAAAACTATTGATAAAATGCTCCACAGTTTTACCTGGAGAATAAAACTCATGACATCAAAGACTCTGAGCTCCTGGACCCTGGAGACTCAGGAACTCTAAACTTTTTACATTTATCATCTTTAAATCAAACATTTCAAATCAACTGGACCAGAAGGTTTTTATTGAACCTCCACTCTTTGTGGAATTTGATCAATAATTAGATTTAAACTGGGTGGCCTTTCATTTACTAAAGTCTGACTATAATATAGTTAACTAACCTATAGTACTAGTTAGTCTAACTAAAACCAGCCCATTATCAGATGCTTCTTGCTTGGTCTCTAATTATAAACATTATTTCTCTCTCACACATTTCTCCTCTGGAATAACCAGAATATTCTTGACAAAAACCAAAACTCTGTTTGTCCCCAACTGGTTTTACAATCAGAGAACTTTAGTAAAACAATGACTAAACTCTGACGCTGCCTAAAGTCTTACTGGGAATTTCTATCCAGCTACTGGATCCCAGTTCCCTCCAGGGAATTTGCTCTTGTTCTGGACGCCGTTCCTAAAGACGTTCTCCTTTCTTTAAGGGCGTCGTGGTTCTGGGGAGGACAGAGCTGCAGACAGACATTGTTCTGTTTGTGAATCTGCTGTGGGTGAAATGAGTTCTGCTCTAAACCCTCCAGCAGAACCAGGAATATAAGATCCTGATTTCAGAAGGACGTTGCTGCTGCACCTTATGTGTCCCACTACTGGAGACACTTTGTTCTGGTATCAGATGGACGACGGTTTGGACTGCCCTCCAAATACTTCATGACCAACAAACCTGGCCAAAGCTTCAAACGCCTCCAGTGGCGCCGCCCTGCAGGACAGAACCTGCAGCAGCAGGATCCAGAACGTTGCTGCTCTTCCTGCAGCTTCTGGTCCAAACCAAGCTGCTCCTTTTAATTTAAGGAGGAACGATAAGGTGGTGATGGACGGCAGCCAGCAGCCATGATGCCTGGCGGCTCTCGCTGCCACCAGGGATCAGGGGCGCAACTACAGATTTCTGAGGTGGGGGCCAACATGCCCCCCCTGGACATAAACTGAAGAACAGCGCCACCTGCTGTCTCATGCAGCTTTCCTCCCTTAGTCATGCACTTAGAAAATACATATTATGGAACCTTTTTAATGCTCCATATTATATCTGGTGATCAATTGGATCCAATCAGAAGTTTAACAAGGAACAAAAATATAACAGTGATGGAACTCAGTGCTCAACATTTCCTGCAGCGGAAATATGAAATCTTAACTGTCTGGACTCCATGTCAGAGTTTTAACATGTATGACCTTTGAACCGTTACATCCCGTGACTTTGCACTCGCCCATTTGTCAAGTGCAGCATCAGATGAAATGGACCGGGCCACACTGGGTCCAATAGAGGTCCCTGCTAACTGAGACAGGCCGTCGTTGCTCATGTTTGAACCAAGGTGTGTTTGGATGAGCTTCAGCTAAATGATCTCTCTGCAGATGCCGCTGTCAGAGGCCTGGTTAAAATACTCTTAGGGCTACTGTCACATTTGGAAATACCAAATCCAGATTCTGCTGAGTCATGAGGAAATGTCCCTTTTCTAGAGCCTTGAACCTGTCAGTAGACGGCTTGCTGGCTAGATTTCTTGAATGATGTCTCTTGACACATCACAGCTGGTCAGGGCAAATGTGGTCACTGATTCCTGCAGCTTTTGCTCCATTTTAATGGTGAATTTCAATTCCTCAGACACCAGTTGGAAAAGCTCTCAGACAGCTCTTGCAGGAGTGTGTCAACAACAACATTGAAAACCTGAAGTGGCTTGTGGCTCCTTTTCATGATGAGCAGTGCATGAATTGCCATCTGGGAACTTGTTTTGCTTCCTGACTCGTTTCTCTTTGAGTTCAGGAGAAGCATCCATTTCCACGGCCATCTTGCCTGCAATGCCAAGTGTCTTCTGAAAGCCCTCTTCTCTATACTGGAGCAAAACCTCTTTCAGAGACTCCATCAGCCTAATGGCTGTGTCCATTCACACATCTGCTTCTTGTAGTGCCTTGCTTGCAAAGTTGATCTCACATAATAAGTCATAGCAAACTGTGAGGCACACAAGGAGCTCCATCCTAACAATGTGATCAGATAGTGACTTTGCCTCTGAGACAGTTTTGCTGTCTCCTGCCACTTCTCCAAGTGTTTGCAGTGCATCTAAAACTCCCCCCATCTGGAAACGTGGAGCTTTGACAGAGTCTAGCTTTGCTTCCCACCGGGTGTCACTCAGAGGTTTCAGTGTGACGGCGACAAACTCTGTGAGAACGTCCCGCCTCTTCACAGAAGACCCAAAGATGGTGTCCAATCTTTGGACAGTGCCAAAGACAGTTAGACTCTCTGCTAGATGAGGCTGCATCACATAACAAAAGGTTCAGGCTGTGGCTACAGCAGGGGATGAATGGAGCCTCTGGACATCTTTGTTGTATTAAAGCTTCAGCAACCTTGTTTATTGCCCTCATATTAGAGCCATTATGGTAACTTTGCCCTCTACAATCAGCCAAATCCAAGCCCAAACTCTCCAGTACCCTGTTAGTGTGAGGCCTTTCCCAGTTGTGTCCTTCACAGCAGTGAAACCCACAAAAGACTCTGCAATAGTGACTTTTTTCTTCCCATCTGTATCAATATATGGAATGATGACTGAGGCCTGCTCTTGCTTTGAAATATTCCAGTTCCACTGCAAAGTCCTTGGAGGCTTTGGTCTGGGCAGATATTTAGCCCAAACTCTCTGATATTGAATCCAGCAGTTCATTCTGAGCACCATGTCAGATATCCAGGGGTTTGTTTGGAGTTTGCAGCCTTTCTAACATGTTCTGCCAGTGTGACATCAGATCGTGCTCTGAGCTCCAGGTTTCACAGAAAAGCTCCAGTTTTAGGATTTCCTAGCTGACAATTTTCCCCCTTAGTGGCAAGTTTCTCTCTGCAAGGAAGAGGATGCAGCCAATAACTGGAGCCAACACACTTCTCCAGTTGCTTTTCCAGCTGCTGGTTCTCTGCAGTTCACTATCAATAGTCTTACCGAGGCGTAAGCCACATTTCTTTCCACATCAGAGAAGCGTTTATGTGACAACTACTGGTTTCATGGGGCTTCAGTGTTTTTGAAAGACATGGCCAGTTATTATTCCCTCCACAAGCCACGTGGCAGGAACTTTAGCTTCTCCAAAGAGCTTTCATGCAAAACAATAGACTTTGTTAGTATTTCTGGAATACAGTAACCAATCTCCTTCAACTTTCTCTCCATTAGACAGTAAACCAAATCAGTAAGCTTTGGGAAAACACCTGTTACTCTCCTCTGGTCTTGGATTTGGGCCATCAGAAACTTTCTGTGGGCCATTTTCAGCCATGATGCCTAAATGTGGCCCGTTTTGTGTGGTAAAGGCCATTAGATGGATCTTGTGAATAAAGCCTCGTCTCAACCCTCTCTGCAGCTCTGCTCCTCTCTCTCCATCATCTGCATAGAAACATTTCAAGATCAACATTTTTCTTCTCTTTCCTTTCTAAATGGGTTACATGTATTTGTAAAAATGATTGTTGGAGAATAATTGATCAAAAATGAATGCTGCATCCTGTAAGACATTAAAATGTATTTACCTAAACAGATATTATTGTCCTCAGCTTTATTTCAGCACAAAAACATGCACTAGCAGTGACATTGTAGGAACACGACTGATGATGATGATCAGCCCTTATCAATATGTTTTATTATTTTCTTCATACATTCTGCTGCAGGTGAATCTGTGGCTGTTATTTTGAAGATGCTATTGAATTGGTTGCATCTGTGTCTCTGCTAAAGGTGCAGGAACATGATGAGGTGCAGCTTGTGAAGATGTGTGTAATGGGGCTGGGTGTATGTTTGGCATATGTGCAGGAATGTGGCTGGCAGCAGCTAAGATGTGTGTGTGCATTTAAATTGTCTTTTTCCTGAGCTTCATATATGGCATTCATTATTTTCCTCTTGTCTTGTTTTTACCAAAGGGTTTGTAAAGGATTGCAGCTCCTCAGCTTCCTGATCTCCAAAGCAGCATCACTATCTGCATCATGTCTGCTTCTACCTGCCTGCAAAGTCGAGGACATCTGCTGCAAAATGTTTAATTTTTCCATTTCTACTGCATCTGCAGATTGTTTTTTTTTTTGTTGTTGTTGTGAAATTGGTTCAGTTGGAGAAAGATTATGGTCAGTATGAACTACAGATGATTCTTGTTCATGTTCTTTCACAGGCGTTTCCTCAGATACTTGACAGACAAACCTTGGGAACCTCTGGAGGAGAACATGGAGATGAGATTCCTGCTTTAATCAGTGGATTCATTGATAGAAAACATGAAATATCTGAGATCTGCAGCTCCATTTTCTACAGATCTGCTGGAACATCAGATAGAAATGAAGAATTTCATCATTTCACATCAAATCTGTTCATCTTCCACAGATACAACTGAATTATTGAGAGCTGAACTGGTTCTAAAGGTCTGGATGGTAAAAACATCCATTGTTTTTCTGTCTCATTAGTTTCCAGAAAGAGTTGAAATGTTTCAGAAGCTTTTATCCAGCAGCTCAGTAAAGATCTCTCCTCTTTCCAACCTGATTTAGTCCATGAAGCAGAACATCTCTGCTGCTGCAGCAACAGGAGGAAACTTCTCCAGATCTCAACTTCTACACTCTGACTGCTTGGAAACAGATCAGGGAGGATCAGCCTTTTCTCCAGGCTGCTCCTACTGACTCTAGCACCACCTACTGGCTGTTCACCTGACATGACAGCTGAGGAGAAAAGAAGAAACAAGGAAATAAAAACTAAAACAGCGACCGGTTCATCCAGTCTGAATGTCCAGGTTATGACTCAGGGACATTCTGTTCCAGTCTATGAGGGAATATTCAGTTTGAAAGCAGGAAGTCGTGTCTTTCCTCTCAAAACTTTTAATGCTTGAAATCAAAACTTCTGCTCTCTTTCAAATATTTACTGTTTTTTCCTCAAATCTTTTTTCTTACGCTCAAAACTTTTCTCTCCTTGGATCAAATCTCCCCTTGCAAAACTCTCTGCCTTCCTGCGAATCATTTTCTGATCCATCTTGGAACAGAATATTTGCAATGGGTTGGTTTAGATTTCAGAGGTTAGTTAAACTTTAAAGAGTCACAGGATTCTATCAAAAGAATGGATGTTGATTTTTATCAGCTTTTCTAACATTTATCTATCTAGATTGTTCCTGTATTGTTAGAATAGACAGAATCTCTCTATCTAGACAGATTCATCAGCACACAGACACACTCACTAGAAGGAAACAATGGGTTTTCTTTCAGCCCGTCTATAACACGTCTATAATCCAAGAGTTATAGAATCTAATGTAACGCTTGGATCCTATTGGCTGAGCGGTTGCTAGGCGACGGTTCTTTTCTGTGGGTCCAGCAGCAGTCGTGTGGTGATATTAAGGATACAGTTGAGTTTGTTCCTTTGTTTCAGTTTTCACATTATTTTCTGTTAGTTTATATTTTTAATAGATTCTTGTTTCTTATTTTTGTTTAGATATTTTTTTGATGCCATAATTGCATTAAACCATAAACTTTTAGTTATTTAGTGTCAAAGGGATAAAAATAGTTAGATTTCCATCTGACCAGCAGCTTCTTGAAGCTGATGACCTTTGACCTGCTGTGGAAGCAGAAAGGATGGACTTAGTTTTTCTCTCAATGCTTCAGAACTTTGGTTCTGATTCATTAAATAAATTATGATTGAATATCATGTTTACTGCTGTTGCATTGAGCTCATTTCAAAAGCTGCAGAGGAACAGATGATCTTTTATTAACATCCTGATTATTGAAACATTAGAACTGGTTCTGGTTCTGATCTGTTTTTACCATCACTGACATGTTTGGATCATTTAAAAAAGCTGCTTCTGGGTTTAATAATCAGATATCATGCAGGTTGTAGTTTCACCACCAGGGGGAGATAAATTTCCTACCACTGAAGAGTCCAGTTGGTTCCAAGTTTAAACAGGTTTTGGTTCCATTAGAGCTGAACAGAACCTGGATCAGAAAAATAAGAGGAGCAAAGTCTTTGTGTTCAAACTGGGAGTTATGAGAAGGGTTCATGTCTTCACAAGTCAGCAGGTAAACTTTCCTCTGACTCCCAGTCTGACCAGTTAAACCAGTTTGGGTTTGTTTCTAATCATAAAACTTTCAGTTTAAACTCACCTCTTCAGGTGTGGTACCAGTCTGGCTCTAATGTGGTTCTGTTGGGTCTTTTTTGTTGTTCATAAATTCTTATTCAGCTGTTTGGATCATTTGAACAAACTGTAAGTTTTATTTGATTTTTACTTGAAATTTGACTTCAGGAATTTTACTGATTCTTATTTTTCTCTCTGATGTTTAGAGAACAGAAAACTAGTGACAAGAACTCAAAGTTTAATATCTGCTGTTTGAAGGTTAATCTAAGGGATTATTACATTACTGACAATCTGAAATCCAACAGCTCTTGATGAAGAGCTGAATGTTCTTTGAGCTATCTGCTTTGTTTGTTTTCCTGGAGTCAGATTCTAGTCTTCACCATTAAAGTTAAACAAATAAGTTTCAAAATAAAATATTGTTCTTAATATGTGTTTAATTCAGTCAGATTATTAAATAGTTGAACTTTGATGGAGCAAATAATGGAGCAAATAATCCACTTGTATAAATTACTAATTGTGAACTATAAGACTTGTTCAGGTTGAATCAGTGAATGTAAATGTTGCTCCATGTCTCCATCTAGTGGACTGATAGTAGAAGTGCAGCAGCTGATGCAGCTTCCTCTGCCTCTCTGCTGTCTGACTGCATTCACCTGACACTGATATGAAGCAGAGAAGAAGAGCCAATCAGAGGAGGAGCAGCTGATCTTTTTCCAGCACTAATGATGTAAAGGATGATCAGAGTTGATGATGTGCAGATGAATGATGTGTGTTTCCTCTGCAGGTGAAGCTAGAAAGTGTGTGTGAGCTGATGTGGATTCAGCAGCATGGATCAGTGTGAGGACAGAGAGGAGGGAGTCCCTCCCTCTAAAACCACTCTGTGTGGGGAAGATGAGAGCCAGAGCAAAGGTCAGAGGTGAGGTCACCATCTCTAACTGTCCACAGCCCTTTTCACACAGCGTTCACTATATCAGGCCAGAACAGACGTGGTGATGAAGCTGCTGCTGCTCCTCTTTGCTGATTAAGTTTTTAATCATCATGTTTCTGTCAGGATCCATCAGAGATGCAAACCAGAACCAGAACCCAGCTGTGTGTCTTTTAAGAGCGTCTGGTCAATGTTTGAACCCATTCACTTTAAATCTGCTGGATCTCCACCATCAGAGAGGTGAGCTGTTTCTAACTGCTGTAACTTCTGTTTATATCTGTTATTGTGGCCATGTGATGATAAGTTCTGTTGGGTTCTGTTGTCATGAAAACATTGAACTGAATTTCAGGTTATTTTTCTTTTAATACGTCACATCAATGACATTGATGTCTCTATGCTTACATGGTCCAATAATCAACTTAGGAACTTTGTATCATGGACTTTATTGGTCTCTATAAGAGCCAAATATGAGTATTTTAGGGTTTTATTGAATAGATGGGACAATGGCCCCCAGTATGTAAACCAAGAGCTGATAGGTGTTGAACCCAGAAGCCCATACAAGTTATTGACTGCTATGGTTGAGTAATTCTTAATGCTGTTGCCATGTAACTGGATCAATTGGATTTTGTTCACAAATGGTTCATCTAACTGGAACAAATTTAAGAACAAAAATAAGATCTCTGGGATTGACTTTACATGCAATCAACAGGTATAAAATTAGCTGCTCACAACGTCTTAACAAAGCCGCAGTGGATTAACTATTAATTAACTATTACTTACTACAGCCAGTTTCATCCTGGCTACCAATGGCTGCAATGAAGTCCAACTAGATTGTTGGTAAATTAATAAAAGATCTTTTGAGTATTAATCAGGTTCGTTTAGATCCACAGTCTCTATCCATAGCTTTTCCAGGTCCATCTAGTTAACATAGGTCTAGAAATCTCATCTGATTTTCAGATGTTTCCTTGATATCAAATAAACAATCATTCATGTAGTGATAATCCTCCCTAGAGGCCAGAACTAAATCATTACTGCTGATGAATAACAGGAAACAAAATATCCAACCAGAATAAACTCACTTTTTTTGCTTTAACCTCTAAAATATAAAATATAAAGAACAAGAAAATCCTCCATCAGGACAAAAATTATGCTGACATGACCTTTGAACCTCACGTTTAACTGCATTTTATTCTATTTTTCAACTTAATTTTTCCAAATGAAACCTTTTACATTTATTTAATCAAATATTATTAAGACAAACAAAGAGGCAGAAGTGAATTTAATGTCAAGGTTGATATTAATATTGTTGTCCAAATCTGATGAATGATTAATGTTGAAAGAAAAATATTAACATGTATTTTGTGATTCCGATTTTAAACATCATCCAAAATTTTAGAAACAAATCTTTCTGCTCTTTAAAGAAGGCTGGACATTATTTAGGAGGATCAATGATCAGGAACATGTTGGAGGATTGGACCGGTTCTGATAGGAATCATTTAGAACATGAAGTTGATGAAGTTCTTTTGTGTCTCAAATATCTTTATTTTACAAGGAGACAAAATAAAAGTGATCTTTAAATTAAACCTCCACAGAAAATTTATAGTGGATGTTTTTCTATCAGGATCCATCAGGGAATAAATCGAGAACCAGAACCAGAACCCAGCTGTGTGTCCTTTAAGAGTGATGGGTCAATGAATCATCCCCCTGACTTTAAATCTCCTGGATCTCCACTATCAGAGAGGTGAGCTGTATCTAATTGCTGTAACTCTGGAAACTGAACCAGTAAGAACTCAGATGTTTCCAATTATATTTACAGAGTTTTGATCGATTATTTACAGAAATCAGCTGCTCTGTTCTCATGAAAACACCTTCATATCTTTATCTCTGGATGTTGATGATGATGTTCTGTTGCTTCCTGGCTCCATGTCAGACTAACAGTGGATCACATTTCCACTGGGAAATACCTGGTAAAGCCATTCTGGTCCATCAGGACTTGGTTCCTGTGTGCATTGTGAGAGCAGTTCAGCAGGGAAGGAAAGCTTCATGATGTGGTTGGTGAGATCTGCTGGAACTCAACCAAACTGAGCTGATGTGGACCATCAGAGGTTCTGCTGGTTCTTAATGGGATCAGCAGGAACATTAAATCTTTACAACAACTTAGACAACCTGGTTCACTGCTCACATCCAGATATCACTTCATGGACCTTTACCTTCTGATTGTCTCTGTGTGGACAGATACAATGTGAGCTCACTGGCTTCCAGGGATCTATAGGATCCATTTTAAATCCCCACTACAACATCCAGGAGAGGATCCCACATGGACACACCCACATATTTCAGACTTCCTCCATGTCCACATCACCTCAGATCTAGTCATCAGAATCTGATGGATGTCCCACACTGTCCTGAAGACCTGTGTGGACAGAACCTTTACTTCCACTGTCCCCAAGCTCTGGAAAACTGTCTCCACCAGCATCAGATCTGCTGACAGTTTGGACTGTTTGAAGTCCAAGTTCAAAATCAACTTTTTCAAATGTGTATTGGTTCAATCTGGTGTTAATATTTTTCGTCTTTGTGGTTCGTCTTTTTTCTCTTTCTAATGTCTTTGAATTGTGTTCATGTGAGTTTTTGTGAAACTTTTGATGATTTAATGTTAACTGCTGGATGAATATTTCCTGACTTCCTAATTGTTCCTGGTTCCTCCACAGAGTGGACCAGCAGAGCTCAGAGGTTCCCAGGGGTCCATCTGCCCAGCAGCATCAAACACAGCTGGACTCCATATTTATGGTCTGTATATGAACAACAAATACATTTCCATGGGTTCTGTTCAAAGTCTCCTTCATGCTGCACTTTGTAGACCAGAGGACTGTCAGTCTGTCCAAACTTCCATCTGGTGTTTGGCTCCATGATTTCACTCTGATGTTTCCTTCATCTATTATTCTGTTCCAGCTGCTGGAGGACAACATTGTTACTTTTGTGAAGAAAGAACTGAAGAAGATCCAGAAAGTTCTGTGTCCAGATTACCCAGAACATTCAGAGAGTCAGAGAGATGATGAGGTGTTGGAAGGTGATGATGAAGAACAGAGGAGCAGCAGCAGAAAGGCAGTGATGAAGATCACACTGAACTTCCTGAAGAGGATGAAGCAGGAAAAGCTGGCTGACCATCTGCAGCTCAGTAAGAGGATTTCTACAGAGATTTTGAATTTGAAACAAATTCAAAAGATGATTTTATTTAATGTCTGAATTTCATTATTGTGTTATTTAGAACATCTTGCTGCATTTTGTCAACATCAACTTAAATCTGGTCTGAAGAAGAAGTTCCAGTCTGTGTTTGAGGGGATTGCTAAAGCAGGAAGTCCAACCCTTCTGAACCAGATCTACACAGAGCTCTACATCACAGAGGGAGGGACTGGAGAGGTCAATGATGAACATGAGGTCAGACAGATTGAAACAGCATCCAGGAAACCACACAGAAACAACAACAAGAAGACATCTTTAAGGTCCCACCTGGAAGAGATCAACCAATCAGAACAGTGATGACAAAGGGAGTGGCTGGCATTGGGAAAACAGTCCTAACACAGAAGTTCACTCTGGACTGGGCTGAAGACAAAGCCCACCATCCAGTTCATTTTCACCTCTGAGAGGAAAGCTGAATTGCTGTGAAAAAAGTTCTTGGTGGAACTTGTTCATCACTTCTTTAGTGAAACCAAAGAAATCTTCAGCTTTGAACACTTCCAGGTTCTGTTCATCTTTGATGGCTTGGATGAGAGTCGACTTCCACTGGACTTCCACAACAAGGAGATCCTGACTGATGCTACAGAGTCCACCTCAGTGGATGTTCTGCTGACAAACCTCATCAGGGGGAAACTGCTTCCCTCTGCTCTCCTCTGGATAACCACACGACCTGCAGCAGCCAATCAGATCCCTCCTCAGTGTGTTGGCATGGTGACAGAGGTCAGAGGGTTCAATGACCCTCAGAAGGAGGAGTACTTCAGGAAGAGATTCAGAGATGAGGAACAGGCCAGCAGGATCATCTCCCACATGAAGACATCACGAAGCCTCCACATCATGTGCCACATCCCAGTCTTCTGCTGGATCACTGCTACAGTTCTGGAGGATGTGTTGGAGACCAGAGAGGGAGGAGAGCTGCCCAGAACCCTGACTGACATGTACATCCACTTCCTGGTGGTTCAGACCAAAGTGAAAAAGGTCAAGTATGATGGAGGAGCTGAAACAGATCCACACTGGAGTCCAGAGAGCAGGAAGATGATTGAGTCTTGGGAAAACTGGCTTTTGATCAGTTGCAGAAAGGAAACCTGATCTTTATGAATCAGACCTGACAGAGTGTGGCATCGATATCAGAGCAGCCTCAGTGTACTCAGGAGTGTTCACACAGATCTTTAAAGAGGAGAGAGGTCTGTACCAGGACAAGGTGTTCTGCTTCGTCCATCTGAGTGTTCAGGAGTTTCTGGCTGCTCTTCATGTTCATCTGACCTTCATCAACTCTGGTGTCAATCTGATGGAAGAAAAAGAAACATCTAAAAAATCTAGATTATTTAATAAGCCTAAACTAAAGTCTCTCCATCAGAGAGCTGTTGACCAGGCCTTACAGAGTCCAAATGGACACCTGGACTTGTTCCTCCGCTTCCTCCTGGGACTTTCACTGCAGACCAATCAGAGACTCCTACAAGGTCTGATGACAAAGACAGGAAGAAGCTCACAGACCAATCAGAAAACAGTTCAGTACATTAAGAATAAAATTCGTGAGAATGTGTCTGCAGAGAAAAGCATCAATCTGTTCCACTGTCTGAATGAACTGAATGATCGTTCTCTAGTGGAGGAGATCCAACAGTCTCTGAGTTCAGGAAGTCTCTCCACAGACGAACTGTCTCCTGCTCAGTGGTCAGCTCTGGGTTTCATCTTAGTGTCATCAGGAAAAGATCTGGATGTGTTTGACCTGAAGAAATACTCTGCTTCAGAGGAGGTTCTTCTGAGGCTGCTGCCAGTGGTTAACACCTCCAACAAAGCTCTGTAAGCACACAGAATGTTAATGAATTTATTTTTGACAGACATAAAATGATGTAAATGTATATTCATGTTTCAGTTTATATATTGGTGAATTGTCTCTTCAAAGTGTCTCACTGGGGGATATATAAATGAGATACAGCAACAGAGAATACTATTACATATTAAGGCAGCAAAACTCCTCTTTATACTAAAATGTATTGTATTAATTTAGTTAATTGTGGAATTTTATAATTCTCTTTCCACCCTCCTTGTTGGCTGTAGTTCTAAACTGTAAGGCTGGAGGACCAATTATAGAATGAACCATTTCACAATGAAAGGCATCATAAATTTGTATAAAATAAGATAGATCCTTCTCTGTCCACGAGAAACATTAAAAAATATTAATTTTTATGAATTGTTTAATAGCAGATTTTCCTCCCTGTCTCCACAGACTGAGTGACTGTAACCTCTCAGAGAGAAGCTGTGAAGCTCTGTCCTCAGTTCTCAGCTCCCAGTCCTCCAGTCTCAGAGAACTGGACCTGAGTAACAACAACCTGCAGGATTCAGGAGTGAAGCTTCTCTCTGCTGGACTGAAGAGTCCAAACTGCAACCTGGAAACTCTCAGGTAAAATGTTCTACATCCTGGTGAAACCAGATTTCTGTCCATTTCATTTTATCAGTTCTGATGCAAATGTTTTTTTCAATTGTAGAGTAAAATAATAATAAATGTCTTACTGTGAGATGGGTAATCATGCTAAGTCTCAACAAACAAACATGGCTGTTTTTCCTTTGCTGCAGCCTGAATGAACCAAGAAGAGAGAAATTTAGAAAGGTTGGGTTCAGGCTAATATTGATAGTGAAACTCTGGATATTTGACAGGTTGCTGCATCCTGGTGCACAAGGAGCATTATTGCAGATCCTTCCTCCCAGCAGTTGTTAGACTTCCTCATCCATTGTATATGTGACTGATGTTGATTTTTATTTCCTACTGAACTGGAAGCTCTCAGGTATGGAGGAACTTGCTGCAGGAACAGAGAAGGTCTGATAGAGGAGGAAGAGGGAGAAATGTCTTTAGTCAGTCTGCTGGAAACATTTAGTTTGAAGCTAAATTTGTAGTTTGACAATTAAATATTTAGTTTGGAACAATGGGATTTATAAGTGAATGAATAACATGGTGAAAATATAACTTGATATTCTGAACATCCTTTTGTCTCTTATTACAGTTGAATAACTAAAATTATTTCTATTAATTTTGACTGTGTAACTTTGCAAAGAACAGCCTATTATCACCTATTATCACATGGTTCTGAATGAACCTGGGAAACCAACCCATCTACTGGAACCACAATAACATAGTATTCAGAGCAGCAGGGGGCCAAATATAGCTCCATGTGGAACCAAGAGGTTGGAGAGAGAAAATCAGTTTAAACTGTTTCCTATCAGAGTTCAGTTTCACAACTCTTTAATTTAAATACTGGGTTAAATTTTAATGTTTGGCTAATGCTTGTTTTTGGATTAGTTTAGGAGCAAATTTTTTTGTTTTTTCCAACATTAGTTTTGTTGTAATTTTTCCTCAAACAAGAGGAGATTTCTTTATACAATTTTATTGAGTAATTTGATTCTTGTTCAAATAATAATTGTTGTCAGTCACTGCTCAGTTTTCCATCTCTGTATCCAACAGTTAAAACATGTAAAGATGAAACTGGAGATTTGCTCTGCTTTGATTCAAGCTGCTTTTTTCCCTCAAACCAGCTCTGATGCTGATCCTCAAACTGAGCCTGATGCTGATCTTCAGCCCAGCCTTGATTCTCAGGCTTCATTGGACTCTTTCTGTTGAAACTGACATGGATTCATTTAGTTCATAGAGGAATTTAATATTTCTCTTGCCAGCCTCCTTGTTGCCTTAAGTTCAGTCCTTCATGGCTGGAGACCCAAATATAGACTGAACCAGTTCACAACAAAAGGCAACATGATTATATATAAAACAGTCCATTAAATCAGTAAAGAGGAACATTGTTGACTGGAAAAAAGACATTTTTATGAATTGTTTAATAACAGATTTTCCTCCCTGTCTCCTCAGACTGAGTGGCTGTAACCTCTCAGAGAGAAGCTGTGAAGCTCTGTCCTCAGTTCTCAGCTCCCAGTCCTCCAGTCTCAGAGAACTGGACCTGATTAACAACAACCTGCAGGATTCAGGAGTGAAGCTTCTCTCTGCTGGACTGAAGAGTCCAAACTGCAACCTGGAAACTCTCAGGTAACTGTGGGCTCTTGACAAATTGCTGCATCTTAGGTGTAAAAAGAAGCATAATTACAGATCCCAGCGGTTGGTTGGATTTAATTTTTATTCCACATATAAATCCATCCATCCATCCATCAGTTCAGATCTTGGTCTCTACCTCAATGTTCTCATTTTCTCATCATGTGATGAATTGTGTGTCTGCAGCTTATCAGGCTGTTTGGTCTCAGAGGAAGGCTGTGCTTCTCTGGCCTCAGCTCTGACCTCCAACCCCTCCCATCTGAAAGAGTTGGACCTGAGCTACAATCATCCAGGAGACTCAGGAGTGAAGCTGCTGTCGGCTGGACTGAAGGATCCACACTGGAGACTGGAAGCTCTCAGGTATGGAGGAACCTGCTGCAGGAGCAGAGAAGGTCTGATAGAGGAGGAAGAGGGAGAAATGTCTTCAGTCAGTCTGCTGGGAAACATTGAGTTTGAAGCTGAATGTTTAATTTGATAATTAAATATTTAGACGCCTCATCTGGAGGCAGAGATCATCACCCAGTTTTCTGGAATATTCTCCAGACTAAGAACGGCTCACAAGGAAAATTAAAGAGTTGGATGGTTTAATCATTTAATAGGGACTCTGACTAAATTAATAACAGAAGTTCAGTTAGATTTCTATTACCATCTAAACTGTCACAGAGAGAAAACACAATAAAACATGATTTATCTGCAGCATTGATCATTAAATGGCTCATTACTGATGTATTAAAATTAAATATGATCAGTGCACTTAATGATATTATATTAGCCATTAGGTAATACATTCAGCAAGTACTTTTACTTTAATAACTTTAAGTATTTATAAAAGCTAGTGCTTCATTACTTTTACTCCAGTGAAACTGTTATTTGGTTCTTTTACTAGAGAACATTTTGTCTGTTTCTTTGTAGTTTTACTTCAGTTCATTGTTTGAGTTCTTTCTCCACCTCAGGTGAACAGCCAGTAGGTGGTGCTAGAGTCAGGAGGAACAGCCTGGAGAAAAGGCTGTTCCTCCCTGATCTGTTTCCAAGCAGTCAGAGTGTAGAAGTTGAGATCTGGAGAAGTTTCCTCCTGTTGCTTCAGCAGCAGAGATGTTCTGCTTCATGGACTAAATCAGGTTGGAAAGAGGAGAGATCTTTACTGAGCTGCTGGATAAAAGCTTCTGAAACATTTCAACTCTTTCTGGAAACTAATGAGACAGAAAAACAATGGATGTTTTTACCATCCAGACCTTTAGAACCAGTTCAGATCAATAATTCAGTTGTGTCTGTGGAAAATGAACAGATTTGATGTGAAATGATGAAATTCTTCATTTCTATCTGATGTTCCAGCAGATCTGTAGAAAATGGAGCTGCAGCTCTCAGATATTTCATGTTTTCTATCAATGAATCCACTGATTAAAGCAGGAATCTCATCTCCATGTTCTCCTCCAGAGGTTCCCAAGGTTTGTTCCTGGAAGCTGCTGCTGGTTCCTCCAATCCAGGCTCCGCCCCTTTAGAGGAAATCTGTCCATATATGGTGCTAAGAGTCACCTTGATGCTGCAAAGCTTTGTTCAGGGATGAGATGTCAGGATGTTGGTGTCAGTCTGTTCCAGGCTTTAGTTGTTCTCCTCATGAGGAGCTGAAGTCTCTGACAGGAACATGGAGCTGAACAGGAGAAGAACTTGAAGCTTCTTCTTGGCCTCTGATTGCAACAGCAGGACAATCCAACATTTTAGTCTGACTTCATCTGGAAATATTTCTTTGACCCTCAATCAGTGTGAAGGCAGGCCAGCTCCTCATCAGAGCTGAGAACTTCTCTGACCTCTGTGCTGGAAATGTAGAAGTGCAGCAGCTCCTGATCAGTGACATCAGAGCATGACATCATCAGTAGAGTGATGATGTCATTTCCCTCTCAGAGCAGCTTGGAAATCTGAGAGGAAAGATGCAAACAAAGACTCTCTGGACTGTTGGATCTGCTGGTTCTGGTTCCAGATGCTCCTTGGACACTTTCACAAGCCATTACTGCAGCTGCTGGATTCAGGATGCTGCTTCTTCTTCTTGGGCTCATTGTAAATGTGTGCAGCTCCACCTGGTGGTGCTGGTTGGTAGAGGAAGTGCTGAAAGGTTGGAGGTGTTTGTCAGAGGTGTGTGATGATGGAAGCCTCTCCCTGGTTTGTGAGTCTGAGCTCAGAGATCAAATCTTTGATTCTTGTTGAATCTTTGTTGAATGTGATGCAGCTTCTCCTTTTTAATGTTTGTATTTCTAGATATTACAGTGAGGCCACAGCAGGTTTTCAGCAGCAGGGCTGTTTAGTGTTTCATTCCTTCATCTGTGTGTGGGAGTGTGGATGGATCAGGTATCCAGGTGTTGATCAGAGTTTAGATTGATTGTATTTTAATGCTGATTATTAAATCAGGTTGAGCTTCCAGAAATGTTTCCTTAGTTTCCTGATGTCCTTTTAGGCTTCAGTGAGTTTCTTCAGGTTGTTACTGAGGGATTTCCTTTCTCTCTCTGTTGGAGCTTTTCCTGTGTTTGGAGAAATGAGTTGTGCTGCAGCAGCACCAACTGTCCTTCCTACATCCACTGCAGTTTGCAATCCAGATGTTGGACTGTTCCTGTCTCAGTGGAGGACAATGTGTGTCTGAGAGACATGTAATGTCCATGTTTTGCTGCTGAAAGAGATGGTCTGACCCCCCTCCTCCTTTCAGGGTGGAGCCTGCTGGAGGCCCATTCTTGACTCCAGGTCTGAGGAAATGTAAGTGTGTTTTTCATCTGATTCATGACAACAAAGCAGCTCACATTCAACCATCTTCAAACTGTCACATCACTCATTCAGGAGTCAAAGTGTCAATAAATGATCAATAACTGCATCTGGATTGTGTTTGTTCTCCATCAGATTCCTGTCAACTTATCATCGACACAAACACAGTGAACAGAAAACTCAAACTGTCTGAAGACAACAGGAAGGTGACATATGAGGAGGATTTTCAGTCATATCCTGATCATCCAGACAGATTTAATAACTGGCCTCAGCTGTGTAGAACTGGTCTGACTGGTCGCTGTTACTGGGAGGTCGAGTGGAGAGGAGATGTTTTATATCAGTGAGTAACAGAAGAATCAGGAGGAAAGGAGACAGTAGAGACTGTTTGTTTGGGGATAATGATCATTCAGAGAATGATCATTCCTGGAGTCTGCGATGCTCTGATATTTATGGTTACTCTGTCAGGCACAATAACATAGAAACTCATCTCTCCTCCTCCTGTGACTCTCACAGAGTAGCAGTGTATGTGGACTGTCCTGCTGGCATTCTGTCCTTCTACAGAGTCTCCTCTGACTCACTGATCCTCCTCCACACCTTCAACACCACATTCACTGAACCTCTGATTCCTGGATTTGGGTTCTGGTTTCATGGTTCTTCAGTGTTTCTGACCTGATTGGAGTCTAAAGAGTCTAAAGTTTTTCCTCCTGTCAGAGAAACTCTCTCACTGTTGAACAGATAGTTCAGTCTCTACAATCTATTTCTTAGTGAAACGATTCTGATTAAGTCCTTGGAAACTTTTTCTCCTTCCAGGCCTTTAAAGATGGAAGCTGGGATTATTCCAGGATTATTCCAGGATCCTCAGTTTTTTCTGTTTGTTTCCAGTCAAAGCTTCACATCAAGATGTTGTTTCTCTTATTTTTCCTTTCATTCATCAGAGTTTATTGAAATATTGATCAGTTTTTCTCAATCTGATCATTTTCTGTTTCTATCGGCTCCTATTTTTCTCAACATGTCAGATTTGAATATTAAATCTTCCTTTTGTAAATTTGCTGCAGTTTTTCTTCATGTGTTTTAAAAAAAAAACATTTTTCTTCTTCATTTGGTTCATTTGTTGCTCATTTTGTTCTTTTTCTGTTCAAATTTAAATATTTACATTAAAAAGACTTTTTCATCAACTCTGCCTTTCAGAAAGCCCTAATTAAAGTAAAACTTTCCCATCCCATGAAGGTCAGAGGTCAATGCTTTGAAGCATAAAGTGGGAAAATCTTAATATTTTCTGTTTCATTCAGAACTTCTACCTGAAACTCAGAACCTGCAGAACATTTTTCTCTTTGGAGAAAAAATCCAAAAGCCAATCAGAACCTGCATTAATCAGCTAGCTAACCAGATCCAGCATTAAACATTAGCTGCTCTCAGGAAGTTTTGATTCAATAACTTTGGATTGTTGATTTTGGTTCAACCTGCATTTTTATTTTGAATGAATGTTTCCCTGTTTTACTGGACATCATTTGATATAATAATGTTGTGAGATTATTGGCTCATGTATAATTTATGCTACAGAGAACTTTACTGTTCATGTTGTTGAACTGGTTGCAGGTTTTTCACTTCTTTTCACTCAGTAGCTGCTCTTTTGTGCCTGCAAGTTTATTGCATGTTTATGTTAATGAGGTGAATTTATAAGCAGATCCATTTTTAATTTTGCCACATCACATAGTATCATTTCTAACTAAGATGAAAAATAATAATTTTTGATTGACTCCATGAAACATTGTGAAGTTGATCTGAGAACAAAATGTGTGATGCTAACCTCACGCTACAGGAAGTAGAAGAGGATATTTGAAGCCTTAAAACAACCAATCAGCAGGTAGTGATGGGCTGTCAAGTAGCTTTATGAGAAATGTGTCAAAGATGTGAGTCCCTTTATTCTCAGGCTCTTTCAGAAAGTATTGATGGTGGAGAATTGCCTCCTACTTTAACAAGGCCTTATTACTCTGATCCCAAAGGCTGGCAAAGACAAGTTACCCATTGACAACTGGAGACCTATTTGCTGACTGAACAATGACTGGAAAGTTTGGATTTGGCCAGAAGAATGAAACAAACCCTCAGTTCTATTATTGATGAATCTCAATCAGGCTTCATGTCCCACAGACACAAACAACCTGAGGCTTGTGCTGGATCTACTGGACCCTTCAGAACCAATCAATGATAACAGCTTGATTTGCTTGTTGGACTTTTATAAGGCTTCTGACTCTCTGGATCAGTGTTTTTCAACCACTGTAAATGATCAAATTTCACGTAATTGGTCTAAAAAGACTTTTTGAAAACATTATCTGCAGGTGTCTGTGTTGTCATAGCGACTAGCGGTGTAGTCATGTAATGTCCTGAACTCTAGGGGGCAGTAAGTACATAGCGTTGCGCGTTAACACCAGAGAATTAGTGATGGATGCATGATGAGGGTCGTGGTGAGAACATTCTGTCCAGCAATACTGTGATGACAGTGATGGAGAAGTTTCTGAAAATGAAAAATCTAAACTCTGATCTGGTATCTGGACAAAACTCGGACCCAGATGAAGGCTGTAGTATGAGTAGAGATCAACAGAAGGCAAATCCTGTGAGCTGGAGACAGTATCGCGAGAGTTCCATTTCATTTGGATTTACTTTGACCGGTGTTAAGAATTAAAGAGGAATAACTTGATTTAGCTCGTTAATTTTCCTCTTTTGTCTCGGATTCTTGATTCTAAGCGTGCGCAGGGAGAAAGAGCAATCATACGACATCAGACTTCAGATTTCTAGAGCTTTTATCGAGAGAAAATCAATGCATACAGAATGTTACAATAGGCATCTCACCCAGATTATCAAAAGTCCAAGACGTGACAAAACAGAAATAACTTACACAAGTTGAAAGAAAGAAAGCACAGAAAATGCATTTTCCTGGAATTGCGGACTCGGGAGAAAGCAATTCGAATTCTCTGTTGCAAACGAAAACTTTTATAAGACTGTGCCTTTCTCTAAATTTAAATATAAGCATTAGGAAGTGTGTTTTTTCCCTTTGTGGGGGCTGTCTTAATGTTACTTTTATCACCTCTGGGGCCTGCTAAAACACCCAGCTCTTCTCGTACCAGCCTCTTGCCCAGGCCATGATTTATGACGTACATCTGGAGCGTTATCTCTGCCTCAAAATGATTCAACTATAAACTAGTTTGTATTTTTAAACAAAGTCGCACAAAATCTAATGCTAAATAATAACTAAAATGTTTGGATCTAAGAACTAAAATGTTTTTCCATTTAAAGAAAAAACTCTTTTTAGTCCTACTGAACTTTTGTACCATACTAAAGGAATTTGTTAATTGCCTAGCAGCCAAACTCCCTAGCAGTTAAGGGAGTTCCACTATAAATCCTCTCTATAGATTTATGGAAGTTCAGAGAGTGAGCAATTGTCCCAGTTTGGATCTTTATCTAAATTTATAACATAGTGTACTTTAACTTTCCATGGTATATTTCATATGCATCAAGGTTGTCCTGTGTACTATTGTGCTAATTTAAAATTCTTATTTTCAACACCGGGAAGCAACGACACCGACTCCGTTGTGCTCGGTGTGCGGTGAGAAGCGATCCAGCGGTTCTACGGTACCGAGCAGCTTAAAGTCCATCTCCAAACGAAACAGCCTTCGCTTCAAAACAAGAATAAAGACTATTTTACTCTCCTGCATAAACACACTGAGAAACAGGCACTTTTAATGAGAAAAAAAGAAGTAAATGAGAGAGCCTGAAAGCTAGCTAGCTAGCTAGCATGTAGCTGAACCTGTAGCTAAATCAAAAAGGTCCCACACTGTGGCAGAGACATTCATATTACCCGCCTGTAAAGCCATTGCAGATGAGATGCTCGGACCTGAAGCGGCTCCAGAAATAGCAAAAGTTCCTCTCAGATAATTTCTATTGATGACATGTCTGCACACATCCAAAGTGGTTCTGGAAAAGATCCACATCAGAGAGAAATTTACGTTGCAACTTGATGAATGTACTGATATTAGTGGACATGCTCAACTCTTGGCCAATGTGCGTTTTGTGGATGGAGACGCAATCAGAGAAAACTTCCTATTTTGCAAGGCATTGCCAGAAAGGACAACAGGAGAGGAAATGTTTCAGGTCCCATCAGAACATCTTGAACAAGGAGGACTTAAGTGGGAAACTGCAGAGTCTCTGCACAGATGGAGCTGCAGCCATGGTCGGGCACCAAAGGTTCTGTAAGCAGAGTGAAGGAAAGAAACCCAGATGTAATCATTATGCACTGTTTCTCACACCGTGAGGCCCTCATGTCCAACACTTTACCAGCAGACCCAACACCTGTGTTGAATGATGTTGTGCAGATAGCAAACTTTATGAAAGTACGACCTGTGAAAAACCACATATTTACATCTTTGTGTGAGGAAATGGGAGCGGAGCATCAAATCTTGCTGTTTCCTATGGAGGTCCGATGGTAACAAGGTACTGACTCGTGTGGATGAGCTGCAGGAGGAAGTCAGAGTATATCTGACAAATGAGGGTCCAATTACGCAAAGCTGCTTGCAAGTGATGAGTGGTGTGCAAAGCTGGCAAACCTGGCGGATATTTTTCATCATCTGAATGAACTGAAGACCCAAATGAAAACCTGCTCAGAAGTACGGATGAAATAAAAGGATTCTGCTCAAAGCTGCAGCTCTGGCAACAACATGTGGAAAGTGGCAACCTGGAAATGTTCCCACTAACCAAGAAATGGTAAAATGTTCACACTGTTGCTCTGTGTGAAATAGGGACACATTAAACATTCTGGAGGAGAAGATGTCATTTTATTTCAGCCTTCACTGAAGGCCTTGACTGGGTTAGGGACCCAAACAGCTCAGCAATTGTGGAAAGAACATGACTTTCCAGGAGCAGGAGGAACTAACTGAACTGAGACAAAATGGTGGTTTAAAGCTGAGCTCTGCTGATCGCCTTTGGACAGTTTTTGGTTCACTGCTGCCAAGGAGTTCCCTGTTCTGGCAAACAAAGCTACTTTGACATTGCTCCCATTTTCCACACCATATCTGTGTGAAGTGAGCTTCTCAAGCCTGGCTATTATAAAAACAGAGAGAGAGCTGTGGAGGAAGAGCTTCGTGTGTCTTTCTTCAACTCCTGCCAGGATTTCAGCCCTGTGTTCATCCCAACATGCACAGGTTTCACACTAAGTGACTAAAATATTCACATATTGACGTTTTGTGCTTCAACTCTTCATATGGAGTTATTTTCTGTATTCTGGCCAACAGAAAGCTTGTGGACAGAATTAGTTTGTAAAACACTGAAGTTTTCTACAGTGTTTTATAACTGCAGTTTAACCTCTTTAACTTTAAGACCACATTGTTGTGCCTCTGTTCAGCTGTATTTTTGAAGTGAACATGTTAAGTGCAATTTGAAATAAAAAATATAAAATATGACAAAACATAAATATTTGTGTTTATTTGATTTCTATTCAAGACACTTTGATAATAATTACTATAAATTTAATATCTGCGGCTATAGAGTATTATTTGTTTATGTTTTTGGTCGGTGGTTTGCCTCCTGATTCTTTCAATGAAAACAATGAACCTTGGCTCAGAAAAGGTTGAAAAACCCTGAGCTGCAGAACCGTCTGGGCCAGAACCATCTCAGAATCTAGCAGGTTCTGGAGGGAGGGAAGCCAGAAACAGGACATGATCGGCTTCGTAAAGGAATGAATCAGAACCTCGCTTCTTCTGCAGGAGGATTTCCGCATTGAAAAAGCAGACCGAGCGCCGGGACCGAGGCCCGCTGACACCAACCCGCCTCGCTCCATCATTGGCCGCTTCATGGATTACACCAGAAAAGAAGCGCAGCTGCAACGGGCCGGGTCACTAAAACACATCGTTCTCCAAGGGAAAACAATATACTTTGACTAGGACTTCTCTCCAGAGCTCCAAAAGAAGAGAGTGAGACTGCGAGCTTCATCAAGCAACTTAAAGGAAAACAGGCAATATGTGGTTTTCCGGCGCAACTCAGAATGGACTTGGGAACGAAAAGCTTCCCTCCTCTTGTGGACGCGGTACCGACGTTGGAGAGGTTGGACGTCTCGGTGCAGATGAGTGAGAGAGAGAGGATGGAAGCGGAGCCTCCAGAGAGGCCTGGACTCCAAGACATGGAAAAGGGGGACAACCTGATGCACATCTAAAAGTTTACATTGAAGACTGAGGAGAACAAAATGTTCATAAACAGAGGAACTCTGGAGGATATAAGGGATGTTTTAGCAACAATTATTAGGGGAGAAGAAGACGTTATGGAAACAGCCAATGTTACATAGTTATATAGTGAATCTGTATTTCAAATGTTTCTGATCTCACGGGTCGCCAATATCACCTGGTTACTATCGTTCTCCCAATTGGGTGGAGATCTCAGCAGGGAATTATTGCTGTTCTTTGTGATCTGGAAGCACTTAGTGCTTTTTCCCCAGAGCGACTACGGGCACACGGCGCTCTGCCTTGGTTACATCGGGGGCTGGTCAGGAGGCCACCACAGATTATATGTGGTCTTAATAGAACCAGGCGGGTTGATGGGAGTCCTTGGGGCTTCATGTGTTCAAACTATTTCTGTGTTACTATGTTCTTGTTCCTTGACATGTTTGTGGCCACACTGAGTGACCAACAGGAGGCAGAAACACATCAGATGCAACATCCAGAATTAAGGTCAAAGGGTCAAAAAGTAGAGGTCGAGGTTGACATGATTAAAACAACTATATATTATGAGTGATTTAAATATTGTGTGTTATCATGTGAGAGGACTGGGTCATCTGATAAAGAGGAAGAAAATATTAGCTGAATTAAAATGGCTTAAAAGTTCAATATCTCTATTGCAAGAGACTCATCTTAACGACTTGGAGCAGCAGAAATTAAAAAGAGAGTCGGTGGATCAAGGGTTTTTAGCCAGCTGTCCAAAAAGCAGAGGGAGGGGCAATTTTATTATAGAAATAGTTCAAATTACTGTTAATGGCAAGAATACAAAGTGTAGACTGAAAAAAGTCCAGATAGAAAAACAAACTTTTCAAACTTTCACTCTTTTCTACATAAATCATCCAAATCAAAGCAGCAAAATATTTCCTGTTTATTTTTCTAAAACATCTTCAAGGATTTCCAGCTAAGTTTGTAGAGAAACTAAAAAACATCATAAATCTTATTTTATTTGTTTAGCAAATATTTTAAAGAGAGAAAAACACTTTTATCTCCTCACTAAATTATTGCAAACTAGAAATCCCTCTAACTGAACTACAATTGTTTTAATATTCATCCTAAATAAATCATTTTCTATTAGTTTATAGTTTCTTTCATTTCTAACAATGTTTCTTTACACCATGAAAGTTTATTATAGACTTTGTAAATAATCAATGTTGTTCTGATCTCTACTAAATCATAACATTTTAAAGTTTGCACTTTCATTTATTTATTTTCTTGTTACTACATTAAAATGTTTCCATAATTTAGTGTTAATCTATTTTTGTCACATCATTAATATTTGTAATTCTCCTTCCATTAAACTGTTGCTGCTCCAAACTGACCAGATCAAAATAATGAATCAGCAAATAAAGTAAATGTTAACAAATTAGATTCATTGCATAAATCATTTATGTAAAGTAATAAAGTTTAGGATCCAGTTCTGACCCTTGTGGTTTTCCACAGGTAACTTCTAGTAAATTATAATTCATATTATTTGTACATTTTGATGTTTTGAGTAACTTTTACCCAGGAATGTGAAATGAATCATGATTTAGAAATAAGAGAATAATTATATAAATATATATTGGAGACAGTTTATATGAGCTATAGTAATAATCTGTATTATAATAATGTTATTTCAGCTGCAGTAGTTTGGTGATATCAGGAACTACTGATTATTTTGTTGGATCTTTCTGATTATTTTCAGTTTGTATTTATAGTCAGTTCAGTTACTGCTGCAGGAATCAGCTGTTATTTTTCTCTGGACTTTTTTCTCCTCATGATTCCATCATGAAACATTTTCATCAGAACTTCTCTTTTCCTCATGAAGGTTTTATCAACACGTCTCTAATTTCACTGCAGATTTTCTGCTGCTCTGAAAGAAGAAACTAAAAATCATGTGAGTTGTGATGTCATCAGTCCCACCACATCCCTCACATTTACTTTCAGTTTTAGAGTCAGACTGTTGTTCATATATTCTTCATCAACTCTTTGGATCATTTGATCAAACTGTAAGTTTTCTTGTTTTTTTCTAATTCAACTTTGATTTTCTTGTTTGTTTTTTCTCTCATGTTTTTAGAAAACATCCACTCTGATTTCTGGTCAAAGTTTCATCTCTCTTCCTTTTAAAGTTTAATCTTCAGGATTATTAGATTAGTGATGAACAGCTGATGTTTCTTTGGTTTTTCTCTGAACAAATTATTTCATGTTCTATTTCCTGGATTCAAACTTTGAGTTGTTTCCCAAAAAAGATAAAAGATTAAACCATGATTTATCAGATATCCTGACTTTATAACCCCTTGATTTGGTTTCTCAAAAGCAATAACACATATGTTACATTTATCCAATTATCCACATATGTGACAATTTATCCTCTGCCAATAACCTGGCAGAGGATAAATTGCTGTTCTTAGTTCATCCTGGTTCCCCAAACCCATCAGAAACCAAAGTGTTTATCAGTGATTCACCATCTTGTCTGCATGTTTTGGTCTTTTTTCCCTCCTGAAATAAAATGCTGCAAATTCATGTTGATATTCAGTCATGTACTATTATTATTTTTAACATTATGATGGTAGAAAATACTATTATCAGGCTTAAAAAGATTTATGTTACAGTTTGTTTCTGAAGACTGATGTTCTACCTTTGTCTAATTACACAATGAGGTTGTAAAAAACCTCTACATATGAAAAGCAACATGTTGACAATATAAAAAACAGGACATGTGGTAAGAGAGAGGGAGAAATGATGGAGAAATGAGGTGAGCAACGCAGCAACCTGGTGCATTGCAGCAACCTGGTGCGTTGCAGCAACCTGGGTTGCTCTGTGGGGGATGAGGGAGGGGAGCCGGCGACGCCAGCATCTCAGTGGGGAGCCAGATTCAGATGACAATAATTGTTCTCACTATTGCACCTCAATGCCAACTCCAGACAGACAAACTTATGATCGGTTCTGCTGAGCAGAGCTTGCAAATTCTCCAAGGTTTATTCCTGAGGTTTCAGGAACTGCAACTGAACTCTTCGTCTCAGAAAGAATCAGTTCTTGTTTGTGGTTCTGCTCACACAGCATCTGAGTCTGATTATTCACAGCAAGGCATTTCCTTGTATAAGACAGGCAGCCTCTCAATGGGCAGAACAACTGCCAATGTTTTCTGAATTGTATGATATACCAGATAACTGACAAGCCCAAAAAGCAGAAATCCTGTTATCATACATTTAATTATATAACATCTTAAAATACTGAACCAACAATATGGACAGACACAGGGCTTTTCACATTTTTATATTGTTGTTTTTCTAAAAAGGGAGAGGAAATGAGAAACCTGTAACAGGTGCTTTTTGCCGTTTGTTTATTGTTGACATGGTTATCTAGACAAGTCGCTGTTTGTGGTCAGTTTTGGTCACTTAATGTCAGTCAGCTGTCTGTAAGATGTTTCTTATGATTTGTGTAGATTAAAACAATTAGTTTGATATAACAGCAAACCTGAAGTGGACTGAAAGTCCATTAATCCATAGAGCAGCGCGGAGACGGAACCGGGGGGATTTCATCAGGACAGGTCCATAAGGACCAGAGCTGGAGCTGATTTTCTTCAGATTCCTGTTCTGCAGCTCATCTCACAATGACTGTGTTTAGATGCTGCATTAATGCTCCAATATGGTGAAGATATGTTTTATTTTCCTGAATGTGAATAAATCAGGGATGTATTTTCTTACGAAGAGACCATATTGACACCCTCATGACAAAATTTAATTGGTGGACTGATTTATAACCCTAATCATTAATTGCTTTCAATTTCCGGTGACCAAACTTTAATCTCTGCTGTTTGAAGGTTAATCTACAGGATTACTGATGAACTAAAATCAAACATGATGAACATCTGATGTTTTTTCTTCTCTGAACAAATTAATTCATGATTTTTATTTTTTTGTATCAAACACTGGTCTCCACCATTAAAGTAAGAAACAACAAGTTTGTCCTATATGCTGTTACAGTAAAATGTGTTCAATTCAGTCAAATTACTACATAGTTCATCTTTAGTGGCACATTTAATCCACTTGTATAAATTACTAATTGTGAACTATAAGACTTGTTCATGTTGAATCAGTGAATGTAAATGTTGCTCCATGTCTCCATCTAGTGGACTGATAGTAGAAGTGCAGCAGCTGATGGCAGCTTCCTCTGCCTCTCTGCTGTCTGACTGCATTCACCTGACACTGATATGAAGCAGAGAAAGAGCCAATCAGAGGAGGAGCAGCTGATCTTTTTCCAGCACTAATGATGTAAAGGATGATCAGAGTTGATGTGCAGATGAATGATGTGTGTTTCCTCTGCAGGTGAAGCTAGAAAGTGTGTGTGAGCTGATGTGGATTCAGCAGCATGGATCAGTGTGAGGACAGAGAGAGGGAGTCCCTCCCTCTAAAACCACTCTGTGTGGGGAAGATGAGAGCCAGAGCAAAGGTCAGAGGTGAGGTCACCATCTCTAACTGTCCACAGCCCTTTTCACATAGCGTTCACTATATCAGGCCAGAACAGACGTGCTGATGAAGCTGCTGCTGCTCCTCTTTGCTGATTAAGTTTTAATCATGTTTGTCAGGATCCATCAGAGACTCAAACCAGAACCAGAACCAGAACCCAGCTGTGTGTCCTTTAAAAGTGACTGGTCAAACCCTCGTCTCATTGACTTTAAATCTCCTGGATCTCCATCATCAGAGAGGTGAGCTGTATTTAATTGCTGTAACTCTGGAAACTGAACCAGTAAGAACTCAGATGTTTCCAGTTATATTTCCAGAGGTTTGATCCATTATCTACAGAAATCAGCTGCTCTGTTCTCATGAAAACACCTTCATATCTTTATCTCTGGATGTTGATGATGATGTTCTGTTGCTTCCTGGCTCCATGTCAGACTAACAGTGGATCACATTTCCACTGGGAAATACCTGGTAAAGCCATTCTGGTCCATCAGGACTTGGTTCCTGTGTGCATTGTGAGAGCAGTTCAGCAGGGAAGGAAAGCTTCATGATGTGGTTGGTGAGATCTGCTGGAACTCAACCAAACTGAGCTGATGTGGACCATCAGAGGTTCTGTTGGTTCTTAATGGGATCAGCGGGAACATTAAATCTTTACAACTACTTAGATCACCTGGTTCACTGCTCACATCCAGATGAATATTTCCTGACTTCCTAATTGTTCCTGGTTCCTCCACAGAGTGGACCATCAGAGCTCAGAGGTTCTCAGGGGTCCATCTGTCCAGCAGCATCAAACACAGCTGGAATCCATTTTTATGGTCTGTATATGAACAACAATGACTTTTCCATGAGTTCTGTTCAAAGTCACCTTCATGCTGCACTTTGTAGACCAGAGGACTGTCAGTCTGTCCAACATCCATCTGGTGTTTGGCTCCATGATTTCACTCTGATGTTTCCTTCATCTACTATTCTGTTTCAGCTGCTAGAGGACAACATTGTTACTTTTGTGAAGAAAGAACTGAAGAAGATTCAGAAAGTTCTGAGTCCAGATTACCCAGAACATTCAGAGAGTCAGAGAGATGATGAGGTGTTGGAAGGTGATGATGAAGAGCAGAGGAGGAGCAGCAGAGAGGCAGTGATGAAGATCACACTGAACTTCCTGAGGAGGATGAAGGAGGAAAAGCTGGCTGACCGTCTGCAGAGAAGTAAGAGGATTTGTAAAGACATTTGATTTGACGGATAAATTACACATTTACTGAAATTTGAAAAGATAGTATCACATTTATCTAAAACATTTGAGAAATGATGTAATCAAATTCAAAAAAGGATTTACTTTCATGTATGATTTTAATTATTGTGTAATTTAGGACATTTTGCTGCAGTTTGTCAACATAAACTTAAATCTGGTCTGAAGAAGAAGTTCCAGTCTGTGTTTGAGGGAATTGCTAAAGCAGGAAGTCCAACCCTTCTGAACCAGATCTACACAGAGCTCTACATCACAGAGGGAGGGACTGGAGAGGTCAATGATGAACATGAGGTCAGACAGATTGAAACAGCATCCAGGAAACCACACAGACCAGAAACAACAATCAGACAAGAAGACATCTTTAAAGTCCCACCTGGAAGAGATCAACCAATCAGAACAGTGATGACAAAGGGAGTGGCTGGCATTGGGAAAACTGTCCTAACGCAGAAGTTCACTCTGGACTGGGCTGAAGACAAAGCCCACCAGAACATCCAGTTCATATTTCCATTCACGTTCAGAGAGCTGAATGTGCTGAAAGAGAAAAAGTTCAGCTTAGTGGAACTTGTTCATCACTTCTTTAGTGAAACCAAAGAAATCTGCAGCTTTGAACACGTCCAGGTTCTGTTCATCTTTGATGGCTTGGATGAGAGTCGACTTCCACTGGACTTCCACAACAAGGAGATCCTGACTGATGCTACAGAGTCCACCTCAGTGGATGTTCTGCTGACAAACCTCATCAGGGGGAAACTGCTTCCCTCTGCTCTCCTCTGGATAACCACACGACCTGCAGCAGCCAATCAGATCCCTCCTCAGTGTGTTGGCATGGTGACAGAGGTCAGAGGGTTCAATGACCCTCAGAAGGAGGAGTACTTCAGGAAGAGATTCAGTGATAAGAACCAGGCCAGCAGGATCATCTCCCACATGAAGACATCACGAAGCCTCCACATCATGTGCCACATCCCAGTCTTCTGCTGGATCACTGCTACAGTTCTGGAGGATGTGTTGGAGACCAGAGAGGGAGGAGAGCTGCCCAGAAGCCTGACTGAGATGTACATCCACTTCCTGGTGGTTCAGACCAAAGTGAAGAAGGTCAAGTATGATGGAGGAGCTGAAACAGATCCACACTGGAGTCCAGAGAGCAGGAAGATGATTGAGTCTCTGGGAAAACTGGCTTTTGATCAGCTGCAGAAAGGAAACCTGATCTTCTATGAATCAGACCTGACAGAGTGTGGCATCGATATCAGAGCAGCCTCAGTGTACTCAGGAGTGTTCACACAGATCTTTAAAGAGGAGAGAGGTCTGTACCAGGACAAGGTGTTCTGCTTCGTCCATCTGAGTGTTCAGGAGTTTCTGGCTGCTCTTCATGTTTATCTGAACTTCATCAACTCTGGTGTCAACCTGATGAAAGAAACACAAACATCTAAGAAATCTTCATTATTCAATAAACTTAAACTAAAGTCTCTCCATCAGAGAGCTGTTGACCAGGCCTTACTGAGTCCAAATGGACACCTGGACTTGTTCATTCGGTTTCTCCTTGGACTTTCACTCCCAACCAATCAGAGACTCTTAAAAGGTCTTCTGACAAAGACAGAAAGTAGTTCAATGACCAATCAGGAAACAGTTCAGTACATCAAGGAGAAGATCAATGAGAATGTGTCTGCAGAGAAAAGCATCAATCTGTTCCACTGTCTGAATGAACTGAATGATCATTCTCTAGTGGAGGAGATCCAACAGTCTCTGAGTTCAGGAAGTCTCTCCACAGATAAACTGTCTCCTGCTCAGTGGTCAGCTCTGGGTTTCATCTTAGTGTCATCAAGGAAAGATCTGGATGTGTTTGACCTGAAGAAATACTCTGCTTCAGAGGAGGTTCTTCTGAGGCTGCTGCCAGTGGTTAAAGCGTCCAACAAAGCTCTGTAAGGACACACATTGATCATGCAGTTATTTAATAAATAGAAATCTGCTGATTATGAGGTAAATATTCATGTTTTAATTTTTTTTTGTGGTGCATCGTTTCTTCAAAGTGTCCCATTGGGGGGTTGTGCAAAGGGGAAACAGACTTTCTTCAGCAGCTGGACAAAGTGTTACATATTAAAGCAGCAAAACTCCTCCACTGTTAAGATAAAAATTGTATTAATAAAGTTAATTGTGGAATTATATAATGCTCTTTTCAGCATCCTTGTTACCTGTAGTTTAGTCCTTCAAGGCTCAAGGTCCTACTGTAGAAAGAACCCATTCACAAGAAATTCAAAGGTTGAGTAAAATAAGACAGTTCCAACTATAGAATGGACCAGTTTACAATAAATGCAAAGTTTTTATTGTACTTTTCTTTCTAATGAAATCTTTGTTTGAAAGATCATACATTTTATACATTTTTTGGAATTGTTTAACAACATATTTTCCTCCCTGTCTCCTCAGACTGAGTGGCTGTAACCTCTCAGAGAGAAGCTGTGAAGCTCTGTCCTCAGTTCTCAGCTCCCAGTCCTCCAGTCTCAGAGAACTGGACCTGAGTAACAAACAACCTGCAGGATTCAGGAGTGAAGCTTCTCTCTGCTGGACTGAAGAGTCCAAACTGCAACCTGGAAACTCTCAGGTAACTCTGGGCTCTTGACAAATTGCTGCATCTTAGGTGCACAAAGAAACATAATTACAGATCCATCCATCCGTCCGTCCGTCCGTCCGTCCGTCCGTCCGTCCGTCCGTCCGTCCGTCCGTCCATCCATCCGTCCATCCGTCCATCCGTCCATCCGTCCATCCATCCATCCATCCATCCATCCATCCATCCATCCATCCATCAGTTCAGATCTTGGTCTCTACCTCAATGTTCTCATTTTCTCATCATGTGATGAATTGTGTGTCTGCAGCTTATCAGGCTGTTTGGTCTCAGAGGAAGGCTGTGCTTTTCTGGCCTCAGCTCTGACCTCCAACCCCTCCCATCTGAAAGAGTTGGACCTGAGCTACAATCATCCAGGAGACTCAGGAGTGAAGCTGCTGTCGGCTGGACTGAAGGATCCACACTGGAGACTGGAAGCTGTCAGGTATGGAGGAACCTGCTGCAGGAGCAGAGAAGGTCTGATAGAGGAGGAAGAGGGAGAAATGTCTTTAGTCACGACAATGTGTCTCCAATTTGTTCATTACTGATTGTTCCTGTCTCAGTGGAGGACAATCTGTGTCTGAGAGACATGTAATGTCCATGTTTGCTGCTGAAAGAGACTGATGGTCTGACCCCCCTCCTCCTTTCAGGGTGGAGCCTGCTGGAGCCGATTCTTGACTCCAGGTCTGAGGAAATGTAAGTGTGTTTTTCATCTGATTCATGACGACAAAGCAGCTCACATTCAACCATCTTCAAACTGTCACATCACTCATTCAGGAGTCAAAGTGTCAATGAATGATCAATAACTGCAGCTGGATTGTGTTTGTTCTCTCCATCAGATTCCTGTCTACTCACCATCGACACAAACACAGTGAACAGAAAACTCAAACTGTCTGAAGACAACAGGAAGGTGACATGTGTGGAGGAGCTTCAGTCATATCCTGATCATCCAGACAGATTTTACTGGTATCAGCTGCTGTGTAGAACTGGTCTGACTGGTCGCTGTTACTGGGAGGTCGAGTTTAGAGGAGGAGTTTTTATATCAGTGAGTTACAGAAGAATCAGGAGGAAAGGAGACATTATAGACTGTTTGTTTGGATGTAATGATCATTCCTGGAGTCTGAGCTGTTCTGATATTGATGGTTATTCTGTCTGGCACAATAAAAGAGAAACTCGTCTCTCCTCCTCCTCTGACTCTAACAGAGTAGCAGTGTATGTGGACTGTCCTGCTGGCATTCTGTCCTTCTACAGAGTCTCCTCTGACTCACTGATCCTCCTCCACACCTTCAACACCACATTCACTGAACCTCTGATTCCTGGATTTACAGTCAGGCTCAGTTCTGGTTCTTCAGTGTTTCTGAGCTGATTTGAGTCTAAAGAGTTTAAAGTTTTTCCTCCTATCAGAGAATTATACTTGGATTATTCCTGGATTATTCCAGGATTATTCAGGATTATTCCAGGATCCTCATGTTTTTTCTCTTTGTTTCCAGTCAAAGCTTCACACTGAATATCAAGATGTTGTTTCTCTTATTTTTTCCTTCATTCATCAAATTTCATTGAAATATTGATCAGTTTTTCTCAATCTGATCATTTTTTGTTTCTATCGGCTCCTATTTTCCTCAACATGTCAAATTTGAATATTAAATCTTCCTTTTGTAAATTTGCTGCAGTTTTCTTCATGTGTTTTAAATAAAAACATTTTTCTTCTGCATTTGGTTTATTTGCTGCTCATTCTGATCTTTTCCTGTTCAAATTTGCATTAAAAATACTTTTTCATCAACTCTGCCTTTCAGAAAGTCCTAATTAAAGTAAAACTTTCCCATCCCATGAAGGTCAGAGGTCAGTGTTTTGAAGCATAAAGTGGGAAAATCTTAATATTTTCTGTTTCATTCAGAACTTCTACCTGAAACTCAGAACCTGCAGAACATTTTTGTCTTTGGAGAAAAAATCCAAAAGCCAATCAGAACCAGCATTAATCATCTAGCATCCCAGAACCATCACTAATCAGTAGTGATGGGCAGATGAGGCCTCATTGGGTGTATGGCACATTTCCCAAACTGTGTCAAAAGTGTGTTGAAACTGTGTTGTTGTATCACTCAATGGTGATATGGCTGGATTTAAAAAGTAATTGCAGGCAACTTCAATAAAGACTGGAAACAGACTGAACAAGGTTCATTCACACATTTTTATTTAGAAACATCAACTGCGTTAACATCTTTGGGCCAAGGTCGCCAATGCAATCAGCCAATTGCCAAGAAAAAACAAACAAAAAAAACGACTTGTATTTTTTATTTTTTTTTTATAACTGTTTACAAATCAGCCGAGATGAATGCAGCAGTTTCTTCCTTATGACGTATTTCTATCTTGAAAAATTGAAAGTGTAATTAGATCATACATAAATTCCTCATGCAGACATTCCCATCAGAGAAGCGACACATTAATAGTTTCTGCTCCTTTTTATGAAACTTGAATATAATGCGATTATTCACTTTAAAGCATTTTCATTTTGCCCGAAAGCTTTAGGGAATTATCTCTTGCACACACAGAGCCACTGCTTTTGCTAATCCATATTGGCTTTTCCTTCTTGACCTCAAACTGGTTTAAAAAAAAGTAGTTGCAGTAAAGCGTAATATAGTAAGACGTTCAAGAATGGACAATTTGAACCTTTTTGGTATTAAATTTTTTTTTTTTTTTTAGGACGACAGTGCAATTTTATACAACGTGTTGTATAATCACATTGCTGTATACATTTCACCTACAATAGAAATAAAAGTTAATCCATGTCAACTAATCAAAGTATTCTTCAGAAAGAAATTGGAATAACCTGACAGAAGAATGATCAATAGTGGAAACGAGAACGGAATAATAATTGATCTTTTACTCCGTGATAAGATCCAAATGATCCCACGGGAGAAAAACTTCCTCTTTATTGGTTGATTCATAGTTTTTGATGATGAGCCAAACACCACAAACTATCTCCATCCAACAAAACCCACAAACGTGTTGATTTATTTTCTGTTTATAAATACAATTTGGCGTGTTCGCAACCAAACGACACAGGAATTGTATCGGTCACATGGTTTTCCTTAAAGCGATACGCGCACCAACACGGAGCTTCACCTTGTTTGCTCGGTGCATGCGCCGAGGTTTCAGTGTCGTCAGACCCATCACTTCTAATCCGCTGGCAAACAAGAACCAGCACTAATCAGCATTAATCAGGTAGCTATCCAACACCTGCATTATTCAGCTAGTTATTGTTGACTTACAGGAATTAAATATACCTGGCTCGTTAATTTTACTCTAGTCTCCCAGATTCAGGGACTCCGTATGTACAGGGGAAATCATAAAGAAACAACCATTCGACATCAAACTTAAGATATATATAGCTTTATCCAGAGAATTCAATGCATACAGAATGTTACATCAGCATTACACCCAGATGGTCAAGTAGACCAACACATAACAAAACATAGAATTACCTGCAACGAGTTGGAAAGGAAAAACAAAAATGCATTTTTTGAACTGCTCGCTCGGCCAAAAACAAAGCAATTCGTTCTTCTGCTGTAAAACAGACCTTTATGTGGATGTGTATTCCCTTAATTTAAATATATGCATTAGAAAGTGTGTCCACCCCTTGTAGGGCTGTTTGAAGTTAATTTTATTACCTTCTCTGAGATATGTTATAAAACCCAAAAGCAAATATATGTAGAGGACAAAGGTCATCCTGAACCAGGGTCTTCCCGTACCAGTCTCCTCCTTTTTACATTCCAGACCAGAATTTATGACCTGGTAGTTTTCTGCCTCAGTGATTCAACAAGAAACTGATTTCTATTTTAAACAAACTGGCACAAAAATCTAAAGCCAAATTATAACTATGAGTTTTAATCTAAAAACTGCAGGGTTGTCTACTTTTAGAAAAGCTCTTTTAGAATACCTGAAATGTTTTAGAAGTAAAATAGTTTCCCTATCGTGTCCTATTTTAGTAATCTAAGATGCATGCAAATAGTATGGTTAGAGACTAATTCAGAACATGCTGATAATTATTCAAGGAACTATCTTCATACATTTGCTTATACTTTTAGAAAACTTGTCTTAAAGGTTTTAGTGTTTTACTGAACTTTTAAACAAAAACCAAATAATTTATTGATCCTGATAATAGTTTGACTCCCTGTGCCTACTGTTGAGAATATAAGTCTAGTTAGCATAACTATAGACATTACATCTAGCATAAACATTTTGGGTAGACTTTACGATAAGGTGACTCTGTGAACTTATATAAATCTCTAGGGAGGGATTTTAGATAAACAGTGTTGCACTCCCTTAGTCTGTCTGCTATTAGAACAATACAATCTTTGGTTCAATAGTTCAGTGAAACATTAAAACTTTAAGTCTTCTCCAAAGTATAATCAAACATACTAAGATATTTCCTTAAGCATTAAACAGCATGCTTTGAGTTAGTTACTTTTTAATCATATTATTTGCATGCATTTTATATTACTGAAATACCATAGAATTAAGAAACTATTTTACTTCTAAAAATTTCAGATTTTCTAAGAGAGCTTTTCTAGAAAGTGGATAACCCTGTTATTGTAGACCCAAACTTATAGTTATTATTTGGCATTATATTTTTGTGCCAGTTTGTTTAAAATAGAAATCAGTCTCTTGTTGAATCACTTTGAGGCAGAGACGACAGTCCAGCTGCACGTCACAAATCAAGGCCTGGAATGTAACAGGAGGAGACTGGCATGAGAAGAAGGTGTTTTAGCAGGCCGCAGAGGTAATAAAATTAACACTAAGACAGCCCCACAAAGGAAGAACACACCTACTAATGCATATATTTAAAAGGGAATACACATTCTTGTAAAAAGCTTTGTTTTACAGCAGAAGATCGAATTGCTTTTTGCCCGAGTGAGCAATTCCCGGAAATGCATTTCTGTTGTTTCTTTTCAACTCGGTTGCAGGTAATTCTGTTAGTCATGTGTTGGACTTTTTGATCATCTGGGAGTGATGCTGATGTAACATTCTGTATGCATTGAATTCTCTGGTCTTCTAGATATCTGAAGTCTGATGTCGTATGATTGTCCCCTGCGCACGAGGAGACTCAAGAACCTGGGACACAGAGGAAATTAACGAGCAAAGTGAAGAAATTCCTCTAAAACTTAACACTACATAAGGGAGTACAACACTGCCTGTCTGAAAACCGTCCTTAGAAATTTATGAAAGTTCAGAGAATCAGCAGTTGTTTTACTTTGGATCTTTATCTAAGTTTAACTTAACGTAGAATCTACTCAAAATGTTTATGCTGCATCTAATATTTCATATGCACAAAGGTTAACTTTTTCTAAAATTAATCTAACCAAACTTATACTCCCAACATTAGCTAACCAGAACCAGCATTAATCATTAGCTGCTCTCAGGAAGTTTTGATTCATTAACTTTTGATTGTTGATTTTGGTTCAACCTGCATTTTTACTTTGAATGAATGTTTCCCTGTTTTACTGGACATTATTTGATATAATAATGTTGTGAGATTATTGGCTCATGTATAATTTATGCTACAGAGAACTTTACTGTTCATGTTGTTGAACTGGTTGCAGGTTTTTCACTTCTTTTGACTCAGTAGCTGCTGTTTTGTGCCTGCAAGTTTGTTGCATGTTTACGTTAATGAGGTGAATTTATAAGCAGATCCATTTTTAATTTTGCCACATCACATAGTATAAAATATGAAATCTTAACTGTCTGGACTCCATGTCAGTGTTTCAACATGTATGACCTTTGAACCGTTACATCCCGTGACTTTGCACTCGCCCATTTGTCAAGTGCAGCATCAGATGAAATGGACCGGGCCACACTGGGTCCAATAGAGGTCCCTGCTAACTGAGACAGGCCGTCGTTGCTCATGTTTGAACCAAGGTGTGTTTGGATGAGCTTCAGCTAAATGATCTCTCTGCAGATGCCGCTGTCAGAGGCCTGGTTAAAATACTCTTAGGGCTACTGTCACATTTGGAAATACCAAACCCAGATTCTGCTGAGTCATGAGGAAATGTCCCTTCTCTAGAGCCTTGAACCTGTGAGTAGACGGCTTGCTGGCTGGATTTCTTGAATGATGTCTCTTGACACATCACAGCTGGTCAGGGCAAATGTGGTCACTGATTCCTGCAGCTTTTGCTCCATTTTAATGGTGAATTTCAATTCCTCAGACACCAGTTGGAAAAGCTTGTGTCTGACAGTTTTCTCACTGAAACTATGTTTTGTTCCGGTTCTTCATACAGGATAAAAATAAGTTGTACTTTCAGGGAATTCAGCTCCAGTCACACTTCACATCCACATTCATATAAACATTTGGACCTCATCAAGGTCAGGACTCCAACCCTTACTTTTATTAATTTTATATTATTTCATATTATTTTAGGGACTTCAACCCAATTTAGTAGCGCCATCTACTGACGTTTCTGTCGGTTGGTCTTGTCTGGTCGGATCTCGTCGATCCGTCATTGGCAGAATCAGGCGCTGGCCCGGCCAAGAATTCACTTCCCAGGACTTTGTAATCCAAGTCCTGTGGACTCTGGCCGTGTTCGGTTTCAGTGGGCCTTTCATCGTCTGTCAGCGAACGGATATGTTGGAGATCCAGGTCATGGCACCATTTGATAGGTCTTTTTTGATTCCCTAAATAAAAGAAGCAAAAGCAATGTTAATGTTGATCAGTTGTTCTGTTGAAGGAGACATAGAAGAGCTTCTTGTTCCAGCAGCTCTGCCATGTGTTCTGCCCTTTGTTTTCAGATCTGATCTTTTATTGAAGGAAAGAAAGGGGCTCTGCTGATAAGGAAAAGGGGCGGCACAGGAAGCAAACAGAGATTTACCACTGAGACGTTTCTCAGAAGTTCTCCTGAGACCAGCTGCTAAAACATGCTGGAGGTTAAAGGTCAAACACTTTAGCAAAATCCTTTTCTCTCTGGGCTGAGAGAAAACTAAACTAACATTTCAATAAAAAACAAACTGGTAGCTACTTATGTAAGAATGATAATAAAACATCATTATTGTTACAAACATGTTTCTCTTATTTTTTCCTTTCATTCATCAGATTTCATTGAAATATTGATCAGTTCTTCTCAATCTGATCAGTTTCTGTTTCTATCGGCTCCTATTTTTCTCAACATGTCAGATTAAATATTAAATTCTTCCTTTTGTAAATTTGCTTCAGTTTTTCTTCATGTGATTTAAATAAAAACATTTTTCTTCTGCATTTGGTTCATTTGCTGCTCATTCTGTTCAAATTTAAATATTTGCATTAAAAATATTTTTTTATCAACTCTGCCTTAAGTCCACAGCCAAATCATATTGATAAAAAAACTTCTAAAAACGTCTCATTTTAAAATTTAATTACAATTTCTGTGTGCACAACATTTCAAATGCTCTAATAATTGCAATGGATAAACACATTCTAACATGTTTAATTTCCCCTGATGGAAATCCTGATACATCAACGACCCTGAAACAGATTTTCCTCCAAAATCTCAGTGATTTCCTTTTCTTTCAGTCTTGCATCCACATCAGCAGAAAGAGGTTTTGAAACCACTGAAATATCATCAGTAGCAACAATTTCAGCATCTAAAAGCTGAACTCTGACTTCATCTAGTTGAGTATCAAGTCGTTGAATGGAGGTTTTAGACTCCTGGGTAGTTTGAGCAGTGAATGTAACAAACAGCCATTGATAGAAAAAGCTGCTGTTCCTGTAAATGACGTCAACATGACAGTTTGGTTTGATATGTCAGCCTCCTCTCCATCAGTAGAAGAGGCGATTGATGGATCTGATGATCCAGAGCAGTGCTTGCTTCAGATCAATACATTTAATCAGCTGGGATTTTCCACTTCCTGCTCCACCGCTGACATAGAAGTAAAATGGATGAGGGTTCAAAGCCCAGAAACACTGAATACACCAGTCTCTCACTGCACAGAACACACAGGCCTGGTTCTGGTTCCGGTTCTGATCCATTGTGCGTAACACAGCTGGACCAATTGAAGGCTGTTCCCTGATGACTCTGACTTCTGTTCCAGCATCAGACTGATGACTGGAGTCGGGGCAACATCCTGTTGTTTGTCATCATCAGATTATCTCAGATTCTCATCACACTGTAATCTCACAGCTTCAGATTCAGGAGCAAGAATCCACCATTCATCATCACATTGTCTCTGTTTGGTTCTGGTTCTTCCACTGCATCTGAATCTCCTCACTAAAGTTTCTCATGTTTGTCTGTCTTGATGCTTTTCACAGACTCAATGTCCTCAGAACCAGGAAGTTGTTTGCAGCCAGAATAGTAGAAGAACTGATGGGTTTGGACCATCATAGTGTTGAAATAATAATGGTGCCGACTGAATACCAAAATGAATCGGCAGCATTTTAATGCTGGGTGAAAAAAAGAGCCAACCAGCAGACAAGAAGGTGAAATCAGAGACAAACAGTTTCTCCACAGCAGAGAGATGGATCACGGCGCTCTTCCTCCACCTCCTCGCCACGCCCCATCCTCATCCTCCACCACCTCCACTGAGTTCTGATGGGTCGGTTCAGATCCTCTCTGGAGATCAGACACCAGAACAGAGGCGGATCAGAACCAAAGCCAGCAGCTCTGCTGAAGTTCAGGAGAACTCTGAGTCCAGATGTGGACCCTGGTCTCCTCCAGAACCTCCTCTGTTCTGCTGGAGGAACTGTGTGGCTCCAGTACTGCAGAAGGACCTTCTCAGCTGCAGCAGAAGAAGAAAGGACTTCCTGTGTTCAGGTTGGATAGAAACCTGGATATTTAGCTTGGGGTTCTGCTTTCAGCGTAGATGTTCTCCAGGGTTCTGATCTGGATCTAGTGGACTGTAGAGCTCATCAGGTTTCCTCTCATCCACTTTGAGATCTTCAGCCTCCTTTAGATTCAACCTGAAGCTTCTTCTGACAGATTAGCTGCAGCTGATATTTAGCATGATGTTTATTATTCTAGCCTCAGTGTTCTGTTCTTCGTGTGACTCCACTGAATCCAACTCTGATGTCGTCCACTTCACAACTGATGAAGATCCATTTTTCTTTCACTTCCTGCTGATTTCTTTCCAAAGCTCCATTTTGTCCAGGAGGATCTTCAATGTTCTCTTTATATGATGAAGGAACTCAGACTGACTCCACCCGGCTGGTGCTCCAGGTGAGCAGAAACAAACAAACCCTAAAGTCATTCATAATGAAACCTTAGAACTGGTTCTGGTTCTGATCACTTTTGACCGTCTCTGACATGCAGCTCTGGAAGAAATGAAGAGGCCACTGCACTGAAGCTCATTGAAAACCTCCTGGTTATTCAGCAAATATTGATTTGATCTGAGAGTTCATATTAGTATTGTTGTTTCTAAATCAACTTGTTTTCTTTGCATTATTTGAGGTCTGAAGATCTTTTTCCTTATTTTCACCATTTCTCATTTCTACTAATAAATACTTGGAATTTCTGAGAAATGTTGTCAGTAGTTCATAGAATAAAAGAACAAAGTTCATTTTATTCAAAGAGTTCATTTGGTTCCAAGTTAAAAAGGTTCTGGTTCAATTGGTGTTGAACAGAACTGGATCAGCAGAATAACAGCAGATCCAGTTTTATAAGAAGTGATTCTGTCTTCAGGCGTCAACAGAATAACTTTCCTCTGACTCCCAGTCAGTGAGACCAGTCCTGACTTGTTTCTTCTCTTAAGACTTTCAGTTTAAACTAACCAGTTTATTTGTGGCACCAGTCTGGATCTACCGTGGTTCTGTTGGGTCTCAGCTTGTTGTTCAGATTTCCTTCATCAACTCTTTGGATCATTTGAACAAACTGTAAGTTTGCTTTGTTTCCTACTTGAACTTTGACATCAGGATTTTCCTGCTTGTTTCTGCTCTGATGTTTGGACAAAATGTTTCTTCTGATTTCAGCTAAAAACTAAAATCTCTGCTGTTTGAAGGCTAATCTACAGAATTAATAGATTATTGATAAACTGGAATCAATCGACATGATAAACAGCTGATGTTTCACTGTTTTCTTCTCTGAACTGATTAATGTTTTTATTTCCTGGTACTGAACTCTAGTCTCCACCATTAATGTCAGGAAAAGTTTTGTCTTGCTTCCTTTCAAAATAAAATATTATTAAACTGGGTTTGATTCAGTCAGATGATTAAATAGTTCATCTTCAATTAAGCGAATAATCCACTTGTATAAATTAATACTGAACTATAAGACTTGTTCAGGTTGTATCAGTGAATGTAAATGTTGCTCCATGTCTCCATCTAGTGGACTGATAGTAGAAGTGCAGCAGCTGATGGCAGCTTCCTCTGCCTCTCTGCTGTCTGACTGCATTCACCTGACACTGATATGAAGCAGAGAAGAAGAGCCAATCAGAGGAGGAGCAGCTGATCTTTTTCCAGCACTAATGATGTAAAGGATGATCAGAGTTTGATGTGCAGATGAATGATGTGTGTTTCCTCTGCAGGTGAAGCTAGAAAGTGTGTGTGAGCTGATGTGGATTCAGCAGCATGGATCAGTGTGAGGACAGAGAGGAGGGTCCCTCCCTCTAAAACCACTCTGTGTGGGGAAGATGAGAGCCAGAGCAAAGGTCAGAGGTGAGGTCACCATCTCTAACTGTCCACAGCCCTTTTCACACAGCGTTCACTATATCAGGCCAGAACAGCTGCTGCTGCTCCTCTTTGCTGATTAAGTTTTAATCATTATGTTTCTGTCAGGATCCATCAGAGACTCAAACCAGAACCAGAACCAGAACCCAGCTGTGTGTCCTTTAAGAGTGACAGGTCAAAGGGTGAACCCATTTTCTTTAAATCTGCTGGATCTCCACCATCAGAGAGGTGAGCTGTTTCTAACTGCTGTAACTTCTGTTTATATCTGTTATTGTGGCCATGTGATGATAAGTTCTGTTGGGTTCTGTTGTCATGCAAACATTGGACTGAATTTCAGGTTATTTTTCTTTCATACGTTAAAGATGTAATACGTATGATGTCTCCACAGTAACATGTACCAATAATGAACATGTTACTATGAAACACAATAAAGTTCAACTGGATCCTTTGTATAAAAATCAAACAGGTCCGTTTGGATCCACAGTCTCTACCCAGAGCTTCACTAGTTAACAGAATCTCTAATCTGATCTGATGTTTACCTGACATCAATTTAACCATCATTCATTGGACAGTTATTGACTCCATACAGAAAGAATCTTATAAATCCTCAGTCAGGACTCACTCTTATAAACTATTATGTTGACATGACATTTGGACCAGAAACATTTAACTGTGTTTTATTCTGTTTTGTTTAAGCCTAATTTTTCCAAATGAAACACTCATTTATTTTGTCTGATATTAATATTAACACAAGAACAAATAGACAGAAGTGAATTTTATTTCTAGGTTGATATTTGCATCTTTCTCTAAAATCTGACAAAAGACAGATTCATTCTGAAATAAAACATTTTCTATGAATTATTTTTATGATTCCACCTCTGTTCAAACATCATCCAACATGGCAGATTATCAACCATTTCTACAGTGAAACTAAATATTTAGTGGATCTGATTGAGCAGTGGCTTCAGTGTCTCTAATGGACCATCTGGTTCTGATTGAAGCTCCATCAGATCCTCCTTGGATGGTGTTAGGGTTAACACCTGTTAAACATACATTAACAAAGACAGAAAAGACAAAAGAGTTAGATTCTTTTTTACTCGCGAGGAGAACGGACAGAGATGTGCTTCAGTTACAATCTCCTACCGCTCTGAAGCACATTTTGTCTGCTCCTCTATTTTATTGTTTCTAGGATCCCTAATCACAAGGACGCTGTAGCTCTAAGGGGGGGCAAACAGCTACAGCGTCAAATGTTATTCACTAACTAACACACAATCATTCTGTACTAGATAATGTCCTTCCAGGCACAAAGATTAATAAAATATGTAGTGATCTTAGCAATGATGGTTTTATTGGAGGCCAGCAAAAGGCAGAAGCAGAGCAGAGGTAAACCTGCAGGAAGATTTTGTTCTGCTCTCTGTCAGTGAGGCCTTCTGAGAAAGGAATCAGAGCAAATCAACAATACAAGAAACATTCTTAATTCTATAATGAGATTAACTTTAAGGAAAGCATCAATTAAAGATACATTATAAAGATCAATGAGAATAACAAATAATTGATTAATAATATCACAATTTCTCCAACATTTCCCCCCTGTTTATCAAATATTTGTTCTAATTCTCATATCTCTCCTAAACAGCCACTTCGAACAATTTTCAACTAGGAGTTCATTTTTAAGAAAGCAAACATGTTTACACTCAAGGTTTATACTCAGTCCAAAACTTAGAATCAGGATACAGATCTAGAGAGTCCTCATCAGAGCTTTCTCTGTCAGACTCAGGATCTTTTACTAGTAAAGGATACATCGGCGTCATCTGGTTCCCCATGGGCTAAATTGCTGTAGTGATGAGACGATTAAACAAAGAACGCAGGCAAGGAATACAACAGCATCCACACAAGGTTAGAATGGCAGCAAAGACAGCCATCAACACTAAAACAGAAGACACAAGGGTTCGGTTCTTTCCAAAAACATTCATCCAGTCGTCCCACCTGGAAGTATTCACTCCAGAGAACTCCTTCATCTTACCATTAAGGGTACGGAACCCCTCAATGGCCTTCGTCAGGCTGCCACCAGCTGCTATATTGTTGGGTAAAAAGTGCAGCATCTTTCACCAAAGACTGCACACACTCCCCCTCGTTCAGCCCAGCACCATGTCAAGTGCATTGCGGTTCTGGAAAGCCATCAGTGATGTAGCGGCCAGCTGCTCGTGTACCGCCTCGACGCCTGCCTGTGTCCAGTTGCCCAGGTTTTGTACATTGTAATGGATGTAGTTGATTCTGTCAACGTTTTTGTTTAATGTGCACCACCAACAGAGTGAAGATTCAAAACCTGCTGCAATTTGGTCGGCCAATTTATATTCATCAGGTACACCACGGGGAACACCAATGGCATCGATGTATGTAGGATCATTATTCTTCCAGGTCAGGTCTCGCTTCTGCAAATGATGCCACTGCTGAGGCACAACATCAGTTAAAGCATGAATTAAATGATCAGCAGTCATAGGATAAACAAAAACAGGCAATAATAAAGAAATTAATGCAGACATCCCTGTTACCTTCCTAGGTAATCTATTAAAGTTTTGTCACCACTGCACCACCAGACATCCGCACAAAAAGACAGGGTTAAATTCATTGTTCACAGAGAGAACAGTCCAGTGTTAAAACATCATTTGTCATACATCAAGTTTAATCTCTGTATTTTGCTGACGTCATACTTGCCCAGGAGACTAAAACAATGATAACAGAACTAGGTGGAAAACATACCTGAATACTCATCCTCATTCTGTAAACAGTGCTACAAGAATACATTTTCATTTATGACATGAATTGTTCCCAGATGAAAAACACAAAATAAACAAAGATATATTCGCTTGTTATTTTCATTAATGTGCAAGTCCGTTCTGCTCCTAAAGACACTACAGGGTTGTGGACAATCTTCACCAGTTTTGAGACGGAAAAACTATTTGGTTTAACCCCCTTTGTAACCTGGACTTTGCCCTGTAGGTCGGTGAGCGTCCTGAGCTTGCTTCCCAATTACTTTTGAAATTAAATTACTTTTTGCAGTGTGTTAAATGTATCCAAGTTGGCTTTTCCGCTGCATCTGGGTTTTTAGTGAAATGTTCAATCCATTAGAAAAGCATCAATTATTTCTAAACAATATTTCACTTTTATTCAATTCTATGAAGTCCATGTGCATTACTTGAAATGGATATTGCAGAGTAGGAAACTTTCCTCTAAGTGATCTTAGATTGCCCTGAGAGTTGTGTTTTGCACATATCAAACAGGTCCTACAGAATTTTTTTAAATAAGAAATAAATCCATAAGTAGTGTAATGTTGATGTATCCTAACATCCCCCCTGTTGAGACATGCGAAACGCCATGGCTCAATATTGCAGCCCACTTATACAGATTTTTTTCTTGGTAAAATAGGTTTAGTTTCATATAATTTTCCAATTTTGCTCCATTTTTTATCCATAAATCCTTTTCATTTTGAGGATTTAATTGTTGCATGTCTTAAAGTTTCTTTCATAAATTTAATTTTACGTCCACATGTAATACATTTATCTCTCCCTCAGCTGCTTTTTTTTAATTTTTTTTATTTGTCTTCGAAAGCATTCCCTAGGGACACCTTATCTGTCACTGCAGTGTGCGCCGCACATTTACAGATTGCTAGTTTGTTTTGGTAGGTGCACGACTTATAATAATTCTTTTAATAATTCTGCATGTGTTACTTTTGATGTTAATGGGTGAAAAAGAACTATAGGAGCTCTAACTTCTACTGCCATAGAAGCAGCAACTACAGCTCTCACACAATGTGGTAAGGCACACGCTACACTATCAAGTTTTGAAGAAAAATATGCTATTGGTCTCATTTTATCACCATGCTGTTAGACTAGCACCGAGGTCATGACATGACCTTTACAATCCACCATCTGAACAAAAGGTTTTTTTATTGATAATCTGGTAATGCTAACGCAGCGCTTGACACGAGGGCCTGTTTAGTTTCCAAAGTGCTTCTTCTGCTTCATCTGCCCACAACAAAGAAGAAGACATTTTAAAATCTTTTTTACATTAATTTATTCAGAGCTGCCACAATTTCTGCATAATTAGGCACCCAGTTTCGACAATAGTTAGTCAACCCCAAAAAGGACATCATCTGTTTTTTTTGTTTGTGGTTTGGGAGCTTGGAGAATTGTCGTTTTTCTATCCTCCGCTATGGTTCGTCCTCCTTCACTCAAATTATGACCCAAATATTTTACTTTTCGTTTACACAGTTAAAGTTTATTTGTTAACCTTATGACCTTCTTTAGCTAAATGTTACAGAAGCGCTAAAGTGTTTTGCTTACAGGTTTCCCTGTCTGGAGAAACCAATAAAACATCAACTATGTACAACAAAACTTGGCTCCCTCCTGGGGGTTGAAAAGTTGACATACTTGCACTCATTACTTGAAAGAGAATTGTAGGGCTTTCACAGTAGCCTTGAAGTAGTCTGGTGTACGTGTATCTTTTCCCTTCAAAAGTAAAAGCAAACCAAAATTGGCTCTCTTTCTCAATTGGTATTGAGAAAAAGGCATTTACTGATGTCTACAACCGTGAATACTTTTGCATCTGATCTAAGAGAATTCAACAATGTGTGTGGATCAGGCACATGTTTTGTGTCTGTGTACAGATAGGTCACAGTTATCTTGGCTGGGGTGACCTTGTTGAGTCTCGCTTCGTAGTTCCTATCAGGCCCAGGAACTGTTTTGAACCAAAGTGTGACATGCAAATCATCAGGAGACATTTGATCCTGTAGGGCAGAAATGGCTTTATGCCCCTCTGCCAGAAGTGTTTGTGCAGTGTTGTGTGGGGTTTGTTGGGCACATCCATGAATAAAAGTAATACAGTTCCCTGTGTCCCTGGACAACAAAGAAGTCCCCTTCTTTTATTCCTGTAGCTGATCTTGACATTTTCACCACAAATATTTTACCCCAAGAATGTTTTCTCTACATGTTGTTCTACATGCACCCGTCACAGAGGAAATTTACAGGTTTGCCATTTATTAGGAGAGTTATTTCAGGTCTTATGCTGTCCATAGAAAGTAAATCCTGAAGATTTAACTGGACCTCTTCACTCCCCAATTTCTCTGATCTTAATCATGCTGACTGTCCTGTGTTTTTTTGTTTTCTTTTCTTGGGCAATTTCTGGCTAAATGTCCTTCCTGCCCGCAACACCAGCACCCTGAGTAACTGTGCCTGTAGTTTCCTCTCCCCCGTCGCCCTTTTAAACCTCTAAGGTTCTGACCTCTGCCCTAAAGCCTTCTCTTCCTCTCCTCTCCTGATAGAACATTTGTTCCTCATCCTGGAAAAAGACTCCTAGATCCTTTTCCTTTTCTTTTGTAATTTCTTTCTCCCCACTATCTCCTTTTTGCGCTACTTCTAACCAAAATTGTACATCATCATACCCTTCCTCGTACAATTTTTATTTGAATTTGTTTTTTGTTTTATTTTATCCTGATCTTTAATAACCTTCCAGTTAATTGATTTTAGACTGTCTGTTGGCTTAGTTTTACTTATTCATTTCCCCATTTTTTTTTTTTATTTAAATTTGGACCAGTTTTTGCCGACTCCTAGGGAGTCCTAGAAACTGGAGATCTGATTCAGTAGGCCAGCAATTGAAAAGACCTGTTGTGGTAACTCTCACTTCAACTCTTTCGAGTGGAGAGTTCTTGCCTGTGCATCCACAAGAGGTTTGCTGCTCACAATCCTACTGTTTTACATGAGATAAAATACCAAGTGGTATTTATACCTCCAATCACGCTCACATACACACTTTTTTTTTGTTTCACGGATTTGAAGCGCCTGTTATCGCCGTCCGTTTAACCACGGGTATTCGTCGGGCCCCGTTCCCACAACAGGTGGGGTTCGTAAGATCTCAAACCACGTGAGGTTGCAAAACCCCGAACCAGGTGAGGTTTGCAAGTCCTCGTCCCAGTAGGGTTTTACAAGACCTCCAGCGAGGTAAGGTTTACCAACCCTTATTTTCTAGTTTATTTTATTTTTTTTGTCTTTCATTTTTAATTTTTATCTCTTACATACTGATACGGAACTTAAGCGCCTGTTTCGCCGGACTCCGCAATCCGTTTAGCCTGCAGGTACTAGTTGAGCTACTGTTACTGCTCACAATAGTACAATTAGTAATTGGGCTGCTGTTACTGCCCAAAACAGTGCAGGTATTTTGTTGGGCTACTGTTACTACCCACAATAGTACAATTGTTATTTGAGTTGCTGTTATTACCCAGAACAGTGCTGGTATTAGTTATTTGAGCTGCTATTACCCAGAACATTTCTAGTATTAGTTGGGCTGCTATCATTGCCCACAATAGTACAATTGTTGGTTCCCCAGAACAGGACAAGGCCTCCAGCCTTGAAGCACCAGGCTCCGTTAGCCTATCCACGGATTTTGTGCATTACTTTTACCTGTTAGAGTCTAGAATTGACAGGGTTTTCACTTGTGCGCGCAACAACCTTCAGTCAAAGAAGAAGCCACTCTTCTCTCACACAGAAGAATGACTTACTCTCTAAAACGTCATTCGCCACTTTTTAAAGAAGAATCACTCACCCTCTTGTCTTTCCCTGGAGTGTCGTCAACCTTCAGATCCCAGCAGGCAGGCCGAGCCCAGTCCTTTAACAGGTTCTCTTGCCGTGCGCACGGTCTTACTGGGATCCGCCACACCTGCCGGAATCTTTCCAGTATATGACATCCGGCTCGAAGGACCAAAATGTTAGGGTTAACACCTGTTAAACATACATTAACAAAGACAGAAAAGACAAAAGAGTTAGATTCTTTTTTACTCGCGAGGAAACGGACAGAGATGTGCTTCAGTTAACAATCTCCTACGCTCTGAAGCACATTTTGTCTGCTCCTCTATTTTATTGTTTCTAGGATCCCTAATCACAAGGACGCTGTAGCTCTAAAGGGAGGGGCAAACAGCTACAGCGTCAAATGTTATTCACTAACTAACACACAATCATTCTGTACTAGATAATGTCCTTCCAGGCACAAAGATTAATAAAATATGTAGTGATCTTAGCAATGATGGTTTTATTGGAGGCCAGCAACTCAACCGAAGCAGAGCTCTTCACCAAGAGGTAAACCTGCAGGAAGATTTTGTTTCTGCTCTCTGTCAGTGAGGCCTTCTGAGAAAGGAATCAGAGCAAATCAACAATACAAGAAACATTCTTAATTCTATAATGAGATTAACTTTAAGGAAAGCATCAATTAAAGATACATTATAAAGATCAATGAGAATAACAATAATTGATTAATAATATCACAATTTCTCCAACAGATGGTCAGAGTGGAAATGATTCCTGGTTCTGCTCCATGTCAGAGCTCAACACTAAGATCACCAAACTGTTCTCTCAGTCATTTCAAACCAACATGTTGGTCTCAGAAACAAATCTTTCTGCTCTTTAAAGAAGGCTGGACATTATTCAGGAGGATCAATGATCAGGAACATGTTGGAGGATTGGACCGGTTCTGATAGGAATCATTTAGAACATCAGGTTGATGATCTGTCTGGTTCTGGTTTTATTTTACAGTCATAAAAAATTATCTTGAAAGCAAAAAACAGAAAGTTTCTAAAGAGATTTTTTCTTTCAGGATCCATAAGAGATTCAAATTAGAACCAGAACCAGAACCCAGCTGTGTGTCCTTTAAGAGTGACAGGTCAAAGGTTATTGGGATTGACTTTAAATCTCCTGGATCTCCATCATCAGAGAGGTGAGCTGTATCTAACTGCTGTAACTCTTGAAACTGAACCAGTAAGAACTCAGATGTTTCCAGTTATATTTCCAGAGGTTTGATCCATTATCTACAGAAATCAGCTGCTCTGTTCTCATGAAAACACCTTCATATCTTTATCTCTGATGTTGATGATGATGTTCTGTTGCTTCCTGGCTCCATGTCAGACTAACAGTGGATCACATTTCCACTGGGAAATACCTGCTAAAGCCATTCTGGTCCATCAGGACTCGGTTCCTGTGTGCATTGTGAGAGCAGTTCAGCAGGGAAGGAAAGCTTCATGATGTGGTTGGTGAGATCTGCTGGAACTCAACCAAACTGAGCTGATGTGGACCATCAGAGGTTCTGCTGGTACTTAATGGGATCAGCAGGAACATTAAATCTTTACAACCACTTATATCACCTGGTTCACTGCTCACCTCCAGATATCACTTCATGGACCTTTACCTTCAGATTGTCTCTGTGTGGACAGATACAAGGTGAGCTCACTGGCTTCCAGGGATCCATAGGATCCATTTTAAAATCCTCTCTAAAACATCCAGGAGAGGATCCCACATGGAAACAGACATATTTCAGTCCTCCTCCATGTCCACATCACCTCAGGTCTAGTCATCAGAACGTGGTGGATGTCCCACACTGTCCTGAAGACCTGTGTGGACAGAGCCTTCACCTCCACTGTCCCCAAGCTCTGGGAAACTGTCTCCACCAGAATCAGATCTGCTGACAGTTTGGACTGTTTGAAGTCCAACTTCAAATCCAACTTTTTGAAATGTCTACTGGATTATTCTGGTGTTACTGGTATTCATCAGTGTAGATAATTTTCCCTTTATAACTTGGAATTGTGTTCATGTGATGCTCTGTTTTTCTATATTAAGGACATTTAATGTGAAACTCCTGGTGATTTCCTCTGTGAATACTGCTGGATGAATATTTCATAACGTCCTAATTGTTCCTGGTTCCTCCACAGAGTGGACCAGCAGAGCTCAGAGGTTCCCAGGGGTCCATCTGTCCAGCAGCATCAAACACAGCTGGACTCCATATTTATGGTCTGTATATGAACAACAAATACTTTTCCACAAGTTCTGTTCAAAGTCACCTTCATGCTGCACTTTGTAGACCAGAGGACTGTCAGTCTGTCCAACATCCATCTGGTGTTTGGCTCCATGATTTCACTCTGATGTTTCCTTCATCTATTATTCTGTTCCAGCTGCTGGAGGACAACATTGTCACTTTTGTGAAGAAGAAATGAAGAAGATCAAGAAAGTTCTGACTCCAGATTACCCAGAACATTCAGAGAGTCAGAGAGATGATGAGGTGTTGGAAGATGATGATGAAGAGCAGAGGAGGAGCATCAGAGAGGCACTGATGAAGATCACACTGAACTTCCTGAGGAGGATGAAGGAGGAAAAGCTGGCTGACCATCTGCAGATCAGTAAAAGGATTTCTTCAGAGATTTGGAATGAAAATTACACATTTACTGAAATTTGAAAAGATGGAATCACATTTATGCAAAACATCTTAAGTGATGTAATCAAATTCAAAAAAGGATTTTCTTTTGTATCTGATTTTCATTATTGTGTTAATTTAGGACATCATGCTGCAGTTTGTCAGCATCAACTTAAATCTGTTCTGAAGAAGAAGTTCCAGTCTGTGTTTGAGGGAATTGCTAAAGCAGGAAGTCCAACCCTTCTGAACCAGATCTACACAGAGCTCTACATCACAGAGGGAGGGACTGGAGAGGTGAATGATGAACATGAGGTCAGACAGATTGAAACAGCATCCAGGAAACCACACAGACCAGAAACAACAATCAGACAAGAAGACATCTTTAAATTACCACCTGGAAGAGATCAACCAATCAGAACAGTGATGACAAAGGGAGTGGCTGGCATTGGGAAAACAGTCCTAACACAGAAGTTCACTCTGGACTGGGCTGAAGACAAAGCCCACCAGAACATCCAGTTCATATTTCCATTCACTTTCAGAGAGCTGAATGTGCTGAAAGAGAAAAAGTTCAGCTTGGTGGAACTTGTTCATCACTTCTTTAGTGAAACCAAAGAAATCTGCAGCTTTAAACACTTCCAGGTTCTGTTCATCTTTGATGGCTTGGATGAGAGTCGACTTCCACTGGACTTCCACAACAAGGAGATCCTGACTGATGCTACAGAGTCCACCTCAGTGGATGTTCTGCTGACAAACCTCATCAGGGGGAAACTGCTTCCCTCTGCTCTCCTCTGGATAACCACACGACCTGCAGCAGCCAATCAGATTCCTCTTCATTGTGTTGACATGGTGACAGAGGTCAGAGGGTTCAATGACCCTCAGAAGGAGGAGTACTTCAGGAAGAGATTCAGAGATAAGAACCAGGCCAGCAGGATCATCTCCCACATGAAGACATCACGAAGCCTCCACATCATGTGCCACATCCCAGTCTTCTGTGGATCACTGCTACAGTTCTGGAGGATGTGTTGGAGACCAGAGAGGGAGGAGAGCTGCCCAGAACCCTGACTGAGATGTACATCCACTTCCTGGTGGTTCAGACCAAAGTGAAGAAGGTCAAGTATGATGGAGGAGCTGAAACAGATCCACACTGGAGTCCAGAGAGCAGGAAGATGATTGAGTCTCTGGGAAAACTGGCTTTTGATCAGCTGCAGAAAGGAAACATGATCTTCTATGAATCAGACCTGACAGAGTGTGGCATCGATATCAGAGCAGCCTCAGTGTACTCAGGAGTGTTCACACAGATTTAAAGAGGAGAGAGGTCTATACCAGGACAAGGTGTTCTGCTTCGTCCATCTGAGTGTTCAGGAGTTTCTGGCTGCTTTCATGTTCATCTGACCTTCATCAACTGGTGTCAACCTGATGGAAGAAAATCCACCTTCATTTTTTCTAAATTTTATTTCAAATCAAATATAAATGATCTCCATCAGAGAGCTGTTGACCAGGCCTTACAGAGTCCAAATGGACACCTGGACTTGTTCCTTCGTTTCCTCCTGGGACTTTCACTGCAGACCAATCAGAGACTCCTACATGGTCTGCTGACAAAGACAGGAAGTAGCTCAGAGACCAATCAGGAAACAGTTCAATACATCAAGGAGAAGATTAATGAGAATGTGTCTGCAGAGAAAAGCATCAATCTGTTCCATTGTCTGAATGAACTGAATGATCGTTCTCTAGTGGAGGAGATCCAACAGTCTCTGATTTCAGGAAGTCTCTCCACAGATAAACTGTCTCCTGCTCAGTGGTCAGCTCTGGGTTTCATCTTAGTGTCATCAGGAAAAGATCTGGATGTGTTTGACCTGAAGAAATACTCTGCTTCAGAGGACGTTCTTCTGAGGCTGCTACCAGTGGTTAAAGCCTCCAACAAAGCTCTGTAAGGACACACATTGTTAATGCATTTATTATTGATCAAGTGAAAACATTTAATGATGTGCTAAATATTGATTCATGTTGTTTTAGTTTATTTATTGATGCATTGTCTCCCAGATGTTGCCCACAGGGATACATCAGGGAGAATGTCTATTAATATGTAACATCACCATGACAACACCATCATTATACATTGTTAACGAAGCAAAACTCATCTTTCTGCTAAAACTAAAACTGGATGAATTTAGTTTTATTGTGGAATTCAAAAGTTTTGTTTCCAGCATCCTTGATCTTTTTAGATCAGACCTTTAAAGGTTGTGACACAACCATTGAACAAATCAATCCACAACAAACCAAAAGGCAATATAAACATGTGTAACAATATTTATCTAGCACTTTCTGGTATCTAAGGCTAGATTTAGCGCTCTGGGTTCTAATTATTTAATGTTACACCCCAAGAAACTGGTTTCACTAAATTTCCCATGAACCACCAGGAATTTTTTTGTCATTCAATTTAGTTGAACGGCCTATGTCTGGCCCATAAATGATGAGACTTTATTCAGGTAAAGTATTTATTTACCAAACTTCAGAGTGAAAATAATGTAAACTACATGTGAAAATATACCCTCACACTGAATATGGTCACCAGCAGACCTTATGTCTGGCTGTTAACCATCAAATAACCAAAACATATAAAAACAAATAAATAAAAATACCACGAACTTTCTCAACGACCTGGTTTATAAAAAGGGACTTTCCCTTTCTAGTCCCAAATTAGATTATTTTGAACAGTAGAACACATCGGAGTCCTTTAGTCAAACACAATAACATAAAATAATTGACAGTTTAATTAGTGGGCCCACCAAAAATAAAACAAATTAAATCCGGCAAAATAGTCTATAAACCCCGTTGCAGGCCTGATACTGAAGACACTCAGCCTTGGTCCTCAATCCACAGTGACGGGTATATGTGGGGTCCTGACGACTCATCTCATCAGACATCAGTCGGTTAATCCGCGCCCTTTTAGGTAGAGGCGGAGGAAATCGCAACCAAATCCAAACACAGTGGTTGAGTGGGTCTCCTCTCCACAGCTCCGGTGCAGACCTCCGCATCCAGCTCACCGCTCACTTCTTCCTCGGTCCATCTGCTGTTTCTTGGCGCTAGTGCACTGCTAAGTTGTGGCACTTTTTTAGCTGCTGTTCCACAAAACGGCTCACAAACGTTTCCGCTAACTCCACCGAGTCTCAGCGTCTTCTCTTCCTTGTTCTGCTCTTTCTCGGTACTCCCGTTAGTCCCGCCTCCCAGTAAATCAGAACTCAGGAAATCACCCAATAGTAACTGACCTTAGGCAGAACAACCAAAAAAACATACACAGCAGTCTAATCCGTCACACCTCGTATTGAACTGTACTTTCCATACAAACTATCCAATAATTGTTCGTTCTTAAAGTGACAGAACACAATATTTTAATAGACTTTTTACTTCAGCTGTTTTTCTTTTTAATGAACTCTTAACTCAGACTTTGAAATTATTATATCTTATTTCAAGATATTAAGTTGCAAATATTAAATTTGTTATTTTTCAAAACAACAATAATATATATATTTCTGGGAACCCAGGGGAATACATTAAAACAAAAGAACATAATTGATTGGAAACTAACATATATTTTCAGGAATTGTTTAATAACATATTTTCCTCCCTGTCTCCTCAGACTGAGTGGCTGTAACCTCTCAGAGAGAAGCTGTGAAGCTCTGTCCTCAGTTCTCAGCTCCCAGTCCTCCAGTCTCAGAGAACTGGACCTGAGTAACAACAACCTGCAGGATTCAGGAGTGAAGCTTCTCTCTGCTGGACTGAAGAGTCCAAACTGCAACCTGGAAACTCTCAGGTAAAATGTTCTCAATCCTGGTGAGACCAGATTTCCGTCCATTACATTCTATCAGTTATGATGCAAATGTTTTCTCAATAATAGAGTAAAATATTAATAGATGTCTTACTGTGTGAGATGGGTATTTCCCCTACATTGGGTTTCTCAATGTTTTTTTTGTTTTTGTTACCAAACATGTGTTTAGTTTTGGAGGAGTATTTAATACAATACTTTTACTGAATAATTCGATTTTTGTTCAAAGCATAGTTTTTGTCAGTTTCTGCTCAGTTTTCCATCTCTGTATCCAACAGTTAAAACATGTAAAGATGAAACTGGAGATTTGCTCTGCTTTGATTCAAGCTGCTGTTTTCCCTCAAACCATCTCTGATGCTGATCCTCAAACTGAGCCTGATGCTGATCTTCAGCCCAGCCTTGATTCTCAGGATTCATTGGACTCTTTCTGTTAAAACTGACATGGATTCATTTAGTTCATAGAGGAATTTAATATTTCTCTTGCCAGCCTCCATGTTGCCTTTAGTTCAGTCCTTCATGGCTGCAGACCCAAATATAGACTGAACCAGTTCACAACAAAAGGCAACATGATTATATATAAACAGTCCATTAAAAAAGTAAAGAGGAACATTGTTGACTGGAAAAAAGACATTTGTATGAATTGTTTGATAACATATTTTTCTCCCTGTCTCCTCAGACTGAGTGTCTGTAACCTCTCAGAGAGAAGCTGTGAAGCTCTGTCCTCAGTTCTCAGCTCCCAGTCCTCCAGTCTCAGAGAACTGGACCTGAGTAACAACAACCTGCAGGATTCAGGAGTGAAGCTTCTCTCTGCTGGACTGAAGAGTCCAAACTGCAACCTGGAAACTCTCAGGTAACTCTGGGCTCTTGACAAATTGATGCATCTAAGGTGCAGAAAGAAGCATAATGAAGCATAATTACAGATCGATCCATCCATCCATCCATCCATCCATCCATCCATCCATCCATCCATCCATCCATCCCCATCCATCCATCCATCCATCCATCCATCCATCCATCCATCCATCATCCATCCATCCATCCATCCATCCATCCATCCATCCATCCATCCATCCATCCATCCATCCATCCATCCATCCATCCATCCATCCATCCATCCATCCATCCATCCATCCATTCCATCCATCCATCCATCCATCATCCATCCATCCATCCATCCATCCTCCATCCATCCATCCATCCATCCATCCATCCATCCATCCATCCATCCATCCATCCATCCATCCATCCATCCATCCATCATCCATCCATCCATCCATCATCCCATCCATCCATCCATCCATCCATCCATCCATCCATCCCATCCCATCCATCCATCCATCCATCCATCCATCCATCCATCCATCCATCCATCCATCCATCCATCCATCCATCCATCCATCCATCCATCCATCCATCCATCCATCCATCCATCCATCCATCCATCCATCCATCCATCATCCATCCATCCATCCATCCATCCATCCATCCATCCATCCATCCATCCATCCATCCATCCATCCATCCATCCATCCATCCATCCATCCATCCATCCATCCATCCATCCATCCCATCCATCCATCCATCCATCCATCCATCCATCCATCCATCCATCCATCCATCCATCCATCCATCCATCCATCCATCAGTTCAGACCTTGGTGCCATCCATCCATCAGTTCAGACCTTGGTTTCTACCATCCATCCATCAGTTCAGACCTTGGTTTCTACCTCCAAGTTGTCATTTTCTCATCATGTTATGAATTGTGTGTCTGCAGCTTATCAGGCTGTTTGGTCTCAGAGGAAGGCTGTGCTTCTCTGGCCTCAGCTCTGACCTCCAACCCCTCCCATCTGAAAGAGTTGGACCTGAGCTACAATCATCCAGGAGACTCAGGAGTGAAGCTGCTGTCGGCTGGACTGAAGGATCCACACTGGAGACTGGAAGCTCTCAGGTATGGAGGAACCTGCTGCAGGAGCAGAGAAGGTCTGATAGAGGAGGAAGAGGGAGAAATGTCTTTAGTCAGTCTGCTGGGTTTCCCAAGGTTTGTTCCTGGAAGCTGCTGCTGGTTCCTCCAATTCAGGCTCCGCCCCCTTTAGAGGAAATCTGTCCATATATGGCGCTAAGAGTCACCTTGATGCTGCAAAGCTTTGTTCAGGGATGAGATGTCAGGATGTTGGTGTCAGTCTGTTCCAGGCTTTAGTTGTTCTCCTCATGAGGAGCTGAAGTCTCTGATAGGAACGTGGAGCTGAACAGGAGAAGAACTTGAAGCTTCTTCTTGGCCTCTGATTGCAACAGCAGGACAATCCAACATTTTAGTCTGACTTCATCTGGAAATATTTCTTTGACCCTCAATCAGTGAAGGCAGGCCAGCTCCTCATCAGAGCTGAGATCTTCTCTGTCCTCCATGCTGGAAATGTAGAAGTCCAGCAGCTCCTGATCAGTGACATCAGAGCGTGACATCATCAGTAGAGTGATGATGTCATTTCCCTCTCAGAGCAGCTTGGAAATCTGAGAGGAAAGATGCAAACAAAGACTCTCTGGACTGTGGATCTGCTGGTTCTGGTTCCAGATGCTCCTTGGACACTTTCATAAGCCATTACTGCAGCTGCTGGATTCAGGATGCTTCTTCTTCTTCTTGGGCTCATTGTAAATGTGTGCAGCGCCACCTGGTGGTGCTGGTTGGTAGAGGAAGTGCTGAAAGGTTGGAGGTGTTTTCAGAGGTGTGTGATGATGGAAGCCTCTCCCTGGTTTGTGAGTCTGAGCTCAGAGATCAAATCTTTGATTCTTGTTGAATCTTTGTTGAATGTGATGCAGCTTCTCCTTTTTAATGTTTGTATTTCTGGATATTACAGTGAGGCCACAGCAGGTTTTCAGCAGCAGGGCTGTTTAGTGTTTCATTCCTTCATCTGTGTGTGGGAGTGTGGACGGATCAGGTATCCAGGTGTTGATCAAGTTTAGATTGATTGTATTTTAATGCTGATTATTAAATCAGGTTGAGCTTCCAGAAATGTTTCCTTAGTTTCCTGATGTCCTTTTAGGCTTCAGTGAGTTTCTTCAGGTTGTTACTGAGGGATTTCCTTTCTCCTCTCTGTTGGAGCTTTTCCTGTGTTTGGAGAAATGTTGTGCTGCAGCAGCACCAACTGTCCTTCCTACATCCACTGCAGTTTGCAATCCAGATGTTGGACTGTTCCTGTCTCAGTGGAGGACAATGTGTGTCTGAGAGACATGTAATGTCCATGTTTGCTGCTGAAAGAGACTGATGGTCTGACCCACCTCCTCCTTTCAGGGTGGAGCCTGCTGGGAGGCCGATTCTTGACTCCAGGTCCATGGAAATGTAAGTGTGTTTTTCATCTGATTCATGACAACAAAGCAGCTCACATTCAACCATCTTCAAACTGTCACATCACTCATTCAGGAGTCAAAGTGTCAATAAATGATCAATAACTGCAGCTGGATTGTGTTTGTTCTCTCCATCAGATTCCTGTCAACTCACCATCGACACAAACACAGTGGGCAGAAACCTCAAACTGTCTGAAGACAACAGGAAAGTGAAACGTGTTGAGGAGCTTCAGTCATATCCTGATCATCCAGACAGATTTGATTACTGGCCTCAGCTGCTGTGTAGAACTGGTCTGACTGGTCGCTGTTACTGGGAGGTTGAGTGGAGAGGAGATGTTTTTTATATCAGTGAGTTACAGAAGAATCAGGAGGAAAGGAAACAGTATAGACTGTGTGTTTGGATGTAATGATCATTCCTGGAGTCTGAGATGCTCTGATATTAATGGTTACTCTGTCTGGCACAATAACAGAGAAACTCGTCTCTCCTCCTCCTCTGTCTCTAACAGAGTAGCAGTGTATGTGGACTGTCCTGCTGGCATTCTGTCCTTCTACAGTCTCCTCTGACTCACTGATCCTCCTCCACACCTTCAACACCACATTCACTGAACCTCTGATTCCTGGATTTGCTTTCAGTTCTGGTTCCTCTTCAGAGTTTTGAGCTGATTTGAGTCTAAAGTTTTTCCTCCTGTCAGAGAAACTCTCTCACTGTTGAACAGATAGTTCAGTCTCTACAATCTATTTCTTGGTGAAACGATTCTGATTGAGTCCTTGGAAACTTTTTCTTCTTCCAGTCCTTTAAAGATGGAAGCTGGGATTATTCCAGGATTATTCCAGGTCTATTCCAGGATTATTCCAGGATCTTCATGTTTTTTCTGTTTTTTTCCAGTCAAAGCTTCACTCTGAATATCAAGATGTTTTTTCTCTTATTTTTTACTTTCATTTATCAGATTTCTGAAATATTGATCAGTTTTTCTCAATCTGATCATTTTCTGTTTCTATCGGCTCCTTTTTTTCTCAACATGTCAGATTTGAATATTAAATCTTCTTTTGTAAATTTGGTGCAGTTTTTCTTCATGTGTTTTAAATAAAAACATTTTTCTTCTGCATTTGGTTCATTTGCTGCTCATTCTGTTCTTTTCCTGATCAAATTTAAATATTTGCAATCAAAATATTTTTTTATCAACTGTGCCATTCAGAAAGTCCTAATTAAAGTAAAACATCCCCATCCCATAAAGGTCAGGGGTCAATGCTTTGAAGCATAAAGTGGAAAAATCGTAATATTTTCTGTTTCATTCAGAACTTCTACCTGAATCTCAGAACCTGCAGAACATTTTTCTCTTTGGAGAAAAAATCCCAGGAACTGGAAGATCAGAGCAGAATGAAAACTGGAGATCAGTGTTGGACAGAAAAGGTCTGATCGCTGCATCTCTGCTATATTTTACATCTGATAACAAAAAGTAAACCCGTTTTTAGCTGAGAATAAATCAACATGGATATGACCCGCCACAGCGCCAATGTCACTGATTCAACCCAAAGTGGAAAATAAAGGATTTAATTGGAAATCCCAAAATACAGTAAAATCAGCAGCTGGTTGTGATTAAAATGCAGTTTGTTGCAGAGGTTCAAACTTCCTGATGGTGACCTCTCCTCCGTCCCTCACCTTGTCTGGCCGCTTTTAATCCTCACTGCAGTGTTAGACTGGAGCTAATCTCTCAGATTAAACAGATTAACACTGAGCTGCAACAGGAACCAAACGTCTCTCCTCCAACTTATTTCACTGATTAATAACAAGGTTGGATAAAAACATTGAGCTTCTCATTCCTTAAAGAGTCATGAAGAAAGTCTCACACTGTAACTGCAGGAAAGAAGTTAGAAAATTTTAAATAGATGGAAAAAACTTTGTAAATATATTCTAACAATTAATTTAATTATATGTTTTTGTATCTTCTAATGTATAAAACTGTATAAAAAGGTTTAAATGGTTCAATGAAAAATCTTCAGAATGAGACAATTTTTAAACATGATTAAACCTGACCCTAACCCAACCCTAACCTTAACCCTAACCCTAATCTTAACCCTAACCTTAACCTACTAATCCCAACCCTAACCCTGAAGAATTATTTGTTCTGAAGAGGAAACTTTAAACCTGTTTTAATGTAACCTTCTCTATGTCCTAACATTGAGATAATCTGAGAGAACAAATGGAGTTCCTCTGCCTCCTCCTTGTGTTGTGCTGAATTACTACTGGTTCAGAACCAACCCTTCAGAACCAGAACAATCACCCATTAGTTGCAAGTATTGTACATGTTTTTATCTAAATTAGGTGATTTTATGGTTCAATTTTTTTTTCAAGGAGCAAAAGAATAACTAAGTAAGTTAATAATAAGTAAAATTAATAAGTAAATGAAACCTAGAAATAAATGAAGTATTGATCCAACAAGACAGATTGAGAAACACAAAAACATCAGTTTACATTCCTCTTTAAACAATGGTTTAGAATATAAACATCACAGGTGTGTTTCAGCAAGTGTTTTGTTTTTTGGTGAGTTTAAAAACAGCGAAAACCTGAAAATGTTACAGTTCTTAACACTGCAAAACCATAATAAAAGTCAAAAGGAAGTATCAATTTTCTTGTACTTGGGATAATGAGAAAACCTTAGGTGCTGCAAAATAAAACTCAACCTCACGTCAGGGAATTTATGGGACCAGTGGAACTGGAATCATGCTATTGCCACACACATCAAGAGGAATAAAACCAGCACATTATGGCACCTCTCAGTGTCATAATGTGCTGTCTGGAGCACATTATGGCTCTCTGGATCTCTGGAGGCGCAGCCATCAACAAAGAGTTCCAAGTCCGGATCTGGCAAAGGTTCCTGCTTCAGATCAGGTAGGGAGGAGCAAAGGACGTCCAGTTCAGCCTCACCGACATGAGGTTGGCCTTCCTCAGGTGTGGGTAGGAAGGTTTGATGGATTCAGAATGTTGCAACGTTTGTAAGTAATATTGTGCATGTCCAATGAGGCTGAATGATACCTCAACCATCTGGCTGGTGACAGACGAGCTGTTTCTGTTCATTCAAAATTAGTGTGACAGTGTGGGGAACGTATAACGTCAGATTAGAATATCCCAGATTGACGCTGCCATCTTTAAAGGGCTGGAAATACCGGGTAGTGACTGAGGAAAAACAACACAGCCTTTAGCTTCATTTGGCCTGAGTGCAGTGCAGTGCAGTGCAGTGCAGCCTGTGGCCTTTTATTAACAGATTTCACACACCTGTGTAAATCCCCGTCCACAACAAGTAATCAGCAAGAACACCAACAATATTCAACACCCCCACTTGTTCTTATGCTGACATGATACATTTACATGTCATTGCTTTACATTTACATCCCAAAAATAAAACATGCAAATTTATCCATTCTCATTTTAGTTACAGGCTTTGTTAAAATATCAGCCACCATTTCTGTTGTTGGACAGTAAGACAGAGTTATTTTTCCATCACAAAGTGCAGACCGAATAAAGTGATACGAATATCAATGTGTTTGCACCTTTGACGATAGACCGGACTTTTAGAAAGAGCAATTGCACCTTGATTGTCCTCAAAAACAGTCACAGGTGTATATTCACATCCAAAGTCCATTCCATTCATTAGATTCACAAGATAAATACTTTCCTGTGTAGCAGCAGCCAAAGCAATATATTCAGCTTCACATGTAAACAAAGAAACTGTGGGTTGCTTTTTAGACTTCCAGGAAATAATGGGTCCAGTTTCAGATAGACTAAAACAGTAACCAGTCATACTTCGTCTGTCCTTCTGGTCTCCTGCCCAGTCTGCATCACAGTATGCCACAAGTTTAAGATTTAGTTCATTTTTCTTGAAGCATAATTCCTGATTTAGTGTACATTTCAAATACCTCAATACATGCTTTGCTGCAACCCAATGTTGTTCTCTTGGTTCAGACAAGTATTGTGACAACTTACTGACAATAAAACTCAAATCTGGTCTAGTGCTCATCATTACATAGATCAAACTTCCCACTACTTCACGATATCTTTTATGATCAGCAGGTTGACCTTCACTGTCAAACTTCATTTTATTTTCACAGGGGGTTGACCTTGGTTTGCAGTTAGTCATGCCAAACCTCTCCAATATTTTTATAATGCATATTTTCTGGTTCATTTTTACTTGACCATGGTTCTGTGTAAAATCAATTCCTAGAAAATATTTCAGTTTCCCAAGATCTTTAATTTTAAACGTAGCAGCCAACATTTTCTTCACACTTTTGAGTATTTGATCATTACTAGCTGCAATAATAAGGTCATCAACCCAAATAATCAAGATCACTCTCTCATGTTCATTTTCTTTACTGTAAACACAATAGTCAGCAGGGTTCTGCACAAAGTCATTTTCAATAAGGAAATCATGTAACATTTTATTCCAATTTCGTCCTGACTGTTTCAGACCATAAAGTGACTTGTTAAGCTTACAGACTAATTTTTCTCCTGTCTCTGTTACCACCTCAAATCCTTCTGGTTGTTCTAAAAATATCTCACAATCGATAGGGGCGTGTAAATATGCCATTTTGATATCCATTTGGTGCAATTCCAAATCATATTGAGCAGCAAGCTGCATCAGAACACGCACAGATGTCATATCAGCAGTCGGAGAAAAAGTCTCATTATAATCAATACCAGCAACCTGACTATAGCCTTTTGCTACGTATCTAGCCTTATAAAGGGTCTCCACAGGATTTTCTTTAATATTAAATACCCATCTACCCCCCACTGCTTGCTTACCTTCAGGTAATGTAGTTAGGGTGTAAGTATTATTCTCTATCAAAGAATCCATTTCATCCTTCATAGCTTTAGCCCATAGCTGTGATTGTGGTGAGCTCATAGCTTCTTCCACTGTCTTAGGCACATCACATGCAAGCCTATAACAATAGTCAATGTTCATGTGTGCTTGATCATCCTCACATTTCATTTCATAATCCTGATCTGTGTAATACTTAGGAGGTCTCCTGTCTCTTTTAGGATAACGTGCACCAGGGTTACCTCCACTTTGATCTAAGTTCTCATCATTATCACAAGACTCGGTTTTCACCTCTTGTGAGATAACTGTTCTCAAATCTGGTTGTAATTGCACACTTTCAACTTTCTTCTTGAGTAAAATATTTTCATTTATGTCATCATCAGTCTGAGTGTCACATTCATAGGTACTTTTTGTGGTAAACTTTACCAGCCTGTTCTTAAGTACTCGCCCTGTATTTGGATAAAAGATGAGATATGCAGGACTATTTTTGTCATAACCAACAAAAATTCCTTTTTCACAACGTGGATCCAACTTTTTCTTGTCATATTTATATGCATAACATTCCGATCCAAAAGTTCTCATTTTTGAAAGGTCTGGTTTCTTTCCAGTTAACATGTAATATGGAGTCTGCTCAACACGTCTGTTGTAACATTTATTACGAATAATAGCAGCCATTTGAACTGCATATGTCCATAAATCTTTAGACAGATTACTCTCAATTAGCATGCATCTTGCCATTTCAAAAATAGTTCTCCATGTTCTCTCAGCTGTCCCATTTTGATGGGGAGAATAAGGGGCTGAAGTTTCGTGTCTAATGGCATTTTGACTAAGCAATGATTGGAACTCTCTGGACATAAATTCAGTTCCATTATCGGATCTTATACATTTAATTTTTCCATGAGGTGCCACATCTGCAATAAACTTCTCTGTTCCCTTAACAGTATCACTCTTAGCTTTCAGAAAATAGATAAAGATAGCACCTGAAAAATCATCTGTAAAAGCTAAGGTATATCTAAGCCCATCTTTAGCAGCTGGTTCTATTGGTCCAGCCAGATCTGCCTGTACAAGATCTAATGAACCTTTACTTTTTTCATCAGGATCTCTATTTCTGGTCTGAGCAAATTTACCTTTTATGCATACTTCACATTTCAGATCAGGTTTTTCATTTTTACCTCTAATTTTCATTCCATCTACAACACTTTCTAACTTTGACACATCATCATAGTTACAGTGACCTAAAATTTCATGCCACGTTTGGATGTCATAGCAGCCATTGCACTTATCAACATCATCTGCAACAGTATTTAAATAAAACATTCTATCATAAACATCAATATCAAAAACCGTACCATTTTTATGGATGAGCCTGTCCTGTCCATCTTTGAAGATGACTGTCGCTCCTTGGGCAGTTGCGGCTTTAACCGAAAAGATGTCCTGAAAAAATGATGGCACGTATAAAGTGTCCATTAACATTATCTCTACAATTCGGCCGATGCTGTCTCTCAAATGAACTCTGGCGGTGCCCTTCTTCAGTGCGATGCCCCTGGTCCTCACGCCGTCAGCCAACTCCAAAATATGACTCTGAGGCTTAAAAGTCAAATCGAAAACCTTGAATTTAGCAGCGTCTGTCACAATGTACTTTGTTGCACCCGAGTCGACCATAAGGCCCTTCACCTTCATGCCATTGATCTGGGCATCAGCGATCTGCTTCACCTTGAAAGCGAATGTATGGTCCTCCTCATCCATTGCTTGCTTGATCTTGTCTCTCCTTTTCCGCCGACAATTTGCGTCCTTATGCGTGGCGCTCTTGCAAAAACTACACCACTGTTTCGGCTCTCTGCGCTCGCCCGAGGTTGAAGAACAATCCAGGGCTTTGTGCCCTCTCTGGCCGCAGTTGTAACAGGTGAGTTTCATACTCCAATTGTCTCTTCCTTTAACTTTCATCACACGATCTTCCGCTGAGCCAGCAACACATAACTTCTCTGTGCTCTCATAGCTTCTTAGCTTCGTTTTAAATTGGGAAAAAGTTAACTCTTCATCACTCTGTGTAACATAAACAGAGAATGGTTTAAACTCATCAGGCAGGCCTTTTAAAATCATTGCCGTCAGCAGGCCATCACTTAAAACTTCTCCTGCATTTCGCAGCGCTGTAAAATTTCTGCTCGGATAATATAGTCAGTGACGTTCTCATTGACACCTTTCTGAAGTGACGTCAGCTCCGTATACAGACTAATCACTCGTGGCTTACCCGAACCAGCATAGTGATCTCTGAGGATCTTCAAGGCTTTTCTGCCGTCATCCACAGCATCTCTCATGACAAGCAAAAGACTCTTATCGTCCAAGACTTGAATTAGTTCTGCACACGCCTCTTCATTTTTGGTAGCGTCTTTTTCTGCATCATCGGGTTCGTCCTTCAATAATATGGTGTTTTTCAGTTCAAGCAGACGTAAGTGGGCCAAAAACTTGGTTTCCCACAACTCATACTTCTTTTCATCTCCATCAAAGCATAATCAGTTCCATTGGCTTCCAAACTCCTTCCTGGGCCCATAACCTGTTGACGCTGCCATCTTTAAAGGGCTGGAAATGCCGGGTAGTGACGGAGGAAAAACAACACAGCCTTTAGCTTCATTTGGCCTGAGTGCAGTGCAGAGCAAGCTGTGGCCTTTTATTAACAGATTGCGCACACCTGTGCAAATCCCCGCCCACAACAGGTAATCAGCAAGAACACCAACAAGATTTAACATGATGAAATAACAGATTGTCCTCTCTGTCTCCTCAGACTGAGTGTCTGTAACCTCTCAGAGAGAAGCTGTGAAGCTCTGTCCTCAGTTCTCAGCTCCCAGTCCTCCAGTCTCAGAGAACTGGACCTGAGTAACAACAACCTGCAGGATTCAGGAGTGAAGCTTCTCTCTGCTGGACTGAAGAGTCCAAACTGCAACCTGGAAACTCTCAGGTAACTCTGGACTCTTGACAAATTGATGCATCTAAGGTGCAAAATTACACATCCATCCGTCCGTCCGTCCGTCCGTCCGTTCAGACCTTGGTTTCTACCTCCATGTTCTCATTTTCTCATCATGTGATGAATTGTGTGTCTGCAGATTATCAGGCTGTTTGGTCTCAGAGGAAGGCTGTGCTCATCTGGCATTAGCTCTGACCTCCAACCCCTCCCATCTGAAAGAGTTGGACCTGAGCTACAATCATCCAGGAGACTCAGGAGTGAAGCTGCTGTCGGCTGGACTGAAGGATCCACACAGGAGACTGGAAGCTCTCAGGTATGGAGGAACCTGCTGCAGGAGCAGAGAAGGTCTGATAGAGGAGGAAGAGGGAGAAATGTCTTTAGTCAGTCTGCTGGTTTTCCCAAGGTTTGTTCCTGGAAGCTGCTGCTGGTTCCTCCAATCCAGGCTCCGCCCCCTTTAGAGGAAATCTGTCCATATATGGCACAAAGAGTCACCTTGACGCTGCAAAGCTTTGTTCAGGGATGAGATGTCAGGATGTTGGTGTCAGTCTGTTCCAGGCTTTAGTTGTTCTCCTCATGAGGAGCTGAAGTCTCTGACAGGAACGTGGAGCTGAACAGGAGAAGAACTTGAAGCTTCTTCTTGGCCTCTGATTGCAACAGCAGGACAATCCAACATTTTAGTCTGACTTCATCTGGAAATATTTCTTTGACCCTCAATCAGTGTGAAGGCAGGCCAGCTCCTCATCAGAGCTGAGATCTTCTCTGTCATCTGTGTGTGGGAGTGTGGATGGATCAGGTATCCAGGTGTTGATCAGAGTTTAGATTGATTGTATTTTAATGCTGATTATTAAATCAGGTGGAGCTTCCAGAAATGTTTCCTTAGTTTCCTGATGTCCTTTTAGGCTTCAGTGAGTTTTTTCAGGTTGTTACTGAGGGATTTCCTTTCTCCTCTCTGTTGGAGCTTTTCCTGTGTTTGGAGAAATGAGTTGTGCTGCAGCAGCACCAACAATCCTTCCTACATCCACTGCAGTTTGCAGTCCAGATGTTGGACTGTTCCTGTCTCAGTGGAGGACAATGTGTGTCTGAGAGACATGTAATGTCCATGTTTGCTGCTGAAAGAGACTGATGGTCTGACCCCCCTACTCCTTTCAGGGTGGAGCCTGCTGGAGTCCAATTCTTGACTCCAGGTCTGAGGAAATGTAAGTGTGTTTTTCATCTGATTCATGACAACAAAGCAGCTCACATTCAACCATCTTCAAACTGTCACATCACTCATTCAGGAGTCAAAGTGTCAATAAATGATCAATAACTGCAGCTGGATTGTGTTTGTTCTCCATCAGATTCCTGTCAACTCACCGTCGACACAAACACAGTGAACAGAAAACTCAAACTGTCTGAAGACAACAGGAAGGTGACACATGTGGAGGAGCTTCAGTCATATCCTGATCATCCAGACAGATTTAATTACTGGTATCAGCTGCTGTGTAGAACTGGTCTGACTGGTCGCTGTTACTGGGAGGTCGAGTGGAAAGGAGATGTTTATATATCAGTGAGTTACAGAAGAATCAGGAGGAAAGGAGACAGTATAGACTGTATGTTTGGATATAAAGATCATTCCTGGAGTCTGAGATGCTCTGATAGTTATGGTTATTCTGTCAGACACAATGATATAGAAACTCGTCTCTCCTCCTCTGTCTCTAACAGAGTAGCAGTGTATGTGGACTGTCCTGCTGGCATTCTGTCCTTCTACAGAGTCTCCTTTGACTCACTGATCCTCCTCCACACCTTCAACACCAGATTCACTGAACCTCTGATTCCTGGATTTGGGCTCTGGTCCAGTTCTGGTTCTTCAGTGTTTCTGAGCTGATTTGAGTCTAAAGAGTCTAAAGCAGGGGTCACCAACATTTTTGAGACTGGAAGCTACTTCACGGGTACAGAGCAACACGAAGGGCTACTTGTTTGATACAGTCTTTATAAGTGCATATACACACACACACACACACACACACACACACACACACACACACACACACACATATATATATATATATATATATATATATATATATATATATATATATATATATATATAGCTGACTGGATAGCTCAATAGATAAGGCATCAGTATATCACCCGAGAGGGCGGGGTTTGAATCCAGTCTGGGTCCTTAGTCAAGACCCTTCAAGCTACTGCCTACCTCATACCATGAGAGATACCCAGTGAGGGGATACACGGCCCCAATGAGCGAAACAGAGCTGAACGAGACAGCTGCTGACCTGAGAGAGAGAATCATGACCCAAATGACAACCAGGCCTCCTCGGCGCCAATTACAACGGCTGAGTGAAGTACCATCAGAAAGTCTCATTGAGAATGTGAATGCAGCATTGAGAACGATCCCTACCAACACCATAACAGAAACCAATGAGCTGATCTACAACTCAGCATCAGTGATCCTTGAGATACTTGGCTATAAGAGCAACCATGAGACCCACCATGGAAAAGACGGTTAGACGCTAAAATCAAGGTAACAAGGAGGGAAGTCAGCCAACTGTCAGAGCTCCACAAGGGTACAATGAAAGACCAGTACCCAGAAAATACAGCCAGATGCCCATACCTGAAGCACTCGAGACTGCGAAACAGAGGCTCCAAGCCTTGGCCGGCTCTTCTCCACTCAACCAGCCATGGTGTACTCTCAATCGCAGGGTAATAACAACAGAGCAGACCCACCAAGGCTGGAGACTGAACAATACTGGAAAGGCATAAGGGAAAGGGAGGCGTCCCACAACAGCAATGCACAGTGGCTGATCTCTCTACGAGAGGACCACAGCAACCTCCCTGAGCAAGCCCGGGTAACCATCACTGTGACAGATGTCCAAGAAAGACTTTCAGGCATGAAAAATTGGACAGCACCAGGGCCTGACATGATCCATGCCTACTGGCTAAAGAAACTCACTGCTCTCCATGAGCGACTGGCAGCCCAAATGAACCAGCTGCTACAAAGTGGGACTCACCCTGAATGGTTAACTGAAGGGCGGACAATCCTAATCCAGAAGGATCCATCAAAGGGTCCAGTCCCACCCAACTACCGACCAATAACCTGCCTCTCCACAACCTGGAAGCTCATGTCAGGCATCATAGCGGCCAAGATAAGCAAACACATGGATAACACATGAGCACGGCACAGAAGGGTATCGGTGTAAATACCAGAGGAGCCAAACACCAACTCCTCGTAGACCGCACAGTTGCCCGAGACTGCAAAACCCGACACACCAACCTGTGCATGGCTTGAATTGATTACAAGAAAGCCTATGACTCAATGCCGCATACTTGGATCATTGAATGCCTAGAGATGTATAACATCAACAGGATTCTGAGAGCCTTCATTGCAGACTCGATGAAGCTGTGGAAAACCACCCTTGAAGCCAACTGCAAACCACTTGCACAAGTGTCCATCAAATGTGGCATATACCAAAGAGATGCTCTGTCCCTGCTACTGTTCTGCATAGGCCTGAACCCCCTCAGCCAAATTATCAACAAGACTGGCTACGGATACCGACTCAAAAATGGGGCCAACATCAGTCACCTACTCTACATGGATGACATCAAGCTGTATGCCAAGAGTGAGCGAGACATCGACTCACTGATCCACACCACAGGATCTACAGCACTGACATTGGGATGTCATTCGGACTAGAGAAGTGTGGTCGGCTGGTCACAAAGAGGGGGAAGGTCATCCACACAGAAGGGGTCTCACTCCCAGAAGGAACAATAGCAGACATAGAGGACAGTTACAAGTACCTAGGTATACCACAAGCAAATGGCGACCTCGATGAGGCCACAAGGAAAGGAGCCACAGCTAAATACCTCCAACGAATAAGGCAAATCCTGAGAAGCCAGCTCAATGGCAAGAACAAAATCCATGCGATAAACAGCTATGCCCTGCCAGTAATCAGATACCCTGCTGGAATAATTAGCTGGCCAAAGGAGGAGATAAAAGCCACAGATATTAAGACTAGAAAGCTACTAACCATGCATGGAGGGTTCCATCCCAAATCCAGCACCCTGAGACTGTACACGAGCCGCAAGGACGGAGGCAGAGGACTAGTGAGTGTGAGAACCACTGTCCAGGACGAAACAACTAAGATCCATAAATACATCAGGGACAAAGCCTCAACAGACAATGTGCTCAGTGAATGTCTCAGACAACAGGGAACGGAGGTTGAGGTGCCAGAGATACCATCATGGGAGGACAAACCCCTACATGGGATGTACCACCAGCAAATAACCGAAGTGGCTGATATCAGTAAATCCTACCAATGGCTGGAAAAAGCTGGACTCAAGGACAGCACAGAGGCCCTAAACACCAGAGCAATAGAGGCCCAGATCTACCACACCACACAAGACCCAACGTGTAGGTTGTGCAAGGAGGCCCATGAGACAGTCCAGCACATCATAGCAGGGTGCAAGATACTGGCAGGGAAAGCGTACATGGAGCGACATAACCAAGTGGCAGGCATAGTGTACAGAAACATCTGTGCAGAATATGGACTGGAAACCCCGAGATCAAAGTGGGAAACACCCCCAAAGGTGGTGGAGAACGCCAGAGCTAAGATCCTGTGGGACTTCCAGATCCAGACAGACAAAATGGTAATGGCGAACCAACCAGACATTGTCGTAGTGGATAAACATCAGAGGAAAGCCGTTGTGGTTGATGTAGCAATACCAAGTGACTGCAACATCAGGAAAAAGGAGCACGAGAAACTGGAGAAATACCAGGGCCTCAGGGAAGAACTGGAGAGGGCCTGGAAGGTGAAGACCATAGTGGTGCCTGTGGTCATCGGAGCCCTCGGGCAGTAACCCCCAAACTGGAGCAGTGGCTACAACAGATCCCAGGAACAACATCAGACATCTCAGTCCAGAAATGTGCAGTCCTTGGCACAGCCAAGATACTGGAGGACCCTCAAGCTCCCAGGCCTCTGGTAGAGGACCCGAGCTCAGAGGATAAGAACCACCCGCGGTGGGTGAGAAGGGAATTTTTTTTTTTTTAATATATATTATAATACTGCCTGATCATATTAATGTCAGGACCACTAACAATAGTTATCAGTAATAATTTACTATGGCAGCTATGGTTAATTGCTATTATGTGATTAGAAGTTTTTAGCTCACAGAGTTTTAAGTTTGATTCCCTTTGGAGTTTTTCTCTGTGATTCTAAATTGGCCACAAGTGACTGAAATAAACAAAAGCAAACTGATGGATTGTTGTAGTAACACCTGCAGCTGTACAGCACTGAGTACCTTGAAATTTGGGTCGGCAAAGTTGGGTCGGTCTCTGCAGTTCGGTGCTTGACTGGTTTGAATCATACATAAAGAACAGGGATTTCTTTGTTTCAATTGGAAACTTCTCATCAAAGAGGTCAAAAGTCACATGTGGGGTACCCCAAGGGTCAATCCTAGGACCGCTCTTCTTTGGTATTGTTGAAATAGAATTTTAAAGTAGCACAATAGTACATAAGTTAACTTTTAGGTTAAGATAAACTTAGATACAAATCCAAACTAAGACAACTGGTGACTCTCTGAACTTACATAAATTTCTAATCAGAAAGCAGTCTTATACTCCTTAAGGAACATTTCAGACAGGGAGTGTATTGGCTATCAGGGCAATAAATTATTTACTCAGGGTTGAATAGTTCAGGCAAACATTAAAAACTATAGAAGTCCATTATAACATATAATCAAACATATTGGTATATTTCTTTAAGCATTAAAAAGCATGTTTTTAATTAGTTAGTTTTCGATCCAACTTATCGTCATTATTTAGCATTACATTTTGTGCAAGCTTGGTTAAAATTACAAACTACTTTCTTGTGGAATCATTTGAGGCAGACAACTAAAACAGACAGAGGTCATAAATTTAGCTCAGGGAGAGTTTGCAGGAGATGCCTGGTACGGCAAAGACCCAGTTTGACAATCCATATATCTGCTTTTGGGGCTCTTTAGCAGGAGGTAATAAAATTAACATTTAAGACAGCCCACACAAGGAAGAAACACACCTCCTAATGCATATATTTAAATGAGGAGAATACACATTCTCATAAAATGGGTTGTTTCACAGCAGAAGTTCGAATCTCTTTGTGCTGAGTGAGAGTTTCCCGGAGGATGCATCTTCTGTTAATTTTTTCCCTTTTTACTCAGTTCTTTGTTTCTGTTTTGACATGTCTTGGACTTTTGATAATCTAGGTGAGATGCTTATTGTAACATTCTTCTTGGATTGATTTTCTCTGGATAAAACTCTGGATATCTGAAGTCTGACGTCATATGATTGCTCTTTCTCCCTCCACACGTATACAGACACAAGAACCTAGGACAGAGAATTAATTAAAGAGCTAAATCAAGTTAATCCTCTTTTTAATTCTTAACAGTATTTATATTATCCCACTAGCTCAGGTTATAACAGGAAATCTAGATCTATAGATCTAGAGTTACAGATCTACAGTTAAAGATCTAGAGTCAATGCACAGCTTCAGTTATTACAACTAAAAACTAGCGATCAGCCTGAAACCTGGGAGTAGTGATGGACTAGGACTTGAACCTTCAGAGTCACTTAAAGACAGTTACAAAGTCAGCCTTCTATCACCTGAAGAACATCTCCAGGATTAGAGGACTAATGTCTCAGTTAGATCTAGAGAAACTCATCCATGAGCCAGCACCAGTTCTAATCAGACGGCTGCTCAGCAGAAGGACATCCGATTCTTCATGTTTATACAATGATGGTGTTGATAGTTATACTGTTTGTAGTAAATGTTCTAGTTTATCTTATAAAAGGTGAATCACATTGCAGCTGACTGTTTTGATTAGAGCTGAAACCTGCATTGTAATCAGGGGGATGATTTTTAATAACAAGAGATGCAACAAAGATGTGCTTTCAGAGGAGGTGGAGATTGTGACTGAAGCAATTCTCTGTCTGTTCTTCTTGCAAGATAAAAGAAACTAACCCTCTCTTGTTCTTTCTTGTGTCTGTTTTTTATTATGCTCGGTAATTCAAACCTAACAAGCTGAAACACTGACTTCCTTTAAATCTAGACTAAAAACTCAACTGTTTAGAGCTGTATTGAAATGTAATCAATTATGAATTTAATGATGGAACTTGACTGAATGTAATGTTTTGATTGTTGATTCTTTGTTGCATGACTTTGTGTTTTTGTGTTTGTTAAGATATAAAGCACTTTGAAATGCCTTGCTGCTGAAATGTACTATGTAAATAAAATTTGATTGATTGACTGATTGATTGATTAATATGATGGTTTAGAAGTTCATTGAAATCTTTTCCCTTTTGAAAGAAGCAACATTTGGGGAACTTGTGAATGATTACATTATTGATCATACTTGGTTCTGCTTCAAATAATTATTTTTAAACTGAATTATTCTATTGTCATTATTGTTCTTACATTTGGGAGATAGGATATTTCTGTTTTTATTAAGTTTTTCAACTAAAACTTTAAAAAGTTCAGAAAATAAAAATTTACTGAACATTCTGATTTTATGAGGATCTGTTAGAAATGTTTGTTACAAAGTTGATACTGCATTAATCTTTATGTGAATTAAATTGGTGTGTTTAATTAGTGTTTATTGTAATGTACTGTCACTGGATGTTAAACAATTTTTATTTTTTAAAGGATTTTGACTCGTTTACTTGCCGACTTTTATTTTGTAAATCATGTGTGGGACTTCCGGTGGCGCCACGCTCCCGTGAGATTGATGATTGGTTGGCAAATTCTCTCATTTTCTGGATTCCCCCTTAAGAGAAACCGCCAATAATAAATGATGCCGACAAGAAACACCGTTGGTGAACACAAAGTGACCAAAAAGAGTCACTTTGTTGACTCTTTTTGGTCAACAAAAAGTCAAAAAGAGCCAGAAATGAAAGAGCCATTTCTGGCTCTTTCTGTCAGAAATGTTTTAACATGTTAAACATTTTAACTGAGAAAAAAAACGTTGCGTTGAAGGTTAAGTAAAATACTCAATGTCTATTTGAGTCCTTGTAGTAATGAAATAAAAATGACGCAGAACTTAAATGATCCAGTGGCAGCAACAAAACTGGCGTCATCCTTTTATGTGGATCCAAAGATGGACGTGACTCCAAGTGGATCTTTTTACTGTTTGCCTCCCACCATCTCACTGCTTGATACGACAGGCCCAACTATTTTTACATTTCAACTTTTGTTTTTTCTGAGCTGTTGAGGACGCACTGAAGCAGTTAGAAATGTAAAGCAGAATAAAACTATGTTTAATTTAAGCAGAGCAGTTGAATGTTATTTAATTTACTTTAAATAAATAAAAGTCTGTTGGTCATGTTAAATGACTACATATCAGAGTGATCTGGTTTGTGTCCAGGTTCATTTAAGTTCTATGGCAAACTAAATAACAGGCAGATTTTGTTTTCATGTTGACATAAATATCGGGGACAGCGTTCCAAGTTTCAAACACAAGTTTGTCTGGTTTGGGGAGGTTTTCAATATCACGCCATTTGTGATTCTGAGCAAGAACAGCCTTCTGACGTGAAACATCTTCAAGGTCCGCTGTCCAGCGCTTGAACTAGGACACCCACATTTCTTTGTGGGCCATGTCAGCCAGTTCCATCTCAAGATCCGGGACTCACACCCCTGGAGATGCTGTCATATTCATCAGGGATGGATCGATGCTTAGGGGAGAGACCGGGAAGGATAATGTGCTTTTTCCTCTCTGAACTCACTGAATCGTTTTCCCAAACGATGTTTGCATTGCGATGACTGCAGAATGTAAATACTTCAAATTCATCATGTGAGCTTCCCTGAACTCTCTCAAACTGGGGAAGTGTGACAGTGAACCTTTCTGTAAATCTCTGGCAAGCACTGTCAACTTGCGCTGGATGCCAAAACCTCCTCCAACATGTGCAGGGCTGTGCATCCTTTCCCCTGAAGAGCTGTGTTCAGCGTGTTCAGCTGCGCCGTCATGTCTACCAAGAAGTGCAGCTTTTCCAGCCACTCTGGCTGTTCCAGCTCAGGAAATGTGAGCCCATTGCTGCCCAGGAAGGTTTTCACTTCTTCCAGACGCCGTAAATCGTTTCAGCGCCTCGCCTCTGGACAGCCACCAGACTTTGTTGTGCAGCAAGAGGTCAGAGTTCGTGCTTTCCAGCTCGTCCAGTAATGAACGGAACTGACGGTGATTCAAACCTTTCGCCATTATTTTGTCACAATCTGAATGACAACATTCGTTACTTCTGTGCGTTCCGGAGGAAATGTTTGAGCACACAGTGCCTCTTGGTGCAGGATGCAGTGAAAAGTCAGCAACTTTCTGTCCAGCGACTTCTGCAATAAAGCACAAAGCCCTTGTGCGCTCCTGTCACACTTCGGTGCCCCGTCTGTAGCCACTGACACCAGGTGGGTGGTTTTATTCCTTTTGCTCTGAAACAATTCAAGACAGCCTCACAGACATCCTCCCCCGTGTTTGGCCTTTTAGTGGCATCAACTCCATCATTTCTTCTTGTGGCCCAGTAGAGTTTACATACCGGCAGAACAGAGCTATTTGTTCAATATCACCTTTGTCTTTAGATTCATCACAGGCCATTGAGTTGGCCACAGCTGAACTGATGTCTTTAATTTGCTGTCTGGTGATGCCTTCTGCCATTTTTATGGTTCTGTCTTTGACAGCCTTTGCAGAGAGGGGCATATCCCTGATTTTCTGCACAATTTCACTCTTGTTTTTAAAGTCTGTGAATAGATGTTCTGAAGTCTTAATGAAAGATTCTTTTATATATTCTCCATCTGTGAACGGTTTCCCGTGCCTCACTATTTCCTGAGCGGCAACAAAAACTAGCATATGCACTTGAATTTGCTGCCTTCATCCACTTCTTGAAGTGATTTTTGATCAGATCAGCCTTCCGTATCAGTTCCCAAACTGCTTTTTTCTTTCCTCTCCATCCGGATATTTTTGAGCAAAGGCTGCGTGTTTATTCTGGAAATGTCTTGCAACATTTGACTTTTGTTTTTAGCTAGTTTCTCATTGCATATTAAGCACACTGGTGAACCAGTCTCATCAGCAGTGAAAGCAAATGAATCTTCCTACGTAGCATTGAACGTCCTGTTTTCATGAGAAACTTTTCTTTTCTTTGAATTCTGCATAGTTGATAGAATAGAATAGAATAGAATAGAATAGAATAGAATAGAATAGAATAGCATTTATTGTCATTTATTGTCATTGAACAGGATTCAACGAAATGGGTGAAAAAGTTCAAGAGAAACAGGACATGATCGGCTTCGTAAAGGAATGAATCAGAACCTCGCTTCTTCTGCAGGAGGATTTCCGCATTGAAAGAGCAGACCGAGCGCCGGGACCGAGGCCCGCTGACACCAACCCGCCTCGCTCCATCATTGGCCGCTTCATGGATTACACCAGAAAAGAAGCGCTGCAGCAACGGGCCGGGTCACTAAAACACATCGTTCTCCAAGGGAAAACAATATACTTTGACTAGGACTTCTCTCCAGAGCTCCAAAAGAAGAGAGTGAGACTGTGGAGCTTCATCAAGCACTTAAAGGAAAACAGGCAAAATGTGGTTTTCCAGCGCAACTCAGAATGGACTTGGAAACGAAAAGCTTCCCTCTTCTTGTGGACGCGGTACCGACGTTGGAGAGGTTGGACGTCTCAGTGCAGATGAGTGAGAGAGAGAGGATGGAAGCGGAGCCTCCAGAGAGGCCTGGACTCCGAGAGTCAACAACAGGAGACATGGAAAAGGGGGACAACCTGATGCACATCTAAAAGTTTACATTGAAGACTGAGGAGAACAAAATGTTCATAAACAGAGGAACTCTGGAGGATATAAGGGATGTTTTAGCAACAATTATTAGGGGAGAAGAAGACGTTATGGAAACAGCCAATGTTACATAGTTATATAGTGACTCTGTATTTCAAATGTTTCTGATCTCACGGGTCGCCAATATCACCTGGTTACTATCGTTCTCCCAATTGGGTGGAGATCTCAGCAGGGAATTATTGCTGTTCTTTGTGATCTGGAAGCACTTAGTGCTTTTTCCCCAGAGCGACTACGGGCACACGGCGCTCTGCCTTGGTTACATCGGGGCTGGTCAGGAGGCCACCACAGATTATATGTGGTCTTAATAGAACCAGGCGGGTTGATGGGAGTCCTTGGGGCTTCATGTGTTCAAACTATTTCTGTGTTACTATGTTCTTGTTCCTTGACAGTTTGTGGCCACACTGAGTGACCAAAAGGAGGCAGAAACAGATCAGATGCAACATCCAGAATTAAGGTCAAAGGGTCAAAAAGTAGAGGTCGAGGTTGACATGATTAAAACAACTATATATTATGAGTGATTTAAATATTGTGTGTTATCATGTGAGAGGACTGGGTCATCCGATAAAGAGGAAGAAAATATTAGCTGAATTAAAATGGCTTAAAAGTTCAATATCTCTATTGCAAGAGACTCATCTGAACGACTTGGAGCAGCAGAAATTAAAAAGAGAGTCGGTGGATCAAGGGTTTTTAGCCAGCTGTCCAAAAAGCAGAGGGAGGGGCAATTTTATTATAGAAATAGTTCAAATTACTGTTAATGGCAAGAATACAAAGTGTAGACTGAAAGTTCAGATAGAAAAACAAACTTTTCAAACTTTCACTCTTTTCTACATAAATCATCCAAATCAAAGCAGCAAAATATTTCCTGTTTATTTTTCTAAAACATCTTCAAGGATTCCCAGCTAAGTTTGTAGAGAAACTAAAAAACATCATAAATCTGATTTATTTGTTTAGCAAATATTTTAAAGAGAGAAAAACACTTTTATCTCCTCACTAAATTATTGCAAACTAGAAATTCCTCTAACTGAACTACAATTGTTTTAATATTCATCCTAAATAAATCATTCCTATTAGTTTATAGTTTCTTTCATTTCTAACAATGTTTCTTTACACCATGAAAGTTTATTATTGACTTCATAATAATCAATGTTGTTCTGATCTCTACTAAATCAGAACATTTTAAAGTTTGCACTTTCATTTATTTATTTTCTTGTTACTAAATATTAAAATGTTTCCATAATTTAGTGTTAATCTATTTTTGTCACATCATTAATATTTGTAATTCTCCTTCCATTAAACTGTTGCTGCTCCAAACTGACCAGATCAAAATAATGAATCAGCAAATAAAGTAAATGTTAACAAATTAGATTCATTGCATAAATCATTTATGTAAAGTAATAAAGTTTAGGATCCAGTTCTGACCCTTGTGGTTTTCCACAAGTAACTTTTAGTAAATTATAATTCATATTATTTGTACATTTTGATGTTTTGAGTAACTTTTACCCAGGAATGTGAAATGAATCATGATTCAGAAATAAGAGAATAATTATATAAAGATATATTGGAGACAGTTTATATGACCTATAGAAATAATATGTATTATAATAATGTTATTTCAGCTGCAGTAGTTTGGTAATATCAGGAACTACTGATTATTTTGTTGGATCTTTCTGATTATTTTCAGTTTGTATTTATAGTCAGTTCAGTTACTGCTGCAGGAATCAGCTGTTATTTTTCTCTGGACTTTTTTCTCCTCATGATTCCATCATGAGACATTTTCATCAGAACTTCTCTTTTTCTCATGAAGGTTTTATCAACAAGTCTCTAATTTCACTGCAGATTTTCTGCTGCTCTGAAAGAAGAATCTAAAAATCATGTGAGTTGTGATGTCATCAGTCCCACCACATCCCTCACATTTACTTTCAGTTTTAGAGTCAGACTGTTGTTCATATATTCTTCATCAACTCTTTGGATCATTTGATCAAACTGTAAGTTTTCTTGTTTTTCCTATTGAACTTTGATTTTCTTGTTTGTTTTTTCTCTCATGTTTTTAGAAAACATCCACTTCTGATTTCTGGTCAAAGTTTCATCTCTCTTCTTTTTAAAGTTTCATTTTCAGGATTATTAGATTACTGATGAACAGCTGATGTTTCTTTGGTTTTTCTCTGAACAAATTATTTCATGTTTCTATTTCCTGGATTCAAACTTTGAGTTGTTTAACCAAAAAAGATAAAAGATTAAACCATGATTTATCAGATATCCTGACTTAATTACACCTTGATTCGGTTTCTCAAAAGCAATAACACATATGTTACATTTATCCAATTATCCACTTATGTGACAATTTATCCTCTGCCAATAACCTGGCAGAGGATAAATTGCTGTTCTTAGTTCAGCCTGGTTCCCCAAACCCATCAGAAACCAAAGTGTTTATCAGTAATTCACCATCTTGTCTGCATGTTTTGGTCTTTTTTCCCTCCTGAAATAAAATGCTGCAAATTCATGTCGATATTCTGTCATGTACTATTATTATTTTTAACATTATGATGGTAGAAAATACTATTATCAAGCTTAAAAAGATTTATGTTACAGTTTGTTTCTGAAGACTGATGTTCTAACTTTGTCTAATTACACAGTGAGGTTGTAAAAAACCTCTAGATATGAAAAGCAACATGTTGACAATATAAAAAACAGGACATGTGGTAAGAGAGAGGGAGAAATGATGGAGAAATGAGGTGAGCAACGCAGCAACCTGGTACATTGCAGCAACCTGGTGCGTTGCAGCAACCTGGTGTGTTGCAGCAACCTGGTGCTTTGCAGCAACCTGGTACATTGCAGCAACCTGGTGTGTTGCAGCAACCTGGTTGTTCTGTGGGGGATGAGGGAGGGGAGCCGGCGATGCCAGCATCTCAGTGGGGAGCCAGACTCAGATGACAATAATTGTTCTCACTATTACACCTCAATGCAACTCCAGACAGAAAAACTTCTGATCGGTTCTGCTGAGCTTGCAAATTCTCCAAGGTTTATTCCTGAGGTTTCAGGAACTGCAACTGTTCTGTTTTTGTCATTAGGAACCAGTTCTTGTTTGTGGTTCTGCTCACACAGCATCTGAGTCTGAATGTTCACAGCAAGGCATTTCCTTGTATAAGACAGGCAGCCTCTCAATGGGCAGAACAGCTGCCAATGTTTTCTGGATTGTATGATATACCAGATAACTGACAAGCCCAAAAAGCAGAAATCCTGTTATGAAAAACTGAGTTTTATAAACATCATAAAATCCTCAACCAACAATATGGACAGACACAGGGCTTTTCACATTTTTATACTGTTGTTTTTCTAAAGAGGGAGAGGAAATGAGAAACCTGTAACATCAGATGAATGTCTGATGTTTTTTTCTTCTCTGAACAAATTGATTTATGATTTTTCTTTCTTTGTATCAAACTCTGGTCTCCACCATTAAAGTCAGACACACCAAGTTTGTCCCACTTCCTTTCAGAATTAAATGCTGTCACACTAAAATGTGTTCAATTCAGTCAAATTAATACTTAGTTCATCTTAGTGGCACATTTAATCCAGTTGTAGAGTTTAATAATTAACTAAAATATTTCCTGTTCAGGTTGAATCAGTGAATGTAAATGTTGCTCCATGTCTCCATCTAGTGGACTGATAGTAGAAGTGCAGCAGCTGATGGCAGCTTCCTCTGCCTCTCTGCTGTCTGACTGCATTCACCTGACACTGATATGAAGCAGAGAAGAAGAGCCAATCAGAGGAGGAGCAGCTGATCTTTTTCCAGCACTAATGATGTAAAGGATGATCAGAGTTGATGTGCAGATGAATGATGTGTGTTTCCTCTGCAGGTGAAGCTAGAAAGTGTGTGTGAGCTGATGTGAATTCAGCAGCATGGATCAGTGTGAGGACAGAGAGGAGGGAGTCCCTCCCTCTAAAACCACTCTGTGTGGGGAAGATGAGAGCCAGAGCAAAGGTCAGAGGTGAGGTCACCATCTCTAACTGTCCACAGCCCTTTTCACACAGCGTTCACTATATCAGGCCAGAACAGACGTGGTGATGAAGCTGCTGCTGCTCCTCTTTGTTGATTAAGTTTTAATCATCATGTTTCTGTCAGGATCCATCAGAGACTCAAACCAGAAGCAGAACCAGAACCAGAACCAGAACCCAGCTGTGTGTCCTTTAAGAGTAACAGGTCACAGAGTCTTCCCCCTGAATTTAAATCTCCTGGATCTCCACCATCAGAGAGGTGAGCTGTTTCTAACTGCTGTAACTTCTGTTTATATCTGTTATTGTGGCCATGTGATGATAAGTTCTGTTGGGTTCTGTTGTCATGAAAACATTGGACTGAATTTCAGGTTATTTTTCTTTTCATACGTCAAAGATGTAATACGTATGATGTCTCCATGAAAACATGTTCCAATAATGAACATGTTACTATGAACACAATAAAGTTCAACTGGATCCTTTGTATAAAAATCAACAGGTCCGTTTGGATCCACAGTCTCTACCCAGAGCTTCACTAGTTAACAGAATCTCTAAATCTGATCTGATGTTTACCTGACATCAATTTAACCATCATTCATTGGACAGTTATTGACTCCATACAGAAAGAATCTTATAAATCCTCAGTCAGGACTCACTCTTATAAACTATTATGTTGACATGACATTTGGACCAGAAACATTTAACTGTGTTTTATTCTGTTTTGTTTTAGCCAAATTTTTCCAAATGAAACAGTCATTTAATTAGTCCGATATTAATATTAACAGAAGAACAAAAAGACAGAAGTGAATTTTATTTCTAGGTTGATATTTGCATCTTTCTCTAAAATCTGACAAAAGACAGATTCATTCTGAAATAAAAACATTTTCTATGAATTATTTTATGATTCCACCTCTGAAGTTCAAACATCATCCAACATGGCAGATTATCAACCATTTCTACAGTGAAACTAAATATTTAGTGGATCTGATTGAGCAGTGGGCTTCAGTGTCTCTAACGGACCATCTGGTTCTGATTGAAGCTCCATCAGATCCTCCTTGGATGGTCAGAGTGGAAATGATTCCTGGTTCTGCTCCATGTCAGAGCTCAACACTAAGATCACCAAACTGTTCTCTCAGTCATTTAAACCAACATGTTGGTCTCAGAAACAAATCTTTCTGCTCTTTAAAGAAGGCTGGACATTATTCAGGAGGATCAATGATCAGGAACATGTTGGAGGATTGGGCCGGTTCTGATAGGAATCATTTAGAACATCAGGTTGATGATTTGTCTGGTTCTGATTTTATTTTACAGTAACATAAAAATTATCTCAAAAGCAAACAGAAAGTTTCTAATGAGATTTTTTGATTCAGGATCCATCAGAGACTCAAACCCGAACCAGAACCAGAACCCAGCTGTGTCTCCTTTAAGAGTGACATATCAATGGATCATCCTGTGGTTGACTTTAAATCTCCTGGATCTCCATCATCAGAGAGGTGAGCTGTATCTAATTGCTGTAACTCTGGAAACTGAACCAGTAAGAACTCAGATGTTTCCAGTTATATTTCCAGAGGTTTGATCCATATCTACAGAAATCAGCTGCTCTGTTCTCATGAAAACACCTTCATATCTTTGTCTCTGGATGTTGATGATGATGTTCTGTTGCTTCCTGGCTCCATGTCAGACTAACAGTGGATCACATTTCCACTGGGAAATACCTGGTAAAGCCATTCTGGTCCATCAGGACTTGGTTCCTGTGTGCATTGTGAGAGCAGTTCAGCAGGGAAGGAAAGCTTCATGATGTGGTTGGTGAGATCTGCTGGAACTCAACCAAACTGAGCTGATGTGGACCATCAGAGGTTCTGCTGGTTCTTAATGGGATCAGCAGGAACATTAAATCTTTACAAATACTTAGATCACCTGGTTCACTGCTCACATCCAGATATCACTTCATGGACCTTTACCTTCTGATTGTCTCTGTGTGGACAGATACAATGTGAGCTCACTGGCTTCCAGGGATCTACAGGATCCATTTTAAAATCCTCTCTATAACATCCAGTAGAGGATCCCACATGGACACACCCACATATTTCAGACCTCCTTCATGTCCACATCACCTCAGATCTAGTCATCAGAACCTGATGGATGTCCCACACTGTCCTGAAGACCTGTGTGGACAGAGCCTTCACTTCCACTGTCCCCAAGCTCTGGGAAACTGTCTCCACCAGCATCAGATCTGCTGACAGTTTGGAGTGTTTGAAGTCCAAGTTCAAAATCAACTTTTTAAAATGGTTCCTGGATTATTATGGTGTTACTGGTATTCATCAATGTACATCATCTTCCTTTTTCTAACTTTGAAATAGGTAGGAATATTATTTTCTAATGTTAAGAACAGAGAAATGTCTTCACTTTGCTCATTAATTTCCTGTGTTTCCCAGGTCCATCAGTCTCCACGTGCGCAGGAGAATAATAAAGAACAATCATTCGACTTCAGACATATCTAGAGCTTTATCCAGAGAATTCAATGGATACAGAATGTTACATCAGCATTACACCCAGATCGACAAGAAGTCCGACATGAAAACACAAAAAGTTACCTGCAACGAGTTGAAAAGAAAAGTCAAAAAATGCATTTTTGGGAATTGCTCACTCCAGCACAAAGCAATTTGATCTTCTGCTGTAAAACAAAGCTTTTCATAAGAATGTATATTCCCTTCATTAAAATATATGCATTAGAAGGTGTGTTCTTCCATTGTGGAGCTGTCTTAATGTTAACTTTAATACCTCTGGGGCCTGCTAAACCACCCAGATCTTCCAGTTCCAGTATCCTGGTTTTAGATTTATGACGTGCAGCTGGGCCGTCGTCTCTGCCTAAGTGATTCAACAAGAAACTGATTTCTATTTTAAAGAAACTGCAACAAAATCTAATGCCAAATAATAACTATGAGTTAGGATCTTTAACTGCAGGGTTGTCTAATTTAAAAAGCTCTTTTTGAAATACCTAAAATATTTTAAAAGTAAGAATAGTTTTCTAATCCTATTGTATTTTAGTAATATAAATTGCATGCACATAATATGGTTAAAACTAATTCAAAAGACGCTGTTTAATGCTTAAGGAAATCTCTTAATATGTTTAATTATACTTTGGAGAAGACTTAAAAGTTTTAATGTTTCACTGAACTCTTGAAACAACACCAAAGAATTTATTGATCCTGATAAAACATAGACTCCCTGCACCTGCAGACCACTTTAGGGAGTACAATAATGTCTATCTAAACAAAAAACCTCCTTAGAGATTTATGTAAATTCAGAGAGTCACCAGTTGTTTAGTTTGGATCTTTATCTAAGTTTACCTAACTTTAAATCTATTCTAATGTTCATGCTCCATCTAATATTTCATATGCATGAAGGTTGACTGTCTTTAAAATTATGCTAACCAAACTTATATTCTCAACACTAACCATTTCAAACAGTATAGGTGGAAATAACTGTACTGTTCATGTGATCCTCTTTTTTTCTTTATCAAAGACTTTTAATGTGAAACTCCTGGAGATTTCCTCTGTGAAAACTGCTTGATGAATATTTTCTGACTTCCTAATTGTTCCTGGTTCCTCCACAGAGTGGACCAGCAGAGCTCAGAGGTTCCCAGGGGTCCATCTGCCCAGCAGCTTCAAACACAGCTGGACTCCATATTTATGGTCTGTATATGAACAACAACTACTTTTCCATGGGTTCTGTTCAAAATTACCTTCATGCTGCACTTTGTAGACCAGAGGACTGTGTCGTGGCCATTTATGTTAAATTTTGTGAATTATAATTTGTAACAATTTAGTTTCTTTTTTTTGGGTAGTTAGAATTTATTTAAGTTGATTTAGAATTGACATTTGTAAGAATTTTGTATTTGGAATTGTTTAGAGTAAGACTATGTGAATTGTTAGACCCTCCCATTAATTTGAGTAATTAAAAACACACCAGGTGCTGGGTGCGGCAAAGAAATTTGTTTGGTAAATGTCTGGTGTGTTGAGGGGAGGTGGTAAAATGATTTTTTGACCACTTTCTGGAGCATTTTTGTTGGACACCCTTTTAAGATTAATTTTCAATTTGACTACGTTTTAAGACACTTTAATTATGTATTTTTTGTCACTATTTTTTCCAAGAAATAAATTATATTTTTTACAAACATTGAAGAAGTGCGTTCAAAATCACCGCCTCTTAACACCCACGGCCTTAGATGGAAATTTGGATTTTTTTGGAAAATAGAAGGCCGTGACAGACTGTCAGTCTGTCCAACATCCATCTGGTGTTTGGCTCCATGATTTCACTCTGATGTTTCCTTCATCTATTATTCTGTTCCAGCTGCTGGAGGACAACATTGTTACTTTTGTGAAGAAAGAACTGAAGAAGATCCATAAAGTTCTGGGTCCAGATTACCCAGAACATTCAGAGAGTCAGAGAGATGATGAGGTGTTGGAAGGTGATGATGAAGAACAGAGGAGGAGCAGCAGAGAGGCAGTGATGAAGATCACACTGAACTTCCTGAGGACGATGAAGCAGGAAAAGCTGGCTGACCATCTGCAGAGCAGTAAGAGGATTTCTAAAGAGATTTGAAATGATAAATTACACATTTGCTGAAGTGATGGAATAAAATTCAAAAGATGATTTTATTTAATGTCTGATTTTTGTTATTTTGTTAATGTAGGACATCTTCCTGCAGTTTGTCAACATCAACTTAAATCTGGTCTGAAGAAGAAGTTCCAGTCTGTGTTTGAGGGAATTGCTAAAGCAGGAAGTCCAACCCTTCTGAACCAGATCTACACAGAGCTCTACATCACAGAGGGAGGGACTGGAGAGGTCAATGATGAACATGAGGTCAGACAGATTGAAACAGCATCCAGGAAACCACACAGACCAGAAACAACAGTCAGACAAGAAGACATCTTTAAAGTCCCACCTGGAAGAGATCAACCAATCAGAACAGTGATGACAAAGGGAGTGGCTGGCATTGGGAAAACGGTCCTAACACAGAAGTTCACTCTGGACTGGGCTGAAGACAAAGCCCACCAGAACATCCAGTTCATATTTCCATTCACGTTCAGAGAGCTGAATGTGCTGAAAGAGAAAAAGTTCAGCTTGGTGGAACTTGTTCATCACTTCTTTACTGAAACCAAAGAAATCTGCAGCTTTGAACACTTCCAGGTTCTGTTCATCTTTGATGGCTTGGATGAGAGTCGACTTCCACTGGACTTCCACAACAAGGAGATCCTGACTGATGCTACAGAGTCCACCTCAGTGGATGTTCTGCTGACAAACCTCATCAGGGGGGAAACTGCTTCCCTCTGCTCTCCTCTGGATAACCACACGACCTGCAGCAGCCAATCAGATCCCTCCTCAGTGTGTTGGCATGGTGACAGAGGTCAGAGGGTTCAATGACCCACAGAAGGAGGAATACTTCAGGAAGAGATTCAGAGATGAGAAACAGGCCAGCAGGATCATGTTCCGCATGAAGACATCACGAAGCCTCCACATCATGTGCCACATCCCAGTCTTCTGCTGGATCACTGCTACAGTTCTGGAGGATGTGTTGGAGACCAGAGAGGGAGGAGAGCTGCCCAGAAGCCTGACTGAGATGTACATCCACTTCCTGGTGGTTCAGACCAAAGTGAAGAAGGTCAAGTATGATGGAGGAGCTGAAACAGATCCTCACTGGAGTCCCAGAGAGCAGGAAGATGATTGGTTCTCTGGGAAAACTGGCTTTTGATCAGCTGCAGAAAGGAAACCTGATCTTCTATGAATCAGACCTGACAGAGTGTGGCATCGATATCAGAACAGCCTCAGTGTACTCAGGAGTATTCACACAGATCTTTAAAGAGGAGAGAGGTCTGTACCAGGACAAGGTGTTCTGCTTCGTCCATCTGAGTGTTCAGGAGTTTCTGGCTGCTCTTCATGTTCATCTGACCTTCATCAACTCTGGTATCAACCTGATGGAAAACTCATTTACACTTCAGACAGCTTCCTTATTTAATCAACCCTAAATTAAAGTCTCTCCATCAGAGAGCTGTTGACCAGGCCTTACAGAGTCCAAATGGACACCTGGACTTGTTCCTCCGCTTCCTCCTGGGACTTTCACTGCAGACCAATCAGAGACTCCTACAAGGTCTGCTGACACAGACAGGAAGTAGCTCACAGACCATTCAGGAAACAGTTCAGTACATCAAGGAGAAGATTAATGAGAATGTGTCTGCAAAGAAAAGCATCAATCTGTTCCACTGTCTGAATGAACTGAATGATCGTTCTCTAGTGGAGGAGATCCAACAGTCTCTGATTTCAGGAAGTCTCTCCACAGATAAACTGTCTCCTGCTCAGTGGTCAGCTCTGGGTTTCATCTTATTGACATCAGGAAAAGATCTGGATGTGTTTGACCTGAAGAAATACTCTGCTTCAGAGGAGGTTCTTCTGAGGCTGCTGCCAGTGGTTAAAGCCTCCAACAAAGCTCTGTAAGGACACAGATTAATGCATTTATTATTGATCAAATGAAAACATTTAATGATGTGCTAAATATTTATTCATGTGGTTTTAGTTTATTTATTGATGTATTGTCTCCAAGATGTTGCCCACAGGGATACATCGGGAGAATGTATATTAATATGTAACATTATCACCACAAAAACCCCATCATCATTATACATTATTAAAGAAGCAAAACTCATCTCTCTGCTAAAACTGAGATTGGATCAATTTAGTTTTATTGTGGAATTCAAAAGTTTCATTTCCAGCGTCCTTGTTCTTTTTAGATCAGTCCTTCAAAGATTTTGACCCGACAATTGACCAAATCAATTCACAACAAAAGACAACATAGATATGTGCAACAATACGTATAATATGCATGTTCAATTATGTTCTTTTTCAAAAAAGAACATAATTGATTGGAAAGTAAAATATTTTTCCTCCCTGTCTCCACAGACTGAGTGACTGTAACCTCTCAGAGAGAAGCTGTGAAGCTCTGTCCTCAGTTCTCAGCTCCCAGTCCTCCAGTCTCAGAGAACTGGACCTGAGTAACATCAACCTGCAGGATTCAGGAGTGAAGCTTCTCTCTGCTGGACTGAAGAGTCCAAACTGCAACCTGGAAACTCTCAGGTAAAATGTTCTCAATCCTGGTGAAACCAGATTTCTGTCCATTATAGTCTATCAGTTGTGATGCAAATGTTTTTCCAATAATAGAGTAAAATAATAATAGATGTATTACTGTGAGATGGGTGTTTCTCCTGTACATTAGTTTTCTGGTTAACAGTTCACAACAAAAGGCAACATACAGACATTAAAAAAACTGTTCCTTAAATCAGTTCAAGAAGAACTTTTTTTACTGGACAGTAAAAGATCCATTTTGAAGAACTTTTTTTATATTCACATTTTTATTGAGAAAGCACATTATACAATGATATAATTATATTTAATTTGTTCTCATTTTTACACTCTGTTTTCACACTTTTTTCATTGACAAAAAAAACACACAAAAAAAAAGACAAAGCAAAACCAACAAAAACCAACCAGAGCTGAAGTGAGAGTGGCAGGTAGCCTGATTACCAACAATCATTGACATTGCATATCAAATCAAAACATCAGTCTGAATGATAACAAGGTTTATGAAACATCAGACATAACAATTTTGCCATATTCTGTCCACTTTGTCCATATCAATCAATCAATCAAATTTTATTTATATAGCACATTTCAGCAACAAGGCATTTCAAAGAGCTTTACATCAAAACACAAAACACAAAGTCATGCAACTTAAAGACTAGCCTCAGTCCGGTTCTTCACTTAGGATTCTAATTCCGAGGATAGAAAGTTTTACTCACAGAGAGAGATGAGCACCACTCACTCTTGTATGCACACACACACACAACAGCAATGACATGGCAATAAAAACCGCAGCAACAAACAATTTTCTATCAGTGCGAGGATTCTTCCTTATGGGAAGTCCTCATAAAATGAGGGACTCAAAACACCTCTCTTGTAGATTTTAGTTGAACCAACTGGGATTCTACACCCTCTGGGAATTTAGTCAAGTTGTTCTGACAAGGCCTCCAACCTGGGAATTTAGCTGAGAAGTATCAGCTGGGCCTCCAACCCTTTGGTACTTTAGTCAAAATACTATTTGACAAGGACTCCAACCTAGAAATTTAGCTGAGAAATATCAGCTGGGCCTCCAACCCTTTGGAATTTAGTCAAGTTGTTCTGACAAGGCCTCTAACCTGGGAATTTAGCTGAGAAATATCAGCTGGGCCTCCAACCCTTTGCTACTTTAGTCAAAATACTATTTGACAAGGACTCCAACCTAGGAATTTAGCTGAGAAATATCAGCTGGCCTCCAACCCTTTGGAATTTAGTCAAGTTGTTCTGACAAGGCCTCCAACCTGGGAATTTAGCTGAGAAATATCAGCTGGGCCTCCAACCCTTTGGAATTTAGTCAAGTTGTTCTGACAAGGCCTCCAACCTGGGAATTTAGCTGAGAAATATGAGCTGGGCCACCAACCCTTTGGAATTTAGTCAAGTTGTTCTGACAAAGCCTCCAACCTGGGAATTTAGCTGAGAAGTATCAGCTGGGCCTCCAACCCTTTGGTACTTTAGTCAAAATACTATTTGACAAGGACTCCAACCTAGGAATTTAGCTGAGAAATATCAGCTGGGCCTCCAACCCTTTGGAATTTAGTCAAGTTGTTCTGACAAGGCCTCCAACCTGGGAATTTAGCTGAGAAATATGAGCTGGGCCACCAACCCTTTGGAATTTAGTCAAGTTGTTCTGACAAAGCCTCCAACCTGGGAATTTAGCTCAGAAGTATCAGCTGGGCCTCCAACCCTTTGGTACTTTAGTCAAAATACTATTTGACAAGGACTCCAACCTAGGAATTTAGCTGAGAAATATCAGCTGGGCCTCCAACCCTTTGGAATTTAGTCAAGTTGTTCTGACAAGGCCTCCAACCTGGGAATTTAGCTGAGAAGTATCAGCTGGGCCTCCAACCCTTTGGTACTTTAGTCAAAATACTATTTGACAAGGATTCCAACCTACCAAAAAAAAAAATTACATTTCAAATACAGTTCTAAACAAGTGTGTTTTTAGTAGAGATTTAAAGGAAGTCAGGGTTTCCGCTGTTTTACAGTTTTCTGGAAGTTTGTTCCAAATTTTTGGTGCATAGATGCTGAAAGCTGCTTCTCCTCTCTTGGTTCTGGTTCTGGGGATGCAAAGCAGACCAGAACCAGAAGACCTGAGAGGTTGGGAAGGTTGATACAACAACAGCAGATCTTTACTGTATTGTGGTGCTAAACCGTTCAGTGCTTTGTAGACTGACAACAGTATTTTAAAATCTATTCTTTGAGCTACAGGGAGCCAGTGGAGGGACTTTAAAACTGGTGTTATGTGCTCTATCTTCCTGGTTCTAGTGAGAACGCGAGCAGCAGCGTTCTGGATCAACTGCAGCTGTTTGATTGATTTGTTGGACAGGCCTGAAGATGCTGTTGCAATAATCAATGCGACTAAAGACAAACGCATGAATGAGTTTTTCTAGATCTGGCTGAGACATTAATCCTCTAATCCTAGAGATGTTCTTCAGGTGATAGAAGGCCGACTTTGTAATTGTCTTTATGTGGCTTGCAAGGTTCAAGTCCGAGTCCATCACTACTCCCAGGTTTCGGGCCTGATCGCTAGTTTTTAGTTGTAATAACTGAAGCTGTGCATTGACTCTAGATCGTTCCTCTTTAGGTCCAAAAATAATGACTTCAGTTTTGTTTTTGTTCAGTTGGAGAAAGTTTTGGCACATCCACACATTTATCTGTTCTAAACATTTATTCAGTGATTGGATAGGTTCAGAGTCACCTGGTGACATCGTAATGTAGAGTTGTGTGTCATCCGCATAGTTATGGTAGCTAATATTATTTCCTTTTATAACCTGAGCTAGTGGGAGAATATAAATATTGAATAAGAGGGGTCCTAGGACTGAACCTTGGGGTACCCACATGTGACCTTTGACCTCTTTGATGAAAAGTTTCCAATTGAGACAAAGAAATCCCTGTTCTTTATGTAGGATTCAAACCAGTCGAGCACCGAATCGGAGTCCAATCCAACTCTCCAGTCGATTCAGTAATATGTCATGGTCGACAGTGTCAAAGGCTGCACTGAGGTCCAACAGAACCAACACCGTGGTTCTCCCACAGTCCGTATTTATATGGATGTCATTGAATACTTTTTACGAGGGCAGTCTCCGTGCTGTGGTGAGCACAAAAACCAGACTGGAAAGTGTCAAAGCAGTTGGTCGTCATGAGGAAATTATTTAATTGTTCACACACAGTTTTTTCAATAATTTTGCTGATGAATGGGAGGTCAGAGGTCGGCCTGTAATTCTGCAATAGCGATTTGTCCAGGTTGTTATTTTTTAACAGTGGTTTGATGACTGCTGTTTTCAAAGCTTGGGGGAAAACGCCTGATGTGAGTGATGAGTTTACTATTTGGATCAGATCAGTAGCAATAACAGGCAGGACTTTCTTAAAGAAACGTGTGGGTAGGACATCCAGACAGCAGGAGCTTGAACTTAATTGACTTATAATTTGTTCTAGAGTTTTATAATTAAGTAGTTGAAAATGGGTCATTTTTTCTGTATTTGTTTTGTTCTGGTACAGCAATGGTTCTGACTTTGAAGTTGATGTGCAGATTAATCCTCTGATTTTTTGGATTTTATCTGAAAAGAAATCAGAAAACTTATTACAGGCAACATTAGATTGGAGTTCAGGTGGTAACTTCACTGGAGGGTTTGTGAGCCTGTCAACTGTTGCAAATAAAGCTCGAGCATTGTTGATGTTTTTGTTTATGACATCTGCAAAGAAAGCCTCCCTTGCATGTTTTAGTGCTAAGTGATAGTTACGTAGTTTTTCTTTGTAGATGTCGTGATGAATGTGAAGTTGAGTTTTACGCCATTGTCGTCCTGCCCTGCGGCAGACTTGTCTTGCAGACCGAACTATTTGTGCTTTTCTCCATGGAGATTTCTTTCTACCAGTCAAAACCTTTACTTTAATTGGGGCAATGGAATCAATGATATGAGACTTTAGACTGAAAATCATCTGCCAACTTATCTACATCATTACAGCTTAAGGGTGAGGAGGAAGAGTAGATTTGATTAAATGTTTCTGCTGTGTTTTCTGTGAAAGAACGTTTTGTGACAGTAGCTGTTTGTCCAAGTGGGTCAAAGAATAAAGAACCTTCAAAGATAACAACAAAATGATCCGACAGGGCAACATCAGTTACAGAGACATTGGAAATATTCACACCCTTACTGATAACCAGGTCCAGTGTGTGTCCTTGAGTGTGTTGCTTGTTTGACATGTTGTGTTAATTTAACATTTATTCAGGGAAATCAATACTCAAGTTCAATTCATTTCCAACAGATGAGGATGCAAACTTAGAGTCTGGAATTGCTGAAGATTCAGATCTCAAGGAAGTTGTTTTCTTGCCATGATCAGTAGGAAACAATTTCCAAGGCAAAAAAGCAGGCTGATCCAAAATTTTCTAAAATATCAGAGAGCTTTTTTGCTCCTCTGTTTTCGGGTTTGTCCACATGAATGTGAAAATCACCAACAATTATTAAACAATCATAATCAATGCATATGAGAGAAAGAAGATCATTCAAGTCAGTAAAGAAATTTTCCACATATGTTGGAGTTTTGTATAAAGTTAGAGTCAAAGTTTGTTTGTAGCCTTTAACCTGAATTCCAAGATACTCAAAAGATGTGAAATGACCGAAAGAGATTTTACTACAGTTTATGGTATTTTTAAATATAGAAGCCACGCCTCCTCCTTTTTTATGTTTTCTATTCTCACTTAAAAAATTGTAGTCAGGAGGCGCTGATTCAATTAGTACAATTTGGTCATTATCGTCATTCAACCATGTTTCTGTCAGAAACATAACATCAACATTATACTCAGTGATGAAATCATTAATTAATAGAGCTTAACACAGAGTGATCTGATATTTAAAAGTGCTATTTTAAGTGACTTGGAGGCCAAAAGATTTTCAGTCTGAGGTTCCTTTAGACAGGGGATCAGCCTGAGGTTTGAATTAGGACCGCTGAATTTCATATTTCTATTTTTTGTAAATTTTCTTGTAGTGATCTGGACAGGTAATGTCCTGTTCTGCAGAACCCGGGGGCCAGATACATTCTGGATGGAGACAGGTGTAAAGATAATATCAGGTCCCAGGCCTCAGACCTCAGAAACACAGAGTGATGGATCCTGTGGAAAGTCAGGGGCAGGTTGCTTAAATGTATTGAGGTCTGCTACGTGAGTACTAAGGAGAGACGTGCCGAGGCGAACCTGTTTCATTCCATCTGTAAATTTAAGAAACTGTGGTCCGGAAGACATTTCTTCATTGGTATCCATTGAATCCTGTGAATGATTGGAGGAGCAGAGAGGGAGGGGGGGAAGGAGCGAGGGAAGCAGTCACTCCGTCTACAGTCGATTTATCAGCTCGTTTTGGAATATCGTGTTCCTGATCCGGGGAGCGTTCCATCCTAGTCAGACATCATATAGAAAGTGTCCCTCTGCAAATTAATGGAAAAAGACAGTCTCTCCAATAGTCTCTCTTTCACTACATTAATCCAGTCCTCGGTTGTTGGAGGTTCCTGTTTAAACCATTTTCTTGTGAGGCTCTTTTTGCTCCCCGCCAGCAAAATGTACAGAAGTTTCTCATCATTATAGTTCAGTTTGTCGGCCGGTATGTTACATAACAATATGCATTCAAAGGTTAAAGGAAAATTAAATGCAAATACGTTATGTAAATGTTCATGGATCCAACAATATTGCTGGATGGTTTTACAGTTCCAGGAAACATGTAAATGATTGGCAGCGTACCTGCCTCATCTCCAGCAGGTATCAGCCCTTCACTGACATCGTTTCTGCTCTGGGGTTGTGAACAATCTTCTAAGGCTTTTCCAGCAAAATTCACGCCAAACCTTCGATCTTGTAAGGTATCTTACAGATGTGGTCCCAATCTTCTTCTGGATTCGTCAGGCTGCTTTCTTTTCGCCACTTCATTTTCAAATAAGCAGTGTCGTCCTTCTAACACCACAGGATGGCGATGTTCAACCTGGAAAAAGTTTTTCCGGATTTTGATTTAAATACTAATATAAATGTTTCCACAAATTTGAAATTATGAAAATGTACTTTTATATCCTGATTAAAATAAGTTCTGCTCTGGAGATATTTGAAAAATTCATCTGCGCATAAATTGGAATTTCTTTTTAAGGTCTCAAAACATTGGAACGCCCTCTTGTGGACAAAAGAATAGTAACTAGTGAGGCCTTTTGAAATCCACTTCTTTAATCCATCATCATGTTGATTTGGGATGAAATCTGAATCGTAAGCGAACCATCTTAAACCTTTAGAGGCCTTTTCTAAACCACATATTCTAATTGCTTCATTCCAGGCTGATAACATTCCTTGTGATTTTGGTTCATCTGCCAAATGAATTTTGCTTTGCGATTTTGTCGGCTATTATGGCTTTAATCTGTGTTGTTTTGACTGTTTCCCCTTCCACATCTTCCATCCCACAGTGTAATCCGGACAGCAAAAACATATCAAAGGTCTCAATTGAGCTGCACAAAAATATTCTCATAAACAAGAAAGCCCACAACCTCCTTTGTCCTTTCTTAATGGTAAAGTTTTTATTTGACTCTGGCTTTTTTCCCTTTCCAAATGTATTTTGACAGCATCTTATCCCATTTTACAAAATGTCTTGAGGGTATGGGAACTGGCAGGGATTTAAATATACAACATTTGGGGAAGGATGTTTAATCTAACTGGAGTGTAGGTTGGAAAAGGTATTTGGGCATTCTATCTTTGATATCCGACTTTTGTTCATAATTGTCCTCAAACATTTTAGTAGGGTCACGATGTATCACCGCCCCGAGATACCTAACACCATCCACATCCCATTGCCATTGATAGCGATTCTTAATTTCAAAATGGTGAATCATAATTTAGCATTAGTACCTGTGTTTTCTCACATTAACCCTGTATCCTGAGAACAAACCGAATTCTGATAACATTTTCATTATTTTGGGAGAACCTGCATAGGATGAGATATAACAAGTAACAAGTAACAAATAGAGCCAATTGTTGATCCCCTGCTGTGGTTCTGACTCCACTGATATCCTGACTCTGTCTGATCCATCGGCTCAATGGTTCTATGAACAAGGTGAAGAGGACTGGCAACATGCAGCCACCCTGTGGAGGACCTCACTGCAGTATGAATTAATCACTAAGGTCTTTATAATAAATAGTATTTATTATAAATTTATCAAATCCAAATCTCTCAAGTACCTGATATAAAAGGACCACCTCACAGAATCAAATGCCTTTTCAGAGACTAATCTTATCACTAGAGTCTCTAGTTTTTGTCTATGAACCTGGTTCATTATGTGCAAAACTTTCCTAATGTTGTTCTGAACTTGATGGTGTTTGATAAAATCTGTTTGATCTTTATGTATTAGTCCTGGTGAAATTGTTTCCAGTCTCTGAGATGATGGAAATGAACAACTTATAATCAATATTTAATACACTGATTGGGCTGTAGTTACTATAATCTAGGTTATCTTTTCCTTCTTTCTGAATTATAGAGATTCTTGCTTCCCTCCATGAGGGGGATACAATTTTTCCTCCATTCCCCAATTAAATGTTTTCTGCAAGGTGGGAGTCAAATGATCCTTCATTATTTTGTTTCATTTTGGGCCAAATCCAAACACTATATTCACTCCTGCCATTTTCCCCCTTTTAGTCTTTTAATTCCTGAATGAATTTCTTTGTTGGTTATTAACATTTTATTTTGTTCCTCTGACATGGTTTGGGAATAAAGTTTCCTGTAACAATTCTGAAAATATTGTTGAATTTTCTCCTCTTTAGTTTCTATTTGACCATTTAGAGGATTTATTTTATATTCCTCTCTGTTTGCTGTTTTCTGAGTTAATACATAAGAAGTTTTAGTGATTTTCCCCCTGCATCACAGTGCTGCTGCTTGTTAAAAATTATTTATTCTCTGTACATCAATCATGCTTCGGTCACCTAATTCTTTTTAAAATTTTACAATATCAGATTTAATGCGTTCATAGTCACGGAGTGCTGGTGTTGAAGCTCTAGCTGTTTATCTTCCAAGTATTTACGTTTGTGTATATTTTCTCTTTTTAGGTTATTTTCCCTCTAATCACTGCCTTCAGTGCATCCCATAATATTGCTGGTGACACGTCGTCATTATCATTTTGAGCTAATTTTTTTTTCTTTCTTTAAATTCTCTTTATTGATTGGGTAGTTTAGAATATTTGTGTTTAACCTCCATAAGGTGGATCTATTTTTCCTGTTCAGACAAAAATCAGCATAAACTGGATTCTGATCAGAAATTGTTCAGGGACCAATTTCAAAGGTTTTGAATTTAAACAAATCCTTTTTGAATATAAGAATGTAATCTAACCTACATTATGTTATGTGGATACAAGAAGTGGGTGATTCTCTATTAGTTTGGTGATGTCAACGAATCCTAAATCGGATTCAGCCATATTACCTCTGTTGGTTCCTGAGTTTAAGTCAAAAGTTGCAGCAGAACTTCTTCAATTAGAGATGATTAGTGGTTAGCATTAGTCAACATGCTAGCAATATATTCTGAACTTTAAACATCTATTTGGCGATAAAAAGCATCAGTTTTGAAGTAATTTGCTCACCCCAGTTCTTTTTCACATTTATATATATGTTTTTCTCTTTTCAGTGGGTTACATTTTAAATTTCTTAGGATTTCAGGGAAACCATTTACAGCTAGGCCATCATGGTGACGTTCAAACCGGAACGTTTGAACATCTGGTGTGAATCGGACGTTTGAACCGGACTTAAACAGATTTTTCTCTTTAACAAACTTAAACAGATTTCTAATGAACTTTAACAAATTTTTCTCCCTGTCTCCTCAGACTGAGTTACTGTAACCTCTCAGAGAGAAGCTGTGAAGCTCTGTCCTCAGTTCTCAGCTCCCAGTCCTCCAGTCTCAGAGAACTGGACCTGAGTAACAACAACCTGCAGGATTCAGGAGTGAAGCTTCTCTCTGCTGGACTGAAGAGTCCAAACTGCAACCTGGAAACTCTCAGGTAACTCTGGGCTCTTGACAAATTGCTGCATCTAAAGTGCAAAAATAAACATAATTACAACTCCATCCATCCATCCATCCATCCTTCCATCTTTCATTCCTTCCTTCCTTCCTTCCTCAGTTCAGATCTTGGTCTCTACCTCAATGTTGTCATTTTCTCAATCATGTGATGAATTGTGTGTCTGCAGCTTATCAGGCTGTTTGGTCTCAGAGGAAGGCTGTGCTTCTCTGGCCTCAGCTCTGACCTCCAACCCCTCCCATCTGAAAGAGTTGGACCTGAGCTACAATCATCCAGGAGCCTCAGGAGTGAAGCTGCTGTCGGCTGGACTGAAGGATCCCACTGGAGACTGGAAGCTCTCAGGTATGGAGGAACCTGCTGCAGGAGCAGAGAAGGTCTGATAGAGGAGGAAGAGGAGAAATGTCTTTAGTCAGTCTACTGGGAAACATTTAGTTTGAAGCTGAATGTTTATCAGCTTCAAATCTTTGATTCTTGTTGAATCTTTGTTGAATGTGATGCAGCTTCTCCTTTTTAATGTTTGTATTTCTGGATATTACAGTGAGGCCACAGCAGGTTTTCAGCAGCAAGGCTGTTTAGTGTTTCATTCCTTCATCTGTGTGTGGGAGTGTGGATGGATCAGGTATCCAGGTGTTGATCAGAGTTTAGATTGATTGTATTTTAATGCTGATTATTAAATCAGGTTGAGCTTCCAGAAATGTTTCCTTAGTTTCCTGATGTCCTTTTAGGCTTCAGTGAGTTTCTTCAGGTTGTTACTGAGGGATTTCCTTTCTCCTCTCTGTTGGAGCTTTTCCTGTGTTTAGAGAAATGAGTTGTGCTGCAGCAGCACCAACTGTCCTTCCTACATCCACTGCAGTTTGCAATCCAGATGATGGACTGTTCCTGTCTCAGTGGAGGACAATGTGTGTCTGAGAGACATGTAATGTCCATGTTTGCTGCTGAAAGAGACTGATGGTCTGACCCCCCTCCTCCTTTCAGGGTGGAGCCTGCTGGAGGCCGATTCTTGACTCCAGGTCCATGGAGATGTAAGTGTGTTTTTCATCTGATTCATGACAACAAAGCAGCTCACATTCAACCATCTTCAAACTGTCACATCACTCATTCAGGAGTCAAAGTGTCAATAAATGATCAATAACTGCAGCTGGATTGTGTTTGTTCTCCAGATTCCTGTCAACTCACCATCGACACAAACACAGTGAGCAGAGATCTCAAACTGTCTGAAGACAACAGGAAGGTGACACGTGTGGAGGAGCTTCAGTCATATCCTGATCATCCAGACAGATTTGATAAGTGGGATCAGCTGCTTTGTAGAACTGGTCTGACTGGTCGCTGTTACTGGGAGGTTGAGTGGAGAGGAGAAGTTTTTATATCAGTGAGTTACAGAAGAATCAGGAGGAAAGGAGACAGTGGAGACTGTTTGTTTGGATATAATGATCATTCCTGGAGGCTGAGATGCTCTGATTTTAATGGTTACTCTGTCTGGGACAATGACAGAGAAACTCATCTCTATTCCTCCTCTGACTCTAACAGAGTAGCAGTGTATGTGGACTGTCCTGCTGGCATTCTGTCCTTCTACAGAATCTCCTCTGACTCACTGATCCTCCTCCACACCTTCAACACCACATTCACTGAACCTCTGATCCCTGGGTTTGGGTTTGTGGTCCAGTTCTGGTTCTTCAGTGATTCTGAGCTGATTTGAGTCTCAAGAGTCTAAAGTTTTTCCTCCTGTCAGAGAAACTCTCTCACTGTTGAACAGATAGTTCAGTCTCTACAATCTATTTCTTGATGAAACGATTCTGATTGAGTCCTTTGGAAAAGTTTTCTCCTTCCAGTCCTTTAAATAAGAAAGCTGGAATTATTCCAGGATTATTCCAGGATTATTCCAGGATCCACATGTTTTTCTCTTTGTTTCCAGTTAAAGCTTCACACTGAATATCAAGATGTTGTTTCTCTTATTTTTTCTTTCATTCATCAGATTTCTTTGAAATATTGATGGAATGATTATTCCTGGAGTCTGAGATGCTCTAAGTTTTTCTCAATCTGATCATTTTCTGTTTCTATCGGCTCCTATTTTTCTCAACATGTCAGATTTGAATATTAAATCTTCCTTTTGTAAATTTGCTGCAGTTTTTCTTCATGTTTTAAATAAAAACATTTTTCTTCTACATTTGGTTCATTTTATGCTCATTCTGTTCTTTTCTTGTTTAAATTTAAATATTTACATTAAAATAATGTTTTTATTAACTCTGCCTTTCAGAAAGTCCTAATTAAAGTAAAACATTCCCATCCCATGAAGGTCAGAGGTCAATGCTTTGAAGCATGAAGCAGGAAAATCTTAATATTTTCTGTTTCATTCAGAGCTAATTCATTAATTAAGCTGCTTAATCAAACACTAACTAATTTTAGTTTAGTGAACAATATTTATCAAACACAAAACACAAACATTCACTCCAACATGAAACAGACAAACAAATAGTCAGAATTTGGAACCAGTCAAAATTTCATCCCAGTTAATAATTTCCATTCAGTCCTCATTTTGTCTATTTTCTCAAATTGTAATTATCAAATTGACTGAAGCTTCAAGATTGTCTGATTTTTCTCCTTTTAACAACATATTTTAATGTTTGAATTGAACTCTAAACTACAGGATCCTGTTTTAAGTGTTGACAGTCAAAGCAGAAATCTCAATATAATTTAGGATCACAACAACAAATTGATCAAGTTTCTGCTGAAGCTTCACTAATTTCAGGTTTTGTGATAACAAATAGTTCCAGGAAAACAAAAGGTCTTTTTAACATCTTAGTTCAATTGTATCACAGCTCTATTTTATAAGAATTTTCTTCTATTCAATTTAAATGCCACAAATATTATCTGGTTTACCAAAATGTTATAAACACTGCAGTATTAATGATCTCTGATTCTTAACCCTGAAAGATGTTTTGTTTATTCCCATACTCATATGTAAATACAGCATAGATCTTCAACAAGGAGAAGAAAAATAAATCTCAACCATTTGAGGGTCAAATATATTATTTCATTGCAGAACTAAAGTGATCGCAGTTTCCCTTCACAGTTTCTCAATCTGTGGTTCATGGACCACAGAGGATCATTAGTGTTGGTTCTTCTGTTCAGGACTTAGAATTAACATGATCAATTGAAAGAGTTTCTCTATTTATTGAGCATAACAACTTTTGAAGTCATTTTTGTATGACTAAAGAATTTATAAATATGAACGGGGTTAAAAAGCCAGCAGTCTTCATGCAGTGGCAGTGTCTGTGTGTGTGTAGGTGTTTGTTGGTAAATGTGGTTTAGAAGGACATTTCGTCAGAATACACACCACACTAGAAGGACATTTAGACTTAACAGGACCTGAGCCATGTCCTGCTAATTTTAACAAAAATCTAAAAATGTAGAAAGGTTTTCTATTGGTCCGTTAAGGTAAAAAAAAACATTAAAAAAAACGAGATGAACTTTTAATTCACATAAACCTGATTTTGTGTATAATCTGTGTATCGCCACAGTGCCTCCTTTGGCAGGTTTCTGTAATAGCAAGACCTCATGAATATTCACACAAGGTCTTATTCTGATTGGTTGTCTGCCAGAAGGTTCTGCTGATTATTACAATGTCCTTCTAATTCATGTGTTTGCTCATTACACTTGGGATGAGTTGGCAATTTGATTACTTTGTGCTATAACACTGAATATTTTATAAAAGTTAGTTGGATTCCTAAACCCAACCTTTTGACCAACCTTGGAATGTATGTGGCACCTAAAATATACAGAAATTTATATTTTGACCAAATATTGCTAATTTGAAATATGAAAAATAAATGTGTGGAATATGTGCATGAATTAAAAGAAATATAAACCATAAGAGAGCCATATTTTTCCACCAAACTATTTTTGCACTCCACTGCTGAGATTTTGTTAATTCTGCTCTGTTCTGCATCCCCAGAGCCAGAACAAAGCATTTGAAAGCAGAATTTAGCTTCAATGCACACAAAATCTTGAATAAACTTCCAGAAAGTTTAATTCTTTTCTCGCTAAAGAATTTATACATATTAACGGGGCTAATAAGCCAGTAATCTTCATGTAGTGGCAGTGTATGTGTGTGTGTGTGTAGGTGTGCGTGTGTTTGTATGTGTGTATCTCATCTTAAATGTCTCCTTTTTCTTCTCTCTCTCTCCTGCTGTCGGCGTCGTTGCAGTGAAATCCTTCCATCTCTCTCCTTCGGCTCCCTGTCAGTCCAACTGGTTCTGGTCTTGGATCTTTGGGTCGTCCAGATTGTCCCTCAGTCGATGTCCATGTTGTCCACAGATGAAACAAGCGTCACCAGTTCAGAGTGGTGTCTTCTCTCTCAGCTCTGAATCCTGTTTATCTTTTCTTTCTCTAAGCTGATGCTGGACAGCAGACCAGCAGAGGTTGTTAAAGTTCAGTCACACAGTTTCAGTCCAAATGTCCAACAGGAGACCTGACAGTTGTCCCCTGGATGGAAATGTTTCATCAGTTATCTGGTGTCAACCATTAAAATTAGGATGTGATGTTATGTCAGTTGACATGCTACAGGTTATAAGATTTAAGCGTTCAATGTCGCCATCTAGTGGTGAAATTTATGTACATCACTTTAAGAGTCGGGCGTTAATGATGTTACTATAGAGCATACAGGTCAGGACAATGCAACGCATGGTTTTCGCAGTAACACGTCTACTGCTATACAGTGTGTCCTAGAAAGCACTGTCAGTACATATAAGAGTTATGTTAATATTCGTTGTATAGGCATAAGTTGATCATTTGTAGATGCAATGCCGCTTTGTGAGAACTTACAGCTTTGAGCTGGTGCTTTCGTTGTGGCGACTGAGTATACTTGTGAGTGCTGTATTGGCCGCTGCTGTGTATTATTCAAAGTTTGCATGTTTTTTCATAGTTTTACACCTACTCCATCTGGCTTCATTAAAGACTCAATGCAAGTGCTCCAGTCTGTGTGATCCTTTTGGAGAGGAGTTTAGCTGAGTTTCGACTCCGGCAAGGTGTTGGAGGTTGTGGACATGACATAGAATCAACAGACACTTCAGTGCCTGAAGGTGATGAAGATTTTCTTCATCTTCCTGATCTTCTTGATCCACTGGATCTACTGGATCACTTTCATCAGCTGGTGGTGTGAGAGGGACATCCTCTGGTCCATGAACCACCAGCAGGAAAAAAGACACTTTTCATACATTCATTCACACCATCCAGATGTTTTCCTCAATATTTCATGATTATATTGTGAAACAATTCACCCTGAGGAAGAGAAAAGAACAGGGAATTCTTCTGAATAAGTGGGATTTTCTCTTTAGACTGCAAACGTCTTGACAGAATCCAACCAATCAGCTTTGTGGTTGCTCTGCCTCTTCATCCTCTAAGAGGCTCTTTATTTCTGATAAAGGTCTTTAGGATTCTCTAAAGTTTGGTTCCCTGAATTTACATACCAAAACTCCAGTGAACACCTGCTTTATTCTCCGATAAGGACTTTAACTAGGACTCGTCCTAGAACCTGTGGTTCCATCAAACCTCTATGAAGGTTTTTTCTTCAGCTTTCCAAGAAAAACAATAAAATCTCTATAAGTTCTCAATTTCTTCAAGAAAATAATCTTATACTTTTAGAAAGATCTGTTTTCTCTTCTCTTACTTTTCTTCCTTCTTATTCTTTTCCTCTTTTTTAATTTATTTTTCTTTATCTTTGTAATCTCTATTAATCTGGTCAATCTCAATCCTCAGGGAGAAAGGTTTATCAGATCCTTTACTATATTAGATTCTATAATTTAGAGTTTTTAAGTGAATTTATTACCTGACTGAGAGTCTCACCAGATATCAGTGGATTGAATTTGTTGATCTCAGCGTTGGAGCCGTGGAGCCGACCAGCAGCCCTCGTCTCTCTTTAATCCTAATCCGGGTTTGAGGCTGGAGCCGAGTGTCCAGGTTGGCACCAAATTGTTGTGGAAGAAATTAATTTCCAAGCTCTGTTAGATGAAACTGGCAACAGCAGCTAAAAAAGATTAGCAGAGGAAGCTGCCATCACCTGCTGCACTTCTACTATCAGTCCACTAGATGGAGACATGGAGCAACATTTACATTCACTGATTCAACCTGAACAACAGGAAATATTTTAGTTCACAATCATTAAACTCTACAAGTGAAGAAGATTAACTATTTCATAATCTGACTGAATCAAACACATTTTAACAATATTTGTTTTATTTTGAAAGGGAGCAACAGGAAACTGTTGATTCTGACTTTAATGGTGGAAACAAGAATTTGATACCAGGAAACAAAAATATGAAGCAGTTTGTTCAGAGAAGAAAACAAAAAAACATCAGCTGCTCATCATGTTGTTTGATTCCAGTTCATCAGTAATCTAATAATCCTGTAGATTAACTTTCAGAAGGAAGAGAGATTAAACTTTTAGTTCAAATGATGGGGAATATTTTCTCCAAACTTCTTTGGTGATTTCACTGAATTTTTGTCCGTGATTTTCTTGATTTTGTTCTTATTGTTGGTGATTTTAACTTTCATATCGACGATCCATTGGATCAAAATAGTAAAGAGCTACATCAGATCCTGAATAACTACAGACTGCTCCAACATGTCCTGGAACCCAAACATAATCATGGACTCACTCTGGACCTTATTATTTCTAAAAGAGTCATTATATCTAAAATTGCAGTTCTTGATGTAAAACTTTCAGATCACTTTTGTATTTTCTGGGACAGTTTTCTCCCTGCTCACAAAGACAACTATAAACAAGTCATTTCAAAAAGATGCATTACAGAAACTACAGTTGATCAATTTATTCATCATCTGCTATAAACTCCTGTACTTCTGAGAGATCTAATTGTCAACTTATTTTTAAAATTGAGAAGGTTATTGACACCATTGCTCCTGTTTCTACAAAGGTAATCTCTGGGAAACGTGAACCACCTTGGAGAAATTTAGAGTCTGTTAGAAAAGGGAAGAAAGAATGAAGGAAAGCTGAACATCAGTGGCGTAAAACTAAACTGCAAACACATTTAGATATTTACAAAGATAAACTCAAAATGTTTAATTCTGAACTGAGAACTGCAAGAGAGAGTTTTCTCTCAAATGTCATTTCTACCTCTATCAACAACTCTCATGCTCTGTTCTCAATTGTTGACAGATTTATAAATCCACCTTCTTCTGTTAATCATAAATTTTTCTCCTCTGAGGTCTGTGACAAACTTGCCACCTATTTTGTAAATAAAATGGTGAAAATAAGGGAGACCATAAACTCCTTTGTGTCTGTTTTTAGGAAACAATTAACTGTTTTCCACCAATCAGGACTTACCTATGATGACCCACTTTAACCTGGTAACTCAAAAATATTTGAGTTACAATTTACATCATGAATTCATCCACCTGTTCCCTTGACATCATACCTACGAGTTTATTCTTAAAGGTCTCAGATGTTTTTGCTCCTGATCTTCTCCAAATAATTAATAATTCACTCTCCTCTGGAGTTTTCCCTCAGGCTTTAAAGACTGTGGTAGTTAAACTACTTTCTCAAAAAACAGAATTTGGACTCATCAATTCTAAGCGATTATTGACCAATATCAAACTTACTTTTTTTAGCTAAAATATTAGAAAAAATAGTTTTTCAACAGATAAATGTTTTTCTAGCCCTGAACTCTTTTGATGTTCATCAATCAGGCTTCTGTCAACTGAAACTGCTGCTGTGAAAATATTCAATGACCTCCATCTAAACACCGACCCTAATAAAATGTTAATATTACTTCTACTTGACTTTAGTGCTGCATTCAACACAGTCGATCACAATATTTTTATCTCGATTAGAAAATTGGGTTGGCATTCCGGTGTATTTCTCAGCTGGCTTAAATCTTACCTGTCTGGCAGAACCTTTTGTGTTTCAATATTCAGCTTTAAATCCAAGGTAAATGAAATTACCTATGGAGTTCCCAAGGGTCCATCCTGGGGCCACTTCTTTTTAATATCAATACGCTTCCATTAGTTCAAATCATATCAAATAATGAGATAGAAAACCACAACTATGCCAATGACACACAGTTATTCATTAGTCTTTCACAAAGCAGTTACAGGTTCAAATATTCACTACATGTATTGAACAGATTATTGTCTGGATGAGCAAAAACTTTCTCCAACTAAATCAAAATAAAACTGAAATATTAGTGTTTGGACCAAAAACAGATTAAAAACAATCACCCACCTTAAATCTGTTGGATTAAAATGCTCTGACAAAGCCAATAATCTGGGGATGATCATGAATCCTGATCTGAACTTTAATAACCACATCAAATCTATCATAAAATTATCATACTACCATTTAAAAGATATTGCTAAAATTAGACGACTCCACAAGACTCTGAGAAATTAGTCCCTTTGTTTTAGTAGACTCAATTACTGCAGTGCCGTATTTACTGGATTATCAAAAAAAGCAATAAGAGCTCCAGCTTCTGCAGAATGCTGCTGCAAGAGTCCTAACAAAAACAAAAAAAGATCAGCAGATCAGCCCAGTTCTGAGATCCCTGCACTGTCTGCCTGTTGCTCAAATAATATAATTAAAAATATCTTTAATAGTTTACAAAACACTTCATAATAGAAACCCAGACTACATTTCTGATCTTCTTCAATCATATATACCACTCATATATATATATCTACCAGAATCAAACCTATTAACTAAACCAAGAGTCAGACATAAACTTGGTGAAGCAGCTTTTAGTTTTTATGCTCCAACACTTTACAATAAACTTCCTGCTCATTGTAAGTAAATACCTTGAGTTTATTTAAAACAAGGTTAAAAACGTTCTTATTTGAAGTTGCCTATTAAACATTTCATTAACAGTAATTCATGAACTACATTTAAAATTTAATGTTTACTTTGTCTATTTTTAATCTTAATTTCTTAAAATTATTATTATTATTTTTACTATCTTCTTGTTCTATTTGTTTTAAACTTCCTTGAAAAAACACTTTGAATTGTCTTTGGCTGAAAGGTGCTATGTAAATAAAGTTGCCTTTCCTCTGACTCCCAGTCAGTCAGACCAGTCAGACCAGTCAGTCTGGGCTCTTTTCTCCTCATTTCAGTTTAAACTAACCTGTGTTAAGTCTAATCTTGTGAATCTACTGTGGTTCTGTTGGGTCCCAGCTTGTTGTTCAGATTTTCTTCATCAACTTTTTGGATCATTGAACAAACTGTAAGTGCTTTGTTTCCTACTTGAACTTTGTCATCAGGATATTCCTGCTTGTTTCTGCTCTAATGTTTGGACAAAATGTTCACTTCTGCAGTGTTGCATAAAGTACTGAAATCTCGGAGTCAAGTAAAAGTATAGGTACTGCTCCAAAATATGACTTTGGTAAAAGTAAAAGTCACTGATTGAAATGTTACTTGAGTTAAAGTATTAAAGTATCTGAAATGTCTTGTACTTAAGTATGGAAATTACTGTAAAAATGTATGTACTCAAGTAATGTAATGAAAAGTACAAGTAAAAAGTAAAACTAGGCAAATGCAGTTTGAATGACATTTTATATATTTTGGTAAACTTGTCAAATACACTTAAAATAACGTACACAACCAAGTGCAGGCAAAATGAAACCTGCTAATAGATCAACCTGCAGGCATCATTTAGTTAAGAAAATTAGGTGCTTTACTTAAATCACAAGGTTAACTTAACCTGCTTTAGGTTAACTTAACCTGCTTTACAACTGAAATAGCTTCTTAGTAAACCCTCCAGGACAGAAAATACAAAGTTTCTATAAGCCTCAAGTTTTCCCTTTCAGTAAGGTCAGTGCTGAAAATGAGAAAAAATAAATAGTCAGTACAGAAAATGCGGCCAACATGAAGAAAAAACCCCGTTACAATTACTCTATTTCACACACTATAGCTGCACACAACTGGTCATCATGCAAAAGAAAAAAAGAATTGGGAGGGAAACGCAGCTTATTTGGCATCTGAAGAGGGAGAGCTTTTTAGTTAACTTGGTGTTTAATGGGAGAAGCGAAACAGACGTGAAGCTGACACCCACCTACTCAAATAATCCAGCAAATACTCTGATTGGTTAGTGCTCCGTTTGTGCCATTAAAATTTTTGTTTGTGCAGCTTTGGTTTCCAAGATATTAAAAATTATTTTTTAAGCCATCCAAAACATATACTTTTTAAGATTACAATTACTGAAAATATTGAGTATGACTACTTCAAACTCAATATTTTGTGTCATGAATTTTGTGTCAGTTGGTCACAAGGCAAGAAATCTATTTCCATTAGTTTCTCAGGAGAGTTTGGATGTGAAATTTGTTGACTCTCCCTGATTGAAACTCCGACACCTTGAGAAAAGAGTAGAGAGAACGACTGGCCGAAATTAGCGTTCATGAATCGGATCAACCTCGAGTTAGGCGCCGCTTGCACCACATATTGGAATAGCCAAAATACAAATTGAAAACAACTTGCTGCGTTTATTTTAACGGCACAAACGGAGCACTAACGAACCAGCACACTTTGGTTTGTTTTGGAGGAAAATGCGGGGATGGTGAACTCTGGATGGCCTAAAAATCATTTTAATATCTCGGAAACCAAAGCTGCACAATCGAACATTTTAACGGCACAAACCTACACAAACGGAGCACTAACCAATCAGACTGTTTGCTGGACTTTTTGACGTAGGTGGGGAGGCAAGCAGGTTTTGTTGCAGTCAATCAGTAGGTGGGATCAAAACATTTGCGTTTCTCTCTCGCTTTTTTGTAACGAGTAACTAAACCACACATTGAAAATGTATCTGAGTAAAAGTATGAAATTAAGTTCGGAAATGTAGTGAAGTAAAAGTGAAAGTTATCAAAAATTTTGATACTCGAGGAAAGTATGAAGTACTCCAAAATATACTTAAGTAAAGTAGTGAAGTATTTTACTTCGTTACTATACAAGACTGCTTCTGATTTCAGCTAAAAAACTAAAATCTCTGCTGTTTGAAGTTCTCTGCTGAACATCTGGTTTTCTTTATTTTCTTATCTGGACAAACTGATTCTTGGCTTTATTTCCTGGCATCAAACTCTAGTCTCCAACATTAAAGTCAGAAAGTCCTGTCGCTTCCTTTCAAAATAAAAGAAGGTTATTTTTAAAATATGTTTTATTTAGTCGGATTATTAAATAGTCAATATTTGATAGAGCAGATAATCCACTTGTAGAGTTTAATTTATAGGCTCATAAACTAGTCCACCGATTAAATTTCTGTCATAAGGATGTCTATAATTTCTTTAATAAGCATCCTGAGACACCCTACCTGAAAACCAAACCTAAATGTGAGAAGAAAGTCGACAGAAACCAAATCGGCTCGTAAAAATGAGCCACTATCTAAAGTGCACTGAACCAGCAGGTGAAGGATTTAATGGACAGACCCAATCAATCAATCAATCAATCAATCAAATTTTATTTGTATAGCACATTTCAGCTACAAGGCATTTCAAAGTGCTTTACATCATAACACAAAACACAAAGGCATGCAACATAGAATAAAATACCAAGGTTTTTTTGTTTGTTTTGTTTTTGTTTTTTTTCCCTTTCTTTCTTTTTTTTTTCTTTCTCTTTTTGTCACGGAATTTAAGCGCCTGTTACCGCCGGACTTCGCCGTCCGTTTAACCACGGGTATTCGCCGGGCCCCGTTGCCCACAACAGGAAAAAAAAAAAGATTACATGCATATCCACAAAATCAAATCCATACATATTACATTTCAAATACAATTCTAAACAGGTGCGTTTTTACTTGAGATTTGAAGGAAGTCAGGGTTTCCGCTGTTTTACAGTTTTCTGGAAGTTTGTTCCAAATTTTTGGTGCATAGATGCTGAAAGCTGCTTCTCCTCTTTTGGTTCTGGTTCTGGGGATGCAAAGCAGACCAGAACCAGAAGACCTGAGAGGTTGGGAAGGTTGATACAACAACAGCAGATCTTTGATGTATTGTTCCATGTTCCATTATGAAGATGGTGGGAACCACAACTGGTAAAATCCAGGATGAAGAAAAGCTTCAAGTTTTCCAGCACTTTTTTAAAAGAGCTCTAATCAGTTGTACAGTGAATGGAAACATGAAATGGATCTCAAAGGTCAGGAATTTCTGCCTTACAAAAACTTAAGGAAGAACTGAAGAAATCTAAGTGTGTACAGGCAGAAGAGCGACGCCTCCTGGAGAAGATTGGAGCTTTGGGTGAAAATGTGAGCAGCATGATAGTCATGAGTGACAGAAAAGCAAATCCACCTGGAAGCCTCAGAATACCTGAAGTCACATTAAGAAAGACTTTAAAATATGGAACCAGACTGGAGAAACAGAACAGACAGACAAACTTTCTGTCACCAGTTTCAGTAAGCAGATGGAGTCAGGCAGAAAGAAGATATATCGTGAGGATAAAACCTTCATCTCGGAGATCTGCTGGAAGTGAAGTGGAACCTCACACTCCCCACTCTTACAATTACATTAAACTACAAAGTTGACTCATCATCTGACCTGCTGGTCAGGATCATGAACATCTCCCAAGACTGAATTTCCTGCAGTCTGACAGTTATTTTCCCTCATTGCTGAAACAAGGTGATCAGTCTCATTGGAAGAAGATGTTGTCCAGAGCATCTTGATAATGTAGCAGAGATTCATGGAGAAACATACAGAAAATCAGTCAGACATTCTTGGTGTCGAATGAAACAGTTAAGTCCATGCTCATGATTTTGAATACCCACAAAGAAGAAATGTTGGAACAGTTTCCACGGGAAAGAAGATTTTCCTGCCTGTTCATAAACACACCTTAATCTGGATTGTCCTGCTGTTGCAATCAGAGGCCAAGAAGAAGCTTCAAGTTCTTCTCCTGTTCAGCTCCATGTTCCTGTCAGAGACTTCAGCTCATGAGGAGAACAACTAAAGCCTGGATTAGACTGACACCAACATCCTGACATCTCATCCCTGAACAAAGCTTTGCAGCATCAAGGTGACTCTTAGCACCATATATGGACAGATTTCCTCTAAAGGGGGCGGAGCCTGGATTGGAGGAACCAGCAGCAGCTTCCAGGAACAAACCTTGGGAACCTCTGGAGGAGAACATAAAGATGAGATTCCTGCTTTAATCAGTGGATTCATTGATAGAAAACATGAAATATCTGAGAGCTGCAGCTCCATTTTCTACAGATCTGCTGGAACATCAGATAGAAATGAAGAATTTCATCATTTCACATCAAATCTGTTCATCTTCCACAGATACAACTGAATTATTGAGCTGAAACTGGTTCTAAAGGTCTGGATGGTAAAAACATCCATTGTTTTTCTGTCTCATTAGTTTCCAGAAAAAGTTGAAATGTTCAGAAGCTTTTATCCAGCAGCTCAGTAAAGATCTCTCCTCTTTCCAACCTGATTTAGTCCATGAAGCAGAACATCTCTGCTGCTGCAGCAACAGGAGGAAACTTCTCCAGCTCTCAACTTCTACACTCTGACTGCTTGGAAACAGATCAGGGAGGAACAGCCTTTTCTCCAGGCTGCTCCTCCTGACTCTAGCGCCACCTACTGGCTGTTCACCAGACATGACAGCTGAGGAGAAAAGAAGAAACAAGGAAATAAAAAAACTAAAACAGCGACCGGTTCATCCAGTCTGAATGTCCAGGTTATGACTCAGGGACATTCTGTTCCAGTCTATGAGGGAATATTCAGTTTGAAAGCAGGAAGTCGTGTCTTTCCTCTCAAAACTTTTAATGCTTGAACTCAAAACTTCTGCTCTCTTTCAAATATTTACTGTTTTTTCCTCAAATCTTTTTCTTACCCTCAAAACTTTTCTCTCCTTGGATCAAATCTCCCCTTGCAAAACTCTCTGCCTTCCTGCAAATCATTTTCTGATCCAACTTGGAACAGAATATTTGCAATGGGTTGGTTTAGATTTCAGAGGTTAGTTAAACTTTAAAGAGTCACAGGATTCTATCAAAAGATGGATGTTGATTTTTATCAGCTTTTCTAACATTTATCTATCTAGATTGTTCCTGTATTGTTAGAAAAGACAGAATCTCTATCTAGACAGATTCATCAGCACACAGACACACTCACTAGAAGGAAACAATGGGTTTTCTTTCAGCCCGTCTATAACACGTCTATAATCCAAGAGTTATAGAATCTAATGTAACGCTTGGATCCTATTGGCTGAGCGGTTGCTAGGCGATGGTTCTTTTCTGTGGGTCCAGCAGCAGTCGTGTGATATTAAGGATACAGTTGAGTTTATTCCTTTGTTCCAGTTTTCAGATTATTTTCTGTTAGTTTATATTTTTGTTTCTTATTTTTGTTTTGATTATTTTTGATGCCATAATTGCATTAAACCATAAACTTTTAGTTATTTAGTGTCAAAGGGATAAAAATAGTTAGATTTCCATCTGACCAGCAGCTTCTTGAAGCTGATGACCTTTGACCTGCTGTGGAAGCAGAAAGGATGGACTTAGTTTTTCTCTCAATGCTTCAGAACTTTGGTTCTGATTCATTTCAATAAATTATGATTGAAATCATGTTTACTGCTGTTGCATTGAGCTCATTTCAAAAGCTGCAGAGGAACAGATGATCTGTTATTCACATCCTGATCATTGAAACATTAGAACTGGTTCTGGTTCTGATCTATTTTTACCATCACTGACATATTTGGATCATTTAAAAATGCTGCTTCTGGGTTTAATAATCAGACATCATGCAGGTTGTAGTTCACCACCAGGGGGAGATAAATTTCCACCATTGAAGAGTCCAGTTCGTTCCAAGTTTAAACAGGTTCTGGTTCCATTAGAGCTGAACAGAACCTGGATCAGAAAAATAAGAGGAGCAAAGTCTTTGTGTTCAAACTGGGAGTTATGAGAAGGGTTCATGTCTTCAGTCGTCAGCAGGTAAACTTTCCTCTGACTCCCAGTCTGACCAGTTAAACCAGTTTGGGTTCATTTCTCCTCTTAAGACTTTCAGTTTAAACTCACCTGTTCAGATGTGGTACCAGTTTGGTTCTACTGCAGTTCTGTTGGGTCTCTGATTGTTCATAAATTCTTATTCAGCTGTTTGGATCATTTGAACAAACTGTAAGTTTTATTTGGTTTCTACTTGAACTTTGTCTTCAGGAATTTTACTGTTTCTTATTTTTCTCTGTGATGTTTAGAGAACAGAAAACTAGTGACTAGAACTCAAAGTTTAATCTCTCTGCTGTTTGAAGGTTAATCTAAGGGATTATTAGATTACTGATAAACTGGAATCCAACAGCTCTTGATGAAGAGCTGAATGTTCTTCTCTGAGCAAATTGTTTTGTGTTTTTATTTCCTGGAGTCAAATTCTAGTCTTCATCATTCAAGTTAAACAAACAAGTTTCAAAGTAAAATATTTTTCTTAATATGTGTTTAATTCAGTCAGATTATTAAATAGTTTAACTTTGGTGGAGCTGGTAGTTCAATAAATATGAAATAAAATATATTTTTGTTCATGTTGAATCAGTGAATGTAAATGTTGCTCCATGTCTCCATCTAGTGGACTGATAGTAGAAGTGCAGCAGCTGATGGCAGCTTCCTCTGCCTCTCTGCTGTCTGACTGCATTCACCTGACACTGATATGAAGCAGAGAAGAAGAGCCAATCAGAGGAGGAGCAGCTGATCTTTTTCCAGCACTAATGATGTAAAGGATGATCAGAGTTGATGTGCAGATGAATGATGTGTGTTTCCTCTGCAGGTGAAGCTAGAAAGTGTGTGTGAGCTGATGTGGATTCAGCAGCATGGATCAGTGTGAGGACAGAGAGGAGGGAGTCCCTCCCTCTAAAACCACTCTGTGTGGGGAAGATGAGAGCCAGAGCAAAGGTCAGAGGTGAGGTCACCATCTCTAACTGTCCACAGCCCTTTTCACACAGCGTTCACTATATCAGGCCAGAACAGACGTGGTGATGAAGCTGCTGCTGCTCCTCTTTGCTGATTAAGTTTTAATCATCATGTTTCTGTCAGGATCCATCAGAAACGCAAACCAGAACCAGAACCAGAACCCAGTGTGTCCTTTAAGAGCGACATATCAAAGGATTTTCTTTAACTTTAAATCTCCTGGATCTCCATCATCAGAGAGGTGAGCTGTTTCTAACTGCTGTAACTTCTGTTTATATCTGTTATTGTGTCCATGTGATGATAAGTTTAGTTGGGTTCTGTTGTCATGAAAACATTGGACTGAATTTCAGGTTATTTTTCTTTTCATACGTCAAAGATGTAATACGTATGATGTCTCAATGGAAACATGTTCCAATAATGAACATGTTACTATGAACACAGTGAATTTTATTTCTAGGTTGATATTTGCATCTTTCTCTAAAATCTGACAAAAGACAGATTCATTCTGAAATAAAACATTTTCTATGAATTATTTTATGATTCCACCTCTGAAGTTCAAACATCATCCAACATGGCACATTATTTTAATGAGTTTCTTTTTTTGGCAGAATCCATCAGAGTTTCACACAAGAAGAAGAATCAGAAACCAGCAACGATGAGTCAATAGATCATCCCATTGACTTTAAATCTCCTGAATCTCCATCATCAGAGAGGTGAGCTGTATCTAGTTGCTGTAACTCTGGAAACTGAACCAGTAAGAACTCAGATGTTTCCAGTTATATTTTCAGAGGTTTGATCCATTATCTACAGAAATCAGCTGCTCTGTTCTCATGAAAACACCTTCATATCTTTATCTCTGGATGTTGATGATGATGTTCTGTTGCTTCCTGGCTTCATGTCAGACTAACAGTGGATCACATTTCCACTGGGAAATACCTGGTAAAGCCATTCTGGTCCATCAGGAATTGGTTCCTGTGTGCATTGTGAGAGCAGTTCAGCAGGGAAGGAAAGCTTCATGATGTGGTTGGTGAGATCTGCTGGAACTCAACCAAACTGAGCTGATGTGGACCATCAGACGTTCTGCTGGTTCTTAATGGGATCAGCAGGAACATTAAATCTTTACAACTGCTTAGATCACCTGGTTCACTGCTCACATCCAGATATCACTTCATGGACCTTTACCTTCTGATTGTCTCTGTGTGGAAGATACAAATCACTGGCTCAGATCCAAACATCCTTAAAATCCCTCTCTATAACATCCAGGAGAGGATACATGGACACACCAATAACTCAGACCTCCTCCATGTCCACATCACTCAGATTAGTCATCAGAACCTGATGGATGCCCACACTGTCCTGAAGACCTGTGTGGACAGAGACTTCACTTCCACTGTCCCAAGCTCTGGGAAACTGTCTCCACCAGCATCAGATCTGCTGACAGTTTGGACTGTTTGAAGTCCAAGTTCAAAATCAACTTTTGAAATGGCAACTGGATTATTCTGGTGTTACTGATATGTATCAGTGTAGATCAATTTCCTATTTCTAACTTTTAATTATGTTCATGTGATGCTCTGTTGTTCTATATTAAGGACTTTTAATGTGAAATTTCTGGTGATTTCATCTGTGAATTCTGCTGTATGAATATTTTATGACTTTCTAATTGTTCCTGGTTCCTCCACAGAGTGGACCAGCAGAGCTCAGAGGTTCCCAGGGGTCCATCTGTCCAGCAGCATCAAACACAGCTGGACTCACTATTTATGGTCTGTATATGAACAACAACTACAACTACTCAAAGTCACCTTCATCCTGCACTTTGTAGACCAGAGGACTGTCAGTCTGTCCAACATCCATCTGGTGTTTGGCTCCATGATTTCACTCTGATGTTTCCTTCATCTATTATTCTGTTCCAGCTGCTGGAGGACAAGATTGTTACTTTTGTGAAGAAAGAACTGAAGAAGATCCAGAAAGTTCTGAGTCCAGATTACCCAGAACATTCAGAGAGTCAGAGAGATGATGAGGTGTTGGAAGGTGATGATGAAGAACAGAGGAGGAGCAGCAGAGAGGCAGTGATGAAGATCACACTGAACTTCCTGAGGATGATGAAGCAGGAAAAGCTGGCTGACCGTCTGCAGACCAGTAAGAGGATTTCTAAAGAGATTTGAAATGATAGATAAACATTTGCTGAAATTTGAAAAGGTGGAATCACATTTATGCAAAACATTTTGAGAAGTCATGTAATCAAATTGAAAAGATGGTTTTTCTTTCATATCTGACTTTCTTTATTGTGTTAATTTAGAATATTTTGCTGCATTTTGTCAACATCAACTTAAATCTGGTCTGAAGGAGAAGTTCCAGTCTGTGTTTGAGGGAATTGCTAAAGCAGGAAGTCCAACCCTTCTGAACCAGATCTACACAGAGCTCTACATCACAGAGGGAGGGACTGGAGAGGTCAATGATGAACATGAGGTCAGACAGATTGAAACAGCATCCAGGAAACCACACAGACCAGAAACAATAATCAGACAAGAAGACATCTTTAAAGTCCCACCTGGAAGAGATCAACCAATCAGAACAGTGATGACAAAGGGAGTGGCTGGCATTGGGAAAACAGTCCTAACACAGAAGTTCACTCTGGACTGGGCTGAAGACAAAGCCACCAGAACATCCAGTTCATATTTCCATTCACGTTCAGAGAGCTGAATGTGCTGAAGGAGAAAAAGTTCAGCTTGGTGGAACTTGTTCATCATTTCTTTAGTGAAACCAAAGAAATCTGCAGCTTTGAACACTTCCAGGTTCTGTTCATCTTTGATGGCTTGGATGAGAGTCGACTTCCACTGGACTTCCACAGCAAGGAGATCCTGACTGATGCTACAGAGTCCACCTCAGTGGATGTTCTGCTGACAAACCTCATCAGGGGCAAACTGCTTCCCTCTGCTCTCCTGGATAACCACACGACCTGCAGCAGCCAATCATATCCCTCCTCAGTGTGTTGGCATGGTGACAGAGGTCAGAGGGTTCGATGACCCACAGAAGGAGGAGTACTTCAGGAAGAGATTCAGAGATGAGGAACAGGCCAGCAGGATCATCTCCCACATGAAGACATCACGAAGCCTCCACATCATGTGCCACATCCCAGTCTTCTGCTGGATTACTGCTACAGTTCTGGAGGATGTGTTGGAGACCAGAGAGGGAGGAGAGCTGCCCAGAACCCTGACTGAGATGTACATCCACTTTCTGGTGGTTCAAACCAAAGTGAAGAAGGTCAAGTATGATGGAGAAGTTGAATCAGATCCACACTGGAGTCCAGAGAGCAGGAAGATGATTGAGTCTCTGGGAAAACTGGCTTTTGATCAGCTGCAGAAAGGAAACCTGATCTTCTATGAATCAGACCTGACAGAGTGTGGCATCGATATCAGAGCAGCCTCAGTGTACTCAGGAGTGTTCACACAGATCTTTAAAGAGGAGAGAGGTCTGTACCAGGACAAGGTGTTCTGCTTCGTCCATCTGAGTGTTCAGGAGTTTCTGGCTGCTCTTCATGTTCATCTGACCTTCATCAACTCTGGGGTCAACCTGATGGAAGAAACACAAAGATCTAAGAAATCCTCATTATTTAATAAACTTAAACTAAATTCTCTCCATCAGAGAGCTGTTGACCAGGCCTTACAGAGTCCAAATGGACACCTGGACTTGTTCCTCCGCTTCCTCCTGGGACTTTCACTGCAGACCAATCAGAATCTCCTACAAGGTCTGCTGAAAAAGACAGAAAGTAGATCACAGACATATAAGAAAACAATTCAGTACATCAAGAAAAAAATCAGTAGGAATGTGTCTGCAGAGAAAAGCATCAATCTGTTCCACTGTCTGAATGAACTGAATGATCGTTCTCTAGTGGAGGAGATCCAACAGTCTCTGAGTTCAGGAAGTTTCTCCACAGATAAATTGTCTCCTGCTCAGTGGTCAGCTCTGATCTTCATCTTAGTGTCATCAGGAAAAGATCTGGATGTGTTTGACCTGAAGAAATACTCTGCTTCAGAGGAGGTTCTTCTGAGGCTGCTGCCAGTGGTTAAAGCCTCCAACAAAGCTCTGTAAGGACATAAACTGTTAATGCAGTTATTTTTGGTAGAAATATAATAATGATGAGGTAAATATTCATGTTTCAATTTATATATTCGTGCATTGTCTCTTTTTTGCACAAAAAAGAAACAGACTTCTGTCAGCAGCTGGACAATGTTACATATTAAAGCAGCAAAACTCCTCCCCTGTTAAAAATAAAACTGGAATAATAAAGTCAATTGTGGAATTTTATGATACTCTTTCCAACCTCCTTGTTATCTGTAGTTCAGTCCTTCAAGGCTGGAGTTGCATCTGTAGAATGCACTAGTTCACAACAAATGCAGAGGATGTGTAAAATAAAATAGTTCCTTGTCTGTCCAATGAAAGCATCGTTTATGCAAAAGAACAGATTTGGAGGAATTGTTTAATAACAGATTTTCCTCCCTGTCTCCTCCAGACTGAGTGGCTGTAACCTCTCAGAGAGAAGCTGTGTGGCTCTGTCCTCAGTTCTCAACTCCCAGTCCTCCAGTCTCAGAGAACTGGACCTGAGTAACAACAACCTGCAGGATTCAGGAGTGAAGCTTCTCTCTGCTGGACTGAAGAGTCCAAACTGCAACCTGGAAACACTCAGGTAAAATGTTCTGAATCCTGGTAAAGCCAGATTTCTATCCACTAGCTGCTAGCAGAGACTGCCAAAAGCATTTGACCAGCCATCCAAATATTCAAAAATCAGTGTTGCAATAACTTAAATGGTCACATGTGTATGAAAGTAAGCACCTTGGCATCTAAACTGATTTTACAAACATTTGTGAAAGAATGGGTTGCTTTCAGGAACTCAGTGAATTCCAGAGTGGAACTGTGATAGGATGTGCTACAAGTACATGGTGGGTGGTGCAGGGGGTGGGTGATACAATTATTATATGTGTTATCATTCTTACATTAGTAGTTTATGTTATTATTATTAGTTTTCCATTTAAAGGTTAGTTTGGTTTTTTCTCTCCCCAGTGAGAAAAGGAATTTGCTAAAGTGTGTAACCTATTTAACATCGAGCATGTTTGCAGGTAGGCTTTGGAAAATAAAACTCTGTTCATTTTCGGTGTTTCTTTTCTTGTTATCAGGATAGTCCCGCTTTCTGTTTAAGCAAATAAAAAGACCAGCTCTGAAACAAAGGGCAGAACACAGAACGCAAAAGACTGGTTGAAACTTATAGATGTTGTCTGTTGTTCTTTTCTTTATGTTGGTTGAAAATAATACCTATCAGGGGTTTTATGTCCTGGACAACTGAGAAACTATTAATACATAGAAATTGAATATTTGGGAATTATGATAACTTGAACTTAAGGCTGAGCAACAGAGTTTCTTAGAAAAATATTCAGATTTTATTTTCTGGTTCTAAAGGCTCATCATTGAAGATGATACAATATGAAGACATACTTTATTTTGTATTACTATTAGCTTCAATAGCTCCTCTGCTCTCGGCTCACATACGGAGCTGTCGGCTAGTGGAAACACTCAGCCCCTCCAGTTTCAAACTCTTTTTTTTATTAAAGTAAGAGTCAGAGAGTTAAACATAATTTTTTGACAGAAAAAGGAGCTACGTCTATGAAAGCAATGTGGCCAGTTTTGAAACTTTTGATTTAAGGAACAATGCAGTTTATCATGATTCAGTTGAAGTAATGAAATGAACAAACTGCAATCTGATTTTTGTTAGTGTGTTTCTTCCTATTGAGCAGGGAAAGTAAAAAAATGTGTTACATGTCTTTTGCTTTCAGTATTTACTTAGTGGAGGGTTTTTTGTTTGTGCTGCAGAGTTACAGATAATAGCTAGCAGCTAAAGGCTAGCTCCTCCTTCAGAGGCTCTAATGGAGCCTGTGCTGTTGCTCCTCCTACAGTTTGGACTGAACCATTGTTCTATGAATGGAGGGGGGAACCTTAAAATTAATTCTTATTCTTTTCTTAGATAAATTTACTTTGTTCTTCCTTTGTATTGCATTTTTCTATCGATATTGTTTAAATTCTAAGGTTTCTTTCATGATTTATTTGGGGGAATAATTCCAAAATTCTGGGGTCCGGACCCCCCCGACCCATCTGGGATTTCCACCTATGTCCATTCAGGTGAGCCTGTGTACAGTTTGAGTGAAAAGAGGTACAGGTGATCCACACTTCAGAGATTAAGCAGTGGCAGCAGGAGGCAACATGTAGATTCACCAGCTGTGTAATTGGTCCATTCTCCTGGTTTTAAATACATCAACTATAAACCTATCAATAGGAAGAAATCTGCTCCACCAGGACAGCGAAACACTCAGAGCAAAAAAGACTCTTGCTATCCAGCTTTGTAAAAAAAAAAAAAAGAGCATTATTGCAGATGCGTTAGGTTGCTTATGTTTCTTATCTTTACTGTTTCTTATATTATTTAAAGGTGAGGTGTTTATTGTGCTCCAAGGAGTTGGGGTACAATAATAACACAAGCATTAGCCTATTCACTACCCACTTCCTAGTTCCACAAGCACTTTCACTGTCCTCTGCCTGATTAAGCTCAGGCCATTTAGTCACAGAAAAACATTATTATACAACATGCTATATCACATGACACTACTTTTTTGGGAAAAATACACGCAGAGAATACATTCAAACAATATTTTATTATTCACATATGTATATACATAATTTATGTAGACAAATGATTGCATCCTACACCTTTTGTGACGTCATTCCCAAGAGCAATAATAGACAAAAATTCAATGCATCACGTGTTAAGATACAGCTGGCTGTGATTATACACCTGGCCAGTAGGGGGTTTAATGAGCACATGAAGCTTCAAGAAATGAACCCTTTCTCGAACCAGTTGGCTCAAGTGGTTCAATGCCTCATGAGGCTTCATTTCACCATCACTACAAAAAAGCATTAATTATTTACATCTTGGCTGTTAGATGCAGTCTTTTTAAGTGCCTTTTAAATAATCTATTGCTATTTCAACATACAAATATACAGTACAGATCAAAAGTTTGGACACAACCTTCTCATTCAATGGGTTTCCTTTATTTTCATGAATATTTATAAGGCAAGAAAGCCACTTATTAACCTGACAGGGCACAGCTGTGAAGTGGAAACCATTTCAGGTGACGACCTTGAAGCTCATCAGGAGAATGCAGAATGTGCAGAGCAGTGATCACAGCAAAAGGTTAAGAAACTACAATATAAGCATGTTTTCAGTTGTTTTACACTTTTTTTGTTTAGAACATATTTCCTTTCATAGTTTGATGCCTTCAGTGTGAATCTACAACATCAATAGTCATGAAAATAAAGGAAACTCATTCAATATAAAGGTGTGTCCAAACTTTTGGTCTGTACTGTACACATCTTAAATATGATTATAAATTGCTTCACTTAGCTGTGCATTTTCTCAAACTTATTAGGCTTTTTTAATTAAATGTACAGTATTATTTTTCTTCTATTGTAATATGTCCTTACTCTACAGTCTCCTATTAGTTTTTTATTTTTTGTAATGAAATGGTGGTGTGGAGGTGAGGCAGGCGCTTGGAGACCCAGGGTAGCATGAGAATAATAAAGATTTAATCAAGACAAAACAGGTACAAAAATCCAAAAGTCCCAAACTCCTGGCAGTATAGCAGAGCAGAATACAGAGGCTCAGCACTAGATTTACGAAGGACCGGACAACGGACTGAGAGTAACATTAGACAAGAACCCGATGAGGAACGAAGGACACAGGTGGGGTTAAGAGGTAATCATGGAACAAGACACACCTGGGGAATAATCACAGGGAAGAGATTGGAGACTCAGGGAAACAGAAAACTCAAACACAGAAAAACACGGAACATGACATCTTAACCTTTTCTTGAATATCTGATTCTTCCATTTACCTTAAACTTGTTGCTGGTAAACCTGAACTCCCTGCTGGGGAACAATGAAGGATGTTTCTGTTCTGATTTATTATACATGTGACAAATGTTGCTTTTTATTACTCACAGAAACAAAATTAGAGCATTATTACTCTTTCATCTTATTGACAGGTTAATTACAATTTATTAACATTTTTTCTCACATTAAAATATCCAGTTCAAACCTTGGTCTCTACCTCAATGTTGTCATTTTCTCATCATGTGATGAATTGTGTGTCTGCAGCTTATCAGGCTGTTTGGTCTCAGAGGAAGGCTGTGCTTCTCTGGCCTCAGCTCTGACCTCCAACCCCTCCCATCTGAAAGAGTTGGACCTGAGCTACAATCATCCAGGAGACTCAGGAGTGAAGCTGCTGTCGGCTGGACTGAAGGATCCACACTGGAGACTGGAAGCTCTCAGGTATGGAGGAACCTGCTGCAGGAACAGAGAAGGTCTGATAGAGGAGGAAGAGGGAGAAATGTCTTTAGTCAGTCTGCTGGGAAACATTTAGTTTGAAGATTAATAGTTAACTTGTTGCTCAAAGGAACAGTTTTGTCTGTTGCTGTTCAGTTTTCCATCTCTGAATCCAAGTAGTTAAAAAGGGAAAGATAAGATCTGAGATTATCTCTGCTTTGCTTGACGTTGGTGTTTTTCCTCAAACCAGCTCTGATGTTGTTATTCAGACTAGATTTCCACTGGACTCTTTCTGTTAAAACTGACACTGGATTCATTTAGATCATAAAGGATTGTAATATTTCTTTTGCCTCCTTGTTGTCTGTTGTTCAATCTTTTAAGACAGGATGACCATCTACAAAATGATTCAGTTCACAATAAAACTCAGCATAAAAATATGTGAAATAAAATGTTCTTTCATTCTTTCCAAGAAGAACATTCTTGACTGGAAATAAAAATAAATATTTGAGATTTGCTGTATAACATATTTTTCTCCCTGTCTCCTCAGACTGAGTGTCTGTAACCTCTCAGAGAGAAGCTGTGAAGCTCTGTCCTCAGTTCTCAGCTCCCAGTCCTCCAGTCTCAGAGAACTGGACCTGAGTAACAACAACCTGCAGGATTCAGGAGTGAAGCTTCTCTCTGCTGGACTGAAGAGTCCAAACTGCAACCTGGAAACTCTCAGGTAACTCTGGGCTCTTGACAAATTGATGCATCTAAGATGCAGAAAGAAGCATAATTACACATCCATCCATCCGTCCGTCCGTCCGTCCGTCCGTCTGTTCAAACCTTGGTTTCTACCTCAATGTTCTCATTTTCTCATCATGTGATGAATTGTGTGTCTGCAGCTTATCAGGCTGTTTGGTCTCAGAGGAAGGCTGTGCTTCTCTGGCCTCAGCTCTGACCTCCAACCCCTCCCATCTGAAAGAGTTGGACCTGAGCTACAATCATCCAGGAGACACAGGAGTGAAGCTGCTGTCGGCTGGACTGAAGGATCCACACTGGAGACTGGAAGCTCTCAGGTATGGAGGAACCTGCTGCAGGAGCAGAGAATATCTGATAGAGGAGGAAGAGGGAGAAATGTCTTTAGTCAGTCTGCTGGGAAATATTTAGTTTGAAGATGAATGTTTCGTTTGATAATTAAATATTTAGACACCTCATCTGGAGGTAGAGAGGCGTCTAAATATTTCTGGAACATTCAGAGATCAAATCTTTGATTGTTGTTGAATCTTTGTTGAATGTGATGCAGCTTCTCCTTTTTAATGTTTGTATGTCTGGATATTACAGTGAGGCCACAGCAGGTTTTCAGCAGCAGGGCTGTTTAGTGTTTCATTCCTTCATCTGTGTGTGGGAGTGTGGATGGATCAGGTATCCAGGTGTTGATCAGAGTTTAGATTGATTGTATTTTAATGCTGATTATTAAATCAGGTTGAGCTTCCAGAAATGTTTCCTTAGTTTCCTGATGTCCTTTTAGGCTTCAGTGAGTTTCTTCAGGTTGTTACTGAGGGATTTCCTTTCTCCTCTCTGTTGGAGCTTTTCCTGTGTTTGGAGAAATGAGTTGTGCTGCAGCAGCACCAACTGTCCTTCCTACATCCACTGCAGTTTGCAATCCAGATGTTGGACTGTTCCTGTCTCAGTGGAGGACAATGTGTGTCTGAGAGACATGTAATGTCCATGTTTGCTGCTGAAAGAGACTGATGGTCTGAGCCCCCTCCTCCTTTCAGGGTGGAGCCTGCTGGAGGCAGATTCTTGACTCCAGGTCTGAGGAAATGTAAGTGTGTTTTTCATCTGATTCATGACAACAAAGCAGCTCACATTCAACCATCTTCAAACTGTCACATCACTCATTCAGGAGTCAAAGTGTCAATAAATGATCAATAACTGCAGCTGGATTGTGTTTGTTCTCCATCAGATTCCTGTCAACTCACCATCGACACAAACACAGTGAACAGAAAACTCAAACTGTCTGAAGACAACAGGAAGGTGACATGGGTGATGGAGCTTCAGTCATATCCTGATCATCCAGACAGATTTGATAACTGGCCTCAAATGCTGTGTAGAACTGGTCTGACTGGTCGCTGTTACTGGGAGGTCGAGTGGAGTAGGAGTTTATATATCAGTGAGTTACAGAAGAATCAGGAGGAAAGGAAACAGTAAAGACTGTAGGTTTGGATATAATGATCATTCCTGGAGTCTGAGATGCTGTGATATTTATGGTTACTTTGTCTGGCACAATCAGAAAGAAACTCATCTCTCCTCCTCCTCTGTCTCTAACAGAGTAGCAGTGTATGTGGACTGTCCTGTTGGCATTCTGTCCTTCTACAGAGTCTCCTCTGACTCACTGATCCTCCTCCACACCTTCAACACCACATTCACTGAACCTCTGATTTCTGGATTTGGGCTCCGGTCTTATGGTTCTTCAGTGTTTCTGAGCTGATTTGAGTCTAAAGAGTCTAAAGTTTTTCCTCCTGTCAGAGAAACTCTCTCACTGTTGAGCAGATAGTTCAGTCTCTACAATCTATTTCTTGGTGAAACGATTCTGATTGAGTCCTTGGAAACTTTTTCTTCTTCCAGTCCTTTAAAGATGAAAGCTGGGATTATTCCAGGATTATTCCAGGATTATTCAGGATTATTCTGGGATTATTCCAGGATCCTCATGTTTTTCTGTTGGTTTCCAGTCAAAGCTTCACACTGAATATCAAGATGTTGTCAGATTTGAATATTAAATCTTCTTTTTGTAAATTTGCTGCAGTTTTTCTTCATGTTTTAAATAAAAAGATTTTTCTTCTGTATTGGTTAATTTGCTGCTCATTCTGTTCTTTTCCTGTTCAAATTTAAATATTTGCATTAAAAATATTTTTTCATCAACTCTGCCTTTCAGAAAGTCCTAATTAAAGTAAAACATTCCCATCCCATGAAGGTCAGAGGTCAATGCTTTGAAGCATAAAGTGGGAAAATCTTCATATTTTTTGTTTCATTCAGAACTTCTACCTGAAACTCAGAACCTGCAGAACATTTTTGTCTTTGGAGAAAAAATCCCAGGAACTGGAAGATCAGAGCAGAATGAAAACTGGAGATCAGTGTTGGACAGAAAAGGTCTGATCGCTGCATCTCTGCTATATTTTACATCTGATAACAAAAGTAAACCTGTGTTTAGCTGAGAATAAATCAACATCGATATGACCCGCCACGGCGCCAATGTGGGCCACACCTGATTCAACCAAAAAGTGGAAAATAAAGGATTTAATTGGAAATCCCAAAACAGTAAAATCAGCAGCTGGTTGTGATTAAATGCATTTTGTTGCAGAGGTTCAAACTTCCTGATGGTGACCTCTCCTCATCCCTCGCCTTGTCTGGCCGCTTTTAATCCACACTGCAGTGTTAGACTGGAGCTAATCTCTCAGATTAAACAGATTAACACTGAGCTGCAACAGGAACCAAACGTCTCTCCTCCAACTTATTTCACTGATTAATAACAAGGTTGGATAAAAACATTGAGCTTCTCATTCCTTAAAGAGTCATGAAGAAAGACTCACCCTGTAACTGCAGGAAAGAAGTTAGAAAGTTTAAAATAGATGGAAAAAACTTTGTAAATATATTCTAACAAGTGATTTAATTTTCTATTTTTTATATCTTTTAATGTTTAAAACTGTATAAAAAAGGTGTAAATGGTTAACTATAAACCAATGAGCCAATTTTAAATCTGATTAATTGACACAATAACTGAATAATCAGCAGAATAATCAATTCATTGTCAAAATTATCTTCAACATTGGGTCATTTAAATACAGGTTTGTTGAACCAAATTAGTTTCCACCAGTTAATTGGGGTTTTTACTGGTTATTCTGCCAGCTTGAATGTTTCACTGCAGTTTATTTTGTTCCTGTTGCCTCCAAGCTGAACGTTGATCCCATGAATGTTTCCCCTCATGCAGAACCTGAGCAGAGACATTTATGACCTTTATAGAAAGAGAGCCAAGAGGTGGAGGACCGGCTGCTGGTGTCGCCGTCTCACGTTCTGATGTCTCCAACCAAACACTCCACCCTCAACATCAACATTTAAAACATGCTGCAGCAATGCAGTTTTCCTACTTTCCCACTTGAAACAATCTAGTCTGAATGTTACATACATGCATCGATATGAAGATTTGGGATGAAATATTGATGTATTGACTGATTACGGATATTTACACTTTTAAATTTGGTCTAAATTTATCAGGAATTTGGTCAATTAAAAGTGTTCATCTAAAACACTTTTAAATCTCATTTAATCTGATTAAAGTGATTTTTACATCAGTTAATTGAACTGATTTTGCCTCATTTATCTTGTATATCCAGTAAATTCATGAGCAATTAAGAAAGAGCTAAATTATTATGATGTCTTTTCTAGAAAACCCCTCAAAAATCTTCCATTGGCTCAGTAAGTCTGTAGTAGTAAGTGTCTGTAGTGTAAGTGATTGAAAAACCCAACAAAAAAATGCAGATTTTCCATGTGAAAGCAGGTAAAGTGTAGAAACAGGAGCACTGACAGTCTATCTGCTCAGGAGGATTGTTCAGCCTCCTGTCAGAACAGTGATGGTTCAAATCTTCACTCTCCACTTCGACCACTGGACCAGCAGCAGGTCTTTGGCTGCAGAGCCTTTCAGAAACATCTGAACCAGCTGTTGAACTGGACCATGTCCTCTTCGGGGTCAGAGGTTGCAGGACTTGATACTTGGTAGAGTGAAGTTTTCCTCCTCATCTGATGTTGTGGAGTTGGAGGTCTGATCTAGATGGACGTCACAGAGAGGCTCTGGTTCTCCCTCAGTGGCTGCTGGGGATTCAGGTTGTTCCTTCCTGGACTTTAGCAGTTGTGTTGGTCATGAGCAGCAGCTGGATTGGCCTCTGGATTGAACTCAGCCAGCATTTGGAGCTCCAGAGCTTCCTCTGAAAATCCTTCATCACGACCCGTCGCCTGGTCTGATGGAGGCAGCAGGCCTTTGGCAGGAAATGGTAGGAAGGTTTTCACTGTCTGTGGGGCTCGACAAAGCCTAGTGGACAGGTTTTCACAATAAGACAACACAGGAACAATCTTTTGTCTATTTCATTTTCAACCTTAGTTGGTGAGATTTGACAAAAATCCAATATTAAGTGGTCAAAATGTGAGTCACGTAGAGAAAGTGCAAAGGATTGAAGCATCTCAACGTCAGCAAGTGTGAAAGAAGGGGCAGTTACTGCCTGAGGCCTCTGGGCAGCTAGCTTAGCAGCAGCATCAGCTCTTGCATCATCATTGGAAACCGAGTCATCCAGCATCCTGTTACCAAACAGAACCTCTATTCATTATTTTACCCATCTACACTGTAAATTATAACATATTTATGTGAGAACGATGGTGAATCAACTGAATTTGGTCCAGATTTATTTTTGTGGTAAAACTCCAATTAAAGGAAGCCTAGTAAATGTTTGAGTTCATTGTAAAGTCCAATTTTAAGTTTAGTTTAAAACAGTAAGTGATAAATCTGTTTCCAATGGATTTAATTAATCCAAAACATTGTGTAGCATATTATGTGACATTGAGGATCAACCAACAAAGCATCCCATGATGCATTTCATCAAATTTTCATACATTATATTGTGCATTATCTCATAATAGAAGCCATTTGCTATTTCTAGTCAGTAATTTCCAAGAAAGAATTTAAAAGCTTCAGAAGCTTTGACTTTAATTGTTTTGTTTTTTAAGTAAAGAGGAAGGAATGGAATCTAAAGCAGCTAGAATGTTGGTTTTATTAAAAGTGTTTTATGTCAATATAAAAAGTAATTTATACAAATAAATCCCTTATTATTCTACAAAGTAACTAAAATATTTAAAACCCATTTAAACTGTTTTATTAATCTTTAATATGTAAATACTAACAATAAAAATAAATGCTCAGTTATTACATAAACATCCATTTGTTCTATCAAACATGGCAGGTTTTTTCTTTCTTCCTAAACTCTGTGAAACTCAAAGGGAGGGGTGATAACGATGAGGTTTGCTATGGAAACTGAAGGGGGAACAAATCCAGCAGGTGGGAGGAGCTAGGAGGTGTCAGTCTCAGACAGGTCAAAGGTCGACTGTACGCAGTCCTACTTCCTCCTTACACTGTTAGAATCAACAGAGCAAAATATCACTTTAGTTGCCAAAGTATGAAAAATTAAAAATTACCATCCTGAAGAAAAACTAAGATCTCAGATCATCTCATGCAATATTCCTTTAGACACTTAAGCTGTTTAATCAAACACTAACTAAATTTAGTTTAGTGAACAATATTTACCAAACACAAAACACACAAACATTCACTCCAACATGAAACAGACAAATAGTCAGAATTTGGAACCAGTCAAAATTTCATCCCAGTCAATAATTTTCAGTCAGTCCTCATTTTGTCTATTTTCTCAGATTGTAATGATCAAATTTACTGAAGCTTCAAGATTGTCTGATTTTTCTCCTTTTAACAATATATTTTAATGTTTGTACTGAACTCTAATCTACAGGATCTTTTTTTAAGTGATGTGTTCACAGTCAAAGCAGAAACCTCAATATAATTTGGAATCACAGCAACAAATTGATCCAGTTTCTGCTGAAGCTTCACTAATTTTAGGTTTTGTTATAACAAATAGTTCCAGGAAAACAAAAGGTCTTTTTCACGTCTTAGTTCAAATGTATCACAGCTCTATTTTATAAGAATTTTCTTCTATTCAATTTAAATGCCACAAATATTATCTGGTTTACCAAAATGTTATAAACACTGCAGTATTAATGATCTCTGATTGTTAACCCTGAAAGATGTTTTGTTTATTCCCATTGTAATATGTAACTACAGCATAGATCTTCAACAAGGAGAACAAAAATAAATCTCAACCATCTGAGGGTCAAATTTGTTATTTCATTGCAGAACTAAAGTGATTGCAGTTTCCCTTCACAGTTTCTCAATCTGTGGTTAATGGGCCCTTAGAGGATCATTAGTGTTGGTCCTTCTGTTCAGGACTTAGAATTAATAGGATCAATTGAAAGACTTTCTCTATTTATCAAGCATAAAAACTATTGAAGTCATTCTTTCTCGCTAAAGAATTTATAAACATGAACACAGTTAATAAGCCAGCAGTCTTCATGCAGTGGCCGTGTGTGTGTGTGTGTGTACGTGTGTGTGTGCGTTGGAAAATGTTGTTGAGAAGGACATTTTGTCAGAATACACACCACACTAGAAGGACATTTTGAATTAACAGGACTTGAGCGTGTCCTGCTAATTTTGACTAAAATCTAATGTTAGGGTTAACACCTGTTAAACATACATTAACAAAGACAGAAAAGACAAAAGAGTTAGATTCTTTTTCACTCGCGAGGAGAACGGACAGAGATGTGCTTCAGTTACAATCTCCTACCGCTCTGAAGCACATTTTGTCTGCTCCTCTATTTTATTGTTTCTAGGATCCCTAATCACAAGGACACTGTAGATCTAAAGGGAGGGGGCAAACAGCTACAGCGTCAAATGTTATTCACTAACTAACACACAATCATTCTGTACTAGAAAATGTCCTTCCAGGCACAAAGATTAATAAAATATGTAGTGATCTTAGCAATGATGGTTTTATTGGAGGCCAGCAACTCAACCGAAGCAGAGCTCTTCACCAAGAGGTAAACCTGCAGGAAGATTTTGTTTCTGCTCTCTGTCAGTGAGGCCTTCTGAGAAAGGAATCAGAGTAAATCAACAATACAAGAAACATTCTTAATTCTATAATGAGATTAACTTTAAGGAAAGCATCAATTAAAGATACATTATAAAGATCAATGAGAATAACAAATAATTGATTAATAATATCACAATTTCTCCAACATTTCCCCCTGTTTATCAAATATTTGTTCTAATTCTCATATCCTTCCTAAACAGCCACTTCAAACAATTTTCAACTAGGAGTTCATTTTTAAGAAAGCAAACATGTTTACATTCAAGGTTTATACTCAGTCCAAAACTTAGAATCAGGAACACATCAAAAGAGTCCTCATCAGAGCTTTCTCTGTCAGACTCAGGTTCTCTCGCCAATAAAGAATACATCGGCATCATCTGGTTCCCCATGGGCTAAATTGCTGTAGTGATGAGACTATTAAACAAAGAACGCAGGCAAGGAATACAACAGCATCCACACAAGGTTAGAATGGCAGCAAAGACTGCCATCGACACTAAAGCAGAGGACACAAGGGTTCGGTTCTTTCCAAAAACATTCATCCAGTCGTCCCACCTGAAAGTATTCACTCCAGAGAACTCCTTCATCTTACCATTAAGGGTACGGAGCCCCTCAATGGCCTTCGTCAGGCTGCCATCAGCCGCTGTGTTGTTGGGTAGAAAAGTGCAGCATCTTTCACCAAAGATTGCACACACTCCCCCTCGTTCAGCCAGCACCATGTCAAGTGCAATACGGTTCTGGAAAGCCATCAGTGATGTAGCGGCCAGCTGCTCATGCACCGCCTCGAAGCCTGCCTGTGTCCAGTTGCCCAGTTTTTGTACATTGTAATGGATGTAGTTGATTCTGTCAACGTTTTTGTTTAATGTACACCACCAACAAATTGTGGACTCAAATCCTGCTGCAATTTGGTCGGCCAATTTATACTCATCTGGTACACCACGGGGAACACCAATGGCATCGATGTATGTAGGATCATTGTTCCTCCAGGTCAGGTCTCGCTTCTGCAACTGACGTCACTGCTGAGGCACAACATCAGTTAAAGCATGAATTAGATGATCAGCAGTCATTGGATAAACAGAAACAGGCAATAATAAAGAAATTAATGCAGACATCCCTGTTACCTTCCTAGGTAATCTATTAAAAATTTTGTCACCACTGCACCACCACCAGACATCTGCACGAAAGACAGGGTTAAATTCATTGTTCACAGAGAGAACAGTCCAGTGTTAAAACATCATTTGTCATACATCAAGTTTAATCTCTGTATTTTGCTGACGTCATGCTTGCCCAGCAGACTAAAAAAAAAAAAGATAATAGAACTAGGTGGAAAACATACCTGAATACTCATCCTCATTCTGTAAACAGTGTTACAAGAAAACATTTTTATTCGTGACGTGAATTGTTCCCAGATGAAAACACAAAATAAAAACAAAAAGATATATTCACTTGTTATTTCATTAATGTGCAAGTTCGTTCTGCTCCTAAAGACACTACAGGGTTGTGGACAATCTTCACCAGTTTTGAGACGGAAAAACTATTTGGTTTAACCCCCTTTGTAACCTGGACTTTGCCCTGTAGGTCGGTGAGCGTCTTGAGCTTGCTTCCCAATTACTTTTGAAATTAAATTCCTTTTTGCAGTGTGTTAAATGTATCCAAGTTGGCTTTTCCGCTGCATCTGGGTTTTTAGTGAAATGTTCAAACCATTTAGAAAAGCATCAATTATTTCTAAACAATACTTTTGTCCTTCACTGTTATTCAATTCTATGAAGTCCATATGCATTACTTGAAATGGATATTGCGGAGTAGGAAATTTTCCTCTAAGTGATCTTAGATTGCCCTGAGAGTTATGTTTGCACATATCAAACAGGTCCTACAGAATTTTTTTTAAATAAGAAATAAATCCATAAGTAGTGTAATGTTGATGTATCCTACCATCCCCCCTGTTGAGACATGCGAAACGCCATGGCTCAATATTGCAGCCCATTTATACACATCTTTTTCTTGGTAAAGTAGGTTCAGTTTCATATAATTTTCCAATTTTGCTCCATTTTTTTTATCCATAAATCCTTTTCATTTTGAGGACTTAATTGTTGCATGTCTCTTAAAGTTTCTTTCATAAATTTAATTTTTACGTCCACATGTAATACATTTATCTCTCCCTCAGCTGCTTTTTTTTTTTTTTTTTATTATTTTGTCTTCGAAAGCATTCCCTAGGGACACCTTATCTGTCCCTGCAGTGTGCGCCGCACATTTACAGATTGCTAGTTGTTTTGGTAGGTGCACGACTTGTAATAATTCTTTTAATAATTCATGTGATGTTTGTTTTTAATGGGTGAAAAAGAACTATAGGAGCTCTAACTTCTACTGCCATAGAAGCAGCAACTACAGCTCTCACACAATGTGGTAAGGCACATGCTACACTATCAAGTTTTGAAGAAAAATATGCTATTGGTCTCATTTTATCACCATGCTGTTAGACTAGCACCGAGGTCATGACATGACCTTTACAATCCACCATCTGAACAAAAGGGTTTTTTTTATTGATAATCTGGTAACGCTAACGCAGCGCTTGACACGAGGGCCTGTTTTAGTTTGCAAAGTGCTTCTTCTGCTTCATCCGCCCACAACAAAGAAGACATTTTAAAGATCTTTTTTATACATTAATTTATTCAGAGCTGCCACAATTTCTGCATAATTAGGCACCCAGTTTCAACAATAGTTAGTCAACCCCAAAAAGGACATCATCTGTTTTTTTGTTTGTGGTTTTGTATGGTTTGGGAGCTTGGAGAATTGTCGTTTTTCTATCCTCCGCTATGGTTCGTCCTCCTTCACTCAAATTATGACCCAAATATTTTACTTGTCGTTTACACAGTTAAAGTTTATTTTGTTAACCTTATGACCTTCTTTAGCTAAATGTTGCAGAAGCGCTAAAGTGTTTTGCTTACAGGTTTCCCTGTCTGGAGAAACCAATAAAACATCAACTATGTACAACAAACTTGGCTCCCTCCTGGGGGTTGAAAAGTTGACATACTTGCACTCATTACTTGAAAGAAAAATGTAGGGCTTTCACAGTAGCCTTGAAGTAGTCTGGTGTATGTGTATCTTTTCCCTTCAAAAGTAAAAGCAAACCAAAATTGGCTCTCTTTCTCAATTGGTATTGAGAAAAAGGCATTTACTGATGTCTACAACCGTGAATACTTTTGCATCTGATCTAAGAGAATTCAACAATGTGTGTGGATCAGTCACATGTTTTGTGTCTGTGTACAGATAGGTCACAGTTATCTTGGCTGGGGTGACCTTGTTGAGTCTGGCTTCATAGTTCCTATCAGGCCCAGGAACTGTTTTGAACCAAAGTGTGACATGCAAATCATCAGGAGACATTTGATCCTGTAGGGCAGAAATGGCTTTATGCCCCTCTGCCAGAAGTGTTTGTGCAGTGTTGTGTGGGGGTTTGTTGGGCACATCCAATGAATAAAAGTAATACAGTTCCCTGTGTCCCTGGACAACAAAGAAATCCCCTTCTTTTATTCCTGTAGCTGATCTTGACATTTTCACCACAAATATTTTACCCCAAGAATGTTTTCTCTACATGTTGTTCTACATGCACCTGTGTCACAGAGGAAATTTACAGGTCTGCCATTTATTAGGAGAGTTATTTCAGGTCTTATGCTGTCCATAGAAAGTAAATCCTGAAGATTTAACTGGACCTCTTCACTCCCCAATTTCTCTGATCTTAATCATGCTGACTGTCCTGTGTTTTTTGTTTTCTTTTTCTCGGGCAATTTCTGGCTAAATGTCCTTCCTGCCCGCAACACCAGCACCCCGAGTAACTGTGCCTGTAGTTTCCTCTCCCACGTCTCCCTTTTAAACCTCTAAGGTTCTGACCTCTGCCCCTAAAGCCTTCTCTTCCTCTCCTGTCCTCATAAAACACTTGTTCCTCATCCTGGAAAAAGGCTCCTGGAACCTTTTCCTTTTCTTTTGTAATTTCTTTCTCCCCACTTTCTCGTTTTTGCGCTACTTCTAACCAAAATTGTACATCATCATACCCTTCCTCGTACAATTTTTATTTGAATTTGTTTTTTTTTATCCTGATCTTTAATAACTTTCCAGTTATTTGATTTTAGACTGTCTGTTGGCTTAGTTTTACTTATTCATTTCCCCATTTTTTTTTTTTAATTTAAATTTGGACCAGTTTTTGCCAACTCCTAGGGAGTCCTAGAAACTGGAGATCTGATTCAGTAGGCCAGCAATTGAAAAGACCTGTTGTGGTAACTCTCACTTCAACTCTTTCGAGTGGAGAGTTCTTGCCTGTGCATCCACAAGAGGTTTGCTGCTCACAATCCTACTGTTTTACATGAGATAAAATACCAAGTGGTATTTATACCTCCAATCACGCTCACATACACACACTTTTTTTTGTTTCACGGATTTGAAGCGCTTGTTATCGCCGTCCATTTAACCACGGGTATTCGTCGGGCCCCGTTGCCCACAACAGGTGGGGTTCGTAAGATCTCAAACCACGTGAGGTTGCAAAACCCCGAACCAGGTGAGGTTTGCAAGTCCTCGTCCCAGTAGGGTTTTACAAGACCTCCAGCGAGGTAAGGTTTACCAACCCTTATTTTCTAGTTTATTTTATTTTTTTTTTTTGTCTTTTATTTATTTTTTTTTATCTCTTACATACTGATACGGAACTTAAGCGCCTGTTTTCGCCGGACTCCGCAATCCGTTTAGCCTGCAGGTACTAGTTGAGCTACTGTTACTGCTCACAATAGTACAATTAGTAATTGGGCTGCTGTTACTGCCCAAAACAGTGCAGGCATTTTGTTGGGCTACTGTTACTACCCACAATAGTACAATTGTTATTTGAGTTGCTGTTATTACCCAGAACAGTGCTGGTATTAGTTATTTGAGCTGCTATTACCCAGAACATTTCTAGTATTAGTTGGGCTGCTATCATTGCCCACAATAGTACAATTGTTGGTTCCCCAGAACAGGACAAGGCCTCCAGCCTTGAAGCACCAGGCTCCGTTAGCCTATCCACGGATTTTGTGCATTACTTTTACCTGTTAGAGTCTAGAATTGACAGGGTTTTCACTTGTGCGCGCAACAACCTTCAGTCAAAGAAGAAGTCACTCTTCTCTCACACAGAAGAATGACTTACTCTCTAAAACGTCATTCGCCACTTTTTAAAGAAGAATCACTCACCCTCTCTTGTCTTTCCCTGGAGTGTCGTCAACCTTCAGATCCCAGCAGGCAGGCCGAGCCCAGTCCTTTAACAGGTTCTCTTGCCGTGCACACGGTCTTACTGGGGTCCGCCACACCTGCCGGAATCTTTCCAGTATATGACCTCCGGCTCGAAGGACCAAAAATGTTAGGGTTAACACCTGTTAAACATACATTAACAAAGACAGAAAAGACAAAAGAGTTAGATTCTTTTTCACTCGCGAGGAGAACGGACAGAGATGTGCTTCAGTTACAATCTCCTACCGCTCTGAAGCACATTTTGTCTGCTCCTCTATTTTATTGTTTCTAGGATCCCTAATCACAAGGACACTGTAGCTCTAAAGGGAGGGGGCAAACAGCTACAGCGTCAAATGTTATTCACTAACTAACACACAATCATTCTGTACTAGAAAATGTCCTTCCAGGCACAAAGATTAATAAAATATGTAGTGATCTTAGCAATGATGGTTTTATTGGAGGCCAGCAACTCAACCGAAGCAGAGCTCTTCACCAAGAGGTAAACCTGCAGGAAGATTTTGTTTCTGCTCTCTGTCAGTGAGGCCTTCTGAGAAAGGAATCAGAGTAAATCAACAATACAAGAAACATTCTTAATTCTATAATGAGATTAACTTTAAGGAAAGCATCAATTAAAGATACATTATAAAGATCAATGAGAATAACAAATAATTGATTAATAATATCACAATTTCTCCAACATCTAAAAATGTAGAAAGTTTTCTATTGGTCCATTAAGCCCAAAAATGCAAAAAAAAAAAAAAAAAAAAAAACCAAAACAAAACAAGATGAACGTTTAATTCACATAAACTTGATTTTGTGTATAATCTGTGTATCACCACAGTGCCCTTTTTGGCAGGTTTGTGTAATAGCAAGCTCTCATGAATATTCACGCAAGGTCTGATTTTGATTGGTTGTTTGCTGGAACGTCCTGCTAATTATTACAATGTCCTTCTAATTCATGTGTTTGCTCATTACACTGGGGATGAGTTGGCAATATGATTACTTTGTGCTATAAAACTGAATATAACTTTTATAATTTTATAAAAGTTAGTTGGATTCCTGAGGCCAACCTTTTGACAAACCTAAAAATATACAGAAATTAACATATTTTGATCAAATATTGTTAATTTGAAATATTATGAATAATAAATGTGTGGAATATACGCATGGATTAAAGAAATATAAACCACAAGAGAGCCATTTTTTCACCAAACTATTTTTGCCACTCCACTGATAACATTTTGTTGATTCTGCTCTGCTCTGTTCTAGAAACACATGTTGGTATTTTGTGTAGCTATTGTTAAGAATTAAAGAGGAATAACTTGATTTAGCTCATAAATTTTTCTCTTTTGTCTCAGATTCTTGAGTCCTGGTGTGCGCAAGGAGAAAGAGCAATCATACAACATCAAACTTCAGATATCTAGAGCTTCATCCAGAGAATTCAATGCATACAGAATGTTACAATAAGCATCTCACCCAGAAATCAAAAGTCCACAAAAATTACAAATAGAAAATAACTTCAACGAGTTGAAGAGAAATTCAAAGATGCATCTTTGGGAATCACTCAGCACAAAGAGATTTGAATTCTCTGTTGCAAACGAAAACTTTTATAAGACTGTGTATTTAGATCTGCCTCTGGGGCTCTTTAGCACGAGATAATAAAAGTAATATTAAAACAGCACCCACAAAGGAAAAACACACCTCCTAATGCATATATTTAAATTTAGAGAAAGGCACAGTCTTATTAAAGTTTTCGTTTGCAACAGATAATTGGAATTGCTTTCTGCCCGAGTCCGCGATTAACGGAAAATGCATTTTCTGTGCTTTCTTTTTTTCTTTCAACTCGTGCAGTTATTTCTGTTTTGTCACGTCTTGGACTTTTAATAATCTGGGTGAGATGCTTATTGTAACATTCTATATGCATTGATTTCTCTGGATAAAGCTCTAGATATCTGAAGTTTGATGTCGTATGATTGCTCTTTCTCCCTGTGCACACTGGGACTCGAGAATCCGAGACAAAAGAGGAAAATTAACGAGCTAAATCAAGTTATTCCTCTTATAATTCATAACGATAGATAGATAAATAGATAGATAGATAGATAGATAGATAGATAGATAGATAGATAGATAGATAGATAGATAGATAGATAGATAGATAGAAATTCCACTTTTGAATGGAGCTCTGTTAATAATAAAATGCTAAATGGTTTTTGTATATGCATTGCAATCCTGTTTTGTTCAACTAGGTGTAGTGGGAGAGACACATCTGTGCAGCATTGACTTTAGTTTTTAAGGTTAATAATTGTTCCATGAATTTCATTAGAAGAACGGTGTGGTTTTATAACAAGGCCTGAATTAAATATGTTAAAAAATTACCACAGTTACACTAGTAACAGTAATTCTGACTGGTTCAGTAATCAGAAGATAAAACAAAGTGAGCTTTACAGACAGAAAGACTGACAAAGAGAGCTAGCATTAATGTTACTTAAGTGAGATAAATTACAGTGTCTGATCTTTGCAGACAAGCAGACAAATATCTGTGTTTCCATCAGATGAGCCCATGTCAAAGCAACAACAAGGATCCACTGTCAGCTGGTGCAGAACAATGGGTGGGTGAATACAGCAGAAATTAACTTAATGTTTTTAGACATATTTACATCATATCATATCCCTGCCATACCTGTACAAAACAACACTGTTGTTTCAATGAATTTATTGGAACTATTAACAGTACATTTTTCAAATAAAATTTTACATTCTTGTCTCAATATATATTTATTGGACTCAGTCTTCATATATCACCTGGATACTTACTGATAATGTATAATTAATTCAGTAAACGGAATTAATTATACAACTATAATTAATTCCGTTAATCCAATAAAAATATATATAAATATATATTTATTGGACTCAGTCTTCATATGTCACCTGGATACTTACTGATAATGTATAATTAATTCAGTAAAACTGAAGAAAAAAATCCACAAATGCAGAACAGTTTGTATTTTCAGTCAAAGTTTATTTTGAAAGCAACAATAGATGAATTACTTAAACAGTTGTTTTGGAATTTTTCATAAATCTAAGAAACCCAGAAGAATGTGATAAAGTGAATATTCACTTTATCATATTTTGCCATCCTGAGCAAGCACATTGGCAACAGTGGAGAGGAAAAACTTCCTTTTAACAGGAAGAAACCTCTAGCAGAACCAGACTCAGGATGAGTCTGGTTCTGCCTTGACCGCTGGGTTTGAGAAACAGTCACATTTCAAAAATCAGTATGAAACTCAATTTACATGAACTACCGACATTGTGTCCTTTCCACTGAAGCTCCATAATGTAAACTATCAGCTTTCAGGCATGAAATGCTAATGCTCCGTTATGCGAGCTTCCAAAACACTGATGCTCCATTAAAGAAACTGTCAGCTTTCAGGGACAAAACATTGATGCTTCATAATATTTGTGATTATGTGAAAGAATACATGGTTCCAAGCATTTGCGCTGTCATTCTTGGCACAAAGTCCTCTTCACAGCTGTTATTTTGTTGTGTAGAAAATATTTCACAGCTTTCCAATTTCTCCCATTATCCCTAAGGATCTGATTGTCGTTCAAGCATCTCTCACAGTCTGCTTTCCCAGGGACCTTCATTTCTTTTAGGGAGTCCTTGAAATGGTGAATGAGAATCTTTTTTTCTGCCTCCGTCCATTGCCGTTTTGATTTTCCTGTAAAAAAATAAGAGAAAAGAATGAATAAATTGATTAATAAGAATCACCAACACCAAATTTAGGAAATAAAAGTCAAGTTTTTTTTGTAGACAGGATATTATGGAAAGGACTGAATAAACATACCCTTTTGACTTCATGGACATGATGCCTTTTTCCTGCCCTCAGTCGCTTTGAATGATGCAGTGATCAACCTTGGAAGTTTCTGAAAAAATATATGTGGCAATGAAAAGTTTACATCAGATTAAAACAATATAATTTAAAAACTTCATTAAATGCAGATGTTTTTCTTTACCACAGGAGTGGAAAAATTTACCTTTTTGACCGTTGTTAACCGTTCCCTCAGTTTGGACGTCTGCATCTGAGTCACTGGAGTCCATAGCTGCAACAAAATGTTTTCAAAAAATATTTAAACACATTTATTTTTTGCTAACAAATTGCATTATTTAATTCAATAGAGACATATTTTAAATTTTTTACTTACAGTTTATGTCTGGTGTAATCTCTTCTAGGGATTTTCCTTTAAATTTGCTCATCCCACCTTGGAGAGCAAAAAGAAGTTTGCTGACTTTTGCCAGTTGGAGTGTTTCTTCAGGCAGTCTGTAAAATTCCCTGTGGGTTTCCATGTCATGGCCCATGAATGTTGCCAGCTGGTCTAGTTCATGGTTTTGTAGGTTTAAGAGTTGTGAAACTGTAGCTACATGCTTCCGTAGTTTGGTTGACGTGAGATTCTGTGGTTGTTGAGCTCCACAGCTTTCTGCAAACCGTTTTAAGCTGTCACATCCACGAATGCTCTCTTGGGATCTGAAAAATAGACAAGCAAAAATGTAGGGATTGGTGGAGGAGATTCCAGTCTCTTCTCTCGTTTTAATCAGAAGATCCACAGACTCTTTTATATTTGTTGGGAACAGCACAGGCACTTTGCGGCCCCTTTTCCCCCGTATCTCTACTCTGGTGAGATTCTCACAAAGTTTTTTTTCAAATGCTGAAAGGCTCTCCAAACTTTATCGTGCTTACAGTATGTGCTCCTTTCTAAATATGTCTGGAGTTCTATTCTTGAGACTTCTCCTTTCACGACGGTGATTGAACAGTATTATCTGTGTCAGAGTGACTTGAGAGAGTTGACTCCATGAATGTTGTGTTGGCTGATCATTGAGATTTATTTTGTGGACTATCTCAAGGTTTCTCAGATGGTCCTGGAGCTTTTTGAAGTCTTCTGACAAAGGCAGTATTTGTGGCATATTCCATTTCTTCTGATACAGTGTTTTCAGGGCATTAGAAGAAACATGTGTTGACCATTCCAGTTCAATTAACTCGACAAATTGCTGTGCTTTTGATTTTAAATCAAGATTCTCTTGACGCAGCGCCTCTCCTTGCAAAATACATGACACTTTCACAAGAGAATGCCTCAGTTTCAGTGCAGTTGAGGGCACTGTGAACCTGTTGGAAACTGCATTAAAGCCTGTTTTACAGTCTCAAGGACTGTGTTGAATTTTCCTGGACAGATAAAGTCCTTCAAAAAGACAATGTCTTTAATATTTCTTGCTGTCAGAACAAGTCTGGCAAGTTCCCTCATCTTATTTCTGATGTCTGCTCGATGCCGTCCAACTTCTCCATTTTTGAGGAACATTCTCTCACCCAGTGAAATAATAAGGGAGTCAGCCTTTACTAATTGAGTTAAATTGTCGTAGTTCATTTCCTGGAGAACCGTCTGAAGTCCAGTGGAAATCACAGTGTCCGTGGGCAGCAACATGGAAGAACTTGCCTGAACACTTCTTGTGCCTTCTTTTGAGCGAAGTTTGCAGTACTTATGATGTCTCCAGAGATCTGATTTGACATACATAGCAAAGCAAAACTTGCAAGGCAAGTAGTCGGATGCAGCTGCTGGATATGTTGCCTGCCGTTTTGGAATGATTTGTCCTTTTCCAGACTTTGTAACAGAACAATTGTGTTGGAAGTTTCCCATGTTTCTTATTTTACTAAAAAGCAAGGACTGCTTTTTTGATCCTTGCTTTTGTGCAAGCGTCTTGGCCACATCAGGTTTGTCTGAGTGCCTCTGTTTTAAATGTCTTGTTATTTTTGAGTAAAGCTTCTCACAGTAAAGACAACAGATTTTCTTGTCATACACACGTTTATGTGCAGTGTTGGTTGACATTTTAACTATGATGTCAGTTGTCGAAGGTGATTTTCTGTGGGGTACTTCAGTTCCACTTTCTTCTCCCCTGGTGGTTGGTCATCATCCTCTGACATTTCCTGAGAAAGGGAACCTTGTTCTTGAGTCATTAAACCCTTTCTTACCTTTCCACAATCAGAAATTCCTCTTCTGTTGTCGGAGATGAAGGCAGCAGGTTACTGGGAGCAGTGTCAGCCAGATTTGTAGCCATACTCTGGTTGTTTGTGCCATCAGAGGATCAACACTGAAATTTGTTGAATGGGATCCATCCTGTATGTAATGATAACAAAAAGTAGTGAATAAATGTCTATATCAAGTAACAATAAATATATTTGGGCAGTGGAATACAAAGTAAGACAAAATCTCCACTGGAAAAGATATGTAGTCTCTTACATGAAATGATCATTGTATTGCTCTACCCTAAAGTAATTAAAAGAATTACTTACTTTATTTTGATTCTCAGACCCAGTGTTGTTTGTGATTTCAGTATATTCTACCTGATGTGTCAAACCTGTAAACAAAGTTAATCAGTTTTCATGAGTTAATAGGATTTTTAGCCCACAGCATTATATGGCATATTTAAAGCAATGGTACTCACACATGAATGCCTGAAGGGCTTCTTCAATGGTGGGACGATCTTTAAGTGATGTACTCAGCATCTGGGAAATAATATTTGTTTGGCTGCTCCATTTTTCATCACATAGAAGAGTGAATTTTCCCATTCTGACATTTTCAAATATCTGAAAGGGTTTCTCAAAGTATGGTGTTGTGGTTTGAAAGGGATGTTGGCCGTCTGTCAGGATGTAATGCAACAAGCATCCCGCAACCTAAAATAACAGATTACATTAAACGATGTTCTTTGCAGTCACAATAATAACCTTTCTTTAATAAACTGTTGAAAATTTACTTGCCAAACAAAGCATAGTGAAAAATAATAAGCAAAAAATAAAATAATATGCAGTTTTATTAGTATTTCAATGTCAACATACCTGGACTTCTGACCCCTTCTTGTATTTGTGTTCCGTAGCATACTCATAACTTATCCAGGATATAGTTACAACCATGTTGGAAAACGTGGTGCTTTGTGCTGGATCCAGTTTGCTTGCCCCAAAGTCTCCAATATATATCTTATTGTTTTTATCTGTAGACAAATAAAATATAATTTGTCATAAAATTATCACAACATAATGTTATCAAAGTGTGCACTTTTGTTTCACCCCATCCCCCAACCCCCACCCACACACACACACACACAGACACATATATATACCTTTCTATGTGTTTCAATGTGTGTAAATTAAAACAATAATAATAATAATAATAATAATACAGACCTTTGGGCATTTAAATAACTTTAAAACAACATAATATGTAGGAGAAAACATAAAATACACAGTACAGTACAATTTGCCCATTCAGCTTAATTCACCAAACAGGATGTTTTCAGGCTTCAGATCCATGTGCAAAATTCCATGCAAGTTGAGTTCCTGAAGTCCAAGCAATAACTCCTCGCAGATTTTCAGTCTCCACTGGTCAGTCAGGTTTTGTCGCTCCGGAAAATCCTTATTCTCGATCAAGTCCTTGAGATTATACTCACAAAGAGGGGAGAGAAAATAGACAAAGTCTGAGTCTTCCAACACAGCAAGGGGCTGCAACAAATGTTTCATCTGTAATTTTTCTGAACATAAAAAGTTTGCAATTTTCAATTCGTTTTTGGCAACATGTTTGACAACTCTCTTCACTGCGACAGCACGGTCAGACAAGAGTCCTACAAAGACTTCTGCTCCATTGCATCCATTTGCAATCTTAGTGTTCAGATTGTAGACAAGGTCATCAATTTTTTTCACGTCAGGCTCAGTCTGCAGATTTTCCAGAGAGCTCTTCCACCGGGATTCCTTTAATGTTGAGCAAAAAAAATCTCAATTAGTTGATAGAAAACCAATTAAATACATAGAACAAGCATGTAATATACTAGAAAAATGTATAGAATTTCTCCAGTGAATGTAGATGAAGAATGAAACTGCCACACATCTTTACCTTCTTTTCTGCTCTTTCCCAGATGATGAAGCGGGCTTCTAAAACAAATTACAATTACAGCATTAAATGAATTATGCAGGCTTAAAACAATGGTTTGTTTAACCATGGACAGTATTATGAAATTTTACTTTGAATTTTGAGTTTTCAGATGTTTAAAGGAATTTGTGAAGGTTTATATAGCACATAAATCAAATATGAAGGTATAATCTCTAAGATTCATGTTATTTGGGAAAACATGCTTTGAAGAAAATATAAATATATGTAAATAAAAGTTTCATACCTGTCGCCATTCACAGATAGGATCACCATAATCAAAGACCACTTCTTCCCCTGCATGTATTTTTGTGATAGCAAATGGACAGAGATGCGTTTTTTTTTGCTCATCCAACACCTCTTGATCACAAAGGCACAAACACAAATTAATTTCAGTCTGTTTTTTTTTTAAATGAAACAGATAATAAATTAACAAAGAGTGACTTCTGGCTATGATACTTACAATTTTAATTTTGCTGTTTGGTTTGACATGGTCATCATTCATGAATCTTCCAAGTCTTGCTGTATCTTTACTGCCGTCAATGCTATAAAAAAATGAATAAATAGACAAAATTATACTTTTTCCTGGACTTAGACTCATAGTTTGGAGGTTTATTTGTACTTACCAGTGGGTTTGTCCTTGGAATTTGTTAAAATACAAAAATGCTGCATCCACTTCTGAATACTGTTCAAACAGTTTCTCTCCCTCAGAGCCAGTGATGTGTCTTCCAACATATTCCAGCAAGAATTCTCCTGGCTCGATGTTTCTGGTAGCAAAAACCTCGCCGCGCCCCATCCTCATCCTCCATCACCTCCACTGAGTTCTGATGGGTCGGTTCAGATCCTCTCTGGAGATCAGACACCAGAACAGAGGCGGATCAGAACCAAAGCCAGCAGCTCTGCTGAAGCTCAGGAGAACTCTGAGTCCAGATGTGGACCCTGGTCTCCTCCAGAACCTCCTCTGTTCTGCTGTGGAGGAACTGTGTGGCTCCAGTTCTGCAGCAGGACCTTCTCAGCTGCAGCAGAAGAAGAAAGGACTTCCTGTGTTCAGGTTGGATAGAAACCTGGATATTTTCTAGCTTGTGGTTCTGCTTCCAGCATAGATGTTCTCCAGGGTTCTGATCTGGATCTAGTGGACTGTAGAGCTCATCAGGTTTCCTCTCAACCACTTTGAGATCTTCAGCCTCCTTTAGATTCAACCTGAAGCTTCTTCTGACAGATTAGCTGCAGCTAATATTTAGCATGATGTTTATTATTCTAGCCTCAGTTTTCTGTTCTTCATGTGACTCCACTGAATCCAACTCTGATGTCGTCCACTTCACCAGTGATGAAGATCCATTTTTCTTTCACTTCCTGCTGATTTCTTTCCAAAGCTCCATTTTTTCCAGGAGGATCTTCAATGTTCTCTTTAGATGATGAAGAAACTCAGACTGAATCCACCCGGCTGGTGCTCCAGGTGAGCAGAAACAAACCCTAAAGTCATTCATAATGAAACCTTAGAACTGGTTCTGGTTCTGATCACTTTTGACCGTCTCTGACATGCAGCTCTGGAAGAAATGAAGAGGCCACTGCACTGAAGCTCATTGAAAACCTCCTGGTTATTCAGCAAATATTGATTTCTGATCTCTTCCTGAGTTCATATATTAGTATTGTTGTTTCTAAATCAACTTCTTTTCTTTGCATTATTTGAGGTCTGAAGATCTTTTTCCTTATTTTCACCATTTCTCATTTTCTGCTAATAAATTAAAATGAAATGTTGTCAGTAGTTCTTAAAATAAAAGAACAAAGTTCATTTTACTCAAAGAGTTCAGTTGGTTCCAAGTTAAAAAGGTTTTGGTTCCATTGGTGTTGAACAGAACCTGGATCAGCAGAATAACAGCAGATCCAGTTTTATGAGAAGTGATCCTGTCTTCAGGCGTCAACAGAATAACTTTCCTCTGACTCCCAGTTAGTCAGACCAGTCCTGACTTGTTTCTCCTCTAAAGGAGGAGAAACAAGTCAGGACTGGTAAATTTAAACTGAAAGTTTAAACTAACCTGTTTATTTGTGGCACCAGTCTGGATTTACCGTGGTTCTGTTGGGTCTCAGCTTGTTGTTTAGATTTTCTTCATTAATTCTTTGGATCATTTGAACAAACTGTAAGTTTGATTTGTTTCCTACTTGAACTTTGTCATCAGGATATTCCTGCTTGTTTCTGCTCTGATGTTTGGACAAAATGTTCACTTCTGATTTCAGCTATAAAACTAAAATGTCAGTTGTTTGAAAGCTCATCTACAGGATTATTATGTCATTGATGAACTGGAATCGAACATGATGAAGAGCTGATGTTTCACTGTTTTCCACTCTGAACTGATTCATCATTTTATTTTCAGGAATCAAACTCCAGACTCAACCATCGATGTCAAACACAACAGTTTCTTGCTGCTTTGTTTCAAAATGACATGTTATTTTTCAAATGTCTTTGATTCAGTCAGATTATTAATTAGTTGAACTTTGATGTAGCATATAGTCCACTTGTAGAGATTAATAATTAACTAACTAAAACACTTCCTGTTGTTCAGGTTGAATCAGTGAATGTAAATGTTGCTCCATGTCTCCATCTAGTGGACTGATAGTAGAAGTGCAGCAGCTGATGGCAGCTTCCTCTGCCTCTCTGCTGTCTGACTGCATTCACCTGACACTGATATGAAGCAGAGAAGAAGAGCCAATCAGAGGAGGAGCAGCTGATCTTTTTCCAGCACTAATGATGTAAAGGATGATCAGAGTTGATGTGCAGATGAATGATGTGTGTTTCCTCTGCAGGTGAAGCTAGAAAGTGTGTGTGAGCTGATGTGGATTCAGCAGCATGGATCAGTGTGAGGACAGAGAGGAGGGAGTCCCTCCCTCTAAAACCACTCTGTGTGGGGAATGAGAGCCAGAGCAAAGGTCAGAGGTGAGGTCACCATCTCTAACTGTCCACAGCCCTTTTCACACAGCGTTCACTATATCAGGCCAGAACAGACGTGGTGATGAAGCTGCTGCTGCTCCTCTTTGCTGATTAAGTTTTAATCATCATGTTTCTGTCAGGATCCATCAGAAACGCAAACCAGAACCAGAACCAGAACCAGAACCCATCTGTGTCTCCTTTAAGAGTGACATGTCAAAGGAAGACTTCCTTGACTTTAACTCTCCTGGATCTCCACCATCAGAGAGATGAGCTGTTTCTAACTGCTGTAACTTCTGTTTATATCTGTTATTGTGGCCATGTGATGATAAGTTCTGTTGGGTTCTGTTGTCATGAAAACATGGACTGAATTTCAGGTTATTTTTCTTTTCATACGTCAAAGATGTAATACGTATGATGTCTCCATGGAATCATGTACCAATAATGAACATGTTACTACGAACACAATAAAGTTCAACTGGATCCTTTGTATAAAAATCAAACAGGTCCGTTTGGATCCACAGTCTCTACCCAGAGCTTCACTAGTTAACAGAATCTCTAAATCTGATCTGATGTTTACCTGACATCAATTTAACCATCATTCATTGGACAGTTATTGACTCCATACAGAAAGAATCTTATAAATCCTCAGTCAGGACTCACTCTTATAAACTATTATGTTGACATGACATTTGGACCAGAAACATTTAACTGTGTTTTATTCTGTTTTGTTTAAGCCTAATTTTTCCAAATGAAACACTCATTTATTTGTCTGATATTAATATTAACACAAGAACAAATAGACAGAAGTGAATTTTATTTCTAGGTTGATATTTGCATCTTTCTCTAAAATCTGACAAAAGACAGATTCATTCTGAAATAAAACATTTTCTATGAATTATTTTTATGATTCCACCTCTGAAGTTCAAACATCATCCAACATGGCAGATTATCAACCATTTCTACAGTTAAACTAAATCTTTAGTGGATCTGATTGAGCAGTGGGCTTCAGTGTCTCTAACGGACCATCTGGTTCTGATTGAAGCTCCATCAGATCCTCCTTGGATGGTCAGAGTGGAAATGATTCCTGGTTCTGCTCCATGTCAGAGCTCAACACTAAGATCACCAAACTGTTCTCTCAGTCATTTAAACCAACATGTTGGTCTCAGAAACAAATCTTTCTGCTCTTGAAAGAAGGCTGGACATTATTCAGGAGGATCAATGATCAGAAACATGATGGAGGATTGGACCGGTTCTGATAGGAATCATTTAGAACATCAGGTTGATGATCTGTCTGGTTCTGGTTTTGGTTTACAGTCACATAAAAATGATCTTGTAAGCAAACAGCAGAGAGTTTCTAATGAGAGTTTTTCTTTCAGGATCCATAAGAGATTAAAACCAGAAGCAGAACCCAGCTGTGTGTCCTTGAAGAGTGACGGGTCAAAGGATTTTCTCATTCTCTTTAAATCTCCTGGATCTCCATCATCAGAGAGGTGAGCTGTATCTAATTGCTGTAACTCTGGAAACTGAACCAATAAGAACTCAGATGATTCCAGTTATATTTCCAGAGGTTTGATCCATTATCTACAGAAATCAGCTGCTCTGTTCTCATGAAAACACCTTCATATCTTTATCTCTGGATGTTGATGATGATGTTCTGTTGCTTCCTGGCTCCATGTCAGACTAACAGTGGATCACATTTCCACTGGGAAATACCTGGTAAAGCCATTCTGGTCCATCAGGACTTGGTTCCTGTGTGCATTGTGAGAGCAGTTCAGCAGGGAAGGAAAGCTTCATGATGTGGTTGGTGAGATCTGCTGGAACTCAACCAAACTGAGCTGATGTGGACCATCAGAGGTTCTGCTGGTTTTTAGTGGGATCAGCAGGAACATTAAATCTTTACAACTACTTAGATCATCTGGTTCACTGCTCACATCCAGATGTATATTTCATGACTTCCTAATTGTTCCTGGTTCCTCCACAGAGTGGAGCAGAGCTCAAAGGTTCCCAGTGGTCCATCTGCCCAGCAGCATCAAACACAGCTGGACTCCATATTTATGGTCTGTATATGAACAACAAATACTTTTCCATGAGTTCTGTTCAAAGTCACCTTCATGCTGCACTTTGTAGACCAGAGGACTGTCAGTCTGTCCAACATCCATCTGGTGTTTGGCTCCATGATTTCACTCTGATGTTTCCTTCATCTATTATTCTGTTCCAGCTGCTGGAGGACAACATTGTTACTTTTGTGAAGAAAGAACTGAAGAAGATCCAGAAAGTTCTGAGTCCAGATTATTCAGAACATTCAGAGAGTCAGAGATGATGAGGTGTTGGAAGGTGATGATGAAGAGCAGAGGAGGAGCAGCAGAGAGGCAGTGATGAAGATCACACTGAACTTCCTGAGGAGGATGAAGCAGGAAAAGCTGGCTGACCTTCTGCAGAGCAGTAAGAGGATTTCTAAAGAGATTTGAAATGATAAATTAAACATTTGTTGAAGTGATGTAATCACATTCAGAAAATGATTTTCTTTCATATCTGAATTTTGTTATTGTGTTAATTTAGGACTTTTTGCTCCAGTTTGTCAACATCAACTTAAATCTGGTCTGAAGAAAAAGTTCCAGTCTGTGTTTGAGGGAACTGCTAAAGCAGGAAGTCTAACCCTTCTGAACCAGATCTACACAGAGCTCTACATCACAGAGGGAGGGACTGGAGAGGTCAATCATGAACATGAGGTCAGACAGATTGAAACAGCATCCAGGAAACCACACAGATCAGAAACAACAGTCAGACAAGAAGACATCTTTAAAGTCCCACCTGGAAGAGATCAACCAATCAGAACAGTGATGACAAAGGGAGTGGCTGGCATTGGGAAAACAGTCCTAACACAGAAGTTCACTCTGGACTGGGCTGAAGACAAAGCCCACCAGAACATCCAGTTCATATTTCCATTCACCTTCAGAGAGCTGAATGTGCTGAAAGAGAAAAAGTTCAGCTTGGTGGAACTTGTTCATCACTTCTTTAGTGAAACCAAAGAAATCTGCAGCTTTGAACACTTCCAGGTTCTGTTCATCTTTGATGGCTTGGATGAGAGTCGACTTCCACTGGACTTCCACAACAAGGAGATCCTGACTGATGCTACAGAGTCCACCTCAGTGGATGTTCTGCTGACAAACCTCATCAGGGGGAAACTGCTTCCCTCTGCTCTCCTCTGGATAACCACACGACCTGCAGCAGCCAATCAGATCCCTCCTCAGTGTGTTGGCATGGTGACAGAGGTCAGAGGGTTCAATGACCCACAGAAGGAGGAGTACTTCAGGAAGAGATTCAGAGATGAGGAGCAGGTCAGCAGGATCATCTCCCACATGAAGACATCACGAAGCCTCCACATCATGTGCCACATCCCAGTCTTCTGCTGGATCACTGCTACAGTTCTGGAGGATGTGTTGGAGACCAGAGAGGGAGGAGAGCTGCCCAGAACCCTGACTGAGATGTACATCCACTTCCTGGTGGTTCAGACCAAAGTGAAGAAGGTCAAGTATGATGGAGGAGCTGAAACAGATCCACACTGGAGTCCAAAGAGCAGGAAGATGATTGAGTCTCTGGGAAAACTGGCTTTTAATCAGCTGCAGAAAGGAAACCTGAGCTTCTATGAATCAGACCTGACAGAGTGTGGCATCGATATCAGAGCAGCCTCAGTGTACTCAGGAGTGTTCACACAGATCTTTAAAGAGGAGAGAGGTCTGTACCAGGACAAGGTGTTCTGCTTCGTCCATCTGAGTGTTCAGGAGTTTCTGGCTGCTCTTCATGTTCATCTGACCTTCATCAAGTCTGGTGTCAATCTGATGAAAGGAACACAAAGATCTAAGAAATCTTCATTAGTTAATAAACTTAAACTAAAGTTTCTCCATCAGAGAGCTGTTGTCCAGGCCTTACAGAGTCTAAATGGACACCTGGACTTGTTCCTCCGCTTCCTCCTGGGACTTTCACTGCAGACCAATCAGAGACTCCTAAAAGGTCTGCTGACAAAGACAGGAAGTAGCTCACTGACCAGTCAGAAAACAGTTCAGTACATCAAGAAGAAGATCAGTGAGAATGTGTCTGCAGAGAAAAGCATCAATCTGTTCCACTGTCTGAATGAACTGAATGATCGTTCTCTAGTGGAGGAGATCCAACAGTCTCTGAGTTCAGGAAGTCTCTCCACAGATAAATTGTCTCCTGCTCAGTGGTCAGCTCTGATCTTCATCTTAGTGTCATCAGGAAAAGATCTGGATGTGTTTGACCTGAAGAAATACTCTGCTTCAGAGGAGGTTCTTCTGAGGCTGCTGCCAGTGGTTAAAGCCTCCAACAAAGCTCTGTAAGGACACAGATTGTTAATGCATTCATTTTTAACAGAAATCTGCTTATTATGAGGTAAATATTCATATTTCAGTTTATATATTGGGGCATTGTCTCTTCAAATTGTCCCATTGGAGGTTTGCACAAAAGAAACAGACTTCCTTCAGCGTCTATATAAACTATAGAATGAAACAGTCCATAACAAATGCAAATGTCGTGTAAAATAAAATTGTTCTTTCAAATCAACAAAAAACATTGTTGATTTATGCATATAAATCAAAATTTATGTAAATCTTGAGGAATTGATTAACAGATTTTCCTCCCTGTCTCCTCAGACTGAGTTACTGTAACCTCTCAGAGAGAAGCTGTGAAGCTCTGTCCTCAGTTCTCAGCTCCCAGTCCTCCAGTCTCAGAGAACTGGACCTGAGTAACAACAAGCTGCAGGATTCAGGAGTGAAGCTTCTCTCTGCTGGACTGAAGAGTCCAAACTGCAACCTGGAAACTCTCAGGTAACTCTGGGCTCTTGACAAATTGCTGCATCTTAGGTGCAAAAAGAAGCATAATTACAGATCCGTCCGTCCATCCATCGGTCTCTACCTCAATGTTCTCATTTTCTCATCATGTGATGAATTGTGTGTCTGCAGCTTATCAGGCTGTTTGGTCTCAGAGGAAGGCTGTGCTTCTCTGGCCTCAGCTCTGACCTCCAACCCCTCCCATCTGAAAGAGTTGGACCTGAGCTACAATCATCCAGGAGACTCAGGAGTGAAGTTGCTGTCGGCTGGACTGAAGGATCCACACTGGAGACTGGAAGCTCTCAGGTATGGAGGAACCTGCTGCAGGAGCAGAGAAGGTCTGATAGAGGAGGAAGAGGGAGAAATGTCTTTAGTCAGTCTTCAAACATTTAGTTTGAAGCTGAATGTTTAATTTGATTATTAAATATTTAGACGCCTCATCTGGAGACAGAGATCATCACCCAGTTTTCTGGAATATTCTCCAGACTAAAAACGGCTCACAAGGAAAATTAAAGAGTGGGATGGTCTAATAGTTTAATAGGGACTCCGACTATATTAATAAAGAAATTCAGTTAGATTTCCATGATGATCTACTGATGGTAGAAAGACTTTAAAACAATATTTGATGGAGCTGCAGACCAATCAGCCCCAAGAAGCAAAGATGAGAAGAAAAGTAACTCCATGTTGGTCAGATGGATGTTTAAAGTTCTGGGAGAGAAAAATAAAGAACTTTATATTTTAAACAAAACTCACAGCTTTCAGGATTTAATAAACTATAAATTACATAAAAAGTGAAGAAAACAGCTTCCGGATTGGACGACCACCACAATGGTCACATAGCAAGAGCGCTCCTGGTGTAATTAGAGAAATTTCCCCCATGAAATCTGGGTAAATATGCCAATATAATAATTAAAAGAGGGGAAAATCGTACTAATGTTTTGAGAAATAAACGCCGACTAAAGAGACGCAGCAGGAAATAGCAGCTAACATGTTGAAGCTAACAAGCCACGAGGAGCAGCGCCTAAAAATGGCCGGCACTGAACTGATGTTGCGAGAACTAAAAGGGTTTCGCCAAGAAAATAAAGAACTGGAGATGATAAAAGAAGAAATTGTGAAGGTGAATACCAGAATGGAGGAGGTGGAGGGACGAATTGAGAAAGCAGAAGAAAGGCTCCTAAACACGGAGGAGGTCATAACGGCTATGCTAAAGCTACACGCTAAGCTGGAGGACAAGCTGACGGGTTTGGACAGTCGATCCAGACGGGAGAACAGAAGAATGTATGGGGTTCTGGAGGGATCCGAGAAGGAATCTACAATGATCCCTTTTGTCAAAAACCTACTCCGTCAAGGTCTTGAGCTGAACGAGGTTTCCCCTGAACATCATCGAAAGAGCTCATTAGTCAGTGGGGCCGCAGCCGCCAGCCGACACGCCGCCATGCTCCATTATTATCAAGTTCCTGAGCTTTAGGACTAAAGAGATGATTCTCCGCAAAGCCTGGCAGAGAAAGGGCTTTACAAGAAAATCATATCAACCTGGATAACGACTATCCACCTCTCATACTGACGAGACGAAGGGAATATGCAGAAATCCACAAAGTATTGAAGGAAAATAACATCCACTTCCAGACCCTCTTCCCCCCGAGGCTACACGTTAGGTACGAGGACGGATCCAAAACCTATGATCCAAAACCTACGATACGGTGGAGGAGGAATCAGAGGACCTGCTGAGATCAGGATTCACCGTGTCAACCATCAAACCTGTGGAGACGCTCATGGAGCAGATGCAGAGATTGTCCTGGACGAGAATGGACCGACGAGCATCTAAAGCCGGCTGGGGATCCAACTCCAGGGAGAAGCTGCAAACCTTCAGGAGAACCGGCGGCCCCTCCGGGATCTAGTGGCCCCTCCGGGATCTAGTGGCCCCTCCGGGATCTAGTGGCCCCTCCGGGATCAAGGGGATCTTCCCCAGACCGAAGATGGCAGGAGGAAATGTGAAATATCTTCAACCAAATCTGTAATTAGTGGTAGAAACAAACTATAAAAACTTCTCAAAACTATATGATATAAATTATGGGCCACTAAATTTGAAAATAAAATCTGATTTACACAGATGAAATGTTATTCCCTTTTTAAGTTTAAGCTCCCTGATAGAATCCATCAGGATGAATATCCTCCCACAGTTGCTGTATTTATTTCAATGTCTACCTGTCAGAATCCCACCTAAACAATTTTTAGGATGGGATAGATTAATAGCGAGGTATTTATGGCAGGGTAAAAAGGCCAGAATTAAGTTGATAACTCTGCAATTAAAAAAAGAAAAGGGAGGAATGGGCCTTCCCTGCCTACAGGAATATTACCAAGCAGCCCAACTGAGACATTTAGTCTGTCTGTGCTCACAGACAGACTAAATGTCCTTCCATACAGCGCAGCATGGAAGGACATAGAAGGAACCACAAGACAAGGAATCCCAATAACAGCCCTACTTAGTGATTATAAATTACAGAAAGAACAGCAGATCCCACAAGACTCCATAACAGGTCGCTTTCTTAAGTCCTGGCAGGAATTGGTTAAAATTTGCAGAATCGGAGACGTATCTAAAATTATGAGATGGTGTGTCTACGACTCAGATTTTGCACCAAACAGAACTGATAACAGATTCAAACTATGGACCTCAAAAGGATTAACTACATACTATTCATTTCCCCACAAAGGGATATTGCAGAGTTTTGAAACCTTACAGAAGGATCACAGATTGGGAAAAGATGATTTCTTTAGGTACCTGCAGGTGAGACACTATTTTAAAATAAATTTTAAAGAGCGATTGAGAGAAAGTGATTCAAGTCTCATAGGTGTATTCCTATCACTAATTAAGTCTGGGTCAGACAGCAAAATTATATCCAAACTATATAACGTTATACAGCTATCTAAACAGGAGAATACAGAATACATAAAGAGGAAATGGGAGAAAGAAATGAAAGGAACAATCAGCAGAGGGTCAGGAGGAAATATGTCAACTGCAGTGGGTCTCAACCGGATCAAATGCATGCTGGGAATTTTGCTGGAAAAACATTGCACGATTTTTTTGTTAAACCCAAACTCTGTTATTCTTATATCAATGTGATACATTAGAGCAGGGGTCCCCAATGTCGGTCCTCGAGGGCCGGCATCCTGCATGGTTTAGTTCTCTCCCTGATTTAAAGCGCCTGGATAATTTGATGGCTCGTTAGGCGCCTAAGAAGAACACTGACATGCTGAAAAGTAAGGTTGGATGTGAATGGCTAAGGTTAGGGTTAGTGTTGTGAAGGTGGAAGCTGATTCGGGTAGTTATAGATCAGCAATCACTCCAGGGTATCGGGTTAGGATAGACCAAGTATATGTCAAGGCGAGTTGATGTGTGATGTAACAATAAATGTCCAACTCCAGACTTTGGTTCCACTTGACTTTAATGAGCTCTTGAATTGCTCTGTACATCACATGTGGCTGAGCACACAGGTAGAAAGGGTGCGAGTGCAAGCAGCAGTGTGAATATATGTGGTTGTGTGTGTGTGTGTGTGTGTGGTTTCCTACAATGAGAAAGAAACAAATACAGATTGTAAGAATTACATGTACAATAATTCAAATGTCCACAATGAATAAACCTGGTTATGTGTAAACATTACGATTAACCAGCAACTGTGGAATATCTATAAATGTAAATAATATTTAACCGTACAGGTTATAGCGTTATATGTAAACACACAAGAAATAAGGCATGTGCTGCAATAGCAATCAGCACAACACCTGCACCTAATTAGCGGTCTTAATAGCGTGAGCTAACAGCTAACCGTAGCTCTCAACGATATAAGCACACCGCAGCAAGCGAATATAATATTAAACGTGGTATGGCACAACACAGACGTCCCGCATTTACATTCGAACTAACAAACTCCAGGATTACTTACATCCAAGGGACGGACGCGAGAGAAAGAAAATGACGAAGCCTGCTTTGAGAGCCACACTGCTTAACGCTCAGATCTAAAACAGTATACAATAAGCAAGCACGTGGATCCACCTAGTGGTCGAAATAAACACTATATCCAAAAACACCGTAACAATGAATAAAACCAGAGGGCTGAAACAGGTGATTAATTGTCTTTTGTACAGTACAGTTAGGGTTAGGGTCACTCCCGTGTCAGGGAGTGATCTCGCAGAAATGGAGGAGGGTTGTGATGGCGGGTAAAATGAAGGAACATGGAATATTCAAAAGCTAAAAACAAACGCAAAAAATCGAGACAACAAACAGAATCGTCTCTTTCTGAGGCAGAAGGAGAAACAATTGTGATGACAGACTTTAAAATAGTCTAGAAAACTGTTAAAGAGGGTGTGTCCTTTGGTATGTGGAATCTAATAAAAATTACTAAAGAAATTAACTCACTGGTTGGAAAAGTGAAATATGTTAAAGTGATGAGAGATGGATCTTTATTGATCATTTGTAATGATGTTAAACAAAAAGAAAGGGCACTGAATATTAAAAAAGTCTTAGGTGAGAATGTAAGGGGGAGAATGTTGGATAATAGGAAATGTTTACATGGCGTAATTTCAGGTATTTCTCCTGATGTGCCAGTTGATGACATTAAATCTAATATGTCAGGAGGGAAAGTAGTTGAAGTCAGATGGTTGAAAAGGAACCAGGATGGAGAAAGAAGTGATAGCTTTTCTGTCATGATAAAGTTTGAAGAGAAAACTCTACCAGACAAAGTATTTGTGGGATATATGAGTTATGATGTTGGACCATTTATTCCTCCACCTCTACAGTGTTTTAAATGTCAAATGTTTGGACATGTTGCAGTGGCATGAAAAGGGAAACAGAAGTGTGTGAGATGTGCTGGGGATCATGAGTATGGGAAACGTGAGGAGGGAGCTCCTTTAAAATGTTGTAATTGTGGAGGTGAACATAGTTCAGGTTTCAGGGGATGTCCTGAAACCTGTCCTCGGGTTTCAGGACATCCCCTGTCTACTAGAGCTTCTCCTGTACAAGAGCTCTAGTATAAGAGCTGCAGAAGTACAGAAAATTAAAATTACTAATGGGATCACTTATGCAGAAGCGGCTAAAAGTGCCTGTCCAACCAATGATGCATCCAAAGAAAGTGATGGGTAGAAGAAGGAAGTTCTAATTGTCTGGAATGCAATAAGATTAAAGATGACACTACTCATGAAGAAAGAGAATTTTGTTTTATTCATGGTGGAGGTTATAAATTGCACTGCTCAAACACAAAGGAAAACAGAAAAATTAAAATCATTGTGAAGGCAGCACAAAAGTATCTTAATTTTAAGAACGCTAGCTGGGAGTCAAATAAGGAAAAACTGAATGAGACACAATCTTCTCTATTTTCATCATCCAGTGGTGGCCCTTCTTCTTCATGTTAGTTATATACCATTGGAATGCAAGAAGTCTCATTAGTAATGGTCTGGAGTTCAAGAATATATTTCTGATTTGATAATTAAACCTCATTTGATCTGCATTCAAGAAACTTGGCTTAAAACCCAATTAGAGTTTGTAATCCCAGGATATTCAACAATTAGACATGATAGAAAGGAAGGACCAGGTGGGGGCAACTTTTGTACAAGATGGTGTAAAATATAAAGTGGAATCAATAGGACAGAAATATGAATTGATCTTTTTTTTTCCAGATCTTAATAAGAATCAGATTTCAGTGATTAATTTTTATAATTCTAGCAAGAAGTTGACCATTCAAGATCTTAATGAAGTAAATGTTCAGAATAAAGGAACGACTGTATGGTGTGGTGATTTTAATTCACATAATAGTTTATGGGGGAGTCTAAATACAGATTCAAATGTGTTAGTTATTGAAGAGTTTCTTGAATCATATTCACTGGTTTGTGTCAATGATGGATGTTCTACTAGGTATGATTGTAATAGGAATTTAGAAAGTGTGTTCGATCTAACATTGGTGCAAAGGGAATAGCAGGAATTACATGTTGGGAGGTGCTGAGTGATTCTCCTATGGGATCATTTTCCAATTATAATGACGGTTGGTTCTAAAGTAGTTAAAGAACAGGAAGTAATGATCCTAGATGGAGATTAAGTCAGGCTAATTGGGTTTTATTTAAATATTTTGTTAAAAAACAGTTTGAAAAATTAGATGAAAACTTGTTTTTTGATGTGGAATTATGTAATTCAAAGATTGTGTCTGTAAATATTAATGCAGCTGAAACTATAATTTCTAAAACAGGAGGAAGAAGAAATAAAAAATCTACTCCATGGTGGAATGAGCAATGTAGTATTGCTATAAAGGGAAGAAATAAAGCTTTTAAATTGGTAAAGAGATGGCATACTGTTGAAGCTTTAATTCAATATAAGAAAACAGGCTATAGTTAGAAAGACAATAAGGTGCTAAGAAGGTTTGTTGGAGGCAATATTGTAATTCTGTTGGAGGAGAAACTAAGTTAGCTGATGTATGGAGAGTTATTAAGAAAATTAATGGTGTTAAGAAAAATGTTTCCTTATCTGAACTAGAATTTAATGGGAAAATTGCTGTTAGTAATATAGAAAAGTTAGTTTTTAGCAGAAATGTTAATTAAAGTACATAGTTCAGAAAATGTGTCTGAAGATATAAAGAGTTAAAAAGAGAAGATTTTAGCTGAAAATTCAGGAGTCACTAATAAGAAAATCATCTCAAATCAAGAGCTGGATTTGCCTTTTACTATGTATGAGCTGAAAAAAGCTCTTTAATGCTAAACAGTCAACAACAGCAAAAGATGGACTTTGTTATATAATGCTTAAACATTTAAATGATATGTCGCTTACTGTTATTTTAAAATGTTTTAATCTGATTTGGGAGACAGGAATAATTCCTGCTGCATGGAAACAGTCAGTTATAATTCCTGTGTTGAAACCAGATAAAAATCCTACAGACCCTTCAAACTATAGACTTTTAGCTCTTACATCTCAATCTGAGAAAATAATGGAGAGGATAGTAACAGAAAGGCTATCATATTTTCTTGAAAGTAAAAATGTATTCTGTCCATATCAAAGTGGTTTTTGTGCAGGAGGAAATATGATGGATGCGATACTTTGCCTGGAGTCAGAAGTAAGGAAAGCTAAAACAAATAAAGAAATGGTGACAGCTGTGTTCTTTGATATAGAAAAGGCATATGATATGTTATGGAAAGACGGATTATTGATTAAACCAGAAAAACTTGGTTTTAGGGGAAGGTTTTTAACTGTTTTAGATTTTCTGTTTGGTGGAGAAATGGAAGTTAGAGTCGCTTTTTCCTCTAGATACACAAACTACCACACAAGGTCGTGTGTGTAGTCCAATTCTGTTTAATATTATGGTAAATGATATTTTTGATGAGATAGATAGAAGTATAGGGAAATCTTTATTTGCTGATGATGGGGCTCTCTGGGTGCATAATCTCATATATTTACAGAAAAAGATGCAGGAGGCCATTTTGAAAGTTGGGCAAATAAATGGGGATTTAGGATGTCAGTGTTAAAGTCTCAAGTGATGTTTTAATAGAAAAGGGTTAATTTAAAACTCTATAATCAGAAGCTTGATCAAGTGAATAAAGTGAGATTTTTAGGTGTCATCTTTGATGAAAAATTAACCTGGAGAGTTTATAGAATTAGTTCAAAATAAATGTAAAAAAGTGAATAATTTGTTGTCTTTATGGACAGGAATGTGGAGCTTCAAGAAGTGGCTGTTGGGAGTTTATCAGGCTCTCATGAGATCTTCCTTAGATTATGGAGGTGTAGCATATATAGCACCTGCTGACTGTCAGTGGAGAAAACTTGATAGCGAACAAACACAAGGGTTACGGACATGTTGTGGAGCTTTCAGATCATCTCCTTTAGCTGCTTTGCAAGTTGAAACTGGTGAGCTTCCTTTAAGATGAAGAAGACTGAAGCTGATGAATGTGTATTGGGTAAATCTACAGGGACATAATGACCATCATCCAACTAAGGCTGAGCTGCAGGACTGTTGGGAACATCATGAATCTGATTGTAATAGCTTTGGATGGATTGGGGACTTAAAAGCTCACAATTTCAGTCTGAACCAGTTCCAGTTTAGTTTTACGGTTCCACAGTCACCAATTCCACCTCAGTTATTTATCACAGCACAGCAGCGTCTCCTGCCATGAATGTCCCAGTAACGTTAAACTCCTCCACATCCTGTTACTGGATTAATGTCAATAATCTCATATTTACAGTCATATTCAATAAATTAGAATATGGTTCCCATGAGGCTCATTTGTCAGGTTTTAAAACAACTTTAGCAGACATTAAACATATTTTTCATTAGGCCCACATTTCTGCATTCATTGTTTTTATTGATCTGTAATCTGATCAGAAATGTTTTCATGAGCTGTAAGCAACAAATCATCATCATTAACAAATAAAAGCTTTAAAACAGTTTGTGGGGAATTAATCTGCATGATGTGTTTAACTTGTGAGCCGAGTTACTAAAATACTTTTCATAAATATTGTAATTTATTGAAAACGACTGTAGTTAAGGATGCTAGAGAGACGCAGGTCATCCTGAAATTCTGATGCATAGAATCAGAAATTTAATCTAAACTGTCACAGAGAGAAAACACAATAAAACATGATTTATCTGCAATTTGTTCATTACTGATTGTTCCTGTCTCAGTGGAGGACAATGTGTGTCTGAGAGACATGTAATGTCCATGTTTGCTGCTGAAAGAGACTGATGGTCTGACCCCCCTCCTCCTTTCAGGGTGGAGCCTGCTGGAGGCCGATTCTTGACTCCAGGTCTGAGGAAATGTAAGTGTGTTTTTCATCTGATTCATGACAACAAAGCAGCTCACATTCAACCATCTTCAAACTGTCACATCACTCATTCAGGAGTCAAAGTGTCAATAAATGATCAATAACTGCAGCTGGATTGTGTTTGTTCTCTCCATCAGATTCCTGTCAACTCACCATCAACACAAACACAGTGAGCAGAAAACTCAAACTGTCTGAAGACAACAGGAAGGTGACATGGGTGGAGGAGTTTCAGTCATATCCTGATCATCCAGACAGATTTGATTACTGGAATCAGCTGCTGTGTAGAACTGGTCTGACTGGTCGCTGTTACTGGGAGGTTGAGTGGAGAGGAACAGTTTATATATCAGTGAGTTACAGAAGAATCAGGAGGAAAGGAAACAGTGGAGACTCTATGTTTGGATATAATGATCATTCCTGGAGTCTGAGCTGCTCTGTTATTGATGGTTACTCTGTTTGGCACAATTATATAGTAACTCATCTCTCTTCCCCCTCTGTCTCTCACAGAGTAGCAGTGTATGTGGACTGTCCTGCTGGCATTCTGTCCTTCTACAGAGTCTCCTCTGACTCACTGATCCTCCTCCACACCTTCAACACCACATTCACTGAACCTCTGATTCCTGGATTTGGGTTCTGGTGGTCCAGTTCTGGTTCCTCTTCAGTGTTTCTGAGCTGATTTGAGTCTAAAGAGTCTAAAGTTTTTCCTCCTGTCAGAGAAACTCTCTCACTGTTGAACAGATAGTTCAGTCTCTACAATCTATTTCTTGGTGAAACGATTCTGATTGAGTCCTTGGAAACTTTTTCTTCTTCCAGTCCTTCAAAGATGGAAATTGGGATTATTCCAGGATATTCCAGGATTATTCCAGGATTCTCATGTTTTTCTGTTGTTTCCATCAAAGCTTCACACTAAATATCAATATTTTGTTTCTCTTATTTTTTCCTTTCATTCATCAGATTTTATTGAAATATTGATCAGTTTTTCTCAATCTGATCATTTTCTGTTTCTATTGGCTCCTATTTTTCTCAACATGTCAGATTTGAATATTAAATCTTCCTTTTGTAAATTTGCTGCAGTTTTTCTTCATGTGTTTTAAATAAAAACATTTTTTCTTCTGCATTTGGTTCATTTGCTGCTTATTCTGTTCTTTTCCTGTTCAAATTTAAATATTTGCATTAAATGATTTTTTCATCAACTCTGCCTTTCAGAAAGTCCTAATTAAAGTAAAACATTTCCATCCCATGAAGGTCAGAGGTCAATGCTTTGTAGCATATAGTGGAAAAATCTTAATATTTTCTGTTTCATTCAGAACTTCTACCTGAAACTCAGAACCTGCAGAACATTTTTCTCTTTGGAGAAAAAATCCAAAAGCCAATCAGAACCAGCATTAATCATTAGCTGCTCTCAGGAAGTTTTGATTCATTAACTTTGGATTGTTGATTTTGGTTCAAGCTGCATTTTTACCTTGAATGAATTTTTCCCTGTTTTACTTATGGAAGCCCGTTTCCGCCACTCTGTTTAAAAAAAAAATCTCATTATAATGAGATAACTTGAGTTGGCCCTATAGTTTGAGATATGCTCAGCTTGATAGAAAGAAATGGATATTGATAACATTATTGATTAATACTTCAGAAGTGGTTTTACTAATCTTGAAATCTTGCGAGTTTTGGAAGAAGCCCATAATGTCAAATTAAGTCTCTGGACGCTGGAGAGAAGACTGCAGAAGAAGAGCCTTTGGCGTAGAAAAAACAATCCAGATGTTGCAGAAGTGGCCTCTTTTATTGAGCAACAACTGCATGGCTACAGGTAGAAGCACCAGAAATGTTGGATGGCTGGCAGAGTCACAGACAGGGAAACAGAACGTCTTTTGATGCACCTATTGGATCCCAACGGGGTTGACCTGCCTGCACAAAATCGCTTGAGACGACGCTTATATGTCAGTCGGGGACCAAACTATGTCTCGCACCTCGATGGTACGACAAAGCCTTATGGGATATGTATTAATGGATGCATAGATGGCTTTTCAAGGAAAATGATCTGGCTAGAAGCACATAAGACTAATAGTGATCCTCACATTATTGCTGGCTATTTCATTGACGCTGTGATGGAGTAAAATGGATTTCCTCTAAAGATACGAATGGATCATGGCACAGAGAACACTTATGTGGCAGCGATGCAAAGATTTCTGCACAACACCGAGAATGACAATGGTTTAGACTCTGTTATTCTGGGCCCAGTGCAGGAAATCAAAGGATAGAGCGATGGTGGTGCACTTTAAGAAGTAAATGTTCCCAGATTTGGATGGAACATTTCGACCAGCTTAAAGCCGACGGCCATTTTGTTGACAGTTTTCTGGACAAATCACTGATCCAGTTTTGCTTCTTACAAACAATACAGGTACTATAAATTTACTGCTTACTTTCAGCACACAAATTTGAAATAAGTTACAAATAATACAAAAGCATAAATTTTTTTTGACAACTATTTTTTTTTTCCATTTTTTATCCTACAGATGGAGCTGGATGAAGTTGTCCATGCATGGAATGACCATCGAATACGATCTACAAATAATCCTCGGGTTCCTCCTGGTCGTCCCACATTAATGCCTGGTCTTCCCAACCTGTATGGGCTTCCAAACCTTTACAGTCTGCTAATCTAACAAAGCTGGAAATATGTATAGAAGAATGACATTTCAAGGACTTTCCCTGGGATGTATTTCACTTATGCACTGAACTCAGAGCACAGACTGGTAATGACAGACGATGTTTATGAAATTACTAATCTTTATGCAAGACTCCGCCAAATGATCCGTGATGGGCTGAGGGAATAGTTTCTCTAAATCGCCCAGGTCTACAAAACATCCAACAAGTCAGATATTATGTCAGTATGTCCTGTGTAAACACTGCCATTGTAAAACTAAAATGCATGAATGAGTTACAATTTGTTTCTATGGTTTATTTAAAAACACTAATACATTTTAGTGACCTTCAATGTTGAGGTCAAGGTCAATCTATTAGTTTCTATGTATTTAATCTTCTTTATTATTGCAAAATACTAGTCTCTTCTTCAAAACAGCAATAAATAGTGCCAGCATTTGCAGCTTCTCCGTTTTCTTACCCTTACTTGGTCAGGGAAACTGTTGATGTCTGGACAGGAGTGTTACATGTACAAGGCAACGTTTTAATCACGTTATTACTAAGATCACCATTTGTGACAGTTTTCCTACCAATATGATTGTTTGCGGTTGGTATTAATTCGATAAGAGAACAAATGTTGTCATCACTCTTGACATTCAGTACAGAGCAAAAGTTTGGACTCACCTTTTCATTCAATGAGTTTCCTTTATTTTCATGACTATCGACACTGGAGATTCACACTGAAGGCATCAAACTATGAACTAACACATGTGGAATTATGGACTAAACAAAAAGTGCAAACCAACTGAAAATACACCTTATATTGTAGTTTCTTCAAACCTTTTGCTGTGATCACTGCTCTGCACACTCTGCATTCTCCTGATGAGCTTCAAGGTCGTCACCTGAAATGGTTTTCACTTCACAGGTGTGTCAGGTTCATAAGTGGCTTTCTTGCAGGTTGTGTCCAAACTTTGGGTCTGTACTGTATGTTTTCCAGTATTATGGCCAATACATTTATTTACAGTGCAACAGCAAATCATAAACAGACCCGACACTTTACTCAAAATATATTTATTTTGTATTCTGCCAACAGAGAACAATCCATTATTTTGACATTCCACTGACAGTCAACAGATCTGAAATTGCAGAACTTGTGCATGTATGGTAGAGTTTGTCCCTGTTGACTTTTGACAATCTACCCTTAAACAAACCAACTACTGTGCTGCACAAACAAGCATTCACCTTTCACAAATAGGTGATCCCTTTTTATAACATCTGTAGAAATTTGGGAAGGGTAACATCACCCAGGGAAAATGTCTAAAACCTTCAATTCTGACAAGGAAAGTTTGGGGGAAAACGTCGACTTAGATCTTGATAGGCAACTTGTTACTTAAATAGCCACCTTAATGTCTTTTTCCCTCTTCCTCCACCACTTTCAAATCTTTAAATAATGTCCAGGAGCCAAATATTAGAGTCCAAAACCTTGTTCATTTCAGCACTGAAATCTGGATAGCTATCATAATAGATTGGCAGCTCTAGGACACAGCTACATGTGTGAGCCACAGGTCTTCTGAGAAACCCTTGAATCTTTGTAAAATCAATCAGAATATTCTTATCCAGGAACAGGTCTGAACCTGTGCAGAACCTTAGAAACAAGGACAGATGCTGCAAATCTGCATTCCTGATGTATGTGCTAGCGTACTTTTCAATGTCCTTCTGATGAAAACTCATTTCCTGAGGAAAGACAATGGACTTCAAGGTTTTTCTTGCATTTGGTTGTAAGTTTTCATACAGTGAAGAAAGGTCCTGGAAGCTGTTCTCGGTGATCCTGAGTGTTTTGGCCCACTGTTCAATAACATAAGCAGCTCTTGGACAAGCGCTTTGTGTGCAAGCTCCTGGAGGATTTCATTTACGTCGCTGGCAGTGGGCATTCGTCTGCAACTGTGCTTATCAAGAATCTCTATCAATTCCTCCTGGTCAACACTGCTGAAGTCTGACTGCCATGACTGAAACACAAAGCGCTCAGATTCAGGCAAGCACTTCAGGAAATTCTCCACTACGTCACTTTTTACCTGTCCAAAGGCTGCTTGCTCTAGTAGGACAAGTGCAATCTTCATAGGAAGACATTTCTCTCTTGTCCATCCAAAAACAATTATTCGGCCTACACTCTCCCACTGGCTCTGTCCATAATCATGTCTCAGAAAAGCCACTCTGTAAGTGTTTCCTGCAATACACTGGTCACACAATTCTTCCCAGAACTCAGAAAAACAGTCTCTAACGACTCCGCCGTCATCATAACCCATCTCAGGGGTCCATCTGGCAGGACAAGCTGGATTTTGAAGTCTCTATCTAAAAGTCCGTCATAACAGAAGTGAGCTATGAGCTCAGGAAGTACCTGTCCTCGGTGAACTATCAGTATCTCCTTCACTGCCTTGGCAGATGATGTGGATTGAGGGGATATTGGCAAAGTGTCGTCCAGAATCTGTGGCTCAGTGTCAGAAACGGTCCTAGAAACACGATGCCACTGCTATCCAAATCCTCCTCCTCCCTAAGCTCTGCAGAATGAAGTGAAAAGTTTATACTGTCATGATTTGTTCTGTTTCCAATAAATAGAAAGTCAGGAGTTCCTTCTGTGGACATTGTGGATTGGCTGGTCATTGCAACATTAACAGCAGATGAAGAGGAGGGTCGACTCACAGAACTGTCTTGATCCTGAAAAAATGCTGAAGGCAAAACTTCATCTTGACTGACTGACTGGTCAGCCTTCTTTTTATGGGTGGTCAGGTAAAACCTGACAATAGTCAGTTTGGTAACATGAAACATTTGTCCAGCAGTGATTTTGTCATCAACTGCCACTTCCTGATAATCATCCTCCTTGGATGGTCAGAGTGGAAATGATTCCTGGTTCTGCTCCATGTCAGAGCTCAACACTAAGATCACCAAACTGTTCTCTCAGTCAGTTAAAACCAACATGTTGGTCTCAGAAACAAATCTTTCTGCTCTTTAAAGAAGGCTGGACATTATTCAGGAGGATCAATGATCAGGAACATGTTGGAGGATTGGACCGGTTCTGATAGGAATCATTTAGAACATCAGGTTGATGATCTGTCTGGTTCTGTTTTTGGTTTACAGTCACATAATTATTATCTTGAGAGTTTTTCTTTCAGGATCCATCAGAGATTCAAACCCAAACCAGAACCAGAACCAGAACCCAGCTGTGTCTCTTTTAAGAGCGACATATCAATGGATCGTCCTTTTACCTTTAAATCTCCTGGATCTCCATCATCAGAGAGGTGAGCTGTATCTAATTGCTGTAACTCTGGAAACTGAACCAGTAAGAACTCAGATGTTTCCAGTTATATTTCCAGAGGTTTGATCCATTATCTACAGAAATCAGCTGCTCTGTTCTCATGAAAACACCTTCATATCTTTATCTCTGGATGTTGATGATGATGCTCTGTTGCTTCCTGGCTCCATGTCAGACTAACAGTGGATCACATTTCCACTGGGAAATACCTGGTAAAGCCATTCTGGTCCATCAGGACTTGGTTCCTGTGTGCATTGTGAGAGCAGTTCAGCAGGGAAGGAAAGCTTCATGATGTGGTTGGTGAGATCTGCTGGAACTCAACCAAACTGAGCTGATGTGGACCATCAGAGGTTCTGCTGGTTCTTAATGGGATCAGCAGGAACATTAAATCTTTAAAACTACTTAGATCACCTGGTTCACTGCTCACATCCAGATGAATATTTCTTGACTTCCTAATTGTTCCTGGTTCCTCCACAGAGTGGACCAGCAGAGCTCAGAGGTTCCCAGGGGTCCATCGGTCCAGCAGCATCAAAAACAGCTGGACTCCATATTTATGGTCTGTATATGAACAACAAATACTTTTCCATGAGTTCTGTTCAAAGTCACCTTCATGCTGCACTTTGTAGACCAGAGGACTGTCAGTCTGTCCAACATCCATCTGGTGTTTGGCTCCATGATTTCACTCTGATGTTTCCTTCATCTATTATTCTGTTCCAGCTGCTGGAGGACAACATTGTTACTTTTGTGAAGAAAGAACTGAAGAAGATCCAGAAAGTTTTGAGTCCAGATTACCCAGAACATTCAGAGAGTCAGAGAGATGATGAGGTGTTGGAAGGTGATGATGAAGAGCAGAGGAGGAGCAGCAGAGAGGCAGTGATGAAGATCACACTGAACTTCCTGAGGAGGATGAAGGAGGAAAAGCTGGCTGACCATCTGCAGATCAGTAAGAGGATTTCTGCAGAGATTTGAAATGATAGATAAATTACACATTTGCTGAAGTGATGTAATCAAATGCAAAAGATGATTTTTGTTCAGATCTGACTTTCATTTTTGTGTTAATTTAGGACATTTTGCTGCAATTTGTAAACATCAACTTAAATCTGGTCTGAAGAAGAAGTTCCAGTCTGTGTTTGAGGGGATTGCTAAAGCAGGAAGTCCAACCCTTCTGAACCAGATCTACACAGAGCTCTACATCACAGAGGGAGGGACTGGAGAGGTCAATAATGAACATGAGGTCAGACAGATTGAAACAGCATCCAGGAAACCACACAGACTAGAAACAACAATCAGACAAGAAGACATCTTTAAAGTCCCACCTGGAAGAGATCAACCAATCAGAACAGTGATGACAAAGGGAGTGGCTGGCATTGGGAAAACAGTCCTAACACAGAAGTTCACTCTGGACTGGGCTGAAGGCAAAGCCCACCAGAACATCCAGTTCATATTTCCATTCACGTTCAGAGAGCTGAATGTGCTGAAAGAGAAAAAGTTCAGCTTGGTGGAACTTGTTCATCATTTCTTTAGTGAAACCAAAGAAATCTGCAGCTTTGAACACTTCCAGGTTCTGTTCATCTTTGATGGCTTGGATGAGAGTCGACTTCCACTGGACTTCCACAACAAGGAGATCCTGACTGATGCTACAGAGTCCACCTCAGTGGATGTTCTGCTGACAAACCTCATCAGGGGGAAACTGCTTCCCTCTGCTCTCCTCTGGATAACCACACGACCTGCAGCAGCCGATCAGATCCCTCCTCAGTGTGTTGGCATGGTGACAGAGGTCAGAGGGTTCAATGACCCACAGAAGGAGGAGTACTTCAGGAAGAGATTCAGAGATGAGGAACAGGCCAGCAGGATCATCTCCCACATGAAGACATCACGAAGCCTCCACATCATGTGCCACATCCCAGTCTTCTGCTGGATCACTGCTACAGTTCTGGAGGATGTGTTGGAGACCAGAGAGGGAGGAGAGCTGCCCAGAACCCTGACTGACATGTACATCCACTTCCTGGTGGTTCAGACCAAAGTGAAGAAGGTCAAGTATGATGGAGGAGCTGAAACAGATCCACACTGGAGTCCAGAGAGCAGGAAGATGATTGAGTCTCTGGAAAACTGGCTTTTGATCAGCTGCAGAAAGGAAACCTGATCTTCTATGAATCAGACCTGACAGAGTGTGGCATCGATATCAGAGCAGCCTCAGTGTACTCAGGAGTGTTCACACAGATCTTTAAAGAGGAGAGAGGTCTGTACCAGGACAAGGTGTTCTGCTTCGTCCATCTGAGTGTTCAGGAGTTTCTGGCTGCTCTTCATGTTCATCTGACCTTCATCAACTCTGGGGTCAACCTGATGGAAGAAAATCCACCTTCATTTTTTTTTTTTTTTATTTCAAAACAAATATAAAGTCTCTCCATCAGAGAGCTGTTGACCAGGCCTTACAGAGTCCAAATGGACACCTGGACTTGTTCCTCTGCTTCCTCCTGGGACTTTCACTGCAGACCAATCAGAGACTTCTACAAGGTCTGCTGACAAAGACAGGAAGTAGCTCACAGAATCAGGAAACAGTTCAGTACATCAAGAAGAAGATTAATGAGAATGTGTCTGCAGAGAAAAGCATCAATCTGTTCCACTGTCTGAATGAACTGAATGATCGTTCTCTAGTGGAGGAGATCCAACAGTCTCTGAGTTCAGGAAGTCTCTCCACAGATAAACTGTCTCCTGCTCAGTGGTCAGCTCTGGGTTTCATCTTAGTGTCATCAGGAAAAGATCTGGATGTGTTTGACCTGAAGAAATACTCTGCTTCAGAGGAGGTTCTTCTGAGGCTGCTGCCAGTGGTTAAAGCCTCCAACAAAGCTCTGTAAGGACACACATTGTTTATGCAGTTATTATTGATCAAGTGAAAACATTTAATGATGTGCTAAATATTGATTTATGTTGTTTTAGTTTTTTTATTGATGCATTGTCTCACAGATGTTGCCCACAGTGATACATCGGGAAGAAACTCTATTAATATGTAACATTATAACCATTACAACCCCATCATCATTATACATTATTAAAGAAGCAAAACTCATCTTTGTGCTAAAACTGAAACTGGATTAATTTAGTTTTATTGTGGAATTCAAAAGTTTTGTGTCCGTTCTCCTTGTTCTTTTTAGATCAGTCCTTTAAAGATTGTGACCCAACCATTGACCAAATCAATTCACAACAAAAGGCAACATAAATATGTGCAACAATAGATAGTTCCTTCAGTCTTTATAAAAAGAATATAAATGATTGGAAAGTAAAATATTGTTTTATGCATTATTTAATAACATATTTTCCTCCCTGTCTCCTCAGACTGAGTGGCTGTAACCTCTCAGAGAGAAGCTGTGAAGCTCTGTCCTCAGTTCTCAGCTCCCAGTCCTCCAGTCTCAGAGAACTGGACCTGAGTAACAACAACCTGCAGGATTCAGGAGTGAAGCTTCTTTCTGCTGGACTGAAGAGTCCAAACTGCAACCTGGAAACTCTCAGGTAAAATATTATCAGATATCTTACTGTGAGATGGGTAATCATGCTAAACCTTGACTAACAAACATGGCTGGTTTTCCTTCCCTGCAGCCTGAATGAACCAAGAAGAGAGAAATTTAGAAAGGTTGGGTTCAGGCTAACATTGATAGTGAAGCTCTGGATATTTGACAGGTTGCTGCATCCTGGTGCAAACAAGGAGCATTATTGCAGACCCTTCCTCCCAGCAGTTGTTAGACTTCCTAATACATTGTACATGTGACTAATGATTTTTATTACCTTCTGAACTGGAAGCTCTCAGGTATGGAGGAACCTGCTGCAGGAACAGAGAAAGTCTGATAGAGGAGGAAGAGGGAGAAATGTCTTTAGTCAGTCTGCTGGAAACATTTAGTTTGAAGCTAAATTTGTAGTTTGACAATTAAATATTTAGTTTGGAACAATGGGTTTATAATGAATGAATAAATGGTGAAAATATAACTTGATATTCTGAACATCATTTTGTCTCTTATGACAGTTGAATAACTAAAATTATTTCTGTTAATTTTGACTGTGTAACTTTACAAAGTACAACCTATTATCATATAGCATCATTTTTTACATGGTTCTGAATGAACCTGGGAAACCAACCCATCTACTGGAACCACAATGACATGTTGGTCAGAGCAGCAGGGGGCCAAATATAGCTCCATTACATCAACAGATATTACTGGTATTGGAGAGAAATAACTGAGATCAATTGCAGATTCTAGAATAAGTGGAAATGTTTCAGTAACAGGAAGAGAATGAGCAACATGTTGAAATAATCATCTATATTCAGAGAAACAAGTAGAGGAATTTATTTGGAATATATATAATACTGAATTGGTATTAGGGTTAGGGTTATATCATAACAGTGAATTCTTGAAAATCACTGTTATTCAGACCACAAGAGATTTTATAAGCTAAACGGTCATTAATATCTAAAATAACCCTTTGAAGGATCTGAATTAATATGAGTCACAAGAAGATTTTAATTTCTTTTGGGAGCAATAAGATGCTTTTTAATTTGAATTAAAATATAGCAGTAGAAAGAATAATAAATAATTAGAAATTACAGAAGAGATCATTATTATGAATGGTAGATTAGAACTGTATTTAATTTCCCTATATTTAATGTTTGTCTCGTGCTTGTTTTTGGATTGTGTTTGGAACTAATTTATTTCTATTAATTTCTATTTTTTCCCAGAATAGTTTTGTTGTAATTTCTGTTTAAAAATAGTTTTTGTGAGTTGCTGCTCAGTTTTCCATCTCTGTATCCAACAGTTAAAACATGTAAAGATGAAACTGGAGATTTGCTCTGCTTTGATTCAAGCTGCTGTTTTCCCTCAAACTGAGCCTGATGCTGATTTTCAGCCCAGCCTTGATTGGCCTTGATTAAATTTGTAGTTTGACAATTAAATATTGGACTCTTTCTGTTAAAACTGACATGGATTCATTTAGTTCATAGAGGAATTTAATATTTATCTTGCCAGCCTCCTTGTTGCCTTTAGTTCAGTCCTTCATGGCTGGAGACCCAAATATAGACTGAACAGTTTACAACAAAAGGAAACATGATTACATATAAAACAGTCCCTTAAATTATTAAAGAGGAACATTGTTGACTGGAAAAAAGACATTTTAATAAATTGTTTAATAACAGATTTTCCTCCCTGTCTCCTCAGACTGAGTGACTGTAACCTCTCAGAGAGAAGCTGTGAAGCTCTGTCCTCAGTTCTCAGCTCCCAGTCCTCCAGTCTCAGAGAACTGGACCTGAGTAACAACAACCTGCAAGATTCAGGAGTGAATCTTCTCTCTGCTGGACTGAAGAGTCCAAACTGCAACCTGGAAACTCTCAGGTACCTCTGGGCTCTTGACAAATTGCTGCATCTTAGGTGCAAAAAGAAGCACAATTACAGATCCATCCATTCATCCATCCATTCATCCATCCATCCATCCATCCATCCATCCATCCATCCATCCATCCATCCATCCATCAGTTCAGACCTTGGTCTCTACCTCAATGTTGTCATTTTCTCATCATGTGATGAATTGTGTGTCTGCAGCTTATCAGGCTGTTTGGTCTCAGAGGAAGGCTGTGCTTCTCTGGCCTCAGCTCTGACCTCCAACCCCTCCCATCTGAAAGAGTTGGACCTGAGCTACAATCATCCAGGAGACTCAGGAGTGAAGCTGCTGTCGGCTGGACTGAAGGATCCACACTGGAGACTGGAAGCTCTCAGGTATGGAGGAACCTGCTGCAGGAGCAGAGAAGGTCTGATAGAGGAGGAAGAGGGAGAAATGTCTTTAGTCAGTCTGCTGGTTTTCCCAAGGTTTGTTCCTGGAAGCTGCTGCTGGTTCCTCCAATCCAGGCTCCGCCCCCTTGAGAGGAAATCTGTCCATATATGGAGCTAAGAGTCACCTTGATGCTGCAAAGCTTTGTTCAGGGATGAGATGTCAGGATGTTGGTGTCAGTGTTCCAGGCTTTAGTTGTTCTCCTCATGAGGAGCTGAAGTCTCTGACAGGAACGTGGAGCTGAACAGGAGAAGAACTTGAAGCTTCTTCTTGGCCTCTGATTGCAACAGCAGGACAATCCAACATTTTAGTCTGACTTCATCTGGAAATATTTCTTTGACCCTCAATCAGTGTGAAGGCAGGCCAGCTCCTCATCACAGCTGAGATCTTCTCTGTCCTCCATGCTGGAAATGTAGAAGTCCAGCAGCTCCTGATCAGTGACATCAGAGCGTGACATCATCAGTAGAGTGATGATGTCATTTCCCTCTCAGAGCAGCTTGGAAATCTGAGAGGAAAGATGCAAACAAAGACTCTCTGGACTGTTGGATCTGCTGGTTCTGGTTCCAGATGCTCCTTGGACACTTTCACAAGCCATTACTGCAGCTGCTGGATTCAGGATGCTGCTTCTTCTTCTTGGGCTCATTGTAAATGTGTGCAGCGCCACCTGGTGGTGCTGGTTGGTAGAGGAAGTGCTGAAAGGTTGGAGGTGTTTGTCAGAGGTGTGTGATGATGGAAGCCTCTCCCTGGTTTGTGAGTCTGAGCTCAGAGATCAAAGATTTGATTCTTGTTGAATCTTTGTTGAATGTGATGCAGCTTCTCCTTTTTAATGTTTGTATTTCTGGATATTACAGTGAGGCCACAGCAGGTTTTCAGCAGCAGGGCTGTTTAGTGTTTCATTCCTTCATCTGTGTGTGGGAGTGTGGATGGATCAGGTATCCAGGTGTTGATCAGAGTTTAGATTGATTGTATTTAATGCTGATTATTAAATCAGGTTGAGCTTCCAACCTGATTGGAAGCTCAACCTGCAACCTGATGCAACCTGAGCATCAGTTTCCTTAGTTTCCTGATGTCCTTTTAGGCTTCAGTGAGTTTCTTCAGGTTGTTACTGAGGGATTTCCTTTCTCCTCTCTGTTGGAGCTTTTCCTGTGTTTGGAGAAATGAGTTGTGCTGCAGCAGCACCAACTGTCCTTCCTACATCCACTGCAGTTTGCAATCCAGATGTTGGACTGTTCCTGTCTCAGTGGAGGACAATGTGTGTCTGAGAGACATGTAATGTCCATGTTTGCTGCTGAAAGAGACTGATGGTCTGACCCCCCTCCTCCTTTCAGGGTGGAGCCTGCTGGAGGCCGATTCTTGACTCCAGGTCTGAGGAAATGTAAGTGTGTTTTTCATCTGATTCATGACAACAAAGCAGCTCACATTCAACCATCTTCAAACTGTCACATCACTCATTCAGGAGTCAAAGTGTCAATAAATGATCAATAACTGCAGCTGGATTGTGTTTGTTCTCTCCATCAGATTCCTGTCAACTCACCATCGACACAAACACAGTGAGCAGATTCCTCAAACTGTCTGAAGACAACAGGAAGGTGACATGGATGGAGGAGCTTCAGTCATATCCTGATCATCCAGACAGATTTGATTACTGGGCTCAGCTGCTGTGTAGAACTGGTCTGACTGGTCGCTGTTACTGGGAGGTCGAGTGGAGAGGAAGAGTTGAGATATCAGTGAGTTACAGAAGAATCAGGAGGAAAGGAGACAGTAGAGACTGTGTGTTTGGATGGAATGTTCATTCCTGGAGTCTGAGATGCTCTGATGATGATGTTGGTTACTCTGTTTGGCACAATAACATAGAAACTCATCTCTCCTCCTCCTCTGTCTCTAACAGAGTAGCAGTGTATGTGGACTGTCCTGCTGGCATTCTGTCCTTCTACAGAGTCTCCTCTGACTCACTGATCCTCCTCCACACCTTCAACACCACATTCACTGAACCTCTGATTCCTGGATTCTGGTTCTGGTCCAGTTCTGGTTCCTCAGTGTTTCTGAGCTGATTTGAGTCTAAAGAGTCTAAAGTTTCCTCCTGTCAGAGAAACTCTCTCACTGTTGAACAGATAGTTCAGTCTCTACAATCTATTTCTTGGTGAAACGATTCTGATTGAGTCCTTGGAAACTTTTTCTTCTTCCAGTCCTTTGAAGATGGAAGCTGGGATTATTTAGGATTATTTCAGGATTATTCCAGAATTATTCCAGGATCCTCATGTTTATCTGTTTGTTTCCAGTCAAAGCTTCACACTGAATATCAAGATGTTGTTTCTCTTATTTTTTCCTTTCATTCATTAGAATGTATTGCAATATTGATCAGTTTTTCTCAATCTGATCATTTTCTGTTTCTATCAGCTCCTATTTTTCTCAACATGTCAGATTTGAATATTAAATCTTCCTTCTGTAAATTTGCTGCAGTTTTTCTTCATGTGTTTTAAATAAAAACATTTTTCTTCTGCATTTGGTTCATTTGCTGCACATTCTGTTCTTTTCCTGTTCAAATTTAAATATTTGCATTAAAAATATTTTTCATCAACTCTGCCTTTCAGAAAGTCCTTGAGAAAGGAAAACATTCCCTTCCCATGAAGGTCAGAGGTCATTGCTTTGAAGCATAAAGTGGGAACATCTTAATATTTTGTGTTTCATTCAGAACTTCTACCTGAAACTCAGAACCTGCAGAACATTTTTGTCTTTGGAGAAAAAATCCCAGGAAACTGGAAGATCAGAGCAGAATGAAAACTGGAGATCAATGTTGGACAGAAAAGGTCTGATCGCTGCATCTCTGCTATATTTTACATCTGATAACAAAAGGTAAACCTGTTTTTAGCTGAGAATAAATCAACATGAATATGACCCACCACAGCTCCAACGTGGGCCACACCTGATTCAACCCAAAGTGGAAAATAAAGGATTTAATTTGAAATCCGAAAACACAGTAAAATCAGCAGCTGGTTGTGATTAAAATGCAGTTTGTTGCAGAGGTTCAAACTTCCTGATGGTGACCTCTCCTCTGTCCCTCACCTTGTCTGGCCGCTTTTAATCCTCACTGCAGTGTTACATGGAGCTAATCTCTCAGATTATACAGATTAACACTGAGCTGCAAGGAACCAAACGTCTCTCCTCCAACTTATTTCACTGATTAATAACAAGGTTGGATAAAAACATTGAGCTTCTCATTCCTTAAAGATCATGAAGAAAGACTCACCCTCTAACTGCAGGAAATAAGTTAGAAAGTTTAAAATAGATAAAAAAACTTTGTAAATATATTCTAACAAGTGATTTAATTTTCTATTTTTTATATCTTTTAATGTTTAAAACTGTATAAAAAAGATTTAAATGGTTAAATGAAAAATCTTCAGAATGAGCCAATTTCAAATCTGATTAATCGTCACAATAACTGAATAATCAGCAGAATAATCAATTAATTGTCAAAATAATCTTCAACATTGGGTCATTTAAATACAGGTTTGTTGAACCAAATTAGTTTCCAGCAGTTAATTGTGGTTTTTACTGGTTATTCTGCCAGCTTGAATGTTTCACTGCAGTTTGTTTTGTTCCTGTTGCCTCCAAGCTGAACGTTGATCCCATGAATGTTTCCCCTCATGCAGAACCTGAGCAGAGACATTTATGACCTTTATAGTACGAGAGCCAAGAGGTGGAGGACTGGCTGCTGGTGTCGCTGTCTCACGTTCTGATGTCTCCGACCAAACACTCCACCCTCAACATCAACATGTAAAAACACGCTGCAGGAATGCAGTTTTCCTACTTTCTCACTTGAAACAATCTAGTCTAAATGTTACATACAGGGAAGCATCGATATGAAGATTTGGGCCGAAATATTGATGTATTGACTGATTACGGATATTTACACTTTCAAATTTGGACTAAATTCATCAGGAATTTGGTCCATTAAAAGTGTTAATAATAAAAGCAAAAGCTTCTGCTGTTAATTGAGTAAAGTCTGTTTCCACTAAGAACTGTGAGCGTTTCCTCCAGTCTGTGTTCGGCTTTAATCTCCTGCAGGAAACCAAACCTCCACGTCTCCACTGGAGTCGCCGTGGCAATGCCTTTCAAACATCAGGATATTGGGTCGAGACCGGACGAGAGCCGATGATTTGTTTTATTTAGAGCCGCATTCATCCATTCATCATCCCAGATTTCCTGCCATGCAGATTAATCTCCACTAATCTGACAGTTTGGAGACCAAATGTCACAAACTGGGATTAAGATGTTGAGATGTTGAAATCTGTCACACAGAGAAAAGAAACTTCATGATGCTGTGATTTATTAATCTGAAAAACTTTTTAATCTCATTTAATCTGATTAAGGTGATTTTTACATCAGTTAATTGAACTGATTTTGGCTCATTTTATCCTGTTATATCCAGTAAATTCATGTGCAATTAAGAAAGAATTATTTTGATGTCTTTTCTAGAAAACCCCTCAAAAATCCTACATTTGCTCAGTGAAGGTGTAGATAAGTGTCTGTAGTGTAAATGATTGAAAAAACACAACAGGAAAATGCAGATTTTTCATGTGAAAGCAGGTAAAGTGTAGAAACAGGAACACTGACAGTCTATCTGCTCAGGAGGATTGTTGAGCCTCCTGTCAGAACAGTGATGGTTCAAATCTTCACTCTCCACTTCGACCACTGGACCAGCAGCAGGTCTTTGGCTGCAGAGCCTTTCAGAAACATCTGAACCAGCTGTTGAACTGGACCATGTCCTCTTCGGGGTCAGAGGTTGCGGTCTTGATACTTGGTAGAGTGAAGTTTTCCTCCTCACTCTGTTGTTGTGGAGTTGGAGGTCTGATCTAGATGGACGTTACAGAGAGGCTCTGGTTCTCCCTCAGTGGCTGCTGGGGATTCAGGTTGTTCCTTCCTGGACTTTAGCAGTTGTGTTGGTCATGAGCAGCAGCTGGATTGGCCTCTGGATTGAACTCAGCCAGCATTTGGAGCTCCAGAGCTTCCTCTGAAAATCCTTCATCACGACCCGTCGCCTGGTCTGATGGAGGCAGCAGGCCTTTGGCAGGAAATGGCAGGAAGGTTTTCACTGTCTGTGAGGCTCGACAAAGCCTAGTGGACAGGTTTTCACAATAAGACAACACAGGAACAATCTTTTATCTATTTCATTTTCAACCTTAGTTGGTGAGATTTGACAAAAATCCAATATTAAGTGGACAAAATGTGAGTCAGGTAGAAAAAGTGCAAAGGATTGAAGCATCTCAACATCAGCAAGTGTGAAAGAAGGGGCAGTTACTACCTGAGGCCTCTAGGCAGCTAGCTTAGCAGCAGCATCAGCTCTTGCATCGCCATTGGCAACCGAGTCATCCAGCATCCTGTTACCAAACAGAACCTCCATTCATTATTTTACCCATCTACACTGTAAATTATAACATATTTATGTGAGAACGATGGTGAATCAACTGAATTTGGTCCAGATTTATTTTTGTGGTAAAACTCCAATTAAAGGAAGCCTAGTAAAGGTTTAAGTTTATTGTAAAGTCCAATTTTAAGTTTAGTTTAAAACAGTAAGTGATGAATCTGTTTTCAATGGATTTAATTAATCCAAAACATTGTGTAGCATATTATGTGACATTGGGGATCAACCAGCAAAGCATCCCATGATGCATTTCATCAAAAGCTTCATACATTATATTGTGCATTATGTCATAACAGAAGCCATTTGCTATTTCCATTCAGTAATTTCCAAAGAAAGAATTTAAAATCTTCAGAAGCTTTGACTTTAATTGTTTTGTTTTTTAAGTAAAGAGGAAGGAATGGAATCTAAAGCAGCTAGAATGTTGGTTTTATTAAAAGTGTTTTATGTCAATATAAAAAGTAATTTATACAAATAAATTCCTTATTAATATAAAAAGTAACTAAAATATTTAAAACCCATTTAAACTGTTTTATTAATCTTTAATATGTAAATACTAACAATAAAAATTAATGCTCAGTTATTATATAAACATCCATTTATTCTATCAAGCATGACAGGTTTTTTTTTTCTTCCTAAACTAAAGGGAGGGGTGATAATGATGAGCATTGCTATGGAAACTGAAGGCGGGAACAAATCTAGAAGGTGGGAGGAGCTAGGAGGTGTTAGTCTCAGACAGGTCAAAGGTCGACTGTAGGCAGTCCTACTTCCTCCTCACACTGTTAGAATCAACAGAGCAAAATATCATTTTGGTTGCCAAAGTATGAAAAATTAAAATTACCATCCTGAAGACAAACTAATTTCTCAGATCATCTCATGCAATATTCCTTTAGAAACTTAAGCTGCTTAATCAAACACTAACTAATTTTAGTTTAGTGAACAATATTTACCAAACACAAAACACAAACATTCACTTCAACATGAAACAGACAAACAAATAGTCAGAATTTGGAATCAGTCAAAATTTCATCCCAGTCAATAATTTCCAGTCAGTCCTCATTTTGTCTATTTTCTCAGAATGTAATTATCAAATTTACTGAAGCTTCAAGATTGTCTGATTTTTCTCCTTTTAACATGTTTTAATGTTTGAACTGAACTCTAATCTACAGGATGCTGTTTTAAGTGATGTGTTCACAGTCAAAGCAGAAATCTCAATATAATTTAGGATCACAGCAACAAATTGATCCAGTTTCTGCTGAAGCTTCACTAATTTTAGGTTTTGTTATAACAAATAGTTCCAGGAAAACAAAAGGTCTTTTTAACGTCTTACTTCAAATGTATCACAGCTCTATTTTATAAGAATTTTCTTCTATTCAATTTAAATGCCACAAATATTATTTGGGTTACCAAAATGTTATAAACACTGCAGTATTAATGATCTCTGATTCTTTACCCTGAAAGATGTTTTGTTTATTCCCATACTAATATGTAACTACAGTATAGATCTTCAACAAGGAGAACAAAAATAAATCTCAACCATCTGATGGTCAATTTTGTTATTTTATTGCAGAACTAAAGTGATTGCAGTTTCCCTTCACAGTTTCTCAATCTGTGGTTCAGGGGCCCTTAGAGGATCATTAGTGTTGGTCCTTCTGTTCAGGACTTAGAATGAACAGGATCAATTGAAAGAGTTTCTCTATTTATCAAGCATAAAAACTATTGAAGTCATTCTTTTCTCGCTAAAGAATTTATAAACATGAACACGGTTAATAAGCCAGCAGTCTTCATGCAGTGGCCGTGTGTGTGTGTGTGTGCGTGTGCATTGGTAAATGTTGTTGAGAAGGACATTTTGTCAGAATACACACCACACTAGAAGGACATTTTGAATTAACAGGACTTGAGCCGTGTCCTGCTAATTTTGACTAAAATCTAAAAATGTAGAAAGTTTTCTATTGGTCCATTAAGCCCAAAAATGCAAAAAAAAAAAAAAAAGAAAAACCCAAAACAAAACAAGATGAACGTTTAATTCACATAAACCTGATTTTGTGTATAATCTGTGTATCACCACAGTGCCCTTTTTGGCAGGTTTGTGTAATAGCAAGCTCTCATGAATATTCACGCAGGGTCTGATTTTGATTGGTTGTTTGCTGGAACGTCCTGCTAATTATTACAATGTCCTTCTAATTCATGTGTTTGCTCATTACACTGGGGATGAGTTGGCAGTATGATTACTTTGTGCTATAACACTGAATATTTTATAAAAGTTAGTTGGATTCCTGAGGCCAACCTTTTGACAAACCTAAAAATATACAGAAATTAACATATATTTTGATCAAATATTGTTAATTTGAAATATTATGAATAATAAATGTGTGGAATATATGCATGGATTAAAGAAATATAAACCATAAGAGAGCCATTTTTTCACCAAACTATTTATGCCACTCCACTGATAACATTTTGTTGATTCTGCTCTGCTCTGTTCTAGAAACACATGTTGGTATTTTGTGTAGCTATTGTTAAGAATTAAAGAGGAATAACTTGATTTAGCTCATAAATTTTTCTCTTTTGTCTTGGATTCTTGAGTCCCGGTGTGCGCAAGGAGAAAGAGCAATCATACAACATCAAACTTCAGATATCTAGAGCTTCATCCAGAGAATTCAATGCATACAGAATGTTACAATAAGCATCTCACCCAGAAATCAAAAGTCCACAAAATGACAAATAGAAAATAACTTCAACGAGTTGAATAGAAATTCAAAGATGCATCTTTGGGAATCACTCACTCAGCACAAAGAGATTTGAATTCTCTGTTGCAAACGAAAACTTTTATAAGACTGTGTATTTAGATCTGCCTCTGGGGCTCTTTAGCACGAAATAATAAAAGTAACATTGAGACAGCACCCACAAAGGAAAAACACCCCTCCTAATGCATATATTTAAATTTAGAGAAAGGCACAGTCTTATTAAAGTTTTCGTTTGCAACAGATAATTGGAATTGCTTTCTGCCCGAGTCCGCGATTAACGGAAAATGCATTTTCTGTGCTTTCTTTTTTTCTTTCAACTCGTGCAGTTATTTCTGTTTTGTCATGTCTTGGACTTTTGATAATCTTGGTGAGATGCTTATTGTAACATTCTATATGCATTGATTTCTCTGGATAAAGCTCTAGATATCTGAAGTCTGATGTCGTATGATTGCTCTTTCTCCCTGTGCACACTGGGACTCGAGAATCCGAGACAAAAGAGGAAAATTAACGAGCTAAATCAAGTTATTCCTCTTATAATTCATAACGATAGATAGATAGATAGATAGATAGATAGATAGATAGATAGATAGATAGATAGATAGATAGATAGATAGATAGATAGATAGATAGATAGATAGATAGATAGATAGATAGATAGATAGATAGATAGATAGATAGATAGATAGATAGATAGATAGATAGATAGAAATTCCACTTTTGAATGGAGCTCTGTTAATAATAAAATGCTAAATGGTTTTTGTATATGCATTGCAATCCTGTTTTGTTCAACTAGGTGTAGTGGGAGAGACACATCTGTGCAGCATTGACTTTAGTTTTTAAGGTTAATAATTGTTCCATGAATTTCATTAGAAGAACGATGTGGTTTTATAACAAGGCCTGAATTAAATATGTTAAAACATTACCACAGTTACACTAGTAACAGTAATTCTGACTGGTTCAGTAATCAGAAGATAAAACAAAGTGGGCTTTACAGACAGAACGACTGACAAAGAGAGCTAGCATTAATGTTACTTAGGTGAGATAAAGTACAGTTTATAATCTTTACAGATAGAAAGACTGACAAAGAGAGCTAGTATTAATGTTACTTAGGTGAGATAAAGTACAGTGTCTGATCTTTGCAGACAGACAGACAGATATCTGTGTTCTTATCAGATGAGCCCATGTCAAAGCAACAACAAGGATCCACTGTCAGCTGGTGCAGAACAATGGGTGGGTGAATACAGCAGAAATTAACTTAATGTTTTTAGACATATTTACATCATACCATATCCCTGCCATACCTGTACAAAACAACACTGTTGTTTCATTGAATTTATTGGAACTATTAACAGTACATTTTTCAAATAAAATTTTACATTCTTGTCTCAATATATATTTATTGGACTCAGTCTTCATATGTCACCGGATACTTACTGATAATGTATAATTAATTCAGTAAACGAAATTAATTATACAACTATAATTAATTCCGTTAATCCAATAAAAATATATAAAATATATATTTATTGGACTCAGACTTCATATGTCACCTGGATACTTACTGATAATGTATAATTAATTCAGTAAAACTGAAGAAAAAAATCCACAAATGCAGAACATTTTGTATTTTCAGTCAAAGTTCATTTTAAAAGTAACAATAGATGAATTACTTAAACAGTTGTTTTGGAATTTTATAAATCTAAGAAACCCACAAGAATGCGATAAAGTGAATATTCACTTTATCACATTTTGCCATCCTGAGCAAGCACACTGGATACAGTGGAGAGGAAAAACTTCCTTTTAACAGGAAGAAACCTCTAGCAGAACCAGACTCAGGATGAGTCTGGTTCTGCCTTGACCGCTGGGTTTGAGAAACAGTCACATTTCAAAAATCAGTATGAAACTCAATTTACATGGACTACCGACATTGTGTCCTTTCCACTGAAGCTCCATAATGTAAACTATCAGCTTTCAGGCATGAAATGCTAATGCTTCGTTATGCGAGCTACCAGCATTGGAGCCCAAAACACTGATGCTCCATTAAAGAAGCTGTCAGCTTTCAGGGACAAAACATTGATGCTTCATAATATTTGTGATTATGTGAAAGAATACATGGTTCCAAGCATTTGCGCTGTCATTCTTACAAAGTCCTCTTCACAGCTGTTATTTTGTTGTGTACAAAATATTTCACAGCTTTCCAATTTCTCCCATTATCCCTTAGGATCTGATTGTCGTTCAAGCATCTCTCACAGTCTGCTTTCCCAGGGATCTTCATTTCTTTTAGGGAGTCCTTGAAATAGTGAATGAGAATCTTTTTTTCTGCCTCCGTCCATTGCCGTTTGGATTTTCCTGTAAGAAAATGAGAGAAAAGAATGAATAAATTGATTAATAAAAATTACCAACACCAAATGTAGGATATAAAAGTCAAGTTTTTTTGTAGACAGGATATTATGGAAAGGACTGAATAAACATACCCTTTTGACTTCATGGACATGATGCCTTTTTACTGCCCTCAGTCGCTTTGAATGATGCAGTGATCAACCTTGGAAGTTTCTGAAAAAATATATGTGGCAATGAAAAGTTTACATCAGATTAAAACAATATAATTTAAAATTTTCATTAAGTGCAGATGTTTTCCTTTACCACAGGAGTGGGAAAATTTACCTTTTTGACCGTTGTTAACCGTTCCCTCAGTTTGGACGTCTGCATCTGAGTCACTGGAGTCCGTAGCTGCAACAAAATATTTAAAAAAAATATTTAAACAGAACATTTATTTTTTGCTAACAAATTGCATTATTTAATTCAAAAGAGACATATTTTAAATCCTTTACTTACAGTTGATGTCTGGTGTAATATCTTCTAGGGATTTTCCTTTAAATTTGCTCATCCCACCTTGGAGAGCAAAAAGAAGTTTGCTGACTTTTGCCAGTTGGAGTGTTTCTTCAGGCAGTCTGTAAAATTTCCTGTGGGTTTCCATGTCATGGCCCATGAATGTTGCCAGCAGGTCTAGTTCATGGTTTTGTAGGTTTAAGAGTTGTGAAACTGTAGCTACATGCTTCCGTAGTTTGGTTGACGTGAGATTCTGTGGTTGTTGAGCTCCACAGCTTTCTGCAAACCGTTTTAACCAGTCACATCCACAAATGCTCTCTAGGGATCCGAAAAATAGACGAGCAAAAGTGTAGGGATTGGTGGAGGAGATTCTCTTCTCTCGTTTTAATCAGAAGATTCACAGACTCTTTTATATTTGTTGGGAACAGCACAGGCACTTTGCGGCCCCTTTTCCCCCGTATCTCTACTCTGGTGAGATTCTCACAAAGTTTTTTTTCAAATGCTGAAAGGCTCTCCAAACTTTATCGTGCTTACAGTATGTGCTCCTTTCTAAATATGTCTGGAGTTCCATTCTTGAGACTTCTCCTTCACGACGGTGATTGAACAGTATTATCTGTGTCAGAGTGACTTGAGAGAGTTGACTCCATGAATGTTGTTGGCTGATCATTGAGATTTCTTTTGTGGACTATCTCAAGGTTTCTCAGATGGTCCTGGAGCTTTTTGATGTCTTCTGACAAAGGCAGTATTTGTGGCGTATTCCATTTCTTCTGATACAGTGTTTTCAGGGCATTAGAAGAAACATGTGACCATTCCAGTTCAATTAACTCGACAAATTGCTGTGCTTTTGATTTTAAATCAAGATTCTCTTGACGCAGCGCCTCTCCTTGCAAAATACGACACTTTCACAAGAGAATGCCTCAGTTTCAGTGCAGTTGAGGGCACTGTGAACCTGTTGGAAACTGCATTAAACCCAGTCATCTGTTTTACAGCCTCGAGGACTGTGTTGAATTTTCCTGGACAGGTCAAGTCCTTCAAAAAGACAATGTCTTTGTCAATATTTCTGGCTGTCAGAACAAGTCTGGCAAGATCCCTCATCTTATTTCTGATGTCTGCTCGATGCGGTCCAACTTCTCCATTTTTGAGGAACATTCTCTCACCCAGTGAAATAATAAGGGAGTCAGCCTTTACTAATTGAGCTATTGTCATAGTTTATTTCCTGGAGAACCGTCTGAAGTCCAGTGGAAATCACAGTGTCCGTGGACAGCAACATGGAAGATCTTGCCTGAACATTTCTTGTGGCAATGCCTTCTTTTGAGCGAAGTTTGCAGTGCTTATGATGTCTCCAGAGATCTGATTTGACATACATAGCAAAGCAAAACTTGCAAGGCAAGTAGTCGGATGCAGCTGCTGGATATGTTGCTTGCCGTTTTGGAATGATTTGTCCTTTTCCAGACTTTGTAACAGAACAATTGTGTTGGAAGTTTCCCATGTTTCTTATTTTACTAAAAAGCAAGAACTGCTTTTTTGATCCTTGCTTTTGTGCAAGCGCCTTGGCCACATCAGGTTTGTCTGAGTGCCTCTGTTTTAAATGTCTTGTTATTTTTGAATAAAGCTTCTCACAGTAAAGACAACAGTTTTTCTTGTCATACACATGTTTATGTGCAGTGTTGGATGACATTTTAACTATGATGTCAGTTGTCGAAGGTGGTTTTCTGTGGGGTACTCCAGTTCCACTTTCTTCTCCCCCTGGTGGTTGGTCATCATCCTCTGACATTTCCTGAGAAAGGGAACCTTGTTCTTGAGTAATTAAACCCTTTCTTACCTTTCCACAATCAGAAAATTATTCTTCTGTTGTCGGAGATGAAGGCAGCAGGTTACTGGGAGCAGTGTCAGCCAGATCTGTAGCCATTCTCTGGTTGTTTGTGCCATCAGAGGATTCAACACTGAAATTTGTTGAATGGGATCCATCCTGTATGTAATGATAACAAAAAGTAGTGAATAAATGTCTATATCAAGTAACAATAAATATATTTGGGCAGTGGAATACAAAGTAAGACAAAATCTCCACTGTGGAAAGATCTGTAGTCTCTTACATGAAATTATCATTGTATTGCTCTACCCTAAAGTAATTAAAATAATTACTTACTTTATTTTGATTCTCAGACCCAGTGTTGTTTGTGATTTCAGTATATTCTACCTGATGTGTCAAACCTGTAAACAAAGTTAATCAGTTTTGATTAGTTAAATAGTATTTTAGCCCACAGCATTATATGGCATATTTAAAGCAATGGTACTCACACATGAATGCCTGAAGGGCTTCTTCAATGGTGGGAGGATCTTTAAGTGATGTACTCAGCATCCGGGAAATCATATTTGTTTGGCTGCTCCATTTTTCATCACATAGAAGAGTGAATTTTCCCATTCTGACATTTTCAAATATCTGAAAGGGTTTCTCAAAGTATGGTGTTGTGGTTTGAAAGGGATGTTGGCCGTCTGTCAGGATGTAATGCAACAAGCATCCCGCAACCTAAAATAACAGATTACATTAAAACGATGTTCTTTAGCAGTCACAATAATAACCTTTCTTTAATAAACTGTTGAAAATTTACTTGCCAAACAAAGCATAGTGAAAAATAATAAGCAAAAAACAATCATGATTTGCAGTTTTATTAGTATTTCAAGGTCAACATACCTGGACTTCTGACTCCTTCTTGTATTTGTGTTCTGTAGCATACTCATAACTTATCCAGGATATAGTTACAGCCATGTTGGAAAACGTGGTGCTTTGTGCTGGATCCAGTTTGCTTGCCCCAAAGTCTCCAATATACATCTTATTGTTTATGTCTGTAGACAAATAAAATATAATTTGTCATAAAATTATCACAACATAATGTTATCAAAGTGTGCACTTTTGTTTTACACACACCCACCCACCCCCCCTCCCCCACACACACACACATATATATATATATATATATATATATATATATATATATATATACTGGATACTGGATAGCTCAATACATAAGGCATCAGTATATCACCGAGAGGGCAGGGTTCGAATCCAGTCTGGGTCCTTAGGCAAGACCCTTCAAGCTACTGCCTACCTCATACCATGAGAGATACTAAGTTGCATAACATGCCGGCTCAGACGTCGCCCGGCCAAACAAGGTCTGCGTCAGGTGTTGGGGAACCAGAGCACCTTGATGACAAATGGGCTACTGGAACAAGACGGAAATGGGCGAGAGATGAAAATGTGGATCTGTTGGAATGCTTCTACTCAAGTAACCCTAGTCAGAGGGGTTACATGCAAAGACTGGGGAAGGAATGGTTACTTCGACATCCCCAGTCAACACTAAGCGCTAAACTAAACTAGTAGCTCAATGTTCCAACATCCGCAAACGGCAACTGCTATCACAACTTGAGATTGACGAGATACAACACAAATGCTACGGCAAAAGGGAGGAACCCGGATGTCAGGACTGTGGGGACTTAACTACAAGTCCCCACCCAGTGAGGGGATACACGGCCCCAATGAGCGAAACAGAGCTGAACGAGACAGCTGCTGACCTGAGAGAGAGAATCATGACCCGAATGACAACCAGGCCTCCCCGGCGCCAATTACAACGGCTGAGTGAAGTACCATCAGAAAGTCTCATTGAGAATGTGAATGCAGCATTGAGAACGATCCCTACCAACACCATAACAGAAACCAATGAGCTGATCTACAACTCAGCATCAGTGATCCTTGAGATACTTGGCTATAAGAGCAACCATGAGACCCAATACCCACCATGGAAAAGACGGTTAGAGGCTAAAATCAAGGTAACAAGGAGGGAAGTGAGCCAACTGTCAGAGCTAAAGAGAGTAAAGAGCTAAAGACCAGTACCCAGAAAGTACAGCCAGATGCCCATACCTGAAGCACTCGAGACTGCCAAACAGAGGCTCCAAGCCTTGGCCAGCCGCCTAAAGAGATACACAAGGGAGAATGAATCCAGAAGGATTAACCGCCTCTTCTCCACTCAACCAGCTAAGGTGTACTCTCAATGGCAGGGTAAAACAACAGAGCAGACCCACCAAGGCTGGAGACTGAACAATACTGGAAAGGCATATGGGAAAGGGAGGCGTCCCACAACAGCAATGCACAGTGGCTGATCTCTCTACGAGAGGACCACAGCAACCTCCCTGAGCAAGCCCCGGTAACCATCACTGTGACAGATGTTCAAGAAAGAGTCTCAGGTATGAAAAACTGGACAGCACCAGGGCCTGACATGATCCATGCCTACTGGCTAAAGAAACTCACTGCTCTCCATGAGCGACTGGCAGCCCAAATGAACCAGCTGCTACAAAGTGGGACTCACCCTGAATGGTTAACTGAAGGGCGGACAATCCTAATCCAGAAGGATCCATCAAAGGGTCCAGTCCCACCCAACTACCGACCAATAACCTGCCTCTCCACAACCTGGAAGCTCATGTCAGGCATCATAGCGGCCAAGATAAGCAAACACATGGATAAACACATGAGCACGGCACAGAAGGGTATCGGTGTAAATACCAGAGGAGCCAAACACCAACTCCTCGTAGACCCGCACAGTTGCCCGAGACTGCAAAACCCGACACACCAACCTGTGCATGGCTTGGATCGATTACAAGAAAGCCTATGACTCAATGCCGCATACTTGGATCATTGAATGCCTAGAGATGTATAACATCAACAGGATTCTGAGAGCCTTCATTGCAAACTCGATGAGGCTGTGGAAAACCACCCTTGAAGCCAACTGCAAACCACTTGCACAAGTGTCCATCAAATGTGGCATATACCAAGGAGATGCCCTGTCCCCGCTACTGTTCTGCATAGGCCTGAACCCCCTCAGCCAAATTATCAACAAGACTGGCTATGGATACCGACTCAAAAATGGGGCCAACATCAGTCACCTCCTCTACATGGATGACATCAAGCTGTATGCCAAGAGTGAGCGAGACATCGACTCACTGATCCACACCACCAGGATCTACAGCACTGACATTGGAATGTCATTCGGACTAGAGAAATGTGGTCGGCTGATCACAAAGAGGGGGAAGGTGATCCACACAGAAGGAGTCTCACTCCCACAAGGAACAATAGCAGACATAGAGGACAGTTACAAGTACCTAGGTATACCACAAGCAAATGGCAACCTCGATGAGGCCACAAGGAAAGGAGCCACAGCTAAATACCTCCAACGAATAAGGCAAGTCCTGAGAAGCCAGCTCAATGGCAAGAACAAAATCCGTGCGATAAACAGCTATGCCCTGCCAGTAATCAGATACCCTGCTGGAATAATCAGCTGGCCAAAGGAGGAGATGAAAGCCACAGATATTAAGACTAGAAAGCTACTAACCATGCATGGAGGGTTCCATCCCAAATCCAGCACCCTGAGACTGTACACGAGCCGCAAGGACGGAGGCAGAGGACTAGTGAGTGTGAGAACCACTGTCCAGGACGAAACAACTAAGATCCATAAATACATCAGGGACAAAGCCTCAACAGACAATGTGCTCAGTGAATGTCTCAGACAACAGGGAACGGAGGTTGAGGTGCCAGAGATACCATCATGGGAGGACAAGCCCCTACATGGGATGTACCACCAGCAAATAACCCAAGTGGCTGATATCAGTAAATCCTACCAATGGCTGGAAAAAGCTGGACTCAAGGACAGCACAGAGGCCCTCATCCTGGCCGCCCAGGAACAGGCCCTAAACACCAGAGCAATAGAGGCCCAGATCTACCACACCAGACAAGACCCAAGGTGTAGGTTGTGCAAGGAGGCCCCTGAGACAGTCCAGCACATCACAGCAGGGTGCAAGATACTGGCAGGGAAAGCGTACATGGAGCGACATAACCAAGTGGCAGGCATAGTGTACAGAAACATCTGTGCAGAATATGGACTGGAAACCCCGAGATCAAAGTGGGAAACACCCCCAAAGGTGGTGGAGAACGCCAGAGCTAAGATCCTGTGGGACTTCCAGATCCAGACAGACAAAATGGTAATGGCGAACCAACCAGACATTGTCGTAGTGGATAAACATCAGAGGAAAGCCGTTGTGGTAGATGTAGCAATACCAAGTGATTGCAACATCAGGAAAAAGGAGCACGAGAAACTGGAGAAATACCAGGGCCTCAGGGAAGAACTGGAGAGGGCCTGGAAGGTGAAGACCACAGTGGTGCCTGTGGTCATCGGGGCCCTCGGGGCAGTAACCCCCAAACTGGAGCAGTGGCTACAACAGATCCCAGGAACAACATCAGACATCTCAGTCCAGAAATGTGCAGTCCTTGGCACAGCCAAGATACTGCGCAGAACCCTCAAGCTCCCAGGCCTCTGGTAGAGGACCCGAGCTCAGAGGATAAGAACCACCCGTGGTGGGTGAGAAGGGAATTTTTTTTATATATATATATATATATAGCTTTCTATGTGTTTCAATATGTGTGTAAATTAAAACAATAATAATAATAATGATAATACAGACCTTTGGGCATTTAAATAACTTAAAAACGACATAATATGTAGGAGAAAACATAAAATACACAGTACAGTACAATTTGCCCATTCACCCAAACTCACCAAACAGGATGTTTTCAGGCTTCAGAACCATGTGCAAAATTCCATGCGAGTTGAGTTCCTGAAGTCCAAGCAATAACATCTTGCAGATTTTCAATCTCCACTGGTCAGTCAGGTTTTGTCGCTCCGGAAAATCCTTATTCTCGATCAAGTCCTTGAGATTATACTCACAAAGAGGGGAGAGAAAATAGACAAAGTCTGAGTCTTCCAACACAGCAAGGGGCTGCAACAAATGTTTCATCTGTAATTTTTCTGAACATAAAAAGTTTGCAATTTTCAATTCGTTTTTGGCAACATGTTTGACAACTCTCTTCACTGCGACAGCACGGTCAGACAAGAGTCCTAAAAAGACTTCTGCTCCATTGCATCCATTTGCAATCTTAGTGTTCAGATTGTAGACAAGGTCATCAATTTTTTTCACGTCAGGCTCAGTCTGCAGATTTTCCAGAGAGCTCTTCCACCGGGATTCCTTTAATGTTGAGCAAAAAAAAATCTCAATTAGTTGATAGAAAACCAATTAAATACATAGAACAAGCATGTAATATACTAGAAAATGTATAGAATTTCTCCAGTGAATGTAGATGAAGAATGAAACTGCCACACATCTTTACCTTCTTTTCCATCTGCTCTTTCCCAGATGATGAAGCGGGCTTCTAAAACAAATTACAATTACAGCATTAAATGAATTATGCAGGATTAAAACAATGGTTTGTTTAACCATGGACAGTATTTTGAAATTTTACTTTGAATTTTGAGTTTTCAGATGTTTAAAGGAATTTGTGAAGGTTTATATAGCACAAAAATCAAATATGAAGATATAATCGCTAAGATTTATGTTATTTTGGAAAACATGCTTTGAAGAAAATATAAATATACGTAAATAAAAGTTTCATACCTGTCGCCATTCACAGTTAGGATCACCATAATCAAAGACCATTTCTTCCCCTGCATGTATTTTTGTGATAGCAAATGGACAGAGATGCTTTTTTTTTTTTGCTCATCCAACACCTGTTGATCACAAAGGCACAAACACAAATTAGTTTCAGTTAGTTTTTTTTTTAATGAAACAGATAAATTAACAAAGAGTGACTTCTGACTATGATACTTACAATTTTAATTTTGCTGTTTGGTTTGACATGGTCATCATTCATGAATCTTCCAAGTCTTGCTGTATCTTTACTGCCGTCAATGCTACAAAAAAAATGAATAAATAGACAAAATTACACTTTTTCCTGGACTTAGACTCATAGTTTGGAGGTTTATTTGTACTTACCAGTGGGTTTGTCCTTGGATTTTGTAAAAATACAAAAATGCTGCATCCACTTCTGAATACTGTTCAAACAGTTTCTCTCCCTCAGAGCCAGTGATGTGTCTTCCAACATATTCCAGCAAGAATTCTCCTGGCTCGATGTTTCTGGTAGCAAAAACCTCACCGCGCCCCATCCTCATCCTCCACCACCTCCACTGAGTTCTGATGGGTCGGTTCAGATCCTCTCTGGAGATCAGACACCAGAACAGAGGCGGATCAGAACCAAAGCCAGCAGCTCTGCTGAAGCTCAGGAGAACTCTGAGTTCAGATGTGGACCCTGGTCTCCTCCAGAACCTCCTCTGTTCTGCTGTGGAGGAACTGTGTGGCTCCAGTTCTGCAGCAGGACCTTCTCAGCTGCAGCAGCAGAAGAAAGGACTTCCTGTGTTCAGGTTGGATAGAAACCTGGATATTTTCTAGCTTGTGGTTCTGCTTCTAGCGTAGATGTTCTCCAGGGTTCTGATCTGGATCTAGTGGACTGTAGAGCTCATCAGGTTTCCTCTCATCCACTTTGAGATCTTCAGCCTCCTTTAGATTCAACCTGAAGCTTCTTCTGACAGATTAGCTGCAGCTGATATTTAGCATGATGTTTATTATTCTAGCCTCAGTTTTCTGTTCTTCATGTGACTCCACTGAATCCAACTCTGATGTCGTCCACTTCACAAGTGATGAAGATCCATTTTTCTTTCACTTCCTGCTGATTTCTTTCCAAAGCTCCATTTTGTCCAGGAGGATCTTCAATGTTCTCTTTATATGATGAAGGAACTCAGACTGACTCCACCCAGCTGGTGCTCCAGGTTAGCAGAAACAAACAAACCCTAAAGTCATTCATAATGAAACCTTAGAACTGGTTCTGGTTCTGATGACTTTTGACCGTCTCTGACATGCAGCTCTGGAAGAAATGAAGAGGCCACTGCACTGAAGCTCATTGAAAACCTCCTGGTTATTCAGCAAATATTGATTTCTGATCTCTTCCTGACTTCATATATTAGTATTGTTGTTTCTAAATCAACTTCTTTTCTTTGCATTATTTGAGGTCTGAAGATCTTTTTCCTTATTTTCACCATTTCTCATTTTCTGCTAATAAATTAAAATGAAATGTTGTCAGTAGTTCTTAAAATAAAAGAACAAAGTTCATTTTACTCAAAGAGTTCAGTTGGTTCCAAGTTAAAAAGGTTCTGGTTCCATTGGTGTTGAACAGAACCTGGATCAGCAGAATAACAGCAGATCCAGTTTTATGGGAAGTGATCCTGTCTTCAGGCGTCAACAGAATAACTTTCCTCTGACTCCCAGTCAGTGAGACCAGTCCTGACTTGTTTCTCCTCTTAAGACTTTCAGTTTAAACTAACCAGTTTATTTGTGGCACCAGTCTGGATCTACTGTGGTTCTGTTGGGTCTCAGATTGTTGTTCAGATTTTCTTCATCAACTCTTTGGATCATTTGAACAAACTGTAAGTTTGATTTGTTTTCTACTTGAACTTTGACATCAGGATATTCCTGCTTGTTTCTGCTCTGATGTTTTGACAAAATGTTCACTTCTGATTTCAGCTAAAAAACTAAAATCTCTGCTGTTTGAAGGCTCGTCTACAGGATTATTAGATTATTTATGAACTGGAATCGATCAACATGATGAAGAGCTGATGTTTCACTGTTTTCCACTCTGAACTGATTCATCATTTTATTTTCAGGAATCAAACTCCAGACTCAACCATCGATGTCAAACACAAGAGTTTATTGCTGCTTTGTTTCAAAATGACATAATATTTGGCACCAGTCTGGTTCTGTTGGGTCTCAGTTTGTTGATCACATATTCTTGTTCAACTCTTTGGATCATTTGAACAAACTGTAAGTTTGTTTTGTTTTCTACTCAAACATTGTCTTCAAGAATATTAATATCTGTTTATTATTTTTCTCTCAGAAGTTTGGAGAAAATGTTAACATCTAATTTCAGATCAACCTTTAATCTCTGCTGTTTGAAGGTTAATCTACAGGATTATTGATGAACTAGAATCAAATGAGATAAACGTGATGTTTTTTTCTTCTCTGAACAAATTGATTCATGGTTTTTCTTTCCTTGTATCAAATTCTGGTGTATATGTCTGACACCATTAAAGTCAGACACAACAAGTTTATCCTGCTTCCTTTCAGAATTAAATGCTGTTACAGTAAAATGTGTTCAATTTAGTCAAATTACTACATAGTTCATCTTTAGTGGCACATTTAATCCACTTGTAGAGTTTAAAAATTAACTAACTAAAATATTTCCTGTTCAGGTTGAATCAGTGAATGTAAATGTTGCTCCATGTCTCCATCTAGTGGACTGATAGTAGAAGTGCAGCAGCTGATGGCAGCTTCCTCTGCCTCTCCGCTGTCTGACTGCATTCACCTGACACTGATATGAAGCAGAGAAGAAGAGCCAATCAGAGGAGGAGCAGCTGATCTTTTTCCAGCACTAATGATGTAAAGGATGATCAGAGTTGATGTGCAGATGAATGATGTGTGTTTCCTCTGCAGGTGAAGCTAGAAAGTGTGTGTGAGCTGATGTGGATTCAGCAGCATGGATCAGTGTGAGGACAGAGAGGAGGGAGTCCCTCCCTCTAAAACCACTCTGTGTGGGGAAGATGAGAGCCAGAGCAAAGGTCAGAGGTGAGGTCACCATCTCTAACTGTCCACAGCCCTTTTCACACAGCGTTCACTATATCAGGCCAGAACAGACGTGGTGATGAAGCTGCTGCTGCTCCTCTTTGCTGATTAAGTTTTAATCATCATGTTTCTGTCAGGATCCATCAGAAACGCAAACCAGAACCAGAACCAGAACCCAGCTGTGTGTCTTTTAAGAGCAACAGGTCAAAGGGTCAGATCATTGGCTTTAAATCTCCTGGATCTCCATCATCAGAGAGGTGAGCTGTATCTAATTGCAGTAACTCTGAAAACTGAACCAGTAAGAACTCAGATGTTTCCAGTTATATTTCCAGAGGTTTGATCCATTATCTACAGAAATCAGCTGCTCTGTTCTCATGAAAACACCTTCATATCTTTATCTCTGGATGTTGATGATGATGTTCTGTTGCTTCCTGGCTCCATGTCAGACTAACAGTGGATCACATTTCCACTGGGATATACCTGGTAAAGCCATTCTGGTCCATCAGGACTTGGTTCCTGTGTGCATTGTGAGAGCAGTTCAGCAGGGAAGGAAAGCTTCATGATGTGGTTGGTGAGATCTGCTGGAACTCAACCAAACTGAGCTGATGTGGACCATCAGAGGTTCTGCTGGTTCTTAATGGGATCAGCAGGAACATTAAATCTTTACAACTACTTAGATCACCTGGTTCACTGCTCACATCCAGATATCACTTCATGGACCTTTACCTTCTGATTGTCTCTGCGAGGACAGATACAATGTGAGCTCACTGGCTTGCAGGGATCTACAGGATCCATTTTAAAATCCTCTATAACATCCAGGAGAGGATCCCACATGGACACACCCACATATTTCAGACCTCCTCCATGTCCACATCACCTCAGATCTAGTCATCAGAACCTGATTGATGTCCCACACTGTCCTGAAGACCAGTGTGGACAGAGCCTTCACTTCCACTGTCCCCCAAGCTCTGGGAAACTGTCTCCACCAGCATTAGATCTGCTGACAGTTTGGACTGTTTGAAGTCCAAGTTCAAAATCAAATTTTTAAAATGGTTACTGGATTATTCTGGTGTTACTGGTTGTAATGAAGACTGAAAACTGAAGTTGGTTTAGTTATGGGTTTGCAATCAATCCATGGTGTCTAGTTAGGACCGCTGATATATAAGTTCAGGTGAGTGAGTTAATGTTAAACAGCTAACTTTAGCTCACAAAAATAAGAGTAGACCACAACAAATGATCATAATATTCAACAGGACAAAGTGCAAATACAGCTCTTAGAAATTAAGGAAACTGAACTAAACCACCAAAAGTATTACTTTGATTCAATGGACGGACACATTAGAAAGAGGTAATAAACAAAGTTTATTAAGAGCCGCCACTCAATGTTCAGATCTTTAAGCAAGATGTAGCAAAAATGAACAAGAAGCCACCCAGTGGCTGAAATGAAATACTACATCGAAAACACAAAAGAAAAAACTCAACTAGAGGGCTGAAAATAAACAGTTAACAGTCTTTTGTACACTGATATTCATCAATGTAGATCAAGTTCATCTTTCTAACTTTGAAGTGTATTCATGTGATGCTCTGTTTTTCTATATTAAGGACTTTTAATGTGAAATTCCTGATGATTTCCTCTGTGAAAACTGCTGGATGAATATTTCCTGACTTCGTAATTGTTCCTGGTTCCTCCACAGAGTGGACCAGCAGAGCTCAGAGGTTCCCAGGGGTCCAACTGTCCAGCAGCATCAAACACAGCTGGACTCCCTATTTATGGTCTGTATATGAACAACTACTACTTTTCCACAAGTTCTGTTCAAAGTCTCCTTCATGCTGCACTTTGTAGACCAGAGGACTGTCAGTCTGTCCAACATCCATCTGGTGTTTGGCTCCATGATTTCACTCTGATGTTTCCTTCATCTATTATTTTGTTCCAGCTGCTGGAGGACAACATTGTCACTTATGTGAAGAACGAGCTGAAGAAAATCCAGAAAGTTCTGAGTCCAGATTACCCAGAACATTCAGAGAGTCAGAGAGATGATGAGGTGTTGGAAGGTGATGATGAAGAGCAGAGGAGGAGCAGCAGAGAGGCAGTGATGAAGATCACACTGAACTTCCTGAGGAAGATGAAGCAGGAAAGGTTGGCTGACCATTTGCAGATCAGTAAGAGGATTTCTAAAGAGATTTGAATTAATAGATAAATAACACATTTGCTGAAATCAAATTCACAAGATGTTTTTCTTTCATATCTGATTTTCATTATTCTTTAGGACATTTTGCTGCAGTTTGTCAACATCACCTTAAATCTGGTCTGAAGAAGAAGTTCCAGTCTGTGTTTGAGGGGATTGCTAAAGCAGGAAGTCCAACCCTTCTGAACCAGATCTACACAGAGCTCTACATCACAGAGGGAGGGACTGGAGAGGTCAATGATGAACATGAGGTCAGACAGATTGAAACAGCATCCAGGAAACCACACAGACCAGAAACAACAATAAGACAAGAAGACATCTTTAAAGTCCACCTGGAAGAGATCAACCAATCAGAACAGTGATGACAAAGGGAGTGGCTGGCATTGGGAAAACAGTCCTAACACAGAAGTTCACTCTGGACTGGGCTGAAGACAAAGCCCTGCAGAACATCCAGTTCATATTTCCATTCACCTTCAGAGAGCTGAATGTGCTGAAAGAGAAAAAGTTCAGCTTGGTGGAACTTGTTCATCATTTCTTTAGTGAAACCAAAGAAATCTGCAGCTTTGAACACTTCCAGGTTCTGTTCATCTTTGATGGCTTGGATGAGAGTCGACTTCCACTGGACTTCCACAACAAGGAGATCCTGACTGATGCTACAGAGTCCACCTCAGTGGATGTTCTGCTGACAAACCTCATCAGGGGAAACTGCTTCCCTCTGCTCTCCTCTGGATAACCACACGACCTGCAGCAGCCAATCAGATCCCTCCTCAGTGTGTTGGCATGGTGACAGAGGTCAGAGGGTTCAATGACCCTCAGAAGGAGGAGTACTTCAGGAAGAGATTCAGAGATGAGAAACAGGCCAGCAGGATCATCCCACATGAAGACATCACGAAGCCTCCACATCATGTGCCACATCCCAGTCTTCTGCTGGATCACTGCTACAGTTCTGGAGGATGTGTTGGAGACCAGAGAGGGAGGAGAGCTGCCCAGAACCCTGACTGAGATGTACATCCACTTCCTGGTGGTTCAGACCAAAGTGAAGAAGGTCAAGTATGATGGAGGAGCTGAAACAGATCCACACTGGAGTCCAGAGAGCAGGAAGATGATTGAGTCTCTGGGAAAACTGGCTTTTGATCAACTGCAGAAAGGAAACCTGATCTTCTATAAATCAGACCTGACAGAGTGTGGCATTGATATCAGAGCAGCCTCAGTGTACTCAGGAGTGTTCACACAGATCTTTAAAGAGGAGAGAGGTCTGTACCAGGACAAGGTGTTCTGCTTCGTCCATCTGAGTGTTCAGGAGTTTCTGGCTGCTCTTCATGTTCATCTGACTTTTATCAACTCTGGAGTCAACCTGATGGAAGAAACACAAAGCATTGCACTTACCCAACCATTGCACTTACCCACCCATGCCTATTAGGGATGGGTGGTGCTGGTGTACATCTCATGCTATTGTTCGAAACGAGAAGCGCGGTACACCCTGGACAGGTCGACAGTCTGTTGGAGGGCTCCAAGAAGTCTTCATTACGTAATAAATCAAACCTAAAATTTCTCCATAAGAGATCTGTTGACCAGGCCTTACAGAGTCCAAATGGACACCTGGACTTGTTCCTTCGCTTCCTCCTGGGACTTTCACTGCAGACCAATCAGAGACTCCTACAAGGTCTGCTGACAAAGACAGGAAGTAGCTCACAGACCAATCAGGAAACAGTTCAGTACATCAAGAAGAAGATCAGTGAGAATGTGTCTGCAGAGAAAAGCATCAATTTGTTCCACTGTCTGAATGAACTTAATGATCGTTCTCTAGTGGAGGAGATCCAACAGTCTCTGAGTTCAGGAAGTCTCTCCACAGATAAACTGTCTCCTGCTCAGTGGTCAGCTCTGGGTTTCATCTTAGTGTCATCAGGAAAAGATCTGGATGTGTTTGACCTGAAGAAATACTCTGCTTCAGAGGAGGTTCTTCTGAGGCTGCTGCCAGTGGTTAAAGCCTCCAACAAAGCTCTGTAAGGACACACATTGTTAATGCATTTATTTGATAGATATAAATCTGCTAATTATGATGTAAATATTCATGTTTCAGTTTATATATAATTGTGCATTGTCTCTTCAAAGTGTCCCATTGGGAGGTTGCATAAAAAATCGAGACTTCATTCAGCAGCTGGGACATAGTGTTACATATTGAAGCAGCAAAACTCCTCCACTGTTGAAAGTGAAATTGGATTAATAAAGTTTATTGTGGAATTGTCACCTTTCAAGGTGAAATGGTTCAATTCACCTTGTTGTGAAATGAACCATTTCACAACAAATTCAAAGGTTGTGTAAAACAAGACAGTTCTTTCTCTGTCCAAAAAAAAAATTGTTGATTTGAAAGAACATAGATTTTCATGAATTGTTTAATAGCAGATTTTCCTCCCTGTCTCCTCAGACTGAGTTACTGTAACCTCTCAGAGAGAAGCTGTGAAGCTCTGTCCTCAGTTCTCAGCTCCCAGTCCTCCAGTCTCAGAGAACTGGACCTGAGTAACAACAACCTGCAGGATTCAGGAGTGAAGCTTCTCTCTGCTGGACTGAAGAGTCCAAACTGCAACCTGGAAACTCTCAGGTAACTCTGGGCTCTTGATAAATTATTTACAGATCCCAGCAGTTAGTTGGCTTTCTGATTTATTCCGCATGTTTCAAATCCATCCATCCATCAGTTCAGACCTTGGTCTCTTTCTCATCATGTGATGAATTGTGTGTCTGCAGCTTATCAGGCTGTTTGGTCTCAGAGGAAGGCTGTGCTTCTCTGGCCTCAGCTCTGACCTCCAACCCCTCCCATCTGAAAGAGTTGGACCTGAGCTACAATCATCCAGGAGACTCAGGAGTGAAGCTGCTGTCGGCTGGACTGAAGGATCCACACTGGAGACTGGAAGCTCTCAGGTATGGAGGAACCTACTGCAGGAGCAGAGAAGGTCTGATAGAGGAGGAAGAGGAAGAAATGTCTTTAGTCAGTCTGCTGGGAAACATTTAGTATGTTGAATGTGATGCAGCTTCTCCTTTTTAATGTTTGTATTTCTGGATATTACAGTGAGGCCACAGCAGGTTTTCAGCAGCAGGGCTGTTTAGTGTTTCATTCCTTCATCTGTGTGTGGGAGTGTGGATGGATCAGGTATCCAGGTGTTGATCAGAGTTTAGATTGATTGTATTTTAATGCTGATTATTAAATCAGGTTGAGCTTCCAGAAATGTTTCCTTAGTTTCCTGATGTCCTTTTAGGCTTCAGTGAGTTTCTTCAGGTTGTTACTGAGCGATTTCCTTTCTCCTCTCTGTTGGAGCTTTTCCTGTGTTTGGAGAAATGAGTTGTGCTGCAGCAGCACCAACTGTCCTTCCTACATCCACTGCAGTTTGCAATCCAGATGATGGACTGTTCCTGTCTCAGTGGAGGACAATGTGTGTCTGAGAGACATGTAATGTCCATGTTTGCTGCTGAAAGAGACTGATGGTCTGACCCCCCTCCTCCTTTCAGGGTGGAGCCTGCTGGAGGCCGATTGACTCCAGGTCTGAGGAAATGTAAGTGTGTTTTTCATCTGATTCATGACAACAAAGCAACTCAAATTCAACCATCTTCAAACTGTCACATCACTCATTCAGGAGTCAAAGTGTCAATAAATGATCAATAACTGCAGCTGGATTGTGTTTGTTCTCCATCAGATTCCTGTCAACTCACCATCGACACAAACACAGTGAACAGAAAACTCAAACTGTCTGAAGACAACAGGAAGGTGACATGTGTGGAGAAGCTTCAGTCATATCCTGATCATCCAGACAGATTTGATATTTTTCAGCTGCTGTGTAGAACTGGTCTGACTGGTCGCTGTTACTGGGAGGTCGAGTGGAGAGGAAGAGTTGAGATATCAGTGAGTTACAGAAGAATCAGGAGGAAAGGAGACAGTAGAGACTGTTTGTTTGGATAATTACAATTCCTGGAGTCTGAGATGCTCTGATCGTAATGGTTACTCTGTCAGGCACAATGATATAAAAACTCGTCTCTCCTCCTCCTCTGTCTCTAACAGAGTAGCAGTGTATGTGGACTGTCCTGCTGGCATTCTGTCCTTCTACAGAGTCTCTGACTCACTGATCCTCCTCCACACCTTCAACACCACATTCACTGAACCTCTAATTCCTGGATTTGGGTTTTGGTTCGGTTCTGGTTCTTCAGTGTTTCTGAGCTGATTTGAGTCTAAAGTTTTTCCTCCTGTCAGAGAAACTCTCTCACTGTTGAACAGATAGTTCAGTCTCTACAATCTATTTCTTGGTGAAACGATTCTGATTGAGTCCTTGGAAACTTTTTCTTCTTCCAGTCTTTTAAAGATGGAAGCTGGGATTATTCCAGGATTATTCCAGGATTATTCCAGGACTATTCCAGGATCCTCATGTTTTTCTGTTAGTTTCCAGTCAAAGCTTCACACTGAATATCAATATTTTGTTTCTCTTATTTTCCTTTCATTCATCAGATTTCATTGAAATATTGATCAGTTTTTCTCAATCTGATCATTTCTGTTTCTATCGGCTCCTATTTTTCTCAACATGCCAGATTTGAATATTAAATCTTCCTTTTTTAAATTTGCTGCAGTTTTTCTTCATGTGTTTTAAATAAAAACATTTTCGTTTGCATTTGCATTCTGTTCTTTTCCTGTTCAAATTTAAATATTTGCATTGAAAATTTTTTTTATCAACTGCCTTTCAGAAAGTCCCAGTTAAAGTAAAACATTCCCATCCCATGAAGGTCAGAGGTCAATGCTTTGAAGCATAAAGTGGGAAAATCTTAATTTTTTTCTGCTTTATTAAGAACTTCTACCTGAAACTCAGAACCTGCAGAGCATTTTTCTCTTTGGAGAAAAAATCCAAAAGCCAATCAGAACCATCATTAATCATTAGCTGCTCTCAGGAAGTTTTGATTCATTGACTTTTGATTGTTGATTTTGGTTCAAGCTGCATTTTTACTTTGAATGAATGTTTTCCTGTTTTATTTATGGAAGCCCGTTTCCGCCACTCTGTAAAAAAAAAATTATCTCATTATAATGAGATAACTTGAGTTGGCTCTATAGTTTGAGATATGCTCAGCTTGATTAAAGAAATGGATATTGATAACATTATTGATTAATACTTCAGAAGTGGTTTTACTAATCTTGAAATCTTGCGAGTTTTGGAAGAAGTCCATAATGTCAGATTAAGTCTCCGGATGGTGGAGAGAAGACTGCAAAAGAAGAGCCTTTGGGTAGAAAAAATAAGCCAGATGTTGCAGAAGTGGCTTCTTTTATTGAGCAACAACTCCAAGGATCTGGGAGACAGCATGGCTACAGGTGGAAGCACCCGAAATGTTGGATGGCTGGCAGAGTCACAGACAGGGAAACATCTTTTGATGTGCCTATTGGATCCCAACGGGGTCGACCTGCGTGCACAAAATCACTTGAGACGAAGCTTATACGTCAGTCGGGGACCAAACTATGTCTCGCACCTCGATGGTACGACAAAGCCTTATGGGATATGTATTAATGGATGCATAGATGACTTTTCAAGAAAAATTATCTGGCTAGAAGCACATAAGACTAATAGTGATCCTCACATTATTGCTGGCTATTTCATTGACGCTGTGATGGAGTATAATGGATTTCCTCTAAAGATACGAATGGATCATGGCACAGAGAACTCTTATGTGGCTGCGATGCAAAGATTTCTGCACAACACCGAGAATGACAATGGTTTAGACTGTTATTCTGGGCCAGTGCAGGAAATCAAAGGACAGAGCGATGGTGGTGCACTTTAAGAAGTGAATGTTCCCAGTTTTGGATGGAACATTTCGACTAGCTTAAAGCCATGGCCATTTTGTTGACAGTTTTCTGGACAAATCACTGATCCAGTTTTGCTTCTTGCAAACAATATAGGTACTATAAACTTACTTCTTACTTTCAGCACACAAATTTGAAATAAGTTACAAATAATACAAAAGCATGAATTTTATTTGACAACTATTTTATTTTATTTTTTTCATTTTTTATCATACAGATGGAGCTGGATGAAGTTGTCCATACATGGAATGACCATCGAATACGATCTACAAATAATCCTCGGGTTCCTCCTGGTCGTCCCACATTAATGCCTGGTCTTCCCAACCTGTATGGGCTTCCAAACCTTTTACAGTCTGCTAATCTAACAAAGCCTTTCCCTGTGATGTATTTCACTTATGCACTGAACTCAGAGCACAGACTGGTAATGACAGACAATGTTTATGAAATTACTAATCTTTATGCAAGACTCCGCCAAATAGTTCCTCTAAATCGCCCAGGTCTACAAAAAACATCCAACAAGTCAGATATTATGTCAGTATGTCCTGTGCAAACACTGCCATTGTAAAACTAAAATGCATGAATGAGTTACAATTTGTTTCTATGGTTTATTTAAAAACACTATACATTTTAGTGACCTTCAATGTTGAGGTCAAGGTCAATCGATTAGTTTCTGTGTATTTAATCTTCTTTATTGTTGCAAAATACTAGTATCTTCTTCAAAACAGCAATAAATAGCGCCAGCATTTGCAGCTTCTCCGTTTTCTTACCCTGACTTGGTCAGGGAAACTGTTGATGTCTGGACAGGAGTGTTACATGTACAAGGCAACGTTTTAATCACGTTATTACTAAGATAACCATTTGTGACAGTTTTCCTACCAATATGATTGTTTGCGGTTGGTATTAATTCGATAAGAGATCAAATGTTGTCATGACTCTTGACATTCAGTACAGAGCAAAAGTTTGGACTCACCTTTTCATTCAGTGAGTTTCCTTTATTTTCATGACTATCGACACTGGAGATTCACACTGAAGGCATCAAACTATGAACTAACACATGTGGAAATATGGACTAAACAAAAAAGTGTAAACCAACTGAAAACACACCTTATATTGTAGTTTCTTCAAACCTTTTGCTGTGATCACTGCTCTGCACACTCTGCATTCTCCTGATGAGCTTCAAGGTCGTCGCCTGAAATGGTTTTCACTTCACAGGTGTGTCAGGTTCATAAGTGGCTTTCTTGCAGGTTGTGTCCAAACTTTTGGTCTGTACTGTATATATGTTTTCCAGTATTATGGCCAATAAATGTAAAGTTGCTGATGACACAACTCTGTTTCTGAGAGATGCCGACCAAATTCCTGTTATCCGTCTCATCCAAACTTTCTCTGATGCTTCAGGCCTCAAACTCCATTTAAACTCATGTGAATCGCTTCCCATGTCATCCTGTCGTCAATCCCATCTTTACAACATTCCTGCTGCTGAAACACAAGTTTCTTATCTTGCTGTAATTATCACAAAAGATGCCAAAGACGCCGGCTTGACCTTTGACCCTACAGCCGATGAAAGCAACAAGAAATGAAAGCAGTGGCTTCAAAGAGATTCATGTTTAAGAGGAAGAAAACTGTGATCTAAAGCTGCAGGAAGATCCAGACTAACTTGTGCTGCACTAGCATTAAAGTCCGTATCAGTAAAACTATTAATAAAATGCTCCACAGTTTTACCTGGAGAATAAAACTCATGACATCAAAGACTCTGAGCTCCTGAACCCTGGAGACTCAGGAGCTCTAAACTTTTTACATTTATCATCTTTAAATCAAACATTTCAAATCAACTGGACCAGAAGGTTTTTATTGAACCTCCACTCTTTGTGGAATTTGATCAATAATTAGATTTAAACTGGGTGGCCTTTCATTGATACTAAAGTCTGCCAATAATATAGTTAACTAACCTATAGTACTAGTTAGTCTAACTAAAACCAGCCCATTATCAGATGCTTCTTGCTTGGTCTCTAATTTATAAACATTATTTCTCTCCTCACACATTTCTCATCTGGAATAACCAGAATATTCTTGACAAAAACCAAACTCTGTTTGTCCCCAACTGGTTTTACAATCAGAGAACTTTAGTAAAACAATGACTAAACTCTGACGGCCATTAGATGGATCTTGTGAATAAAGCCTCGTCTCTCTGCAGCTCTGCTCCTCTCTCTCTCCATCATCTGCATAGAAACATTTCAAGATCAACATTTTTCTTTTCTTTCCTTTCTAAATGGGTTACATGTATTTGTAAAAATGATTGTTGGAGAATATCTGATCAAAAAAAATGCTGCATCCTGTAAGATATTAAAATGTATTTACCTAACAGCAGGTCAATAGTGGTGGAACCAAAACCAGCTCTGTCTCAACTGTTTGCTGAAAGAACATGGAAGATGGTGAGGAATGTTTTAATAGAGAGCCTCCATCCTCATGTCGTGGCCATTTATGTTAAGTTTTGTGAATTATAATTTGTACCGATTTAGTTTCTTTTTTTGTGTGTTAGAATACATTTAATTTGATTTAGAATCAACATTTGTAATAATTTTTGTAGAATTTCTGGGGAAATAAGAAGTTCCCAACTGCATCACTTTTGTGACGCCAGTGAAAGTGGGTTTGGTGCTGTATCTTATCTCAGGCTATCTAATTGCAAACATGAAGTGTGTGTTTCCTTTGTCACTGGTAAAGCAAGGGTAGCACCATTAAAACAAGTGACTAAACCACGACTTGAACTTGCGGCCGCAGTTTTAGCTGTGCGTCTGGACAACATGCTGTCATTTCAACTTGGACTCAATCTGAGTGAATCAATCTTCTGGTCTGACAGCACAACCGTCCTGCAGTACATTGCAAACACATCGACACGGTTCAAAACATATGTAGCTAATAGAGTGTCCATCATTGGTGATTTCACAAAGGTTACTCAGTGGAGAAACATCAGCTCAAAGTGAAATCCAGCTGATGCAGCCTCTCGAGGCAGGAAGGTTGGCTCTTTTTTAAAGTCTTCCACCTGGATCAATGGGCCAGAATGCCTCACAAAACCTGAGATCCAATGGCCAGCAGGGATTAAGGAATTACCTGTCCATTTAAAAACTGATCCAGAGGTTAAAGATGGGGTCCTGACATGTGCAGCTGTCCTGGAGGAAGTGTGTCCCATCTCTAAGCTGCTCATGTACTTTTCCGGTTGGACAAAGCTAAAAAGATGTGTAGCATGGATCCTGAAAATAAAAGAGAGGCTACGAACAAAGAAGTTGCCAACAGCACATTGTGGAAGTCAAATGTGTGATAAACAGGACAATAAAACGGATGCTCAACTCACAACTGATGATCTATCCAAGGCTGAGGAAGCCATAGTGAGCATTGTGCAGACAAAACATGATGGCAGTGAAATAGCTGCCCTGAGCTCTGGTGCAGTGAAGAAGTCAAGTCATCTGTACAAGCTTGATCCTATTGTTACTGATGGTGTGTTAAGATTTGAAAAGATTCAAGGGTCATGAATAGCTTTGCAAGACACTCTGTTATGTAATGTTGTTCTTTATGTGTCTCAATAGAGCTGCATGAGGACCGACGGTTCATGCCTTACACAGATCATGCTGCATTGAGATCTGCTAGCTTCTCACAAGTCAGGTTCCAAGATGAAGCTTTTTCAGCTGTTTAGCTAAAGAAAACCTGAATGGAAAGGATAAATATTGAAAATTATTCTGCTTTACCAAACTGTTTTGGTTTATTAGCAAGTACTCTGAAAGTTTTTCTTTTTTTAATTTGTTTTTTGCATTTTGAAAGTACTTTCAAAGAGAATTTCATTCCAGCTGCATTACAGGGAGAGTCATAATACAGCTGAATGGATTCACTGGTGCTGAACTCTGGAAAGGCCATGCTTTAAGGATCACCAAACATAACATTTCCAACCACACAATGCATTACAATGGCCTTCACACAACAGAAACTTGTTTTTTGTTTTCTTTTTCTGACAAAGGCCATGCTGCAATGCTGCACTTTTTGAAGACTTAATTAAAAGCTGGACCAGCAGCATAAATAAATAAATAAATTCAATTGTGAGTATCTCCGAAATTAATATTTAGTTTTATTGATAAGTTTAAATGAGAGAGTGGGCGGACAAAAATAGAAGAAGTTGGAAAGTTTTTTTTTTTTTTCAGGAGTCTTCAAGAGAGACAGGACACATAGTTAGTGAATATTACTCAAAAGACACCATAGGCTGTATTAAAATATACTGTAACAGTGATGGAACTCAGTGCTCAACATTTCCTGCAGCAGAAATATGAAATCTTAACTGTCTGGACTCCATGTCAGAGTTTCAACATGTATGACCTTTGAACCGTTACATCCCGTGACTTTGCACTCGCCCATTTGTCAAGTGCAGCATCAGATGAAATGGACCGGGCCGCACTGGGTCCAATAGAGGTCCCTGCTAACTGAGACAGGCCGTCGTTGCTCATGTTTGAACCAAGGTGTGTTTGGATGAGCTTCAGCTAAATGATCTCTCTGCAGATGCCGCTGTCAGAGGCCTGGTTAAAATACTCTTAGGGCTACTGTCACATTTGGAAATACCAAATCCAGATTCTGCTGAATCATGAGGAAATGTCCCTTTTCTAGAGCCTTGAACCTGTCAGTAGACGGCTTGCTGGCTGGATTTCTTGAATGATGTCTCTTGACACATCACAGCTGGTCAGGGCAAATGTGGTCACTGATTCCTGCAGCTTTTGCTCCATTTTAATGGTGAATTTCAATTCCTCAGACACCAGTTGGAAAAGCTTGTGTCTGACAATTTCTCACAGAAATACAAAACCAGTTTTAAACTGACACTATGTTTTGTTCCGGTTCTTCATACAGGATAAAAATAAGTTGTACTTTCAGGGAATTCAGCTCCAGTCACACTTCACATCCACATCCATATAAACATTTGGACCTCATCAAGGTCAGGACTCCAACCCTTACTTTTATTAATTTTATATTATTTCATATTATTTTAAGGACTTCAACCCAATTTAGTAGCGCCATCTACTGACGTTTCTGTGGGTTGGTCTTGTCTGGTCGGATCTCATCGATCCGTCATTGGCAGAATCAGGCGCTGGCCCGGCCAAGAATTCACTTCCCAGGACTTTGTAATCCAAGTCCAGTGGACTCTGGCCGTGCTCGGTTTCAGTGGGTCTTTCTTCGTCTGTCAGCGAACGGATATGTTGGAGATCCAGGTCACGACCCCATTTGATAGGTCATTTTTGTTTCCCTAAATAAAAAGAAGCAAAAAACAATGTTAATGTTGATCAGTTGTTCTGCAGAAGGAGAAGACACAGAAGAGCTTCTTGTTCCAGCAGCTCTGCCATGTGTTCTGCCCTTTGTTTTCAGATCTGATCTTTTATTGAAGGAAAGAAAGGCGGCTCTGCTGATAAGGAAAAGGGGCGGCACAGGAAGCAAACAGAGATTTACCACTGAGACGTTTCTCAGAAGTTCTCCTAAGACCAGCTGCTAAAACACGCTGGAGGTTAAAGGTCAAACACTTTAGCAAAATCCTTTTCTCTCTGGGCTGAGAGAAAACTAAACTAACATTTCAATAAAAAACAAACTGGTAGCTACTTATGGAAGAATGATAATAAAACATCATTATTGTAACAAACATGTTTCTCTTATTTTTTCCTTTCATTCATCAGATTTCATTGAAATATTGATCAGTTTTTCTCAATCTGATCAGTTTCTGTTTTATTGGTTCCTATTTTTCTCAACATGTCAGATTTGAATATTAAATCTTCCTTTTGTAAATTTGCTGCAGTTTTTCTTAATGTGTTTTAAATAAAAACATTTTTCTTCTGCATTTGGTTCATTTGCTGCTCATTCTGTTCAAATTTAAATATTTACATTAAAAATATTTTTTTATCAGCTCAGCCTTAAGGCCACAGCCAAATCATATCGATAAAAAAAACCTCTGAAAACGTCTCATTTTAATATTTAATTATAATTTCTGTGTGCACAACATTTCAAGTGTTCTAATAATTGTAATGGATAAACATATTCTAACATATTTAATTTCCCCTGATGGAAATCCTGATACATCAACGACCCTGAAACAGATTTTCCTCCAAAATCTCAGTGATTTCCTTTTCTTTCAGTCTTGTATCCACATCAGCAGAAAGAGGTTTTGAAACCACTGAAATATCATCAGTAGCAACAATTTCAGCATCTAAAAGCTGAACTCTGACTTCATCTAGTTGAGTATCAAGTGGTTGAATGGAGGTTTTAGACTCCTGGGTAGTTTGAGCAGTGAATGTAACAAACAGCCATTGATAGAAAAGCTGCTGTTCCTGTAAATGCGTCAACATGACAGTTTGGTTTGATATGTCAGCCTCCTCTCCATCAGTAGAAGAGGCGATTGATGGATCTGATGATCCAGAGCAGTGCTTGCTTCAGATCAATACATTTAATCAGCTGGGATTTTCCACTTCCTGCTCCACCGCTGACATACAAGTAAAATGGATGAGGGTTCAAAGCCCAGAAACACTGAATACACCAGTCTCTTACTGCACAGAACACACAGGCCTGGTTCTGGTTCCGGTTCTGATCCATTGTGCGTAACACAGCTGGACCAATTGAAGGCTGTTCCCTGATGACTCTGACTTCTGTTCCAGCATCAGACTGATGACTGGAGTCGGGGCAACATCCTGTTGTTTGTCATCATCAGATTATCTCAGATTCTCATCACACTGTAATCTCACAGCTTCAGATTCAGGAGCAAGAATCCACCATTCATCATCACATTGTCTCTGTTTGGTTCTGGTTCTTCCACTGCATCTGAATCTCCTCACTAAAGTTTCTCATGTTTGTCTGTCTTGATGCTTTTCACAGACTCATGTCCTCAGAACCGGGAAGTTGTTTGCAGCCAGAATAGTAGAAGAACTGATGGGTTTGGACCATCATAGTGTTGAAATAATAATGGTGCCGACTGAATACCAAAATGAATCAGCAGCATTTTAATGCTGGGTGAAAAAAAGAGCCAACCAGGCAGACAAGAAGGTGAAATCAGAGACAAACAGTTTCTCCACAGCAGAGAGATGGATCACGGCGCTCTTCCTCCACCTCCTCGCCGCGCCCCATCCTCATCCTCCACCACCTCCTCTGTTCTGCTGTGGAAGAACTGTGTGGCTCCAGTTCTGCAGCAGGACCTTCTCAGCTGTAGCAGCAGAAGAAGAAAGGACTTCCTGTGTTCAGGTTGGATAGAAACCTGGATATTTTCTAGCTTGTGGTTCTGCTTCCAGCGTAGATGTTCTCCAGGGTTCTGATCTGGATCTAGTGGACTGTAGAGCTCATCAGGTTTTCCTCATCCACTTTGAGATCTTCAGCCTCCTTTAGATTCAACCTGAAGCTTCTTCTGACAGATTAGCTGCAGCTGATATTTAGCATGATGTTTATTATTCTAGCCTCAGTTTTTCTGTTCTTCATGTGACTCCACTGAATCCAACTCTGATGTCGTCCACTTCACAAGTGATGAAGATCCATTTTTCTTTCACTTCCTGCTGATTTCTTTCCAAAACTCCATTTTTTCCAGGAGGATCTTCAATGTTCTCTTTAGATGATGAAGGAACTCAGACTGACTCCACCCGGCTGGTGCTCCAGGTGAGCAGAACCAAACAAACCCTAAAGTCATTTATAATGAAACCTTAAAACTGGTTTGGTTCTGATCACTTTTGACCGTCTCTGACATGCAGCTCTGGAAGAAATGAAGAGGCCACTGCACTGAAGCTCATTGAAAACCTCCTGGTTATTCAGCAAATATTGATTTCTGATCTCTTCCTGAGTTCATATATTAGTATTGTTGTTTCTAAATCAACTTGTTTTCTTTGCATTATTTGAGGTCTGAAAATCTTTTCCTTATTTTCACCATTTCTGCTTTTTTCTAATGAATTAATTTCTGAGAAATGTTGTCAGTAGTTCATAGAATAAAAGAACAAAGTTCATTTTACTCAAACATTTATGTATAAAAAGTAAAATCAGAGAAACTGATCATTTTAAGGGGTTTCTTAATTTTTTCAAGAGCTGTATTTGGGTCATTTAAAAATCACTTAATCTGTTATTAATAACCAGACAATATGCTGGTAAGAGTTTCACCACCAGAGGGAGACAAACCCCACTAATGAAGAGTTCAGTTGGTTCCAAGTTAAAATGGTTTTGGTTCAATTGGTGTTTGTTGAAATAAAATTTTATATTAGCGCAATACTGCACAGGATAGTTTTGATACATATGAAATATGCCATAGAAAGGTAGAGTACACTCTACGTTCACATAAATTTAGATAAAGATCCAAACTAAAACAACTGCTGAATCTCTGAACTTATATAAATTCTTAGGGAGTATTCTACAGAAAAAACAGGCCTAGAATCTCTTTAGACAGGGAGTCTTCTACCAGGCAATTAACAAATTCCTTAGCGTGGTTCAAAAGTTCATTAGGAGCTTAAAACTTTTACAAATAATTTTATCCATACTAGAATTAAATATATATAAGGGATGTTCTTTAAGTATTAAGACAACGTGTTTTAAAGTAGTTATTTTGTAATCATACTATTTGCATGCATTTTATATTATAATAGATTTAGAAAACCACTGATATTTCAGTGATATTTCTGATATTTACAAAAACAGTTTTTCTTTAAGAAGAAACACTTTAGTGCTTAGATCCAAACTTAAAGTCATTATTTAAAATTAGATTTTGTTTCAGTTTGTATAGAACACAAAACACTTTCTAGTTGAATCACTGAGGCAGAAAACCAAAGCAGGCCCAGGTCATAAATTCTGGTCTAGGAGGGTCTGCAGGAGACGCCTGGTACGGCAAGACCCAGCTTGACAATCTATATATCTGCCTTTAGGGGCGCTTTACAGTGATGGAGCTAGACTTTTTTTCAAGGGGTGGCCAAAGGGTGAGCAAGGCTTTATCAGAGGGGTCCATATATAAATGATGAACAAAAGGAAACAAATATTTTCTCACACACACTCAAATTAAAATGGTTTATTTAACAAAGATTTGCCATGACCACACAAGACGTTAAACGGCTCTAGGAACAGTGAACATGTAAATGTAAACTGAATATGACCAAAACAAATTCTCAAAAATAAATAAATAAATAAACTGGTGCTTCTGGTGTGCAATAGGTTGTACTGGGTGGGGCAGTTCAGTGCCATTTCCTTCTGCTTCACTGTCTTCCTCCCCAAAGTCTGACTGAATCTGTATCACCCTCATCTCTCTCTGGAACTTAATTGGAAATGCATAAACAGACTCAAAATGCAAAAAGCATCATGCTAACCTTTAGAATTAGGCTTATTGGATTTTACTACTTAATACTCTCTGTCACAGCCTCTAACCTGCTGGTGATGTTTGGGCCTGGAGTCTCCTGGCTGGATTCTCCAGGTTGGTCACTGCTGCAGGGTTCTGTCTGGTCCTGGTCACTGCTGCAGGGTTCTGTCTGGTCCTGGTCACTGCTGCAGGGTTCTGTCTGGTTCTGGTCACTGCTGCAGGGTTCTGTCTGGTTCTGGTCACTGCTGCAGGGTTCTGTCTGGTCCTGGTCACTGCTGCAGGGTTTGTCCGGTCCTGGTCACTGCTGCAGGTTTCTGTCTGGTCCTGGTCACTGCTGCAGGGTTCTGTCTGGTCCTGGTCACTGCTGCAGGGTTCTGTCTGGTCCTGGTCACTGCTGCAGGGTTCTGTCTGGTCCTGGTCTGGTCCTGGTTTTTGCCTCTTTAAGAAGAACTGGGAGATCTTCCCTTCTCTCTTCATTTGGGTTCTACACAAAATAAGAGCCTGGTATTTAGACTCTATGACTGTTTGGCAGAGACACTATTTTAACTATTATTTAAACTATAGTTTTTAGTTTTCTGTAGCTAGCTAAACTAATACTAAATTAAAAATACATTATTTAAAATTAATTAATATGACTAGTTAGGTTATAATTCAAAGCTTTCATATGACATAGCCTACTTACATTTCAGTCATTATAAAACTTAATGGTTTTTCTCATATTCTTTCCACACACATTTCAAGCAAGAGCTGGGAGATATAAAACATTACAGGGCAGCATGTCACTAAAACATGTTAAAAGAATCTGTCTAAAACACGACCTACCAGCATTAGCATGGCTAATATAATAAACGAGGCACTATGCAGCGGTGCACAACCATTTTTATTCTTTTTAGAAATGTATGACAAGTGCCGCCTCTCATTAGGAAGGTAACAGCGGTTACAGCTGAGCGGTAAAATGTAAATACCTGCAACTCCTCGACGGTGTAACTCTAAAGCCGTTGATGTGTTTTGGATCAAGCAGGAACCAACATGTCAGTTTAACCAATGAACAGCGTCGGGCATCGGGCTGCCTTCAGGGACAGTCGGGAATTACAGTTTTCCTGGCAAATCTTTGCCGATCTCATAAGTATTATATTTTAAAATGACCATTTCCAGTGGGGTGGCACTAGGGGTGGCCAGGGCTCTGTTGGGGGTGGCAGGTGCCACCCCGGCCACCACTCTGGCTCCGCCAATGGCGCTTTAAATGAGGTAATGAAATTAACATTTGGAACAGCCCTGCAAGGAGAGGGCACACCTTCTAATGTTTATTCCCCTCATATATTTAAATGAGGGGAATAAACATTCCTATAAAATGGTCTGTTTTACAGCAGAAGTTCGAATCTCTTTGTGCTGAGTGAGTGATTCCCAAAAATGCATTTTTGAATCAGGTAATATTCTGTTTTGTCATTGGGTGTTGACTTCATGATAATCTGGGTGTAAATGGTGGTCTGTTATTCTGTATGTATTTGAATTCACTTTTGGATAAAACTCTAGATTTTGAAGCCTGGTATCTTATGATTGCTCTTTCTCCCTGCGCATATTGAGGCTCAAGAATCCGGGATCAGAGGAATGAATTAACGAGCTAATTTAAGTTATTCCTCTTTTTAATTCTTAACATTTTGAACAGAATAACAGCAGATCCAGTTTTATAAAAAGTGATCCTGTCTTCGGACATCAACAGAATAACTTTCCTCTTACTCCCAGTCAGTCAAACCAGTCAGACCAGTCAGACAAGTCTGAGCTCTTTTCTCCTCATAACACTTTCAGTTTAAACTAACCTGTTTATTTGTGGCACCAGTCTGGATTTACCGTGGTTTTGTTGGGTCTCAGCTTGTTGTTCAGATTTTCTTCATCAACTCTTTGGATCATTTGAACAAATTGTAAGTTTGCTTTGTTTCCTACTTGAACTTTGTCATCAGGATATTCCTGCTTGTTTTTGCTCTGATGTTTGGACAAAATGTTCACTTCTGATTTCAGCTAAACAACTAAAATCTCTGCTGTTTGAAGTTCTCTGTTGAATATCTGGTTTTCTTTATTTTCTTCTCTGAACAAACTGATTCATGTTTTTTATTTCCTGGAATCAAACTCTGGTCTCCAACAGTAAAGACAGAAAGTCGTGTTGCGTCCTTTCAAAATAAAATAATGTAATTTTAAAATATGTTTAATTCAGTCGGATTTTTATTAGTTAATAGAGGAAATATTAGATAATCCACTTGTAGAAAATTAATAATTAACTAACTAAAATACTTCCTGTTCAGGTTGAATCAGTGAATGTAAATGTTGCTCCATGTCTCCATCTAGTGGACTGATAGTAGAAGTGCAGCAGCTGATGGCAGCTTCCTCTGCCTCTCTGCTGTCTGACTGCATTCACCTGACACTGATATGAAGCAGAGAAGAAGAGCCAATCAGAGGAGGAGCAGCTGATCTTTTCCAGCACTAATGATGTAAAGGATGATCAGAGTTGATGTGCAGATGAATGATGTGTGTTTCCTCTGCAGGTGAAGCTAGAAAGTGTGTGTGAGCTGATGTGAATTTAGCAGCATGGATCAGTGTGAGGACAGAGAGGAGGGAGTCCCTCCCTCTAAAACCACTCTGTGTGGGGAAGATGAGAGCCAGAGCAAAGTCAGAGGTGAGGTCACCATCTCTAACTGTCCAGCCCTTTTCACACAGCGTTCACTATATCAGGCCAGAACAGACGTGGTGATGAAGCTGCTGCTGCTCCTCTTTGCTGATTAAGATTTAATCATCATGTTTCTGTCAGGATCCATCAGAGACTCAAACCAGAACCAGAACCAGAACCCAGCTGTGTGTCCTTGAAGAGTGACAGGTCAAAGGGTAAATTCATTAACTTTAAATCTCCTGGATCTCCACCATCAGAGAGGTGAGCTGTTTCTAACTGCTGTAACTTCTGTTTATATCTGTTATTGTGGCCATGTGATGATAAGTTCTGTTGGGTTCTGTTGTCATGAAAACATTGGACTCAATTTCAGGTTATTTTTCTTTTCATACGTCAAAGATGTAATAAGTATGATGTCTCAATGGAAACATGTTCCAATAATGAACATGTTACTATGAACACAATAAAGTTCAACTGGATCCTTTGTACAATAATCAAACAGGTCCGTTTGGATCCACAGTCTCTACCCAGAGATTCGCTAATGTAACTGGGTTCTGCTTCATTCCACTGTACCAAGCTGGCCCAAGAAACCCCTCGACTCTGTGTTGTGTAGTTTTTTTTCTTTTTAATGAAGGCAAGGAGTTTCCAGGTGAATAGGCAGTTTATTTCCTAAATGAGAACATTCAGATCAAGCACATCATGTGCTTTTAACTTAGCACATCCACAAATGTGTTTTACAATATTAACAAAACTAAAAGTAAAAAATTGGTGCCAGTCATATATATATTAAATAGTCATTTCACACTATTTGTCTAAGTCAAATTATGTTTTTGTGTTGCTAACACATTTCTACACTGTGTGCTGAAAGATGCAACTCATCTCTCATGCAGCTTTTACAGAGGCCAGCAACATACAAATTGCGACACAGGGTGGCACTATTTCCCCATTGCACTGACACATATAAAGCAAGTGGGATTCTACAACCTAAACACTGTTAAAAGTCTCAAAATCTGATCTGATCTGATGGATGACGTCAATTTTTCCATCATTCATGTAGTGATACTGCCCCCTATTGGCCAGTCTCTACCCAGAGCTTCACTAGTTAACAGAATCTCTAAATCTGATCTGATGTTTACCTGACATCAATTTAACCATCATTCATTGGACAGTTATTAACTCCATACAGAAAGAATCTTATAAATCCTCAGTCAGGACTCACTCTTATAAACTATTATGTTGACATGACATTTGGACCAGAAACATTTAACTGTGTTTTATTCTGGTTTGTTTAAGTCTAATTTTTCCAAATGAAACACATTTATTTTGTCCGATATTAATATTAACACAAGAACAAAAAGACAGAAGTGAATTTTATTTTTAGGTTGATATTTGCATCTTTCTCTAAAATCTGACAAAACACAGATTCATTCTGAAATAAAACATTTTCTATGAATTATTTTTATGATTCCACCTCTGAAGTTCAAACATCATCCAACATGGCAGATTATCAACCATTTCTACAGTGAAACTAAATATTTAGTGGATCTGATTGAGCAGTGGGCTTCAGTGTCTCTAACGGACCATCTGGTTCTGATTGAAGCTCCATCAGATCCTCCTTGGATGGTCAGAGTGGAAATGATTCCTGGTTCTGCTCCATGTCAGAGCTCAACACTAAGATCACCAAACTGTTCTCTCAGTCATTTCAAACCAACATGTTGGTCTCAGAAACAAATCTTTCTGCTCTTTAAAGAAGGCTGGAAATTATTCAGGAGGATCAATGATCAGGAACATGTTGGAGGATTGGATCGGTTCTGATAGGAATCATTTAGAACATCAGGTTGATGATCTGTCTGGTTTTGTTTTACAGTCACTTAAATATTATCTTGAAAACCAACAATAGAAAGTTTCTAATGAGATTTTTTCTTTCAGGATCCATAAGAGATTGAAACCAGAACCAGAACCAGAACCCAGCTGTCTGTCCTTTAAGAGTGACTGGTCAAAGGATCCTCCTATTACTTTTAAATATCCAGGATCTCCATCAGAGAGGTGAGCTGTTTCTAACTGCTGTAACTTCTGTTTATATCTGTTATTGTGGCCATGTGATGATAAGTTCTGTTGGGTTCTGTTGTCATGAAAACATTGGACTGAATTTCAGGTTATTTTTCTTTTCATACGTCAAAGATGTAATACGTATGATGTCTCCAATGAAACATGTTCCAATAATGAACATGTCACTATGAACACAATAAAGTTCAACTGGATCCTTTGTACAAAAATCAAACAGGTCCGTTTGGATCCACAGTCTCTACCCAGAGCTTCACTAGTTAACAGAATCTCTAAATCTGATCTGATGTTTACCTGACATCAATTTAACCATCATTGGACAGTTATTGACTCCATACAGAAAGAATCTTATAAATCCTCAGTCAGGACTCACTCTTATAAAACTATTATGTTGACATGACATTTGGACCAGAAACATTTAACTGTGTTTTATTCTGGTTTGTATAAGCCTAATTTTTCCAAATGAAACTCATTTATTTAGTCTGATATTAATATTAACACAAGAACAAATAGACAGAAGTGAATTTTATTTCTATGTTGATATTTGCATCCTTCTATAAAATCTGACAAAAGACAGATTCATTCTGAAATAAAACATTTTTAATGAATTATTTTATGATTCCACCTCTGAAGTTCAAACATCATCCAACATGGCAGATTATCAACCATTCTACAGTTAAACTAAATATTTAGTGGATCTGATTAAGCAGTGGGCTTCAGTGTCTCTAACGGACCATCTGGTTCTGATTGAAGCTCCATCAGATCCTCCTTGGATGGTCAGAGTGGAAATGATTCCTGGTTCTGCTCCATGTCAGAGCTCAACACTAAGATCACCAAACTGTTCTCTCAGTCATTTCAAACCAACATGTTTGGTCTCAGAAACAAATCTTTCTGCTCTTTAAAGAAGGCTGGAAATTATTCAGGAGGATCAATGATCAGGAACATGTTGGGATTGGACCGGTTCTGATAGGAATCATTTAGAACATCAGGTTTATGATCTGACTGGTTCTGATTTTGGTTTACAGTCAAATAATTATTATCTTGAAAGCAAACAACAAAAAGTTTCTAATGAAAGTTTTTCTTTCAGAATCCATCAGAGATTCAAACCAGAACCAGAACCAGAACCAGAACCCAGCTGTGTGTCCTTTAAGAGTGACGGGTCAATGGAAAATCCTTTGGTTGAATTTAAATCTCCTGGATCTCCATCATCAGAGAGGTGAGCTGTATCTAATTGCTGTAACTCTGAAAACTGAACCAGTAAGAACTCCGATGTTTCCAGTTATATTTCCAGAGGTTTGATCCATTATCTACAGAAATCAGCTGCTCTGTTCTCATGAAAACACCTTCATATCTTTATCTCTGAATGTTCATGTTGATGTTCTTGCCCCTGAGTCAGAAAGACGTCCAGTCAATCAAACATCTCCTGGCATGTCTAGGTGATATTAAAGCTCTGTTGGCTTTGAACTTTTTAAATTTTAACGAAAAGAAAACAGAGGTGATTTTGTGTGAGTCCTCTTCTGTTGACCTGGGACCCTTGGAGGTGTATTTTAAACCTGTTATTACAGATCTTGGTTTTAAGGTGGACGGTGATTTCCAATTGGACAGCCAAATTAGAGCCGTGGTTAAGTCCAGTTTTTATCACTTAAGGCGATAGGCATCAGTAAAATCTTTTCTTTCCAGGTAGCATTTTGAAACAGTGATCCACGCTTTTATTTCGACTCGACTGGATTATTGTAACTCTCTATATCTGGGAGTCAGTCAGTCATTGCTCTCACGTCTGCAACTGGTTCAGAATGCGGCTGCATGACTTTTGACAGAAACTCGAAAGAGAGCGCATGTAACCCCTGTCTTGGCTTCACTTCACTGGCTATTTATTTTAGAATCCGTTTTAAAATTCTTATGTCTGTTTTTAAATCACTGCACAATCTTGCCCCGGCTTACCTCACTGAGCTTCTTCACCCTTACATACCTTATCAGTCTCTTAGGAATTCAGATCAGTTGCTTGTGAAAGTACCGGGATCTAGACGGAAGCTCAGAGGGGGACAGAGCTTTCTCTGTCGTGGGTCCTAAGTTATGGAATGACCTGCCTTTGCAGGTCAGAGAGGGTTCATGATGTGGTTGGTGAGATCTGCTGGAACTCAACAAAACTGAGCTGATGTGGACCATCAGAGGTTCTGCTGGTTCTTAATGGGATCAGCAGGAACATTAAATCTTTACAACTACTTAGATCACCTGGTTCACTGCTCACATCCAAATGAATATTTCCTGACTTCCTAATTGTTCCTGGTTCCTCCACAGAGTGGACCAGCAGAGCTCAGATGTCCCCAGTGGTCCATTTGCCCAGCAGCATCAAACACAACTGGACTCCATATTTATGGTCTGTATATGAACAACAACTACATTTCCATGAATTCTGTTCAAAGTCACCTTCATGCTGCACTTTGTAGACCAGAGGACTGTCAGTCTGTCCAACATCCATCTGGTGTTTGGCTCCATGATTTCACTCTGATGTTTCCTTCATCTATTATTCTGTTCCAGCTGCTGGAGGACAACATTGTTACTTTTGTGAAGAAAGAACTGAAGAAGATCCAGAAAGTTCTGAGTCCAGATTTCCCAGAACATTCAGAGAGTCAGAGAGATGATGAGGTGTTGGAAGGTGATGATGAAGAGCAGAGGAGGAGCAGCAGAGAGGCAGTGATGAAGATCACACTGAACTTCCTGAGGATGATGAGGAGGAAAAGCTGGCTGACCATCTGCAGACCAGTAAGAGGATTTCTAAAGATTTGAAATGATAGATAAATTACACATTTACTAAAATTTGAAGAGATGGAATCACATTTATGAAAAACAGCTTCAGAAGTGATGTAATCAAATTCAAAAGATGATTTTCTTTCATATCTGATTTTCATTATTGTGTTAATTTAGGACATTTTGCTCCAGTTTGTCAACATCAACTTAAATCTCTTCTGAAGAAAAGGTTCGAGTCTGTGTTTGAGGGGATTGCTAAAGCAGGAAGTCCAACCCTTCTGAACCAGATCTACACAGAGCTCTACATCACAGAGGGAGGGACTGGAGAGGTCAATGATGAACATGAGGTCAGACAGATTGAAACAGCATTCAGGAAACCACACAGACCAGAAACAACAATCAGACAAGAAGACATCTTTAAAGTCCCACCTGGAAGAGATCAACCAATCAGAACAGTGATGACAAAGGGAGTGGCTGGCATTGGGAAAACAGTCCTAACACAGAAGTTCACTCTGGACTGGGCTGAAGACAAAGCCCACCAGAACATCCAGTTCATATTTCCATTCACATTCAGAGAGCTGAATGTGCTGAAAGAGAAAAAGTTCAGCTTGGTGGAACTTGTTCATCTTTTTTTACAGAAACCAAAAGAATCTGCAGCTTTGAACACTTCCAGGTTCTGTTCATCTTTGATGGCTTGGATGAGAGTCGACTTCCACTGGACTTCCACAACAAGGAGATCCTGACTGATGCTACAGAGTCCACCTCAGTGGATGTTCTGCTGACAAACCTCATCAGGGGAAACTGCTTCCCTCTGCTCTCCTCTGGATAACCACACGACCTGCAGCAGCCAATCAGATCCCTCCTCAGTGTGTTGGCATGGCAACGGAGGTCAGAGGGTTCAGTGACCCTCAGAAGGAGGAGTACTTCAGGAAGAGATTCAGAGATGAGAAACAGACCAGCAGGATCATTTCCCACATGAAGACATCACGAAGCCTCCAGATCATGTGCCACATCCCAGTCTTCTGCTGGATCACTGCTACAGTTCTGGAGGATGTGTTGGAGACCAGAGAGGGAGGAGAGCTGCCCAGAACCCTGACTGAGATGTACATCCACTTCCTGGTGGTTCAGACCAAAGTGAAGAAGGTCAAGTATGATGGAGGAGCTGAAACAGATCCACACTGGAGTCCAGAGAGCAGGAATGATTGATCTCTGGGAAAACTGGCTTTTGATCAGCTGCAGAAAGGAAACCTGATCTTCTATGAATCAGACCTGACAGAGTGTGGCATCGATATCAGAGCAGCCTCAGTGTACTCAGGAGTGTTCACACAGATCTTTAAAGAGGAGAGAGGTCTGTACCAGGACAAGGTGTTCTGCTTCGTCCATCTGAGTGTTCAGGAGTTTCTGGCTGCTCTTCATGTTCATCTGACCTTCATCAACTCTGGGGTCAACCTGATGAAAGAAACACAAAGATCCAAGAAGTCTTCATTACTTAATAAATCTGACCTAAAGTCTCTCCATCAGAGAGCTGTTGATCAGGCCTTACAGAGTCCAAATGGACACCTGGACTTGTTCCTCCGCTTCCTCCTGGGACTTTTACTGCAGACCAATCAGAGACTCCTACAAGGTCTGCTGACATAGACAAGAAGTAGCTCACAGACGATTCAGGAAACAGTTCAATATATCAAGAAGGTGATCAACGAGAATGTGTCTGCAGAGAAAAGCATCAATCTGTTCCACTGTCTGAATGAACTGAATGATCGTTCTCTAGTGGAGGAGATCCAACAGTCTCTGAGTTCAGGAAGTCTCTCCACAGATAAACTGTCTCCTGCTCAGCGGTCAGCTCTGGGTTTCATCTTAGTGTCATCAGGAAAAGATCTGGATGTGTTTGACCTGAAGAAATACTCTGCTTCAGAGGAGGTTCTTCTGAGGCTGCTGCCAGTGGTTAAAGCCTCCAACAAAGCTGTAAGGACACAGATTGTTACTCTTTTTTTATGCACAGAATTCTGCTAATGATGAGATAAACAAATACTCATGTTTCAGTTTATAAATTGGAGCATTGTCTCATCAAAGTGTCCCAAAAGAGATACAGACTTCCTTCAACAGCTGGACAGCAGGTCTGTTCAGAGGCCTTTGGATCGGTGGGGGCTCAATCTTAAAAAGGAACACAATAAACAAGATCTTAAACGCCGTACAACATAGCAGAACCCATATTAATCTAGAATTAATTGGATCCTACTGTATTATTGCCATCACGAAGGGACAATGCAAACCAAATGTAGTATATCTTCCCCAACAGGTATAAAGTTGTTGTTTCTGCTGCTGACAGTCCTGGAGGGCTGATTTGATCTGAGACTGTAGCTGTTAAACAGACCAGAGGAGAGAAGGTCAAAGGTTATGAAGTTATGAAATAGCAAATTTGCTGCAGTTTTACTAATTAAGCCCTAATAATATCTTTTTAATCTATATAACAACTTGTCTACTTTATAGATCAAAAAAGCTCAAAGGGGTTAACTGAATTAAATTTTTTTATCTTGGCACCTCTGAGATCTAAAATTGTAAGACTGGGATATCAAGTCAAAGAAAACTCAGTAGCTGCTGGTAGTGGGCCTCCAGACATTCAGTGGTTTAATTTTAACACAGACCATAAACCTAAATTTGTAGCATTATGTATAGAGAATGACAATGTTAAATTTTACTTAATGTATTTATCTGAGAAAAACAATTACATTTAGGATTCAATTGGGAAGTTTATTTTGTAAAAGTTTAAAGAATCATCTTGATAGTTCATTGTTGTTTTACTATGGCTACAATATGGTGCATATTTTGTCTTTGAATTGGGTTTGTTTATACATCACTTCAAATTACCAATAATCAGTGATTGATGCTAAACTGGGCTGCACATTGGCGCAGTTCTTCTTGCAGCAAGAAGGTCCTGGATTTGATTCCCGGCCTGGGGTCTTTCTGCAAGGAGTTTGCTTGTTCTCCCTGTGCATGCATGGATTCTCTCCGGGTACTCCTGCTTCCTCCCACAGTCCAAAAACATGACTGTTGGGTTAATGGGTCACTCCAAATTCTCCCTCGGTGTGAATGTGAGTGTGCATGGTTGTTTATCCTATCTGTCTCTGTGTTGCCCTGCATGTTGGCAACATAGATGTGGTTCTTACTAGGAAGAGTTTCAGGGGGCAGGCGGTTCTGTCTAAGGCCCCATACTACCTTGGGCTTGCCCTGCATGAACAACCACTGCGATCTCTGGAATCTACCTGAATCCCCAATGATCTGGGGACGTTTTGATTCGTTTAATTGTGGCATGTTTGGCTTTTGTGCTGCAGGTGAGCGGCTCCAGCCCAGATCACCTCCAGCCCGTCAGTCGGTGGTACCAGATGGTACTGGAGCTTTAAGGTACATTGCGACAGTCGCAGTACTGTGCCTTATATCAGGATGTCTAATATAAAGATAGACATTCTTTCTATTTGTCGGTGGTACCGACTCACACTGCCTGTAGCGAACCGGGCCTTTAGCAGAATGATGAAGTTAAAATAAGAAGTTTCTCTGCGGCTGAAGCATTGCTGTGTTTAGGCGGGTTTTGTCCCGCTCTTGCGAGGATAATTTTGAAAATATAAATAGAAACAGTTTTTCTAACGTCAACATTAGACCTACATTTTTATTCTCAAACCAGTGTATAAAAAATATTTTTGCTCATAATTTGATATTTAGAAGCACAGATCCGCCCCCCTCCTCCTCACCATGGACCTGGAGTCTGAACAACATGGAGGCACAAACTGAGAGTCACGTGAAGAGGTTTCATTTGTGTTAAATGATGTTCCTTTAGGTGTCATATAAATGTAATGTTTATTGAATCACAGTCAAGGAGTTTTTTTCTGTGCAGCTGGAAAAGGTGTACAAACTAATGAAACATGATGTGTCTACTGAAGTAAGTTTCCAGGGTTGCTGAACTTCCCCAGACAGTTATTTGGGAACTCGCTGTTTTTCCCGTGGCTGTCCCTGCATGGAGACAGAGTGTTTAGTTTTCACCTCCCATAGACATTACAGTGAATGAGCATACAAGGTTTTGTATGTTTTCTTTTGTTTCTTTTGTTTGGTCTTCGAAGATTGAGTCTCCGCCTCGGTAGTAAAGAGATGAATAAAGTAACTATGTAACTCTGAGTTCCTCAGAGCGGATCCTAATTTGTGCCTAATGCAGTGTATTTCTTGCTCTCCGTCTGCAGATGTATTAAAGATTGTTTTTGCTCCCTGACTTTTGTCTGGACCTCAGTCTCTGAATTGTGCACTTCACAGTCATTATTAGACCGAGGGCATCCAGACTAGTTTATTGTGATAAATTATTATATGTAGCTAAGTATTATTGCACAAGCAGGCCTTCTGACATTAAACTAAAAAAAAATATTTAGAAAAAATGTTTTTGGAAAAATAAAAAAAACTAAAAGCGCACTAGGAACATCAAAGATAAAAGGGGTTGAATATGTTGAATATTAAAGGAGCAAAATTCATCTTTATGTTAAAATTGAAATTGGATTAATTTTGTTTGTTGTGCAATTTTTTAAAGTATCTTTCCAAACTCCTTGTTGCCTGTAGTTCTGTCCCTTAAATTTGGAGGCCCATCTATACAATGAATAAGTTCACACCAAACACATAAGCATGTGTTAATGAGAAAGTTCTTTTGTCATCTAAGAAAGACATTGTTGATTGGGAGAAATTTTAATTTTGTAGAATTGTTTAATAACATATTTTCCTCCCTGTCTCCTCAGACTGAGAGACTGTAACCTCTCAGAGAAAAGCTGTGAAGCTCTGTCCTCAGTTCTCAGCTCCCAGTCCTCCAGTCTCAGAGAACTGGACCTGAGTAACAACAACCTGCAGGATTCAGGAGTGAAGCTTCTCTCTGCTGGACTGAAGAGTCCAAACTGCAACCTGGAAACTCTCAGGTAAAATGTTCTCAATCCTGGTGAAACCACATTTCTGTTCATTTCATTGTCAAGTATTGTTAGGTTTGAATTACTGTGCGATGCCCACTTCAAAGGGATAGTCTATACTGTGGAACATAACTGGATTTCATTCAAGGAGTCTTCATTTTAATTAGTCCATCTTTATTTTTATACAATGGTCCTAATTTTTAGCCTCCAAACTACATACTTGAAAATCCTCAAAATAAACAGACACATAATTTCATTGTGAACTTAACAATCAATTTTAAATAATCCTAAAGTATAACAAAGAGCAAATATCCCACAGCAAAATTCAACACCAACAAATAAATTAGAACATTTATGAACATTTACTTTCCACTTTCTGATTTAACCAATAAACACCAAGTGTATTATTGGTTTTGTTATTTTTTTTTATATTATCAAACAGTCTATCAGAGTCCATGTGAATGAGCAACAGTATTGTGAGCTTACGGCTGTCCTTCACAGTTTGTAGAAACATTTGCATAGTTTGCAGTTGCATGAGCTACCAGCACTGTTTGCCTCACAATCTGTACCACTTCCTCAACAGGAGTGACACGTCAGCCACACCAAAAGTACCTGCACTCTCTGACTGCCAGGTGAGGACTTTACTGAGCCTGCGCAATGCGACAGGCTCCATGGAGCTGCAGGAAGAGCTGGTGTGGGCGCAAAGACAGAAAAGTTTGGAACTTAACTTTTGCTGATAAATGCGACCTAAAATAGAATATGGCAGTGATGGATTTAGAGAAGTGACTGGAATAGTGTGGATTGTAGTGACGAGGAAGGAATTGGTGGTCAAATGAAAAACAAGAGTGGGAAAAGGTGGGGAAGGGTGGTAAGAAGCAGTGAGCTGCTGAAGAAAGAGGAAAAAGCTAAATGAGGAAAGTACAGAAGACATTGATAGTGAAAGCACTGAGGAAAGAGCAGAAGAAATGAAAAATCCAACTATGAATATTATAGTAAGATTTGATGAAGAACTGGTTAAGAAGACTGATCCACTTAAGTAAACAAAAACACTTAAAGTGCATGTTGGAGATATTAAATATGCTAAAATACTGAGAGACAGAAATCTTCTGATTGGATGTAATTCGGAAGTTCAGGTGGAAAAGGCGAGGAACTTGGGGGTGGGGGTAAAATCAAAGTTAGAACAGTTGTTAGAGTTGATAAAAAAAGAAATAATGAAAGTAAAGGAATTATCACAGGAGTGCCTTCAAGTGTAAATATGAAAGATTTAGTTGGTAATTTAAAAGAGAAAGTTGAAACAGAAACTGTCTTGGTGGAGTTTGAAACAAAAGAGGAGGTTTTCTTTGGTTCGATAAGATTTAGTGTCAGGAAATTTGTACCTAAACCAGTAAGATGTTTCAACTGTCAGGAATTTGACAATGTTGCAAAAATGTGTAAAAGAAAAAGGAGATGTGCCCGATGCTCTGGTGACCATGAATATGGACAATGTGGAATTGGAGTAAAGCCAAAGTGCTGTAGTTGTGGAAGAGAACATAGTGTTGCTTTTTGGGGCTGTGAAGTGATCAAATGGCAAACATTTATACAGAAAACAAAGGTTATGCAGAAATAAACATATGCAGAAGCATGTGAAATGGTTGAAAAAGAGAAACAAAATGGGAAATCTTTGACAATAGAAAAACCAGTAATTCAAAAGGTTATGGAAAGGTTGAAAGGAAAATAGAGGAAAAAAAGAAAATGGTGACTTTTATTGCAGGAGTAATAAATGCAACCTTCAATATGAAATCAAAGATGGAAAGGATTCAGATTATTGTTAAGAATATTCTATGGAAATATATAAGGGGACAAGTATGTAGCCAACCATGTCAAGAAGGATAATTTTAATCTTACAGTGGAATGCAAGGAGTCTTTTGTCAAACTGTCAAGATTTTAAATAGTTTATTTATGAGCAGGAAGTTAAACCTGATATAATTTGTGTACAGGAAACATGGCTGAAGCCTTTTTTTGGACTTCAGAGTACCAGTATATGGATATATTGCAGTAAGATGTGATAGAAAAGAAGGGAATGGGGTGGGTGTCTTTCTCTGATTAAGGAAGGTATTGCATAAAAATAATTGAGAGGAAGGGGATTTGGAGTATGTAACAATTGAAATATGGGTAGAAGAGAAGGTAATTTTGATCATACTTTTTCTTACGTAATCCATGGAAATTTTTTCTTGATCCATGGGGAGGTTTTTACTTGATGTAGTGGTGATTGTTTGTCAAACCAAAAATCCAATAAAGGTTCTATCAGCCACAAAAAGGCACGAGGGTCAAGTTTCATCACACTGGCAAAAGAAGTTTAATGTCCAAACTTGTTGACTATCTTGCTTGTATTTTCCTTTTCAGCAAGCAATTACAATGTTCAAACTTCCCTTTGTTTCCCGTCTACTTCTCTTGCAACATAGGCCCCAAACCCAAATGCCTGCTTGTCCTTTACCAGGCCCCTACATTTATGGGAAGTGGACTGACCCACATTACTTCCTGTCTTACTTAGAAAACAAAACATGAATAAGAAAAATAGTAAAACAAAAAATAAATAATATCAAAAATTATTAATTTGCAAATGATCTCTGTAAATAATACATAAAATAGAAAGTTAAGGATAAACTAACAAAATTCAAATGGGTAAAGAAATAAAGAATAAATAGCTCCAACACTGATCTTCAGCCCAGCCTTGATTCTCAGGCTTCATTGGACTCTTTCTGTTAAAACTGACATGGATTCATTTAGTTCATAGAGGAATTTAATATTTCTCTTGCCAGACTCCTTGTTGCCTTTAGTTCAGTCCTTCATGGCTGGAGACCCAAATATAGACTGAACCAGTTCACAACAAAAGGCAACATGATTATATATAAAACAGTCCATTAAATCAGTAAAGAGGAACATTGTTGACTGGAAAAAAGACATTTTTAAGAAATGTTAAATAACAGATTTTCCTCCCTGTCTCCTCAGACTGAGTGGTTGTAACCTCTCAGAGAGAAGCTGTGAAGCTCTGTCCTCAGTTCTCAGCTCCCAGTCCTCCAGTCTCAGAGAACTGGACCTGAGTAACAACAACCTGCAGGGTTCAGGAGTGAAGCTTCTCTCTGCTGGACTGAAGAGTCCAAACTGCAACCTGGAAACTCTCAGGTATGGAGGAACCTGCTGCAGGAGCAGAGAAGGTCTGAATGAGAGGAAGAGGGAGAAATGTCTTTAGTCAGTCTGCTGGAAAACATTTAGTTTGAAGCTAAATTTGTCATTTGACAATTAAATATTTATTTTGTAACAATGGATTCATAAATTAATGAATAAAAGGGTGAAACTATAACTTGGTATTCTGAACATCCTTTTGTCTCTTATGACAGTTGAATATCTAAAATAATTTATAGTAAGTTTGACTGTGTAACTTTGCAAATAACAGTTTGTTATTGCGCAATAGCCTGTCCCGTCCTAATTCTCACAATTTACACAGAGCGACTACTGACCAGCTCTCCGTTTAACGGGTCCAGAAAATCTCTAAACCCCTGAGTCTTACTGTGAGATTAGTCTAAGAGAGATAATCTATTTGAGCAGGTGTCGAGGGAGACTCATATAGCGCTAACTACCTTCGATCCAAAACTTTTTCAGTTAAGAAGCAATCAGTTAAGTAGACCTCATAATTGCATTACTTCAATAACCACTTTTTTTTTAGCACTAGCTCTCTCTAATAATAACGTGCACTTGTTAAAGGCTAGATTAATTTTAGTGGCTCAACATAAGCCCCAATGTCATTATTTTACAAATACTAAAGGAAAGTTTGAAGTCACCACATTTCTAGAATCATGTTCACAGGCTTTGCACTAATTAGAGGAACCAAGATTAACAATTGACTCAATTAATTTCACTGTCCACAATTTTTGTTAAAATTTTAATACTTCTTTATTAAGCAACCGTTTAGCAGGGGTAAATGACATACAGATTAATTATCGACGATGCAATTCAAAAATAGAAATCAAATTAAGGAATAATCAAATCAATTTCCTTTCCTAACCTCTTTCCCTAAACCATGTCATTACTGAGAGAGACTTCTGAGAGGCAGTTCAACTCATACCCAAATGGTAGATGATATCGGCAACAGAAAGCTCAGCATCGTTGGTCACAGTCTTGTCCCAGTATAGCAAATCCTCTTTTAAATAGAAACAAAGCAGAGCTGGTTGTTGTATTCCCAAAAACTCAGATCTTCATCTCTCCTGTCTGTGACCTTTGTCTGATCCCAAAGTCCATTGCAGTAAACTTGAGATCCTAGGGTAGAACACAGACTGGCAGTCAAATCAGGGTCCAGGGATGAGGGCGGATGGGTCTTGTCCCCTTTTTAGTGATATGAAGTCTTCGCCTCCCCTGGATTCCAGGGCACGGCACTTTACTAATTTTTCTGTCTGCATCGTCTTTGTTAGTTTGACTTCGCACCGGGAACAAAGAACACTTTCTCTTCTCTCTCATGAGCTTATATCCCTTCTCACCCCCTGACTGCACCTGGGGAGGAGAAATGGTGTACGTGAGTTCTTCGAACATTCGATTACCTTATGGAAGGTCCCATATCTTCCCATATTCGGTAAACCCCAAGCTCACTTCTGCTCCTGGTGATTACTTGACTCGACCATCTGGGCTCAATTTCCAGTTCCACTTCCCTTATTTGCTATGTAGGACAGAACCTGCTCAGACTTGCCTCAAGACATGTCCAGACCTGTCTCTGCACCTACAAGTCTCCTCTATTTCCCTATCTGTTTGATTATACCCAGTTACATTAAAACACAATCATAAAATCATCTTGTAATATATTTCTTTAATCATAACTGCTGGTACTAATCGTCACCTTTCAATATTTGTCATTATTATTTATGTTTTAGTTATGTCAGAACTTCTTATGTAATCATTTCATCAAATCATATTTTAAGTATCTCAAAATGTAATCAATGTTTGCTTATATCAAAATGTAAAAGTACTCTCTTCATAATCATCAGTACATTATAAGATGAGATATATTTTTCTTTTATGATCATCTTTAATCAACATGCAAAATTACTTCAGTCTCTCTGGCCTTTATGATCAGTTTTCTGCATGAACCTGGAAATATCAAGCACCATTTTTCACATGGTTCTGAATGAACCTGGGAAACCAACCCATCTACTGGAACCACAATAACATGGTGGTCAGATCAGCAGGGGGCCAAATATAGCTCCATGTGGAACCAAGAGGTTGGAGAGAGAAAACCAGTTGAAACTGTTTCCTATCAGAGTTCAGTTTGTCTCTCTGTCTTCACAAACCAGGAGCATCATGGGCTGGGCGGGGCTTCCACTGATGGATCTACCAAGGAAATACAAGAAGCTGATTGGCTGATGGACAGGAAGTTAGACAGTTCAGATAAATTACAACAGATATTATTGGCATTGAAGAGATATGACTGAGATAAACTGTAGATTCTAGAATAAGTGAAAATGTTTCAGTAACAGGAAGAGAATGAGCAACATGTTAAAATAATCATCTATATTCAGAGAAACAAGTCGAGGAATTTATCTAGAATATATATAATATAAAGTCAGAACCTTCTTGAAAATCACTGTTATTCAGACCACAAGAGATTTTTTTAGCTAAACAGTCATTAATATGTAAAATTATCCTTTGAAGAATTTGAATTAATATGAGTCACCAGAAGATTTTAATTCCTTTTGTGGTCAGTAAGATGCTTTTTAATTTTAATTTAAATATATCAGTAGAAAGAATAATAAATAATTAGAAATTAAAGAAGAGATAACTATTATGATGGTTATATTAGAATCAGTTTGAGTCCCACAGCCTGAATCTGATGACCAACTGCTGCCTTATTTGTTCGTCTCTCTTTTATTTCACCAAGACTGTCAGAACCACTTTGGGTCCAGATTGGGTTTACTAAAACCTCTTTGTTAAAACATCATCTGGTCTGGACTTTGTATTTAATGAGTTCTGTGTGATGACATGAGGATCGTAACATATTGGTGGCCCATCCAATTGCAACTAAATGTTTAAAACATATTTGGAGATTCGTTCAATGTTGATATTTATGAATGTAATTTTAATTATGTTTAGTGACCTTTAGTGTCAAGTAGCTGGGGTATTTTCAGAAGTTTTTCATTTAAATACTGGGTTAAATTTCCCTATTTTTAATGTTTGGCTAGGGCTTGTTTTTGGATTGCTGTAGGAGCAAATTTGTTTCTATTTGTTCCCACATTAGTTTCATAATAATTTTTGTTAAAAAAAATAGTTTTTGTGAGTTGCATCTCAGTTTTCCATCTCTGTATCCAACAGTAAAATATGTAAAGATGAAATACTAGATTTCTCTGCTTTGACTCAAGCTGCTGTTTTCCTCAAACCAGCTCTGATGCTGATCCTCAAACTGAGCCTGATGCTGATCTTCAGCCCAGCCTTGATTCTCAGGCTTCATTGGACTCTTTCTGTTAAAACTGACATGGATTCATTTAGTTCATAGAGGAATTTAATATTTCTCTTGCCAGCCTCCTTGTTGCCTTTAGTTCAGTCCTTCAAGGCTGGAGACCCAAATATAGACTGAACCAGTTCACAACAAAAGGAAACATGATTATATATAAAACAGTCCATTAAATCAGTAAAGAGAAACATTGTTGACTGGAAAGTAACACAAACATTTTCAGGAATTGTTTAATAACAGATTTTCCTCCCTGTCTCCTCAGACTGAGTGTCTGTAACCTCTCAGAGAGAAGCTGTGAAGCTCTGTCCTCAGTTCTCAGCTCCCAGTCCTCCAGTCTCAGAGAACTGGACCTGAGTAACAACAACCTGCAGGATTCAGGAGTGAAGCTTCTCTCTGCTGGACTGAAGAGTCCAAACTGCAACCTGGAAACTCTCAGGTAAAATGTTCTCACACCTGTTCAGATAAATTATATTAACAGATATTATTATCATTGAAGAGATATGGCTGAAATCAATTGTAGATTCTAGAATAAGTAGAAATGTTTCAGTAACAGGAAAAGGATAAGCCACATGTTAAAATAATCATCTATATTCAGAGAGAAACAATAATATAAAGTCAGAACCTTCTTGAAATTCACTGTTATTCAGACCACAAGAGATTTTTAAGCTAAACAGTCATTAATATGTAAAATAACTCTTTGAAGAATTTGAATTAATATGAGACACCAGAAGATTTTCTTGTTTTTGGGATCAATAAGCTGTTTTTAATTTGAATTTAAGTAGAACAGTAGAAAGAATAATAAGTAATTAGAAATTAAAGAAGAGATAACTATTATGATGGTTATATTAGAATCAGTTTGAGTCCCATAGCCTGAATCTGATGACCAACTGCTGCCTTATTTGTTCGTCTCTCTTTTATTTTACCAAGACTGTCAGAACCACTTTGTGTCCAGATTGGATTTAATAAAACCTCTTTGTTAAAACATCATCTGGACTGGACTTTGTATTAGTGAGTTCTGTGTGATGACATGAGGATCGTAACATATTGGAGGCTCATCCTATTGCAACTAAATGTTTAAAACATATTTGGAGATTCGTTCAATGTTGATATTTATGAATGTAATTTTAATTGTGGTGATTCTGAAAGTGTGATTTCCATGCGTTTAGTGACCTTTAGTGTCAGGTTGATGTTTTCGGAGCTCTTTAATTTAAATACTGGGTTAAATTTCTCTGTATTTAATATTTGGCTAGTACTTGTTTTGGATTGTTTTCGGAGAGAATTGATTCTACTTTTTCCCATATTAGTTTTGTCATAATTTGTTTTCATACACAAAAAGATTACTTTATACAATTCTTTTATTGAGTAATTTGCTTCTTGTTCAAATAATAGTTTTTGTCAGTTGCTGCTCAGTTTTCCATCTCTGTATCCAACAGTTAAAACATGTAAAGATGAAAACTGGAGATTTGCTCTGCTTTGATTCAAGCTGCTGTTTCCCTCAAACCAGCTCTGATGCTGATCCTCAAACTGAGCCTGATGCTGATCTTCAGCCCAGCCTTGATTCTCAGGCTTCATTGGACTCTTTCTGTTAAAACTGACATGGATTCATTTAGTTCATAGAGGAATTTAATATTTCTCTTGCCAGCCTCCTTGTTGCCATTAGTTCAGTCCTTCATGGCTGGGAGACCCAATATAGACTGAACCAGTTCACAACAAAAGGCAACATGATTATATATAAAACAGTCCATTAAATCAGTAAAGAGAAACATTGTTGACCGGAAAAATACAAACATTTTCATGAATTGTTTAATAACATATTTTCCTCCCTGTCTCCTCAGACTGAGTGGCTGTAACCTCTCAGAGAGAAGCTGTGAAGCTCTGTCCTCAGTTCTCAGCTCCCAGTCCTCCAGTCTCAGAGAACTGGACCTGAGTAACAACAACCTGCAGGATTCAGGAGTGAAGCTTCTCTCTGCTGGACTGAAGAGTCCAAACTGCAACCTGGAAACTCTCAGGTAACTCTGGACTCTTGACAAATTGCTGCATCTTAGGTGCAAAAAGAAGCATAATTACAGATCCATCCATCCGTCCGTCCGTCCGTCCATCCATCAGTTCAGACCTTGGTCTCTACCTCAATGTTCTCATTTTCTTATCATGTGATGAATTTTGTGTCTGCAGCTTATCAGGCTGTTTGGTCTCAGAGGAAGGCTGTTCTTCTCTGGCCTCAGCTCTGACCTCCAACCCCTCCCATCTGAAAGAGTTGGACCTGAGCTTCAATGATCCAGGAGACTCAGGAGTGAAGCTGCTGTCGGCTGGACTGAAGGATCCACACTGGAGACTGGAAGCTCTCAGGTATGGAGGAACCTGCTGCAGGAGCAGAGAAGGTCTGATAGAGGAGGAAGAGGGAGAAATGTCTTTAGTCAGTCTGCTGGGAAACATTTAGTTTGAAGCTGAATGTTTATCAGTTTCAGATGTTTGATTCTTGTTGAATCTTTGTTGAATGTTTGTATTTCTGGATATTACAGTGAGGCCACAGCAGGTTTTCAGCAGCAGGGCTGTTTAGTGTTTCATTCCTTCATCTGTGTGTGGGAATGTGGATGGATCAGGTATTCAGGTGTTGATCAGAGTTTAGATTGATTTTATTTTAATGCTGATTATTAAATCAGGTTAAGCTTCCAGAAATGTTTCCTTAGTTTCCTGATGTCCTTTTAGGCTTCAGTGAGTTTCTTCAGGTTGTTACTGAGGGATTTCCTTTCTCCTCTCTGTTGTAGTATTTCCTGTGTTTGGAGATATGAGTTTGTGCTGCAGCAGCACCAACTGTCCTTCCTACATCCACTGCAGTTTGCAATCCAGATGTTGGACTGTTCCTGTCTCAGTGGAGGACAATGTGTGTCTGAGAGACATGTAATGTCCATGTTTGCTGCTGAAAGAGACTGTTGGTCTGACCCCCCTCCTCCTTTCAGGGTGGAGCCTGCTGGAGGCCAATTCTTGACTGCAGGTCTGAGGAGATGTAAGTGTGTTTTTCATCTGATTCATGACAACAAAGCAGCTCACATTCAACCATCTTCAAAGTGTCACATCACTCATTCAGGAGTCAAAGTGTCAATAAATGATCAATAACTGCAGCTGGATTGTGTTTGTGTTTCTCCATCAGATTCCTGTCAACTCACCATCGACACAAACACAGTGAGCAGAAAACTCAAACTGTCTAAAGACAACAGGAAGGTGACATGTGTGATGGAGCTTCAGTCATATCCTGATCATCCAGACAGATTTGATTACTGGAATCAGCTGCTGTGTAGAACTGGTCTGACTGGTCGCTGTTACTGGGAGGTCGAGTGGAGAGGAAGAGTTTATATATATGAGTTACAGAAGAATCAGGAGGAAAGGAATCAGTACAGACTGTTTGCTTGGATGGAATGATCATTCCTGGAGTCTGAGATGCTCTGATGTTGATGGTTACTCTGTCTGTCACAATAGAAAAGAAACTCCTCTCTCCTCCTCCTCTGACTCTCACAGAGTAGCAGTGTATGTGGACTGTCCTGCTGGCATTCTGTCCTTCTACAGAGTCTCCTCTGACTCACTGATCCTCCTCCACACCTTCAACACCACATTCACTGAACCTCTGGTTCCTGGATTCTGGTTTGGCCCAGTTTTGGTTCCTCTTCAGTGTTTCTGTGCTGATTTGAGTCTAAAGAGTCTAAAGTTTTTACTTCTGTCAGAGAAACTCTCTCACTGTTGAACAGATAGTTCAGTCTCTACAATCTATTTCTTGGTGAAACGATTCTGATTGAGTCCTTGGAAACTTTTTCTTCTTCCAATTCTTTAAACATGGAAGCTGGGATTATTCCAGGATAATTCCAGGTTTATTGCAGGATTATTCCAGGATCCTCATGTTTTTCTGTTTGTTTCCAGTCAAAGCTTCACTCTGAATATCAAGATGTTGTTTATCTTATTTTTTCCTTTCATTCATCATATTTCATTGAAATATTGATCAGTCTTTCTCCATCTGATCATTTTCTGTTTCTATCGGCTCCTATTTTTCTGCTGGCAAAAAAATAGATGCTGTGTAGAACTGGTCTGACTCGCTGTTACTGGGAGGTCGAGTGGAGAGGAAGAGTTTATATCTGGAGACTGGTTTGAGTATATCAGTTTTTTCTCAATCTGATCATTTTCTGTTTCTATCGGCTCCTATTTTTCTCAACATGTCAGATTTGAATATTAAATCTTCCTTTTGTATATTTGCTGCAGTTTTTCTTCATGTGTTTTAAATAAAAACATTTTTCTTCTGCATTTGGTTTATTTGCTGCTCATTCTGTTCTTTTCCTCTTCAAATTTAAATATTTGCATTAAAAACATTTTTTCATCAACTCTGACTTTCAGAAAGTCCTAATTAAAGTAAAACATTCCCATCCCATTTTCATTTACTTCTCTGACTAGCACCAATGCTATGGAAGTATATCTAAAAAGAAGTTGGGCCGGATCAAAAGACTCTAAATTCTAAAAAGCCTAGGTGTGAATGACAACACAGGAATGAACAAATTGTCAACAAGGAAGAGTAAAATTTAATAATAAAACAATTGAGGATCCACATATACAATTGTAACAAAAAAGCACGCATTTTTGTTTAGAACAGAAAATAAAATAAATTAGTCCTTTCAAGGTGTCAGTCGATTTAGTGTTTGTCCAGTCTGTTCCAGTGTGTTAGTCGATCCTCTCAGTATTTCAAGGATAGTGACCAGTCGGGTCACTCTCTACAATCTCACTGGGTTCTCAGGGTTGGGGCTCGCCATCCAAATCCAGAAGTTGGTCTTGAAATCTCAGGGCACTCTAGGCCAAAGGTGCACCGTAATTAGCAGTTCCTCACCGTCTTCAACTGTGCCAAATGCCGACTCAAGCAGCCTAAGATAGTCATCAGGGGATGCGTCAGGCCTAAGAGGCCGAATGACATCTGAAGCTGGAGTGAGAAGGCTCTCAAGAATTCTTTGGGTTTTCTCCATGTCAGAAAGAGATGCATCTCCCATCATTAAGTCAACATGGGAATGCCATGTTTCATAGTCAGTTTCGGTATATGGTCTAGGGTTCTTTCCAGAGAAAGCTCTCAACCTCAGGGTGGAATGAGTATTGGAAGTCTTCTCTGTAGTTTTGACAACATGATCAACACCAAACCTCTGTACTTCAAGTGAGACTAGATCGGTTTGGCTTAACATGTGAGGTTTCTGGTTAAATTTCAAAGAACTGGGATCAGGGCTCTGAACAAGCTTAGAATAGTGGGGGTTATCAATGTGATATGGAGGGAAAATACACTTTGTGTAGGTTCTGGGTCATTATTGGACATGGGCTTGCAGCTGCCTCAACAGGTCCCATGATATCTTCAAACTTTGACATCACCTCCCTCAAAACTTCTTCAAAATCCTTCCCACTTAACTTAGCTAAGGTCTTTAGTTCAGTGAGGTAGGTATTAGTAACACTGCCCCGACGGTTTTTGTGTAAACATCTGTTAGGGCGCGGACACAGTACATCTGGATTATCAGCTGATGGATACAGGTAAGGCAATGCAGGGTTAGTTGGTGAACAGCTAAAGCAGAGCTAAACTCCACGACACAGTTCTGATAAAACTCAGATGAGCTGTCATCGACTGTCAGTGTCCTATTTATTGTACGACATTGTCGCAAAAAGTAAAAAAAAATCACCATCCTTTTGGGATCCAGTTAAACCGCTAATAATGACTGCATTTGGTATCTTAATTCCTAATCTTGCAATGAAATCCATTGTACCAATGTGTTAACAGACAATATTCAAATCGTAATTCCACTGTTATCACACAACGCTAAGCTCCTGGCTGGCTCGCCAAATTTTTCCTTATTATATAAAACCCACAAGTTACTTTAAATACACTTAATAATAGCAAAAGGCAGCCAATTTAATTTACTTCTCTGACTAGCACCAATGCTATGGAAGTATATCTAAAAAGAAGTTGGGCTGGATCAAAAGACTCTAAATTCTAAAGAGCCTAGGTGTGAATGACAACACAGGACTGAACAAAGTGTCAACAAGGAAGAGTAAAATTTAATAATAAAACAATTGTGGATCCACATATACAATTGTAACAAAATAGCACGCTGTTTTTGTTTAAAACAGAAAATAAAATAAATAAGTCCTTTCAAGGTGTCAGTCGATTTAATGTTTGTCCAGTCTGTTCCAGTGTGTCAGTCGATCCTCTTAGTATTTCAAGGATAGTGACCAGTCGGGTCACTCTCTACAATCTCACTGGTTCCTCGGGGCTGGGGCTTGCCACCCAAATTCAGAAGTGGGTCTTGAAATCTCAGGGCACTCCAGGCCAAAAGTGCACTATAATTTAAAAAAAAAAACCTGACCAATGCTCTGACATGTCTGACTCTGCCGGGGTTTTTTTTCCAGTCTCAGCTGCTCTCAAAGAAACGTTTTGTCCAGATTTAATAATCTCTCTCAGGCTCTTAACGAAAACAACGGTCAGCTGTTCGTTTTTCAACTGCGTCTGACGCGTTCTGAGTAGAATCACAGCGCAGTAGTGAAAGGGGCGGGACAATCAACCCAATTGGCTGATGTAATGTCAGACCACACCAGCCATTGGTTGCCGAATCCATCAGCGAAACAATCATTAAAGGCCTATTTCACAGTTTTTAACTATGTTTTTAGCACATTTGGATACATCTTTCTAACCAAAATAAAACACAAAATCTATTTATACTTTCCAATCTTGTGAAAGGAGGAAAGGAAAATGTATAGACTGTGTGTTTTGGATGGAATGATCATTCCTGGAGTCTGAGTTGCTCTGATACTTATGGTTACTCTGTTTGGCACAATAACAGACAAACTCGTCTCTCCTCCTCCTTTGTCTCTAACAGAGTAGCAGTGTATGTGGACTGTCCTGCTGGCATTCTGTCCTTCTACAGCAGGGTCACCAACCTTTTTGAGACTGGGAGCTACTTCACGGGTACAGAGCAACACGAAGGGCACTCACAATAGTTATCAGTGATAATTTACCATGGCAGCTATGGTTAATTGCTATTATGTGATCAGAAGTTCTTAGCTCACAGAGTTTTACGTTTGATTCCCTTTTGGAGCTTTTCTCTGTGATTCTAAATTGGTCACAAGTGACTGAAATTAAAAAAGGCAAACTGATGGATTGTTGCAGTAACACCTGCAGCTGTACAGCACTAAGTACCTTGAAATTTTCCTTTAAAAAAAAAGAAAAGAAGAGTTATTGTTTTATTATCTAACCATCCGTTTTATTAGCAAAATTGTGTAAAATAAAATATCTTTTGTGTCAAAACGTATACACACACAGCTGTCAGTCTGAGGGTTGAGGTGGGGAACGCCAAAGCCTCAGTCTTATTGGTCAGTTTGCTTTTATTTATTTCACGGCTTTGCGTTTTTCTGCAAGCTAAAAATGAACAAGTTGGGTTTGAACCTCCCATTGTTCTACGTTCAGCCTGAGCTTCTGACAGTCTGCGCGGTTCTGGCGGGTTGCTGTTTTATTCGCTTTTTTCGTTTATTTTAAATCATTTCGTTTATTTTAAATCACTTTTATTTTAAAGGTTTTTATCATTTCCCTCTATTGAACTATAAATATAAACAAATGTCATTACTTCAATGTAAAAATATTTAATTAAATTATTTTTTGGTAGTGCTCCCTAATGATAATGGCTACTTTTAGAAGTGGCTCCGTGGGCGCCTGAAAAGGTCCCTGCGGGCACCAGGTTGGTGACCCTTGTTCTACAGAGTCTCCTCTGACTCACTGATCCTCCTCCACACCTTCAACACCACATTCACTGAACCTCTGATTCCTGGATTTGGCCTCTGGACCAGTTCTGGTTCCTCTGCTGCCTCTGAGCTGATTTGAGTCTAAAGTTTTTCCTCCTGTCAGAGAAACTCTCTCACTGTTGAACAGATAGTTCAGTCTCTACAATCTATTTATTGGTGAAATGATTCTGATTGAGTCCTTGGAAACTTTTTCTTCTTCCAGTTCTTTAAAGATGGAAGCTGGGATTATTCCAGGATCCTCATGTTTTTAAGTTTGTTTCCAGTCAAAGTCACACTAAATATCAAGATGTTGTTTCTCTTATTTTTTCCTTTCATTCAGATTTCATTGAAATATTGATCAATTTTTCTCAATATGATCATTTTCTGTTTCTATTGGCTCCTATTTTTCTCAAATGTCAGATTTGAATATTAAATCTTCCTTTTGTAAAATTTCTGCAGTTTTTCTTAATGTGTTTTAAATAAAAACATTTTTCTTCTACATTTGGTTCAATTGCTGCTCATTCTGTTCTTTTCCTGTTCAAATTTAAATATTTGCATTAAAATGTTTTTTCATCAACTCTGACTTTCAGAATGTCCTAATTAAAGAAAAACATTCCCACCCATGAAGGTCAGAGGTCAATGCTTTGAAACATAAAGTGGGAAAATCTTAATATTTTCTGTTTCATTTAGAATTTCTACCTGAAACTCAGAACCTGCAGAACAATTTTCTCTTTGGAGAAAAAATCCCACAAACTAGAAGATCAGAGCAGAATAAAAACTGGAGATCAGTTTTGGACAGAAAAGGTCTGAACGCTTCATCTCTGCTATATTTTACTTCTGATAACAAAAAGTAAACCTGTTTTTAGCTGAGAATAAATAAACATGGATACGACCCACCACAGCGCCAACGTGGGCCACACCTGATTCAAAGCAAAAAATAAAGGATTTAATGGGAAATCCGAAAACAGTAAAATCAGCAGCTGGTCGTGATAAAATGCAGTTTGTTGCAGAGGTTTAAACTTCCTTTCCTTCTCCTCCGTCCCTCACCTTATCTGACCTCTTTTAATCTTCACTGCAGTGTTAGACTGGAGCTAATCTCTCAAACTAAACAGATTAACACTGAGCTGCAACAGGAACCAAACTGGAAATGCAGAGCAGACCAGAACCAGAAGACCTGAGAGGTTGGGAAGGTTGATACAACACAGATCTTTAATGTATTGTCATGCTAAACTGTTCAGTGACTTGTAAACTAACAGTATTTTAAAGTCTATTCTTTGAGCTACTGGGAGCCAGTGGAGGGACTTTAAAACTGATGTTATGTGCTCTATCTTCCTAGTTTTAATGAGAACACGAGCAGCAGCGTTCTGGATCAACAGCATCTTCACAGGCCTGTCCAACAAATCAATCAAACAACTTTGGAACAAACTTCCAGAAAACTGTAAAACAGCGAAAACCCTGACTTCCTTTAAATATCAACTAAAAACGCTCCTTTTTAGAATCATATTTGAAACATAATATGTAACAATGTATTATTTATTCTGTGTTGCATGATTTTGTGTTTTGTGTTTATGATGTAAAGCGCTTTGAAATGCCTTGCTGCTGAAATGTGCTATACAAATGAACTTTGATTGATTGATTGATCTGAAAACTGCTATCAAGTCAAGTTTATTTGTATAGCACATTTCAGCTGCAAAGCAATTAAAAGGGCTTTATATCAAAAATCACAGAACTAACATCATAAAATAACACATTTACCTTAAAAAAGAAAAACAAAGAAATTAAATTCAAAGTAAAATCAAAATTAAAATAATACATTAAATATATTGATACATGTGCCATTGATTAAGATTCAGAAACAACTGTATCAGAATAAGACCTTGTGTGAATATTCATGAGGTCTTGCTATTACACAAACCTGCCAAAGGGGGCAAAGTGGCGATACACAGATTATACACTAAATCAGGTTTATGTGAATTAAATTGACATCTCTTTTTTTTTCCTTTTTTTGTTTTTCATTTTTGGGCATAATGGACGAATAGAAACCTTTCTACGTTTTTAGATTTTTGTCAAAATTAGCAGGACACGGCTCATGTCCTGTTAATTCAAAATGTCCTTCTAGTGTGGTCTGCATTCTGACAAAAATGTCCTTGTAAACCATATTTACCAACATACACACACACGACAACACAGGAACTATCTTTTATCTAATTTCATTTTCATTTCAGTTACTACCTGAGGCCTCTGGGCAGCTAGCTTAGCAGCAGCATCAGCTCTTGCATCGCCATTGGCAACCGAGTCCTCCACCATCATATCACCAAACAGAACCTCTATTTTACCCATCTACACTATAAATTATAACATAGTTATGCGAGAATAATGGTGAATCAACTGAATATGGTCCAGATATATTCTTGTGGTAAAACTCCAATTAAAGGAAGCCTAGTAAATGTTTAAGTTCATTGTAAAGTCCAATTTTAAGTTTAGTTTAAAACAGTAAGTGATAAATCTGTTTTCAATGGATTTAATCCAAAACATTGTGTAACATATTTTATGACATTGGGGATCAACCAGCAAAGCATCCCATGATGCATTTCATCAAAATGTTTATACATTATATTGTGCATTATGTCATAACAGAAGCCATTTGCTATTTCCATTCAGTAATTTCCAAAGATAGAATTTAAAAGCTTCAGAAACTTTGAGTTTGATTGTTTTGTTTTTTAAGTAAAGAGGAAGGAATGGAATCTAAAGCAGCTAAATGTTGGTTTTTTAAAAGTGTTTTTATGTCAAATCAAAAAGTCATTTATACAATTAAATCCCTTATTATTCTACAAACTAAAATATTTAAAACCCATTTAAACTGTTTTATTCATTTTTAATATGTAAATACTAACAATAAAAAATAATGCTCAGTTATATAAACATCCATTTATTCTATCAAGCATGGCAGGTTTTTTCTTTCTTCCTAAACTCTGTGAAACTCAAAGGGATGGGTGATAACAATGAGCATTGCTATGGAAACTGAAGGCGGGAACAAATCCAGGAGGTGGGAGGAGCTAGGAGGTGTTAGTCTCAGACAGGTCAAAGGTCGACTGTAGGCAGTCCTACATCCTCCTTACACTGTTAGAATCAACACAGCAAATATCATTTTGGTTGTTGAAGTAAGAAAATAAAAATTACCATACTGAAGACAAACTAAGATCTCAGATCATCTCATGCAATATTCCTTTAGAAACTTAAGCTGCTTAATCAGACACTAACTAATTTTAGCTTAGTGAACAATATTTATCAAACACAAAACACACAAACATTCACTCCAACATGAAACAGATAAAAAAAAATAGTCAGAATTTGGAATCAGTCAAAATTTCATCCCAGTCAATAATTTCCAGTCAGTCCTCATTTTGTCTATTTTCTCACATTGTTTCCCTTCACAGTTTCTCAATCTGTGGTTAATGGGCCCTTAGAGGATCATTAGTGTTGGTCCTTCTGTTCAGGACTTAGAATTAATAGGATCAATTGAAAGACTTTCTCTATTTATCAAGCATAAAATCTATTGAAGTCATTCTTTTCTTGCTAAAGAATTTATAAACATGAACGGGGTTAAAAAGCCAGCAGTCTTCATGCAGTGGCAGTGTGTGTGTGTGCGTTGGAAAATAAGGTTTAGAAGGACATTTCGTCAGAATACACACCACACTAGAAGGACATTTTGAATTAACAGGACATTAGCCGTGTCCTGCTAATTTTGACTAAAATCTAAAAACGTAGAAAGGTTTATATTGGTCCATTAAGCCCAAATATGCAAAAAAACCACAAAAAAAACAACAACAAAAAAAACAAAACAAAACAAGATGAACATTTAATTCACATAAACCTGATTTTGTGTATAATTTGTGTATAACCACAGTGCCCTTTTTGGCAGGTTTGTGTAATAGCAAGCCCTCATGAATATTCACGCAGGGTCTGAATTTGATTGGTTGTCTGCTGGAACGTCCTGCTAATTATTACAATGTCCTTCTAACTCATGTGTTTGCTCATTACATTGGGGATGAGTTGGCAATACCATTACTTTGTGCTATAAAACAGAATATTTTATAAAAGTTAGTTGGATTCCTGAGGCCAACCTTTTGACAAACCTAAAAATATACAGAAATTAATGTATATTTAGATCAAATCAACAGAGCAAAATTAGAAATATTATGAATAATACATGTGTGGAATATGTGCATAGATTAAAAGAAATATAAACCATAAGAGAGCCATTTTTTCACCAAACTATTTTTGCAGTCCACAGCTAACATTTTGTTGATTCTAGTCTGCTCTGCATCCCCAGAGCCAGAACCAAGCATTTTAATGCAGATTTTAGCTTCAATGCACACAAAATCTTGAATAAACTTCCAGAAATTCCATTTTTTTCTCGCTAAAGAATTTATAAATATGAACGGGGTTAATAAGACAGCAGTCTTCATGCAGTGGTAGTGTGTGTGTGTATCTCATCTTAAATATCTCCTATCTCTTCTCTCTCCCTCCTGTTGTCGGCGTCGCTGCAGTGAAATCCTCCCCGTCTCTCTCCTCTGGCTCTCTGTCAGTCCAACTGGTTCTGGTCTTGGATCTTTGGGTCGTCCAGATCGTCCCTCAGTCGATGTCCATGTTGTCCACAGATGAAACAAGCGTCACCAGTTCAGAGTGGTGTCTTCCCCTCTCTCAGCTCTGAATCCTGTTTATCTTTTCTTTCTCTAAGCTGATGCTGGACAGCAGACCAGCAGAGGTTGTTAAAGTTCAGTCACACAGTTTTAGTTCAAATGTCCAACAGGAGACCTGACAGTTGTCCCCTGGATGGAAAAGCTTCATCAGTTCTCTGGTGTCAAACATTAAATTTAGGATCAACAGACACTTCAGTGCCTGGAGGTGATGAAGGTTTTCTTCATCTTCCTGATCTTGATCCACTGGATCTACTGGATCACTTTCATCAGCTGGCGGCGTGAGAAGGACATCATCAGAGGTCAGATGCACCTCAGCGAGGCTCAGAAAGAGGGAAGAAGAAGCCAATAGAAATCGATTTGGGTTCTTTTTTTTTTCTAGATGGAGGCCTATAATTTATAGACTAAAGATTCATGTTCAGAAATAGAAGCATTTCCATTTGTTTAGCATTTTTCTGTCTTTCTCTTTGTTTTCTCTCTTTCACCCAACCTTCCAAACTTTCCTTGTGTTTCTCCAGATTGGACAAACAAACAGTTTGTCCAATCGCATTCCTTCTAAACTTCAATCAGTGCTTTCAATGCTTTTGATGCATTCTTGTCATTCTGTGATATAAAATCAACAAGCTACAGAAACACATTATTCTGTGGCCTTTAGGAATCTACAATTGTGCATTATATGCATTCAGAAGCTCAGTTCTGTTTTTACTCAGTCAAGTTATGAAAAGTGAAAGAACCACATCTTTCTCTCTGAACATTTTCCTGCATGTTCTGTGTTTGTGGCTGAACTAAAAACAACCCCAACCTGTCGCATAAGCAAGTGCAAATTATTGATGGGCATATTTGCATTTGCATGAATTTAGTGCCATCTGCTTTCTGCTCTGATTTGGATTATTTTGTTTTACCAAATCACAGATTAGTCATCATTGACGGCTCAAACATGAATGAAGACAATCTTCCTTAATCTGAACAAACATTTTATGTCGACCACTAAAGCTTTTAAACGGCCATGGCAACATCACTGACCAGTTAGATTCATATTGTCACCCACCTGCCAAGAACCTTTGAGTATCTTTTGACAAAAAGTGAAAAACAGGTTAGCAATGTTTTAAAGACAGACTTTTATCAACTTTGTGACGTCATGTGCTGCTATTTTCAGTTTGACTTTGTAAATTAAAACCAGACCCAATCAGTTTATATTTCAAAGACTCCATGCCTGATGGTCGGTACATGTCATGCTCTTTCTTGCATGTTATTCTTGCATGATTTCTTAGTCTTGTGCCGAGTGTGAAATACATGTGGATATAAACAAGAATATGCCAGAGCTAAAGTCCACTCTATAAAACTTTGGCAGAGTGAGCCATCCCACAAAGGGCTTTTATTTCTGCTTCAGTGGCTTTGAAGGATTTTGTCAAAGAGGGATATTTGAAAGACAAAAAGACACGGCCAGAAATAAAACACCTGCTGCTACGTTTGAAAAAGGTGCAAGGACTGAGATCTGTGGACAACTTCCGGAGCCTTTGAGACAAGAAACTACCTTTCACAAGCACCAAGTAAATAAATTTGTTCATTGGTTCTATCAGCTCACAATTGCCGTCCGAAAAGGCAGTTATCAAAGACAACATCACACATGTCAAGTCTTTTGTGTTTTGAGACCCACGAGAAAGCAGAAAAAAAGAACAGATCAATGTGGGGAATTATTGACTTTGACTGCCTGTCCTATTGGACCTTGGTGTTTTGTTCAGCTAAATTGTCCAGGTGGAGGGCGATGGTGAACCTGACAGCCTTGTGCCACCATGTTTTAAACCATTCTGAAGTAGTGTGCCTTACAAAAGATTACTTATCCTTGAATTATTTTTAATAATTTGTCTCATTACAGCAGCAAATGGATGTTACATTATCTACAACACAAGACAATGTATAATTTCAAAGTGGAAGAAGATATTTCTATGGTTTTTCAAGTTTTCTTAAGAAAAAGATAAATCTAAATATGCTGTAGTTTGATTCCTCAAAATAAAATGATTTTTAGATGTCAGAAAGCAGTCGACTGATGTACTCAGATGTTTGTTAGAGAACAAACCTCAGACAACATCCCTAGACACGCAGTCAAAACTACTCATTTACTTAAACCATGTCCTGATTTAGAATGAGGCAGACAAAATCCAAACCTCAATTCAACATCTCTTAAAAGACTTGTAAATCAATACTCACAGGCAGTCTCCATTCACACTGGATGAGTTTGTGTTTTTTATTTGTCAAGAAGAATGGCAACAATGTTGCCTATCAGATGTGCAAAGGTGGTAAAAACAAAACCTGAAAGACTTGCAGCTTTACCTGATGCAGGAGACACGTTGACTCGCACAAAAGCATCTTACTTTCATTTGTAAAGTATTTAAAACCATCAATCGCTTTCATTGATTTCACAAAGGTTCTGGACCTTGTGGTGGTCTGTTCCTTAACATCTCAATGAAATACAATGAATCTTGTGGTGTATTTATTTGATTCAGTGTTGTATAGTAACAAAGTAAAAATACTTCACTACTTTACTTAAGTATATTTTGGAGTACATCATACTTTCCTCAAGTATGAAAATTTTTGATAACTTTCACTTTTTCTTGCTGTTCTCTATGTTTTCAGTGTGTTTTCTGATTTGGTCACATGATCTACAGACAGAAAGACTTTTAATAAAACCTTCAATGGTGGCTAAAGCAGCAGGTCAATAGTGGTGGAACCAAAACCAGCTCTGTCTCAACTGTTTGCTGAAAGAACATGGAAGATGGTGAGGAATGTTTTAATAGAGAGCCTCCATCCTCATGTCGTGGCCATTTATGTTAAGTTTTGTGAATTATAATTTGTACCGATTTAGTTTCTTTTTTTGTGTAGTTAGAATACATTTAAGTTGATTTAGAATCAACATTTGTAATAATTTTTGTAGAATTTCTGGGGAAATAAGAAGTTCCCAACTGCATCACTTTTGTGACGCCAGTGAAAGTGGGTTTCGTGCTGTATCTTATCTTAGGCTATCTAATTGCAAACATGAAGTGTGTGTTTCCTTTGTCACTGGTAAAGCAAGGGCAGCACCATTAAAACAAGTGACTAAACCACGACTTGAACTTGCGGCCGCAGTTTTAGCTGTGCGTCTGGACAACATGCTGTCATTTCGACTTGGACTCAATCTGAGTGAATCAATCTTCTGGTCTGACAGCACAACCGTCCTGCAGTACATTGCAAACACAACGACACGGTTCAAAACATATGTAGCTAATAGAGTGTCCATCATTGGTGATTTCACAAAGGTTACTCAGTGGAGAAACATCAGCTCAAAGTGAAATCCAGCTGATGCAGCCTCTCGAGGCAGGAAGGTTGGCTCTTTTTTAAAGTCTTCCACCTGGATCAATGGGCCAGAATGCCTCACAAAACCTGAGATCCAATGGCCAGCAGGGATTAAGGAATTACCTGTCCATTTAAAAACTGACCCAGAGGTTAAAGATGGGGTCCTGACATGTGCAGCTGTCCTGGAGGAAGTGTGTCCCATCTCTAAGCTGCTCATGTACTTTTCCGGTTGGACAAAGCTAAAAAGATGAGTAGCATGGATCCTGACAATAAAAGAGAGGCTACGAACAAAGAAGTTGCCAACAGCACATTGTGGAAGTCAAATGTGTGATAAACAGGACAATAAAACGGATGCTCAGCTCACAACTGATGATCTATCCAAGGCTGAGGAAGCCATAGTGAGCATTGTGCAGACAAAACATGATGGCAATGAAATAGCTGCCCTGAGCTCTGGTGCAGTGAAGAAGTCAAGTCATCTGTACAAGCTTGATCCTATTGTTACTGATGGTGTGTTAACATTTGAAAAGATTCAAGGGTCATGAATAGCTTTGCAAGACACTCTGTTATGTAATGTCATTCTTTATCTGTCTCAATAGAGCTGCATGAGGACCTACGGTTCATGCCTTACACAGATCATGCTGCATTGAGATCTGCTAGCTTCTCACAAGTCAGGTTCCAAGATGAAGCTTTTTCAGCTGTTTAGCTAAAGAAAACCTGAATGGAAAGGATAAATATTAAAAATTCTTCTGCTTTACCAAACTGATTTGGTTTATTAGCAAGTACTCTGAAAGTTTTTTTTATTTATTTGTTTTCGCATTTCGAAAGTGCTTTCAAAGAGAGTGTCATTCCAGCTGCATTACAGGGAGAGTCATAATACAGCTGAATGGATTCACTGGTGCTTGACTCTGGACTTGAGCACCTCTGCTTCAGACCATTCCATAAGCAGATCTTGAACTCCCTCCTCTTTCCACCTCTCTGAGTAAAGCCTCTCTGACATGTGCTTGATTCAGCACATGTCAGAGAGTTGGCTCCCTTACTGACACTCTGCATACAGACTATGCTTCGCAGTGATCCACCTGCAGGTCTTGAACTCAGACCCATCAGAAACACAACACGCCTTTATGCAGTGCGCCAACCGAGCACTGACCCATCAATCCGATCGAACTCCTACAAGTACCTCAAAGTCGGTTTTCTGTGTTAAACTTTAAAACTCCAGCTGTCACTCTGGGTAAAGAGTGTGCTTCAGACCATTCCGCACACGGGTCTTGAACTCTCACTTTAGACCCAGTGAGAGTCTAAAGTTGTCCATTGTTGCTCTCATGGACTGAGAACTTTCACTTCCTGCTCCTTCCAACTCTCTTACATGTACATTAGTACACTCTGGATGCAGCGTATGCTTCAGACCAGGGGTGCTCAAGTCCAGTCCTCGAGAGGTACCATCCTGCAACTATCAGCTGCTCCAACACACCTGAATCAAATGAATGACTTGTTACCAGGCCTGTACATAGCTGAGCCTGGTCTACTGGATTAAGGCTGCAACTTAAAGTTGCAGGATGGTAGCTCTTGAGGACTGGACTTGAGCACCTCTGCTTCAGACCATTCCATAAGCAGATCTTGAACTCCCTCCACTTTCCACCTCTCTGAGTAAAGCCTCCCTGACATGTGCTGAATCCAGCACATGTTAGAGAGTTGGCTCCCTCACTGACACTCTGCATACAGACTATGCTTCGCAGTGTTCCGCCTGCAGGTCTTGAACTCAGACCCATCGGAACCGAACCCATGTCTTTACGCAGTGTGCCAACCGAGCAACTACCCATCTTTCCGTTCGAACTTCTACAAATACCACAAAGTCAGTCTTCCATGTTAAAGTTTAAAAGCATGCCTTAAGCAGGCTTTGAACTAAGAACCACACGGACAGCAACCCAGTCTCGATCCACTGTGCAAACCAAGCATCTGCCGATCTTGTCGTTCGAACTTCTACAAGTAGCATGCCTTAAGACCTGCTTAAGGCATGCTTTTAAGTTTAACATGGAAGACTAACTGTTCTTTAAAGAGGTTGTGCTCATAAAACGAAGACAAGTTCCACACTGATTTTGTGTTTTCTTTTTGAAACCTTAGCTGGCTATGTGTTATGGGTGAGTCTAAGTTCCCGCGTAAGGCAGACTGTGCTCCGAAGCACAGTCTGCATCCAGAGAGACAACTGGAGTTTTAAAGTTTAACATGGAAGACTGACTTTGTGGTACTTGTAGAAGTTTGAATGGTAAGATCAGCAGGTGCTTGGTTGGTGCATTACATACAGACCGGGTTTTGTTTCAAGGCCTGCTTCAGGCATGGTTTAAAGTTTAACATGGAAGACTAACTGTTCCGATGGTTCTTGGGATACTTGTAGAAGTTCGAACTGAAAGACCAGCAGGTGCTCGGTTGGCGCACTGCGTAAACACGTGCGTTGCGGTTCTGATGGGTCTGAGTTCAAGACCTGGGTGAGGAACGGTCCGAATCACCCTCTTTATCCAGAGTGACAGCTGGAGTTTTAAAGTTAAACACGGAAGACCGACTTTGAGGTACTTTTAGGAGTTCGAGCGGCTTGATGGGTGAGTGCTCGGTTGGCGCACTGCGTAAAGACATGCGTTGTGGTTCCGATGGGTCTGAGTTCAAGACCTGCAGGCGGAACACTGCGAAGCATAGTCTGTATGCAGAGTGTCAGTGAGGGAGCCAACTCTCTAACATGTGCTTTATTCAGCACATGTCAGGGAGGCTTTACTCAGAGAGGTGGAAAGTGGAGGGAGTTCAAGATCTGCTTATGGAATGGTCTGCACCATACACTGCATCCAGAATGTACTAATGTACATGGAAAGAGCACGAAGTTAAAGTTCTCAGTCCATGGGAGCAACAATGGACAACTTTAGACTCTCACTGGTCTAAAGTGAGAGTTCAAGACACGTGTGCGGAACTGTCTGAAGCACACTCTTTATCCAGAGAGACAGCTGGAGTTTTAAAGTTTAACATGGAAGACTAACTGTTCCGATGGTCCTTGGGGTACTTGTAGAACTTCGAATGGAAAGGTGCTCAGTTTACGCAGTCCATAAGAGCAACAAAACAAACAAAAAAAAAAAAAAAAAAAAAAAGCTGTGTGACTGACTCTCAGCACTGAGAGTCACTCAGAGTGCCTCTCAGTGCTGAGAGTGAGGCACATTTAAAGATCACCAAACATAACATTTCCAACCACACACACAATGCATTACAATGGCCTTCACACAACAGAAACTTGTTTTTGGTTTTTGGTTTTCTGACAAAGGCCATGCTGCAATGCTGGACTTTTTGAAGACTTAATTAAAAGCTGGACCAGCAATATAAAAAAATAAATAAATTCAATTGTGAGTATCTCTGAAATTAATATTTAGTTTTATTATGTTTAAATGAGAGAGTGGGCAGACAAAAATAGAAGAAGTTGGAAAGTTTTTCTTTTTTTTCAGGAGTCTTCAAGAGAGACAGGACACATAGTTAGTGAATACTCAAAAGACACCATCGGCTATATAAAAATATACAATCATATGAAAAAGTTTGGGCACTCCTATTAATCTAAATTATTTTCATCTCTAATATTTGGATGTTTGCAATAACTATTTCAGTTTGATATAACCAATAACTTATGGACACGTAACATTTCAATATTGAAATGAGGTTTATTGGACTAAAAGAAAATGTGCAGTACACATAAACACAAAATTTGACAGGTGAAAAAATATGGGCACCTCAGCAGAAAAGCGACATTAATATGTAGTAGATCCTCCTTTTGCAACAATAACAGCCTCTAGTCTCTTCGGTAGCTTCTAATGATTCCTGGATCCTGGATGAAGGTATTTTGACCATTCTTCTTTGCAAAACAATTCCAGTTCAGTTAAGTTTGATGGTCGCCGAGCATGGACAGCCCGCTTCAATCATGTTCAATATATTCAGGTCTGGGGATTGGGATGGCCGTTCCAGAACATTGTAATTGTTCCTCTGCATGAATGCCTGAGTAGATTGGAGCGGTGTTTTGGATCTTTGTCTTGCTGAAATATCCATCCCCGACGTAGCTTCAACTTCATAACTGATTCTTGAACATTAGTCTCAAGAATCTGTTGATATTGAGTGGAATCCATGCGACCCTCAACTTTAACAATATTCCCAGTACCAGCATTGGCCACACAGCCCCAAAGCATGATGGAACCTCCACCAAACTTCACAGTGGGTAGCAAGTGTTTTTCTTGGAACGCTGTGTTTTTTTGCCGCCATGCATTACGCCTTTTTTTATGACCAAACAACTCAATCTTTGCTTCATCAGTCCACAGGACCTTATTCCAAAATGAAGCTGGCTTGTCCAAATGTGCTTTTGCAGACCTCAAGCGACGCCGTTTGTGGCGTGCTTGCAGAAAAGGCTTCCGTCGCATCACTCTCCCATACAGCTTCTCTTTGTGCAAAGCGCGCTGAATTGTTGAACGATGCACAGTGACACCATCTGCAGCAAGATGATGCTGCAGGTCTTTGGAGGTGGTCTGTGGGTTGTCCTTCACAGTTCTCACCATTCTTCTTCTCTGCCTCTCTGATATTTTTCTTGGCCTGCCACTTCTGGGTTTAACATGTACTGTCCCTGTGCTCTTCCATTTCCTTACTATGTTCCTCACAGTGGAAACTGACAGTTTAAATCTCTGAGATAACTTTTTGTATCCTTCCCCTAAACAACTGTGTTGAACAATCTTTGTTTTTAGATCATGTGAGAGTTGTTTTGATGCGCCCATGATGCCACTCTTCATAGGAGATCCAGACTGGAGAACAACTTGCAATCGGCCACCTTAAAAACCTTTTCTCATGATTGGATACACCTGGCTATGAAGTTCAAAGCTTAATGAGGTTGCCAAACCAATTTTGTGTTTCAGTAAGTCAGTGAAAAGTAGTTAGGAGTATTCAAATCAATTCAATGATAAAGGTACCCACATTTTTGCACATGTCAAATTTTGCTTTTATGCATATTGCCCATTTTCTATTAGTACAATAAACCTCATTTCAGTACTGAAATATAACTGTGTACATCAGTTATTAGATATATCAAACTGAGATAGCTGTTGCAAACACCCAAATATTTAGAAATAAAAATAATAAAGATTAATGGCGGTGCCCAAACTTTTTTATATGACTGTATCAGTGAATCTGTATTTCAAATGGTTCTGATCTCACGGGTCGCCAATATCACCTGGTTACTATCGTTCTCCCAATTGGGTGGAGATCTCAGCAGGGAATTATTGCTGTTCTTTGTGATCTGGAAGCACTTAGTGCTTTTTCCCCAGAGCGACTACGGGCACACGGCGCTCTGCCTTGGTTACATCGGGGGCTGGTCAGGAGGCCACCACAGATTATATGTGGTCTTAATAGAACCAGGCGGGTTGATGGGAGTCCTTGGGGCTTCATGTGTTCAAACTATTTCTGTGTTACTATGTTCTTGTTCCTTGACATGTTTGTGGCCACACTGAGTGACCAACAGGAGGCAGAAACAGATCAGATGCAACATCCAGAATTAAGATCAAAGGGTCAAAAAGTAGAGGTCGAGGTTGACATGATTAAAACAACTATATATTATGAGTGATTTAAATATTGTGTGTTATCATGTGAGAGGACTGGGTCATCCGATAAAGAGGAAGAAAATATTAGCTGAATTAAAATGGCTTAAAAGTTCAATATCTCTATTGCAAGAGACTCATCTTAACGACTTGGAGCAGCAGAAATTAAAAAGAGAGTCGGTGGATCAAGGGTTTTTAGCCAGCTGTCCAAAAAGCAGAGGGAGGGGCAATTTTATTATAGAAATAGTTCAAATTACTGTTAATGGCAAGAATACAAAGTGTAGACTGAAAAAGTTCAGATAGAAAAACAAACTTTTCAAACTTTCACTCTTTTCTACATAAATCATCCAAATCAAAGCAGCAAAATATTTCCTGTTTATTTTTCTAAAACATCTTCAAGGATTTCCAGCTAAGTTTGTAGAGAAACTAAAAAAACATCATAAACCTGATTTTATTTGTTTAGCAAATATTTTAAAGAGAGAAAAACACTTTTATCTCCTCACTAAATTATTGCAAACTAGAAATCCCTCTAACTGAACTACAATTGTTTTAATATTCATCTTAAATAAATCATTTTCTATTAGTTTATAGTTTCTTTCATTTCTAACAATGTTTCTTTACACCATGAAAGTTTATTATAGACTTTGTAAATAATCAATGTTGTTCTGATCTCTACTAAATCAGAACATTTTAAAGTTTGCACTTTCATTTATTTATTTTCTTGTTACTACATTAAAATGTTTCCATAATTTAGTGTTAATCTATTTTTGTCACATCATTAATATTTGTAATTCTCCTTCCATTAAACTGTTGCTGCTCCAAACTGACCAGATCAAAATAATGAATCAGCAAATAAAGTAAATGTTAACAAATTAAATTCATTGCATAAATCATTTATGTAAAGTAATAAAGTTTAGGATCCAGTTCTGACCCTTGTGGTTTTCATCAGGTAACTTCTAGTAAATTATAATTTATATTATTTGTACATTTTGATGTTTTGAGTAACTTTTACCCCGGAATGTGAAATGAATCATAATTCAGAAATAAGAGAATAATTATATAAATATATATTGCAGACAGTTTCATAACTTAATATTCAGAAATTAGCTTCCATCTCCTCAGGTTTGGTCAGAATCTCCTTCAGTCTAATTTGGGTCAAATGTTCTGGTTTCCTTCCACAAGGTTCTCATGATTCATTGCTGGAGTTCTGGTCCATTCCTTCTTACAGAACCGGTGACGGTCTTTACTAAAATATGAACTTTTTATGAGCAAATTGATAATAAAATGACAACCATCAGAAGGCCTGTTCTTTAGGTCAGAGCAGCAGAATATTTTCCTCTCTTCTTTCTCCAACATGGTTCAGAAATGGCGCATTAAACTGTTGTTGGCAACAACAGCTAAAAAAGATTAGCAGAGGAAGCTGCCATCAGCTGCTGCACTTCTACTATTAGTCCACTAGATGGAGACATGGAGCAACATTTACATTCACTGATTCAACCTGAACAACAGGAAATATTTTAGTTCACAATCATTAAACTCTACAAGTGGAGAAGATTAACTATTTAATAATCTGACTGAATCAAACACATTTTAACAATATTTGTTTTATTTTGAAAGGGAGCAGCAGGAAACTGTTGATTCTGACTTAAAGGTGGAGAAAAGAATTTGATACCAGATGAAAATCTGAATCAGTTCAGAGAAGAAAACAAAGAAACATCAGCTGCTCATCATGTTGTTTGATTCCAGTTCATCAGTAATCTGATAATCCTGTAGATTAAAAGGAAGAGAGATTAAACTTTGAGTTCAAATGATGGGGAATATTTTCTCCAAACTTCTTTGATGATTTCACTGAATTACTGTCTGTAATTTTGCTTGATTTTAATTTTGTTCTTATTGTTGGTGATTTTAACTTTCATATCGACAATCCATTGGATCAAGACAGTAAAGAGCTGCATCAGATCCTGAATAACTACAGACTGCTCCAACATGTCCTGGAACCCAAACATAATCATGGATTCACTCTGGTCCTTATTATTTCTAAAATAGTCATTATATCTAAAATTTCAGTCCGTGATGTAAAACTTTCAGATCACTTTTGTATTTTTTGGGACAGTTTTCTCCCTGCTCAAAAAGACAACTATAAACAAGTCATTTCAAAAAGATGCATTAAACTACAGCTGATCAATTTATTCAGGCTTTTCCTTCATCTGCTATAAACTCCTGTACTTCTGAGTGATCTAATTGTCAACTTTATGTTTAAAATTGAGAAGGTTATTGACACCATTGCTCCTGTTACTACAAAAGTAATCTCTGGGAAACATAAACGACAGTGGAGAAATTTAGAGTCGGTTAGAAAAGGGAAGAAAGAATGAAGGAAAGCAGAACATCAGTGGCGTAAAACTAAACTGCAAACACATTTAGATATTTACAAAGATAAACTCAAAATGTTTAATTCTGAACTGAGAAATGCAAGAGAGAGTTTTTTTCTCAAATGTCATTTCTACCTCTATCAACAACTCTCATGCTCTGTTCTCAATTGTTGACAGATTGATAATCCACCTTCTTCTGTTCATCATGAATTTTTCTCTCTGAGGTCTGTGACAAACTTGCCACCTATTTTGTAAATAAAATGGTGAAAATAAGGGAGACCATAAACTCCTCTGTGTCTGTTGTTAGGAAACAATTAACTGTTTTCCACCAATCAGGACTTACCTATGATGACCCACTTTAACCTGGTCACTCAAAAACATTTGAGTTACAATTTATATGAATTCATCCACCTGTTCCCTTGACATCATACCTACGAGTTTATTCTTAAAGGTCTCAGATGTTTTTGCTCCTGATCTTCTACAAATAATTAATAATTCACTTTCCTCTGGAGTTTTCCCTCAAGCTTTAAAGACTGTGGTAGTTAAACCACTTTCTCAAAAACAGATTCTGGACTCATCAATTCTAAGCGATTACTGACCAATATCAAACTTACCTTTTTTAGCTAAAATATTAGAAAAAAATTGTTTCTAAACAGATAAATGTTTTTCTAGCCCTGAACAACTGTTTTGATGTTCATCAATCAGGCTTCTGTCAACTGAAACTGCTGCTGTGAAATATTCAATGACCTCCATCTAACACCGACCCTAATAAATGTCTATATTATTTCTACTTGACTTTAGTGCTGCATTCAACACAGTCGATCACAATATTTTATTATCTTGATGAAAAAATTGGGTTGGCATTTCCAGTGTATTTCTCAGCTGGCTTAAATCTTACCTGTCTGGCAGAACCTTTTGTGTTTCATATTCAGCTTTAAATCCAAGGTAAATTAAATTACCTATGGAGTTCCCCAAGGGTCCATCCTGGGTCCCCTTCTTTTTAATATCAATATGCTTCCATTAGTTCAAATCATATCAAATAATGAGATAGAAAACCACAACTATGCCAATGACACACAGCTATTCATTAGTCTTTCACCAGGAGATTACAGTCAGGTTCAAATATTCACTACATGTATTGAACAGATTAATGTCTGGATGAGCAAAAACTCTCTCCAACTAAATCAAAATAAAACTGAAATATTAGTGTTTGAACCAAAAGAACATAGATTAAAAACAATCACCACCTTCAATCTGTTGGATTAAAATGCTCTGACAAGCCAATAATCTGGGGGTGATCATGGATCCTGATCTGAACTTTAATAACCGCATCAAATCTATCATAAAATCATCATACTATCATTTAAAAATATTGCTAAAATTAGACCACTCCACAAGACTCTGAGAAATTAGTTTCTTTGTTTATAGTAGACTCGATTACTGCAGTGCCGTATTTACTGGATTATCAAAAAAAGCAATAAGAGCTCCAGCTTCTCCAGAATGCTGCTGCAAGAGTCCTAACAAAAACAAAAAAAGATCAGCAGATCAGCCCAGTTCTGAGATCCCTGCACTGTCTGCCTGTTGCTCAAATAATATAATTAAAAATATCTTTAATAGTTTACAAAACACTTCATGATAGAAACCTAGACTACATTTCTGATCTTCTTCAACCATATATACCACTCATATATATATCTACCAGAATCAAACCAATTAACTAAACCAAGAGTCAGAACTAAACTTGGTGAAGCAACATTTAGTTTTTATGCTCCAACACTTTACAATAAACTTCCTGCTCATTGTAAGACTGCGCCTACTTTGAGATTATTTAAAACAAGGTTAAAAAACTTCTTATTTGAAATTGCCTATTAAACATTTAATTAACAGTTAATTCATGAACTACATTTAACATTTTAATGTTTATTTGTCTATTTTTAACCTTAATTTTTTAAAATTATTATTATTTTTACTATCTTCTTGTTGTATTTTGTTTTAAACTTTCTTGTAAAGTCACTTTGAGTTGTCTTTGGCTGAAAGGTGCTATATAAATAAAGTTGCCTTTCCTCTGACTCCCAGTCAGTCAGACCAGTCAGACCAGTCTGGGCTCATTTCCCCTAATAACACTTTCAGTTTAAACTAACCTGTTTATTTGTGGCACCAGTCTGGATCTACTGTGGTTCTGTTGGGTCTCAGCTTGTTGTTCAGATTTTCTTCATCAACTCTTTGGATCATTTGAACAAACTGTAAGTTTGCTTTGTTTCCTACTTGAACTTTGTCATCAGGATATTCCTGCTTGTTTCTGCTCTGATGTTTGGACAAAATGTTCACTTCTGATTTCAGCTAAACAACTAAAATCTCTGCTGTTTGTAGTTTTCTGTTGAACATCTGGTTTTCTTTATTTTCTTCTCTGAACAAACTGATTCTTGGTTTTATTTCCTGGATTCAATCTCTGGTCTCCACCATTAAAGCCAGAAAGTCCTGTTGCTTCCTTTCAAAATGAAATAATGTTATTGTTAAAATGTATTTAATTCAGTCAGATCATTAAATAGTTGAACTTTGATGGAGCAGATAATCCACTTGTAGATTTTAATAATTAACTAACTATAATCACTTCCTGTTCAGGTTGAATCAGTGAATGTAAATGTTGCTCCATGTCTCCATCTAGTGGACTGATAGTAGAAGTGCAGCAGCTGATGGCAGCTTCCGCTGCCTCTCTGCTGTCTGACTGCATTCACGTGACACTGATATGAAGCAGAGAAGAAGAGCCAATCAGAGGAGGAGCAGCTGATCTTTCACTAATCACTAATGATGTAAAGATGATCAGATTTTACATCATCAGTGTAAAGTTTCTACCTTGATTTGCAGTGGAATCTGCAGACCTGCTCAGATCCAAAATCCCATTTTCCAGGAGTCACTGGTTTCATGTGTGTCGTTGTTTCTGCTGCTGATGTCAGAATCCAGCTGTAAAACCTGGAGGTTGAACTTTCAGCTTCTCTCCTCCAAACATCCAACAAGCTGCCATCCCTTAATTCTTGTTTCTTAGATTTTCTTTTTGTTTGCCATAATTCCACAAACCCGATAATAATTGCTTTTTAGTGCTAAGGAGAAAAGTTGTTAAAGTTGATATTTCTATCAGATCAGCAGTTGCTGACCTTTGACCTGCTGTGGAAGCAGAAAGGATGGACTTAGTTTTTCACTCAGTCTTTTGGTTCAGGTCAATTAATAATAATTCAATATAATCTTTACTGCTGTTGTTTTGAATTCATTTTAAGACCTGCTGAGGAACAAATGATCTTTCATTCATGTGCTTGTCAATGAACAGCAGAACTGGTTCTGGTTCTGGTTCTGGTCACTTTTTTAAAACTATTTGGAGAGTTTAAAACCCTTCATCTGTTTAATAATCTGACGTCATTCAAGTTGTAGTTTCTCCACCAATGAAGAGTCCAGTTGGTTCCAAGTTAAAACAGATTCTGGTTCCATTGGAGCTGAACAGAACCTGGATCAGCAGAATAACAGCAGCAGAACATTTGTGTTCAAACTGGGAGATATGAGTAGATTTTATGTCTTCAGACGTCAACAGATAAACTTTTATCTGACAGATCTCAGTCAAACCAGTCAAACCAGTTTGGCCTCATTTCTACTTAGAATAGTTTCTGATTAAACTCACCTGTGAAGGTTTGGCACCAGTCTGGTTCTGTTGGGTCTCAGTTTGTTGATCACATATTCTTGTACAACTCCTCAGATCATTTGAACAAATTGTAAGTTTGCTTTGTTTTCTACTCAAACATTGTCTTCAAGAATATTAATATCTATTTCTTTTTTCTCTCAGAAGTTTGGAGAAAATGTTCACCTCTAATTTCAGATCAACCTTTAATCTCTGCTGTTTTGAAGGTTAATCTACAGGATTATTGATGAACTAGAATCAAATGCGATGAACGTGATGTTTTTTTCTTCTCTGAACAAATGATTCATGATTTTTATTTCCTTGTATCAAACTCTGGTCTCCACCATTAAAGTCAGACACAAGTTTGTCCTGCTTCCTTTCAGAATTAAATGCTGTTATAGTAAAATGTGTTCAATTCAGTCAAATTACTAAATAGATAATTGTTAGTGGCATATTTACTCCACTTGTAGACTTTAATAATTAACTAATTAAAATACTTCCTGTTCAGGTTGAATCAGTGAATGTAAATGTTGCTCCATGTCTCCATCTAGTGGACTGATAGTAGAAGTGCAGCAGCTGATGGCAGCTTCCTCTGCCTCTCTGCTGTCTGACTGCATCAACCTGACACTGATATGAAGCAGAGAAGAAGAGCCAATCAGAGGAGGAGCAGCTGATCTTTTTCCAGCACTAATGATGATCAGAGTTGATGTGCAGATGAATGATGTGTGTTTCCTCTGCAGGTGAAGCTAGAAAGTGTGTGTGAGCTGATGTGGATTCAGCAGCATGGATCAGTGTGAGGACAGAGAGGAGGGAGTCCCTCCCTCTAAAACCACTCTGTGTGGGGAAGATGAGAGCCAGAGCAAAGGTCAGAGGTGAGGTCACCATCTCTAACTGTCCACAGCCCTTTTCACACAGCGTTCACTATATCAGGCCAGAACAGACGTGGTGATGAAGCTGCTGCTGCTCCTCTTTGCTGATTAAGTTTTATTCATCATGTTTCTGTCAGGATCCATCAGAGACACAAACCAGAACCAGAACCAGAGCCAGAACCAGAACCAGAACCAGAACCAGAACCAGAACCAGAACCAGAACCCAGCTGTGTGTCTTTTAAGAGTGACAGGTCAATGGGTCGTCCCATTTACTTTAAATGTCCTGGATCTCCACCATCAGAGAGGTGAGCTGTTTCTAATTGCTGTAACTTCTGTTTATATCTGTTATTGTGGCCATGTGATGATAAGTTCTGTTGGGTTCTGTTGTCATGAAAGCATTGGACTGAATTTCAGGTTATTTTTCTTTTCATACGTCAAAGATGTAATACGTATGATGTCTACATGGAAACATGTTCCAATAATGAACATGTTACTATGAACACAATAAAGTTCAACTGGATCCTTTGTATAAAAATCAAACAGGTCCGTTTGGATCCACAGTCTCTACCCAGAGCTTCACTAGTTAACAGAATCTCTAAATCTGATCTGATGTTTACCTGACATCAATTTAACCATCATTCATTGGACAGTTATTGACTCCATACAGAAAGAATCTTATAAATCCTCAGACAGGTCTTATAAACTATTATGTTGACATGACATTTGGACCAGAAACATTTAACTGTGTTTTATTCTTTTGTTTAAGCCTAATTTTTCCAAATGAAAACACTCATTCATTTATCTGATATTAATATTAACACAAGAACAAATAGACAGAAATGAATTTTATGTCTAAGTTGATATTTGCATCTTTCTCTAAAATCTGACAAAAGACAGATTCATTCTGAAATAAAAACATTTTCTATGAATTATTTTATGATTCCACGTCTGAAGTTTAAACATCTTCCAACATGGCAGATTATCAACCATTTCTACAGTCAAACTAAATATTTAGTGGATCTGATTGAGCAGTGGGCTTCAGTGTCTCTAATGGACCATCTGGTTCTGATTGAAGCTCCATCAGATCCTCCTTGGATGGTCAGAGTGGAAATGATTCCTGGTTCTGCTCCATGTCAGAGCTCAACACTAAGATCACCAAACTGTTCTCTCAGTCATTTCAAACCAACATGTTGGTCTCAGAAACAAATCTTTTGCTCTTTAAAGAAGGCTGGACATTATTCAGGAGGATCAATGATCAGGAACATGTTGGAGGATTGGACCGGTTCTGATAGGAATCATTTAGAACATCAGGTTGATGATCTGTCTGGTTCTGTTTTTGGTTTACAGTCACAAAAAAATTATCTTGAAAGCAAACAGAAAGTTTCTAGTGAGATTTTTTTCTTTCAGGATCCATCAGAGATTCAAACCAGAACCAGAACCAGAACCCAGCTGTGTGTCCTTTAAGAGCAACAGGTCAAAGGATGACATCATTGACTTTAAATCTCCTGGATCTCCACCATCAGAGAGGTGAGCTGTATCTAATTGCTGTAACTCTGGAAACTGAACCAGTAAGAACTCAGATGTTTCCAGTTATATTTCCAGAGGTTTGATCCATTATCTACAGAAATCAGCTGCTCTGTTCTCATGAAAACACCTTCATATCTTTATCTCTGGATGTTGATGATGATGTTCTGTTGCTTCCTGGCTCCATGTCAGACTAACAGTGGATCACATTTCCACTGGGAAATACCTGCTAAAGCCATTCTGGTCCATCAGGACTTGGTTCCTGTGTGCATTGTGAGAGCAGTTCAGCAGGGAAGGAAAGCTTCATGATGTGGTTGGTGAGATCTGCTGGAACTCAACCAAACTGAGCTGATGTGGACCATCAGAGGTTCTGCTGGTTCTTAATGAGATCAACAGGAACATTAAATCTTTACAACTACTTAGATCACCTGGTTCACTGCTCACATCCAGATATCACTTCATGGACCTTTACCTTCTGATTGTCTCTGTGTGGACAGATACAATGTGAGCTCACTGGATTCCAGGGATCTACAGGATCATTTTAAAATCCCCACTCTAACATCCAGGAGAGGGTCCCACATGGACACACCCACATATTTCAGACCTCCTCCATGTCCACATCACCTCAGATCTAGTCATCAGAACCTGATGGATGTCCCACACTGTCCTGAAGACTGTGTGGACAGAGTCTTCACTTCCACTGTCCCCAAGCTCTGGGAAACTGTCTCCACCAGCATAAGATCTGCTGACAGTTTGGACTGTTTGAAGTCCAACTTCAAAATCAACTTTTTAAAATGGCTACTGGTTTATTCTGGTGTTACTGGTTGTAATGAAGACTGAAGACTGAATCTGGTTTGGTTATGGGTTTGCAATCACTCCAAGGTGTCTGGTTAGAACAGCTGATATACACTACCGTTCAAAAGTTTGGGGACACCCCATTCAGTACTGTAGCTTCTGTGAGGAGCTAAACTGTTTTCAGATGTGTGCACATGGTTGCACAAGGGTTTTCTAAACATCAAATAGCCTTCTGAGCCAATGAGCAATCATTGTACCATTAGAACACTGGAGTGATAGTTGCTGGAAATGGGCCTCTATACACCTATGTAGATATTGCACCAAAAACCAGACATTTTTAGCTAGAATAGTCATTTACCACATTAGCAATGCATAGAGTGTATTTCTTTAAAGTTAGGACTGGTTTAGAGTTATTTCATTGAAAAGTACAGTGCTTTTAGTGACATTTCAATGTGACCCCAAATTTTTGAACGGTAGTGTATAAGTTTAGGTGAGTTAGTGAAATGAATTTCCGAGTCCAGAATTGAGCTTTACTTGAGTTTAATTAGCTCTTGAGGTTCCTCCATACATTTAAAGAAACGTGTGGTGTGTTTGTGGTTTTCTATAAAGATGAACAAATACAAATTATGAGAACTTGCCTGTAAATACTATGACATATAAACCAAATGTCCACAAAATGAATAAACATGTTTAAAGATTACTAAAGACAAGCAACTGATTAATATGTGACTCTGAGAATGTAAGCAATACTTATAAATCAATAATAATCAACCCTGCAAATTATAGCATCACACAATAAAACACACAAGAGAAATAAGGCATTTGAATTGGAAATGGTAACAGGAATAACAACTGCATCAAATTATTGGAGCCTGATAGCTTAATGTTAAACAAACAACTTTTAACTCACATTAAAACGAGTAAACCACAATAAATGATCATAATATTCAACAAGACAATGTGCAAATACAGCTCTTAGAAATGTATGAAACTGAACTAAACCACCAACAGTATTAATTTGATTCAATGGACGGACACATTAGAAAGAGGTGATAAACAAAGTTTGCTGTAAGAGCCAACAGATCTGAACACTCAATGTTCAGATCTATAAGCAAGACGTAGAAAATATGAATAAGAAGCCACCCAGTCGCTGAAATGAAATACTACGTCTAAAACACCTTGATAAAGAAAAAACTAGAGGCCTGAAAATAAACAATTAACAATCTTTTGTACACTGGTATTAATCAATGTAGATAATCTTCCTCTTTCTAACTTTAAATTGTGTTCATGTGATGCTTTGTTTTTATATATCAAAGACTTTTAATGTGAAACTCCTGGTGATTTCCTCTGTAAATACTGCTTGATGAATATTTCCTGACTTCCTAATTGTTCCTGGTTCCTCTACAGAGTGGACCAGCAGAGCTCAGAGGTTCCCAGGGGTCCATCTGCCCAGCAGCATCAAACACAGCTGGACTCCATATTTATGGTCTGTAAATGAACAACAACTACTTCTATACGTGTTTTTTCAAAATCACCTTCATGCTGCACTTTGTAGACCAGAGGACTGTCAGTCTGTCCAACATCCATCTGGTGTTTGGCTCCATGATTTCACTCTGATGTTTCCTTCAATCTATTATTCTGTTCAGCTGCTGGAGGACAACATTGTCACTTATGTGAAGACAGAACTGCAGAAGATCCAGAAAGTTCTGAGTCCAGATTACCCAGAACATTCAGAGAGTCAGAGAGATGATGAGGTGTTCGAAGGTGATGATGAAGAGCAGAGGAGGAGCAGCAGAGAGGCAGTGATGAAGATCACACTGAACTTCCTGAGGATGAAGCAGGAAAATCTGGCTGACCATCTGCAGACCAGTAAGAGGATTTCTTCAGAGATTTGAAATGATAGATAAATTACACATTGCTTAAGTGATGTAATCAAATTTAAAAGATGATTTTTTTTGTTCATGTTTCGTTATTGTGTTAATTTAGGACATTTTGCTCCAGTTTGTCAACATAAACTTAAATCTGGTCTAAAGAAGAAGTTCCAGTCTGTGTTTGAGGGAATTGCTAAAGCAGGAAGTCCAACCCTTCTGAACCATATCTACACAGAGGTCTACTTCACAGAGGGCGGGACTGGAGAGGTCAATGATGAACATGAGGTCAGACAGATTGAAACAGCATCCAGGAAACCACACAGACCAGAAACAACAATCAGACAAGAAGACATCTTTAAAGTCCCACCTGGAAGAGATCAACCAATCAGAACAGTGATGACAAAGGGAGTGGCTGGCATTGGGAAAACAGTCCTAACACAGAAGTTCACTCTGGACTGGGCTGAAGACAAAGCCCACCAGAACATCCAGTTTATATTTCCATTCACGTTCAGAGAGCTGAATGTGCTGAAAGAGAAAAAGTTCAGCTTGGTGGAACTTGTTCATCATTTCTTTAGTGAAACCAAAGAAATCTGCAGCTTTGAACACTTCCAGGTTCTGTTCATCTTTGATGGCTTGGATGAGAGTCGACTTCCACTGGACTTCCACAACAAGGAGATCCTGACTGATGCTACAGAGTCCACCTCAGTGGATGTTCTGCTGACAAACCTCATCAGGGGGAAACTGCTTCCCTCTGCTCTTCTCTGGATAACCACACGACCTGCAGCAGCCAATCAGATCCCTCCTCAGTGTGTTGGGATGATAACAGAGGTCAGAGGGTTCAATGACCCTCAGAAGGAGGAGTACTTCAGGAAGAGATTCAGAGATGAGGAACAGGCCAGCAGGATCATCTCCCACATGAAGACATCACGAAGCCTCCACATCATGTGCCACATCCCAGTCTTCTGCTGGATCACTGCTACAGTTCTGGAGGATGTGTTGGAGACCAGAGAGGGAGGAGAGCTGCCCAGCACCCTGACTGAGATGTACGTCCACTTCCTGGTGGTTCAGACCACAGTGAAGAAGGTCAAGTATGATGGAGGATCTGAAACAGATCCACACTGGAGTCCAGAGAGCAGGAAGATGATTGAGTCTCTGGGAAAACTGGCTTTTGATCAGCTGCAGAAAGGAAACCTGATCTTCTATGAATCAGACCTGACAGAGTGTGGCATCGATATCAGAGCAGCCTCAGTGTACTCAGGAGTGTTCACACAGATCTTTAAAGAGGAGAGAGGTCTGTACCAGGACAAGGTGTTCTGCTTCGTCCATCTGAGTGTTCAGGAGTTTCTGGCTGCTCTTCATGTTCATCTGACCTACATCAACTCTGGGGTCAACCTGATGGAAGTAACAGAAAGAAAGAAGTCTACATTACCTAATAACCCTAAACTAAAGTCTCTCCATCAGAGAGCTGTTGACCAGGCCTTACTGAGTCCAAATGGACACCTGGACTTGTTCATTCGGTTTCTCCTTGGACTTTCACTGCAGACCAATCAGAGACTCCTACAAGGTCTGCTGACAAAGACAGGAAGTAGCTCACAGACCAATCAGGAAACAGTTCAGTACATCAAGGAGAAGATAAATGAAAATGTGTCTGCAGAGAAAAGCATCAATCTGTTCCACTGTCTGAATGAACTGAATGATCGTTCTCTAGTGGAGAAGACCCAATGGTCTCTGAGTTCAGGAAGTCTCTCCACAGATAAACTGTCTCCTGCTCAGTGGTCAGCTCTGGGTTTCATCTTAGTGTCATCAGGAAAAGATCTGGATGTGTTTGACCTGAAGAAATACTCTGCTTCAGAGGAGGTTCTTCTGAGGCTGCTGCCAGTGGTTAAAGCCTCCAACAAAGCTCTGTAAGGACACAGATTGTTAATGCAGTTATTTGATGGGTAAAAATCTGCTAATTATGAGGTAAATATTCATGTTTCAATGTCTCTTCAAAGTGTCCGATTGGGGGGTGTGCAAAAAAAAAAAAAAACATACTTCCGTCAGCAGCTGGACATAGTGTTACATATTAAAGCAGCAAAACTCCTCCACTGTTAAAAATGATATAGGAATTTTGTGGAATTTTGTAATGCTCTTTCCAATTTCCTTGTTACCTGTAGTTCAGTCCTTTTATGCTGGATGTAGAAAAACTATAGAATGAACCAGTTCACAACAAATGCAAAGGTTGTGTAAAATGAAATGGTTCATTTTGTGTCCAATAAAAACATTGTTGATTTGAAAGAACATAGATTTTCAGGAATTGTTTAATAACAGATTTTTCTCCCTGTCTCCTCAGACTGAGTTACTGTAACCTCTCAGAGAGAAGCTGTGAAGCTCTGTCCTCAGTTCTCAGCTCCCAGTCCTCCAGTCTCAGAGAACTGGACCTGAGTAACAACAACCTGCAGGATTCAGGAGTGAAGCTTCTCTCTGCTGGACTGAAGAGTCCAAACTGCAACCTGGAAACTCTCAGGTAAAATGTTCTCAGATGTCTTACTGTGAGATGGGTAATCATGCTATATCTCAACACAAAAACTTGGCTTACAGATCCATCCATCCATCCATCCATCCATCCATCCATCCATCCATCAATCAGTTCAGACCTTGGTCTCTACCTCAATGTTCTCATTTTCTCATCCTGTCATGAATTGTGTGTTTGCAGCTTATCAGGCTGTTTGGTCTCAGAGGAAGGCTGTGCTTCTCTGGCCTCAGCTCTGACCTCCAACCCCTCCCATCTGAAAGAGTTGGACCTGAGCTACAATCATCCAGGAGACTCAGGAGTGAAGCTGCTGTCGGCTGGACTGAAGGATCCACACTGGAGATGGAAGCTCTCAGGTATGGAGGAACCTGCTGCAGGAGCAGAGAAGGTCTGATAGAGGAGGAAGAGGGAGAAATGTCTTTAGTCAGTTTGCTGGTTTTCCCAAGGTTTGTTCCTGGAAGCTGCTGCTGGTTCCTCCAATCCAGGCTCCGCCCCCTTTAGAGGAAATCTGTCCATATATGGTGCTAAGAGTCACCTTGATGCTGCAAAGTTTTGTTCAGGGATGAGATGTCAGGATGTTGGTGTCAGTCTGTTCCAGGCTTTAGTTGTTCTCCTCATGAGGAGCTGAAGTCTCTGACAGGAACGTGGAGCTGAACAGGAGAAGAACTTGAAGCTTCTTCTTGGCATCTGATTGCAACAGCAGGACAATCCAACATTTTAGTCTGACTTCATGTGGAAATATTTCTTTGTCCCTCAATCAGTGTGAATGCAGGCCAGCTCTCATCAGAGCTGAGATCTTCTCTGTCCTCCATGCTGGAAATGTAGAAGTCCAGCAGCTCCTGATCAGTGACATCAGAGCGTGACATCATCAGTAGAGTGATGATGTCATGTCAGCTTGGAAATCTGAGAGGAAAGATGCAAACAAAGACTCTCTGGACTGTTGGATCTGCTGGTTCTGGTTCCAGATGCTCCTTGGACATTTTCACAAGCCATTACTGCAGCTGCTGGATTCAGGATGCTGCTTCTTCTTTTGGGCTCATTGTAAATGTCTGCAGCGCCACCTGGTGGTGCTGGTTGGTAGAGGAAGTGCTGAAAGGTTGGAGGTGTTTGTCAGAGGTGTGTGATGATGTGTGATGAAACCAGCCTCTCCCTGGTTTGTGAGTCTGAGCTCAGAGATCAAATCTTTGATTCTTGTTGAATCTTTGTTGAATGTGATGCAGCTTCTCCTTTTTAATGTTTGTATTTCTGGATATTACAGTGAGGCCACAGCAGGTTTTCAGCAGGGCTGTTTAGTGTTTCATTCCTTCATCTGTGTGTGGGAGTGTGGATGGATCAGGTATCCAGGTGTTGATCAGAGTTTAGATTGATTGTATTTTAATGCTGATTATTAAATCAGGTGGAGCTTCCAGAAATGTTTCCTTAGTTTCCTGATGTCCTTTTAGGCTTCAGTGAGTTTCTTCAGGTTGTTACTGAGGGATTCCTTTCTCCTCTCTGTTGGAGCTTTCCTGTGTTTGGAGAAATGAGTTGTGCTGCAGCAGCACCAACTGTCCTTCCTACATCCACTGCAGTTTGCAATCCAGATGTTGGACTGTTCCTGTCTCAGTGGAGGACAATGTGTGTCTTAGAGACATGTAATGTCCATGTTTGCTGCTGAAAGAGACTGATGGTCTGACCCTCCTCCTTTCAGGGTGGAGCCTGCTGGAGGCCGATTCTTGACTCAGGTCTGAGGAAATGTAAGTGTGTTTTCATCTGATTCATGACAACAAAGCAGCTCACATTCAACCATCTTCAAACTGTCACATCACTCATTCAGGGTCAAAGTGTCAATAAATGATCAATAACTGCAGCTGGATTGTGTTTGTTCTCTCCATCAGATTCCTGTCAACTCACCATCGACACAAACACAGTGAGCAGAAAACTCAAACTGTCTGAAGACAACAGGAAGGTGACACGTGTGGAGGAGCTTCAGTCATATCCTGATCATCCAGACAGATTTGATAACTGGAATCAGCTGCTGTGTAGAACTGGTCTGACTGGTCGCTGTTACTGGGAGGTCGAGTGGAGAGGAAAAGTTTATATATCAGTGAGTTACACAAGAATCAAGAGGAAAGGCGACAATGCAGACTGTGTGTTTGGATGGAATGATCATTCCTGGAGTCTGAGTTGCTCTGATGGTTGTTACTCTGTCTGGCAGAATAATATAGAAACTCATCTCTCCTCCCTCTGTCTCTAACAGAGTAGCAGTGTATGTGACTGCTTGGCATTCTGTCCTACAGAGTCCTCTGACTCACTGATCCACCTCCACACCTTCAACCACATTCACTGAACCTCTGATTCCTGGATTTCTGGTCCGGTTCTGGTTCTTCAGTGTTTTTGAGCTGATTTGAGTCTAAAGAGTCTAAAGTTTTTCCTCCTGTCAGAGAAACTCTCTCACTGTTGAACAGATAGTTCAGTCTCTACAATCTATTTCTTTTAAATATCAGATCACTCTGTGCTAAAGCTCTATTAATTAATGATTTCATCACTGAGTATAATGTTGATGTTATGTTTCTGACAGAAACATGGTTGAATGAAAATAATGACCCAATTTTTACTAATCGAATCAGCGCCTCCTACCTACAATTTTTTGAGTGAGAATAGAAAACATAAAAAAGGAGGAGGCGTGGCTTCTATATTTAAGAAAACCATAAATTGTACTAAAATCTCTTTGGGTCATTTCACATCTTTTGAGTATCTTGAAATTCAGGTTAAAGGCAACAAACGAAACTTTGACACTAACTTATATAAACTCCAACATATGTGGAAAATTTCTTTACTGACTTGAATGATCTTCTATCACTCATATGCATTGATTATGATTATTTAATAATTGTTGGTGATTTCAACATTCATGTGGACAAACCCCAAGACAGAGGGACAAAAAAGCTCTAATATTTGAAAACAGCAGTCATCAAACCACTGCTAAAAAAGAACAATGTGGACAAATCACTACTGCAGAATTACAGGCCGACCTCTGACCTCTGACCTCCCATTCATCAGCAAAGTTATTGAAAAAACTGTGTGTAAACAATTAAATAGTTTCCTCATGATGACCAACTGCTTTGACTCTTTCCAATCTGGTTTTTATTCTCACCACAGCACAGAGACTGGCCTAGTCAAAGTATTCAGTGATATCCATATCAATACTGATTGTGGGAGAACCACGGTGCTGGTTCTGTTGGACCTCAGTGCAGCTTTTGACATATTACTGAATCGACTGGAGAGTTGGGTTGGACTCTCCGGTTCGGTGCTCGACTGGTTTGAATTCTACATAAAGAACAGGGATTTCTTTGTTTCAATTGGAAACGTCTCATCAAAGGGGTCAAAGGTCACATGTGGGGTATCCCAAGGTTCAATCCTAGGACCCTCTTATTCAATATTTATATTCTCCCACTAGCTCAGGTTATAACAGAAAATAATATTAGCTACCATAATTATGCAGATGACACACAGCTCTACATCACAATGTCACCAGGTGGCCTTTGACCCCATCCAATCACTAAATAAATGTTTAGAACAGATAAATGTGTGGATGTGCCAAAACTTTCTCCAGCTGAACAGAAACAAAACTGAAGTCATTATTTTTGGACCTAAAGAGGAACGATCTAGAGTCAATGCACAGCTTCAGTTATTACAACTAAAAACTAGCGATCAGCCCGAAACCTGGGAGTAGTGATGGACTCGGACTTGAACCTCCAGAGCCACATAAAGACTGTTTCATAGTCGGCCTTCTATCACCTGAAGAACATCTCCAGGATTAGAGGACTAATGTCTCAGTTAGATCTAGAGAAACTCATCCATGAGCCGGCACCAGTTCTAATCAGACGGCTGCTCAGCAGAAGAACATCCGATTCTTCATGTTTGTACAATGATGGTGTTGATAGTTATACTGTTTGTAGTAAATGTTCTAGTTTATCTTATGAAAGGTGAATCACGTTGCAGCTGACTGTTTTGATTAGAGCTGAAACCTGCATTGTAATCAGGGGGATGATTTTTAATAAGAGAAGAACAAAGATGTGCTTTCAGAGGAGGGTGGAGATTGTGACTGAAGCAATTCTCTGTCTGTTCTCCTTGCAAGATAAAGAAACTAACCCTCTCTTGTTCTTTCTTGTGTCTGTTTTTTATTATGCTCGGTAATTCAAACCTAACAAGCTGAAACACTGACTTCCTTTAAATCTAGACTAAAAACCCACCTGTTTAGAGCTGTATTTGAAATGTAATCAATTATGAATTTAATGATGGAACTTGACTGAATGTAATGTTTTGATTGTTGATTCTTTGTTGCATGACTTTGTGTTTTTGTGTTTTTTATGATGTACAGCACTTTAAAATGCCTTGCTGCTGAAAAGTGCTCTGCAAATAAAATTTGATTGATTGATTGATTGATTGATTGATTGATTGGTTGATTGATTGATTGATTGATTGATTGATTGATTGATTGATTGATTGATTGATATGATGGTTTAGAAGTTCATTGAAATCTTTTCCATTTTGAAAGAAGCAACATTTGGGGAACTTGTGAATGATTACATTATTGATCATACTTGGTTCTGCTTCAAATTTAAAATGAATTATTCTGTTGTCATTATTGTTCTTACATTTGGGAGATTGAACATTTCTGTTTTTATTAAGTTTTTAAACAAAACTTTAAAAAGTTCAGAAAAATAAAATCAATCTACTGAACATTGTGATTTTATGAGGATCTGTTTGAAATGTTTGTTACAAAGTTTATTACTGCATTAATCTTTATGTGAATTAAATTGGTGAGTTTAATTAGTGTTTATTGTAATGTACTGTTACTGGATGTAAAATTATTTTTATTTTTTAAAGGATTTTGACCAGTTTACTGATCGACTTTTATTTTGTAAATCATGTGGTGGGACTTCCAGTGGCTCCACGCTCCCGTGAGATTGATGATTGGTTGGCAAATTCTCTCATTTTCTGGATTCCCCCTTAAGAGACACCGCCAATAATAAAATGATGCCGACAAGAAACACCGTTGGTGAAAAACAAAGTGACCAAAAAGAGTCACTTTGTTGACTCTTTTTGGTCAACAAAAAGAGTCAAAAGAGCCAGAAATGAAAGAGCCATTTCTGGCTCTTTCTGTCAGAAATGTTTCAACATGTTAAAACATTTTAACTCTGAAAGAAAGACGTTGCATTGAAGGTTAAGTAAAAATACTCAATGTCTATTTGAGTCTTTGCAGTAATGAAATAAAAACAACACAGAACTTAAATGATCCAGTGGCAGCAACAAAAATGGCGTCATCCTTTTACTGGCGCCGTGCAGTCAGCCTCAACCTGCAGAATAACATGCAGGCTGTCAATTGGGTATGGCAAGGTATGGCAAACCCACACCTTGTTTTATCAAATACTGCTATTTTATAAAACAGCCATCAGTGTTGCATTGGACTCGCTGGAAGTAACATTTCTATGACATCATTTCTGCATGTATATTCATTGATTCTGTCATGTGATGAGTAACCTGGCCATACCTCAGCTTTGGTTGGATTGACGCCACTGATAAAATGTCTATTTCACCAAACAATGACAAAATATGAATATAGGTAAAATAATAGTCGATTAAAATACTGATCATACTTGGTCAATGTGATTTCTGCTCCTGAACCGTCTGCACATCGGGGCTGTATGCCGTCACCTTCATCTTCTCACAGGATTGTAAGCTGTCATCTGTGAGGCTGTTTGTTTTTAATGAAGTTCATGTTGGAGAAAACCTGCAGTTTCACACACATATGTGGATCCAAAGGGACCGGACTCCAAGTGTCCTGTGGATCTTTTTACTTTTTGCCTCCCACCATCTCACTGCTTGATACGACAGGCCCAACTATTTTTACATTTCAATTTTTTTTGTTTTTCCGAGATGTTGAGGACGCACTGAAGCAGTTGTAAATGTAAAGGAGAATAAAAATATGTTTACTTAAATTTAAGCAGAGCAGTTGAATGTTATTTAATTTACTTTAAAGGAATAAAAGTCTGTTGGTCATGTTAAATGACTACGTATCAGAGTGATCTGGTTTGTGTCCAGGTTCATTTAAGTTCTATGGCAAACTAAATAAAAGGCAGAATTTTTTTTCATGTTGACATAAATGTCGGGGAGAGCGTTCCAAGTTTCAAACACAAGTTTGTCTGGTTTGGGGAGGTTTTCAATATCACACCATTTGTGATTCTAAGCAAGAACAACCTTCTGACGTGAAACATCTTCAAGGTCCGCTGTCCAGCGCTTGAACTAGGACACCCACATTTCTTTGTGGGCCATGTCAGCCAGTTCCATCTCAAGATCCGGTGGACTCACCCCTGGAGATGCTGTCATATTCATCAGGGATGGATCGATGCTTAGGGGAGAGACAGGGAAGGATAATGTGATTTTTTCCTCTCTGAACTCACTGAATCGTTTCCCAAACGATGTTTGCATTGCGATGACTGCAGAATGTAAATACTTCAAATTCATCATGTGAGCTTCCCTGAACTCTCAAACTGGGGAAGTGTGACAGTGAACCTTTCTGTAAATCTCTGTCAACTTGCGCTGGATGCCAAAACCTCCTCCAACATGTGCAGGGCTGTGCGTTCTTTCCCCTGAAGAGCTGTGTTCAGCGTGTTCAGCTGCGCCGTCATGTCTACCAAGAAGTGCAGCTTTTCCAGCCACTCTGGCTGTTCCAGCTCAGGAAATTGAGCCCTTTGCTGCCCAGGAAGGTTTTCACTTCTTCCAGACGCCGTAAATCGTTTCAGCGCCTCGCCTCTGGACAGCCACCGGACTTTGCTGTGCAGCAAGAGGTCAGAGTTCGTGCTTTCCAGCTCGCCCAGTAATGAACGGAACTGACGGTGATTCAAACCTTTCGCCATTATTTTGTTCACAATCTGAATGACAACATTTGTTACTTCTGTGCGTTCCGGAGGAAATGTTTGAGCACACAGTGCCTCTTGGTGCAGGATGCAGTGAAAAGTCAGCAACTTTCTGTCCAGCGACTTCTGCAATAAAGCCACAAAGCCCTTGTGTGCTCCTGTCACACTCGGTGCCCCGTCTGTAGCCACTGACACCAGGTGGGGGTTTATTCCTTTGCTCTGAAACAATTCAAGACAGCCTCACAGACATCCTCCCCCCGTGTTTGACCTTTTAGTGGCATCAACTCCATCATTTCTTCTTGTGGCCCAGTAGAGTTTACTTACCGGCAGAACAGCGCTATTTGTTCAATATCACCTTTGTCTTTAGATTCATCACAGGCCATTGAGTTGGCCACAGCTGAACTGATGTTTAATTTGCTGTCTGGTGATGCCTTCTGCCATTTATGGTTCTGTCTTTGACAGTCTTTGCAGAGAGGGGCATATCCCTGATTTTCTGCACAATTTCACTCTTGTTTTTAAAGTCCATGAATAGATGTTCTGAAATCTTAATGAAAGATTATTTTATATATTCTCCATCTGTGAACGGTTTTCTGTGCCTCACTATTTCCTGAGCGGCAACAAAACTAGCATATGCACTTGAATTTGCTGCCTTCATCCACTTCTTGAAGTGATTTTTGATCAGATCAGCCTTCCGTATCAGTTCAGAAACAGCTTTTTTTATTTCCTCTCCATCCGGATATTTTTGAGCAAAGGCTGCGTGTTTATTCTGGAAATGTCTTACAACATTTGACATTTTGTTGTTAGCTAGTTTCTCATTACATATTAAGCACACTGGTAAACTAGTCTCATCAGCAGTGAAAGCAAATGAATCTTCCACGTAGCATTGAACGTCCTGTTTTCATCTGACACTTTTCTTTTCTTTGAATTCTGCATAGCTGGTCTGCCTGGGGTGAAAAAGTTCAAGAGAAACAGGACATGATCGGCTTCGTAAAGGAATGAATCAGAACCTGGCTTCTTCTGCAGGAGGATTTCCGCATTGAAAGAGCAGACTGAGCGCTGGGACCGAGGCCCACTGTCACCAACCCGCCGGGCTCCATCATTGGCCGCTTCAGGGATTACACCAGAAAAGAAGTGCTGCTGCAACGGGCCGGGTCACTAAAACACATCGTTCTCCAAGGGAAAACAATATACTTTGACTAGGACTTCTCTCCAGAGCTCCAAAAGAAGAGAGTGAGACTGTGGAGCTTCATCAAGCACTTAAAGGAAAACAGGCAAAATGTGGTTTTCCAGCACAACTCAGAATCAACTTGGGAACGAAAAGCTTCCCTCCTCTTGTGGACGCGCGGTACCGACGTTGGAGAGGTTGGACGTCTCGGTGCAGATGAGTGAGAGAGAGAGGATGGAAGCAGAGCCTCCAGAGAGGCCTGGACTCCGAGAGTCAACAACAGGAGACATGGAAAAAGGGGGACAACCTGATGCACATCTAAAAGTTTACATTGAAGACTGAGGAGAACAAAATGTTCATAAACAGAGGAACTCTGGAGGATATAAGGGATGTTTTAGCAACAATTATTAGGGGAGAAGAAGACGTTATGGAAACAGCCAATGTTACATAGTTATATAGTGAATCTGTATTTCAAATGGTTCTGGTCTCACGGGTCGCCAATATCACCTGGTTACTATCGTTATCCCAATTGGGTGGATACTTATTTTCTTGTTACTAAATATTAAAATGTTTCCATAATTTAGTGTTAATCTGTTTTTGTCACATCATTAATATTTTAATTCTCCTTCCATTAAACTGTTGCTGCTCCAAACTGACCAGATCAAAATAATGAATCAGCAAATAAAGTAAATGTTAACAAATTAGATTCATTGCATAAATCATTTATGTAAAGTAATAAAGTTTAGGATCCAGTTCTGACCCTTGTGGTTTTCATCAGGTAACTTCTAGTAAATTATGATTCATATTATTTGTACATTTGATGTTTTGAGTAACTTTTACCCAGGAATGTGAAATGAATCATGATTCAGAAATAAGAGAATAATTATATAAATATATATTGGAGACAGTTCATAACTTAATATAAGAAGTTGCTTCCATCTCCTCAGGTTTGGTCAGAATCTCCTTCAGTCTAATTTGGGTCAAATGTTCTGGTTTCCTTCCACAAGGTTCTCATGATACATTGCTGGAGTTCTGGTCCGTTCTTTACAGAACCGGTGACGGTCTTTACTAAAATATGAACTTTTTATGAGCAAATTGATAATAAAATGACAACCATCAGAAGGCCTGTTCTTTAGGTCAGAGCAGCAGAATATTTTCCTCTCTTCTTTCTCCAACATGGTTCAGACATTAAACTGAGCCATGTTGCTGTTGGCAACAACAGCTAAAAAAGATTAGCAGAGGAAGCTGCCATCAGCTGCTGCACTTCTACTATTAGTCCACTAGATGGAGACATGGAGCAACATTTACATTCACTGATTCAACCTGAACATGAAATATTTTAGTTCACAATCATTAAACTCTACAAGTGAAGAAGATTAACTATTTAATAATCTGACTGAATCAAACACATTTTAACAATATTTGTTTTATTTTGAAAGGAAGCAACAGGAAACTGTTGATTCTGACTTTAATGGTGGAGACAAGAATTTGATACCAGGAAACAAAAATATGAATCAGTTTGTTCAGAGAAGAAAACAAAGAAACATCAGCTGTTCATCATGTTGATTGATTCCAGTTCATCAGTAATCTAATAATCCTGTAGATTAACTTTCAGAAGGAAGAGAGATTAAAGTTTGAGTTCAAATCATGGGGAACATTTTCTCCAAACTCTTTGATGATTTCACTGAATTTTTGTCGTGATTTCTTGATTTGATTTTGTTCTTATTGTTGGTGATTTAACTTTCATATCGACGATCCATTGGATCAAAACAGTAAAGAGCTGCATCAGATCCTGAATAACTACAGACTGCTCCAACATGTCCTGGAACCCAAACATAATCATGGACTCACTCTGGACCTTATTATTTCTAAAAGAGTCATTATATCTAAAATTGCAGTTGTTGATGTAAAACTTTCAGAACACTTTTGTATTTCTGGGACAGTTTTCTCCCTGCTGACAAAGACAACTATAAACAAGTCATTTCAAAAAGATGCATTAAACTACAGCTGATCAATTTATTCAGGCTTTTCCTTTCTGCTATAAACTCCTGTACTTCTGAGAGATTCAATTGTCAACTTTATGTTTAAAATTGAGAAGGTTATTGACACCATTGCTCCTGTTACTACAAAAGTAATCTCTGGGAAAGATGAACCACCTTGGAGAGATTTAGAGTCGGTTAGAAAAGGGAAGAAAGAATGAAGGAAAGCAGAACATCAGTGGCGTAAAACTAAACTGCAAATCCATTTAGATATTTACAAAGAGAAACTCAAAATGTTTAATTCTGAACTGAGAAATGCAAGAGAGTTTTTTTCTCAAATGTCATTTCTACCTCTATCAACTACTCTCATGCTCTGTTCTCAATTGTTGACAGATGATAATCCACCTTCTTCTGTTAATCATGAATTTTTCTCCTCTGAGGTCTGTGACAAACTTGCCACCTATTTTGTAAATAAAATGGTGAAAATAAGGGAGACCATAAACTCCTTTGTGTCTGTTTTTAGGAAACAATTAACTGTTTTCCACCAATCAGGACTTACCTATGATGACCCACTTTAACCTGGTCACTCAAAAACATTTGAGTTACAATTTATATGAATTCATCCACCTGTTCCCTTGACATCATACCTACGAGTTTATTCTTAAAGGTCTCAGATGTTTTTGCTCCTGATCTTCTACAAATAATTAATAATTCATTCACCTCTGGAGTTTTCCCTCAGGCTTTAAAGACTGTGGTAGTTAAACCACTTTCTCAAAAAACAGATTCTGGACTCATCAATTCTAAGCGATTATTGACCAATATCAAACTTACCATTAGGCTAAAATATTAGAAAAAATAGTTTCTAAACAGATAAATGGCTTTCTAGCCCTAAACTGTTTTGATGTTCATCAATCAGGCTTCTGTCAACTGAAACTGAAAATATTCAATGACCTCCATCTAAACACCGACCCTAATAAAATGTCAATATTACTTCTACTTGACTTTAGTGCTGCATTCAACACAGTCGATCACGATATTTTATTATCTCGATGAGAAAATTGGGTTGGCAATTCTGGTGTATTTCTCAGCTGGCTTAAATCTTACCTGTCTGACAGAACCTTTTGTGTTTCAATATTCAGCTTTAAATCCAAGGAAAATGAAATTACCTATGAAGTTCCCCAAGGGTCCATCCTGGGGCCACTTCTTTTTAATATCAATATGCTTCCATTAGTTCAAATAATACAAAATAATGAGATAGAAAACCACAACTATGCCAATGACACACAGTTATTCATTAGTCTTTCACCAGGAAATTACAGTCAGGTTCAAATATTCACTACATGTATTGAACAGATTAATGTCTGGATGAGCAAAAACTTTCTCCAACTAAATCAAAATAAAACTGAAATATTAGTGTTTGGACCAAAAGAACATAGATTTAAAACAATCACCCACCTTAAATCTGTTGGATTAAAATGCTCTGACAAAGCCAATAATCTGGGGGTGATCATGTATCCTGATCTGAACTTTAACAACCACATCAAATCTATCATAAAATCATCAGACTACCATTTAAAAAATATTGCTAAAATTAGACGACGCATGTTCCCACAAGACTCTAAGAAATTAGTCCCTTTGTTTTTAGTAGACTCGATTACTGCAGTGCCATATTTACTGAATTATCAACAAAAGCAATAAGCTCCAGCTTCTCAGAATGCTGCTGCAAGAGTCCTAACTAAAACAAAAAAAGATCAGCAGATCAGCCCAGTTCTGAGATTCCTGCACTGGCTTCCTGTTGCTCAAATAATATAATTTAAAATATCTTTAATAGTTTACAAAACACTTCATAATAGAAACCTAGACTACATTTCTGATCTTCTTCAACCATATATACCACTCATATATATAACTACCAGAATCAAACCTATTAACTAAACCAAGAGTCAGACATAAACTTGGTGAAGCAGCATTTAGTTTTTATGCTCCAACACTTTACAATAAACTTCCTGCTCATTGTAAGTAAATACCTTAAGTTTATTTAAAACAAGGTTAAAAAACTTCTTATTTGAAATTGCCTATTAAACATTTAATTAACAGTTAATTCATGAACTACATTTAACATTTTAATGTTTATTTGTCTATTTTTAATCTTAATTTCTTAAAATTATTATTATTATTTTTACTATCTTCTTGTTCTATTTTGTTTTAAACTTCCTTGTAAAAACACTTTGAATTGTCTTTGGCTGAAAGGTGCTATGTAAATAAAGTTGCCTTTCCTCTGACTCCCAGTCAGTCCTACCAGTCTGACCAGTCAGACCAGTCAGACCAGTCAGACCAGTCAGTCTGGGCTCTTTTCTCCTCATAACACTTTCAGTTTAAACTAACCTGTTTATTTGTGACACCAGTCTGAATCTACTGTGGTTCTGTTGGGTCTCAGCTTGTTGTTCAGATTTTCTTCATCAATTCTTTGGATCATTTGAACAAACTGTAAGTTTGCTTTGTTTCCTACTTGAACTTTGTCATCAGGATATTCCTGCTTGTTTCTGCTTTGATGTTTGGACAAAATGTTCACTTCTGCAGTGATGTATAAAGTACTGAAATCTCGGAGTCAAGTAAAAGTATAGGTACCTCTCCAAAATATGACTTTGTTAAAAGTAAAAGTCACTGATTGAAATGTTACTTGAGTTAAAGTATTAAAGTATCTGAAATGTCTTGTACTTAAATATGGAAATTACTGTAACAATGAATGTTCTCAAGTAATGTAATGAAAAGTACAAGTAAAAAGTAAAACAAGGCAAATGCAGTTTGAATGACATTTTATATATTTTGGTAAACTTGTTAAATACACTTAAAATAATGTACACAACCAAGTGCAGGCAAAATGAAACCTGCTCATAGATATACCTGCAGGCATCATTTAGTTAAGAAAATTAGGTGCTTTACTTAAATCACCAAGTTAACTTAACCTGCTTTAGGTTAACTTAACCTGCTTTACAACTGAACCAGCTTCTTAATAAACCCTCCAGGACAGAAAATACAAAGTTTCTATAAGCCTCAAGTTTTCCCTTTCAGTAAGGTCAGTGCTAAAATTGAGAAAAATTAACAGTCAGTACAGAAAATGCGGCCAACATGAAGAAAAAACCCGTTACGATTACTCTACTTCACAAACTACAGGTGCACACAACTGATCATTATGTAAAAGAAAAATAATTGGGAGGGAAATGCAGCTTATTTGGCATCTGAAGAGGGAGAGCTTTTTAGTTAACTTGGTGTTTAATGGGAGAAGCGAAACAGACCTCCGTGAAGCTGAAACCCACCTACTCAAATAATCCAGCAAATAGTCTGATTGGTTAGTGCTCTGTTTGTGCCATTAAAGTGTTTGTTTGTGCAGCATTGGTTTCCAAGATATTAAAAATTATTTTTTAGGCCATCCAAAATATATACTTTTTAAGATTACAATTACTAAAAATATTGAGTATGATTACTTCATGACTACTTCATACTCAATATTTTGTGTCATGAATTTTGTGTCAGTTGGTCACAAGGCAAGAAATCTATTTCCATTAGTTTCTCAGGAGAGTTTGGATGTAAAATTTGTTGACTCTCCCTGAGTGAAACTCCGACACCTTGAGGAAGGGGGAGACCTAGAAAACGGCTGGCCGAAATTAGCGTTCATGAATCGGATCAACCTCGAGTTAGGCGCCGCTTGCACCAGATATTGGAGTAGCCAAAATCCAAATTGAAAACAACTTTGCTGCGTTTATTTTAACAGCACAAACCTGCACAAACGGAGCACTAATGAACCAGCCCACTTTGGTTTATTGTGGAGCAAAATGCAGGGATGGTGAACTCTGGATGGCCTAAAAATCATTTTAATATCTCGGAAACCAAAACTGGACAATCGAACATTTTAACGGCACAACCTACACAAACGGAGCACTAACCAATCAGACTGTTTGCTGGACTTTTTGACGTAGGTGGGGAGGTGCGAAACCTGTGCATCCTATTGGTGGTGATGAACAAGACCAGGCAAGCAGGCTTTGTTACAGTCGGTCATTAGGTTGATCAAAACATTTGCGTTTCTCTCTCGCTTTTTTGTAACAAGTAACTAAACCACACATTGAAAATGTATCGGAGTAAAAGTATGCAATTCAGTTCAGAAATGTAGTGAAGTAAAAGTGAAAGTTATCAAAAATTTTCATACTTGAGGAAAGTATGAAGTACTCCAAAATATACTTAAGTAAAGTAGTGAAGTATTTTTACTTCGTTACTACAACTGCTTCTGATTTCAGCTAAAAAACTAAAATCTCTGCTGTTTGAAGTTCTCTGCTGAACATCTGGTTTTCTTTATTTTCTTATCTGGACAAACTGATTCTTGGTTTTATTTCCTGGCATCAAACTCTAGTCTCCAACATTAAAGTCAGAAAGTCCTGTCGCTTCCTTTCAAAATAAAAGAAGGTTATTTTTAAAATATGTTTTATTTAGTCGGATTATTAAATAGTCAATATTTGATAGAGCAGATAATCCACTTGTAGAGTTTAATTTATAGGGTCATAAACTAGTCCACCGATTAAATTTCTGTCATAAGGATGTCTATAATTTCTTTAATAAGCATCCTGAGACACCCCTACCTGAAAACCAAACCTAAATGTGAGAAGAAAGTCGACAGAAACCAAATCGGCTCGTAAAAATGAGCCACTATCTAAAGTGCACTGAACCAGCAGGTGAAGGATTTAATGGACAGACCCAATCAATCAATCAATCAATCAAATTTTATTTGTATAGCACATTTCAGCTACAAGGCATTTCAAAGTGCTTTACATCATAAACACAAAACACAAAGGCATGCAACATAGAATAAAATACCAAGGTTTTTTTTTTTTTCCTTCCCTTTGACACGGAATTTAAGCGCCTGTTACCGCCGGACTCCGCCGTCCGTTTAACCACGGGTATTCGCCGGGCCCCGTTGCCCACAACAGGAAAAAAAAAAAAAAAAAAAAAGATTACATGCATATCCACAAATACAAATCCATACATATTACATTTCAAATACAATTCTAAACAGGTGCGTTTTTACTTGAGATTTGAAGGAAGTCAGGGTTTCCGCTGTTTTACAGTTTTCTGGAAGTTTGTTCCAAATTTTTGGTGCATAGATGCTGAAAGCTGCTTCTCCTCTTTTGGTTCTGGTTCTGGGGATGCAGAGCAGACCAGAACCAGAAGACCTGAGAGGTCTGGAAGGTTGATACAACATGTTCCATTATGAAGATGGAACATGTCACATGTCACAAGGTGACTCAACTGGTAAATCCAGGATGAAGAAAAGCTTCAAGTTTTCCAGCTCTTTTTTAAAAGAGCTCTAATCAGTTGTACAGTGAATGGAAACATGAAATGGATCTCAAAGGTCAGGAATTTCTGCCTTACAAAAACTTAAGGAAGAACTGAAGAAATCTAAGTGTGTACAGGCAGAAGAGCGACGCCTCCTGGAGAAGATTGGAGCTTTGGGTGAAAAGGTGAGCAGCATGATAGTCATGAGTGACAGAAAAGCAAATCCACCTGGAAGCCTCAGAATACCTGAAGTCACATTAAGAAAGACTTTAAAATATGGAACCAGACTGGAGAAACAGAACAGACAGACAAACTTTCTGTCACCAGTTTCAGTAAGCAGATGGAGTCAGGAAGAAAGAAGAGATATGCTGGAAGTGAAGTGGAACCTCACACTCCCCACTCTTACAATTACATTAAACTACAAAGTTGACTCATCATCTGACCTGCTGGTCAGGATCATGAACATCTCCCAAGACTGAATTTCCTACAGTCTGACAGTTATTTTCCCTCATTGCTGAAACAAGGTGATCAGTCTCATTGGAAGAAGATGTTGTCCAGAGCATCTTGATAATGCAGAGCTTCATGGAGAAACATACAGAAAATCAGTCAGACATTCTTGGTGTCGAATGAAACAGTTAAGTCCATGCTCATGATTTTGAATACCCACAAAGAAGAAATGTTGGAACAGTTTCCACGGGAAAGAAGATTTTCCTGCCTGTTCACATAAACACCACCTTAATCTGGATTGTCCTGCTGTTGCAATCAGAGGCCAAGAAGAAGCTTCAAGTTCTTCTCCTGTTCAGCTCCACGTTCCTGTCAGAGACTTCAGCTCCTCATGAGAACAACTAAAGCCTGGAATAGACTGACACCAACATCCTGACATCTCATCCCTGAACAAAGCTTTGCAGCATCAAGGTGACTCTTAGCGCCATATATGGACAGATTTCCTCTAAAGGGGGCGGAGCCTGGATTGGAGGAACCAGCAGCAGCTTCCAGGAACAATCCTTGAGAACCTCTGGAGGAGATCATGGAGATGAGATTCCTGCTTTAATCAGTGGATTCATTGATAGAAAACATGACGACTGAAATATCTGAGAGCTGCAGCTCCATTTTCTACAGATCTGCTGGAACATCAGATAGAAATGAAGAATTTCATCATTTCACATCAAATCTGTTCATCTTCTACAGATACAACTGAATTATTGAGCTGAACTGGTTCTAAAGGTCTGGATGGTAAAAACATCCATTGTTTTTCTGTCTCATTAGTTTCCAGAAAGAGTTGAAATGTTTCAGAAGCTTTTATCCAGCAGCTCAGTAAAGATCTCTCCTCTTTCCAACCTGATTTAGTCCATGAAGCAGAACATCTCTGCTGCTGCAGCAACAGGAGGAAACTTCTCCAGATCTCAACTTCTACACTCTGACTGCTTGGAAACAGATCAGGGAGGAACAGCCTTTTCTCCAGGCTGCTCCTCCTGACTCTAGCGCCACCTACTGGCTGTTCAGCAGACATGACAGCTGAGGAGAAAAGAAGAAACAAGGAAATAAAAACTAAAACAGCGACCGGTTCATCCAGTCTGAATGTCCAGGTTATGACTCAGGGACATTCTGTTCCAGTCTATGAGGGAATATTCAGTTTGAAAGCAGGAAGTCGTGTCTTTCCTCTCAAAACTTTTAATGCTTGAACTCAAAACTTCTGCTCTCTTTCAAATATTTACTGTTTCTTCCTCAAATCTTTTTCTTACGCTCAAAACTTTTCTCTCCTTGGATCAAATCTCCCTTGCAAAACTCTCTGCCTTCCTGCGAATCATTTTCGGATCCATCTTGGAACAGAATATTTTCAATGGGTTGGTTTAGATTTCAGAGGTTAGTTAAACTTTAAAGAGTCACAGGATTCTATCAAAAGAATGGATGTTGATTTTTATCAGCTTTTCTAACATTTATCTATCTAGATTGTTCCTGTATTGTTAGAATAGACAGAATCTCTCTATCTAGACAGATTCATCACACACAGACACACTCACTAGAAGGAAACAATGGGTTTTCTTTCAGCCCGTCTATAACACGTCTATAATCCAAGAGTTATAGAATCTAATGTAACGCTTGGATCCTATTGGCTGAGCGGTTGCTAGGCGACGGTTCTTTTCTGTGGTCCAGCAGCAGTCGTGTGGTGATATTAAGGATACAGTTGAGTTTGTTCCTTTGTTCCAGTTTTCAGATTATTTTCTGTTAGTTTATATTTTTATTTGTTTCTTATTTTTGTTTAGATATTTTTTGATGCCATAATTGCATTAAACCATAAACTTTTAGTTATTTAGTGTCAAAGGGATAAAAATAGTTAGATTTCCATCTGACCAGCAGCTTCTTGAAGCTGATGACCTTTGACCTGCTGTGGAAGCAGAAAGGATGGACTTAGTTTTTCTCTCAATGCTTCAGAACTTTGGTTCTGATTCATTTAAATAAATTATGATTGAATATCATGTTTACTGCTGTTGCATTGAGTTCATTTCAAAAGCTGCTGAGGAACAGATGATCTTTATTCACATCCTGATCATTGAAACATTAGAACTGGTTCTGGTTCTGATCCGTTTTTTACCATCACTGACATGTTTGGATCATTTAAAAATGCTGCTTCTGGGTTTAATAATCAGACGTCATGCAGGTTGTAGTTTCACCACCAGGGGGAGATAAATTTCCCACCATTGAAGAATCCAGTTGGTTCCAAGTTTAAACAGGTTCTGGTTCCATTAGAGCTGAACAGAACCTGGATCAGCAAAATAAAAACTAGTTTGTGTTCAAACTGGGAGTTATGAGAAGGGTTCATGTCTTCAGTCATCTGCAGGTAAACTTTCCTCTGACTCCCAGTCTGACCAGTTAAACCAGTTTGGGTTCATTTCTCCTCTTAAGACTTTCAGTTTAAACTCACCTGTTCAGATGTGGTACCAGTTTGGTTCTACTGCGGTTCTGTTGGGTCCCTGATTGTTGTTCATAAATTCTTCTTCAGCTGTTTGGATCATTTGAACAAACTGTAAGTTTTATTTGATTTTTACTTGAACTTTGTCTTCAGGAATTTTACTGTTTCTTATTTTTCTCTCTGATGTTTAGAGAACAGAAAACTAGTGACAAGAACTCAAAGGTTAATCTCTGCTGTTTGAAGGTTAATCTAAGGGATTATTAGATTACTGATAAACTGGAATCCAACAGCTCTTGATGAAGAGCTGAATGTTCTCTGAACAAATTGTTTTGTGTTTTTATTTCCTGGAGTCAAATTCTAGTCTTCATCATTAAAGTTAAACAAACAAGTTTCAAAGTAAAATATTTTTTTAATATGTGTTTAATTCAGTCAGATTATTAAATAGTTGAACTTTGATGGAGCAGATAATCCACTTGTAGAGATTAATAATTAACTAAAATACTTCCTGTTCAGGTTGAATCAGTGAATGTAAATGTTGCTCCATGTCTCCATCTAGTGGACTGATAGTAGAAGTGCAGCAGCTGATGGCAGCTTCCTCTGCCTCTCTGCTGTCTGACTGCATTCACCTGACACTGATATGAAGCAGAGAAGAAGAGCCAATCAGAGGAGGAGCAGCTGATCTTTTTCCAGCACTAATGATGTAAAGGATGATCAGAGTTGATGTGCAGATGAATGATGTGTGTTTCCTCTGCAGGTGAAGCTAGAAAGTGTGTGTGAGCTGATGTGGATTCAGCAGCATGGATCAGTGTGAGGACAGAGAGGAGGGAGTCCCTCCCTCTAAAACCACTTTGTGTGGGGAAGATGAGAGCCAGAGCAAAGGTCAGAGGTGAGGTCACCATCTCTAACTGTCCACAGCCCTTTTCACACAGCGTTCACTATATCAGGCCAGAACAGACGTGGTGATGAAGCTGCTGCTGCTCCTCTTTGCTGATTAAGTTTTAATCATCATGTTTCTGTCAGGATCCATCATAGACTAAAACCAAAACCAGAACCAGAACCAGAACCCAGCTGTGTGTCCTTTAAGAGCAACCAGTCAAAGGATGACGTCATTGACTTTAAATCTCCTGGATCTCCACCATCAGAGAGGTGAGATGTTTCTAACTGCTGTAACTTCAGTTTATATCTGTTATTTTTGCCATCCAATATTAATTTAACACACAAACACAAAAGGCAGAAATGACTTTAATTTATAAATTGGTATTTGGATTGTTCTCTAAATCTAAATTTAATTTATTTTCCAGAGTAATGCTGAAAGAAAAAGGCTTTTATGAATTAATTTTATGATTCCAGTTTCATCTCTGTGGTTCAAACATCATCTAACATGGTGGATTATTGACCATTTTTACAGTTAAGCTAAATAAATATCTCATGGGGATATTTTTCAGAACCAGATCATCTCTAACTGACACCATTCATAAGCAATTGGGTCATTCTCTGAATTCAGTGCATTTTGAGTCTCAGGTTAATCTAAAATATTTTTATATTTAGATAAACCCACATTTTTTGACAAAAATCAAGTAATGGAAATATCCATGTCTTGGTGATATAACATGCAAATATATTTTAAAAGTTACATTTTGAAAGATTTGATGGTTGTTGAAGCGTAGAGGTCAGCCAAGTGAACATGTCCCCACTGAACAATGTTACGTTTTCACTAAATATAAAACAAATAAAAATAGCCAGTAACTGCAAGTTATTTGTACCTTTTTAAACATTTTAGGTTTACTTAAATGTAAATAAAAGTAATATGATGAAAAATACATAAATTATTTATATAAATTTTTAATCACGTCCCTCCAGTTTTGTTTAACCCTGTAACAGCAAACCAATCCCTCCTTTTTTTATAAATAATGGCTCAGTCCAATTTCCTCAGCATCCTGGAAGTGACATCACTAAAGTCTTTTCCTTCTCACACTGTAAAGAGATTAAAGTGTTAATATAGTTTATTACCTATATTTGATTATTTTTTTATCCAAACATTGTTATCGTCAAGCTCAACCTTTCATCAACATTAGGCATGTAAATGATATTTATTATTGTTTAGGAAAAGTAAAGAATGGCCTTTGAAACACATTAATTTCTTGTTTAGTGAAAATCTTCAACCCCATTACAGTCTGGTCAACTGTTACAATGAGTTCAAAAGCTTCACTTGATACATTGTTTTATAGTAACAGCAAATATTAGATTATTTGTTGGACTGTATGCAAAGTTTAAAGAATGATTCAAATACATGAAAAGTCTGATATAATGTTTATTTTAAAGTATGTTTGCATGATTTATGAAAAGCGGTTTTACATCAAATTGCCATTATCTACTTTTCAATCTAATTATTATGACTCAGAATCAAATAAAAATATACTTACATTTAGTGATTTTAATCCAGGGAAAGGTCATCTAAGAGAATTAGTTTAATTATGTTGTAGAGTTATACTCACAGAGGAATGAAATTGTCCCGTTACAGTGTTGAATTTATAGCAACTTAAGTAACAAAGAAATTTGTAAAACTGTTTGGGATTTTATGAATAAGGTGGGAGACATATTTTCTTGGAGATTTAAAGAGTCCTTCAGTAGATTCAGTGTTCAAAACAATTTTTGTGGCATATTTGTAAGTAATCTGAGACTCCAAAATGTACCAAATTCAGAGAATCACCCAATTACTGCTTCATTATGGGACAAAAATGACCCATAATGAACTCACTTTTCAATCAAGACACATAAACTATCATGTTGATATAACTATTGAGCCACAAACATTTAACTGCATTTTCTTCTTTTTAGCATCAAATTAATTTTTCCAAATGAAACAGACTCATTTATTTAATAAAATATTCATATTAACACAGAAACAAAAAGACAGAAGTAAATTTCTGATGGGTATTTTCTCAACCTACATAAAAGAGAGCTTATTAGTTTTCAACCAAGCTTTTTCAAAAGGGGTAAAATCACAGCAAACTGCTTCTTTAAGCCGCTCTCTGTGCTGCTGCACCGCTAGTCTTTTTATTAGCACAGGGAAGAAGCGAATGCAATGTGGGAGAGTGATCTTAACAGGAGGAATCTATTCTGATAGCAAAGAAGGAGGACCACAGAAACTACATTCTACACACAGGCAGTTTCAAAAGTAAGGAGTTTACTGGTAGATAGGAAAACAGCTGCAGAAAACATGTTCAAGGTGAAGGCAAAAAAGCAAGTTTTGTCTTTCACACAGTTTTAAAAATTCCTCCTCTCGGGAGTGAGAACAGTAAACATTTAAATGTTAAACAATTTAGCAAACTACTAATGTAAGAGTGATAACAAAACAGAATAGTACCAATTTCATTTCTTGGTTTAAATTTGGATTAGTGTTTAAGTCTGATTATCCACTCATCCATCCATTAATTACCGCTTATCTGGGGTCGGCTCGCAGGGGTAGCAGCTTCAGAAGGGAGGCCCAGACTTCCCTTTCCTCAGCCAGTTCTTCCAGCTCTTCCGTGGGAATCCCAAGGCGTTCCCAGGCCAGCCGGGAAACATACTCCTCCAGCATGTCCTGGGTCTTCCCCAGGGCCTCCTCCCAGTGGGAGGTGCCCGAAACACCTCACCAGAGAGGCGTCCAGGAGGCTTCCTGTCCAGATGCCCGAGCCTCCACTGGCTCCTCTCGACATGAAGGAGCAGCGGCTCTAATCTGAGCCCCTCCTGGATGACTGAGCTTCTCACCCTTTCTCAAAGGGAGAGCTCAACTTAGTCTGATTTAACAAATTAATGTCGAAAGAAAAAGTTTCTATGACTGAATTTTATGATTCATGTTGCATCTCTGAGATTGAAGCATCATTGAACATGGTGGATTATCTTCTAAATAATGTCTCCTGTGAATCAAACTCAGAATGAGATGTTCTCCAACTTAACATTCAGTTCTGATTGAAGCTCCATCAGATCCTCCTTGGATGGTCAGAGTGGAAATGATTCCTGGTTCTGCTCCATGTCAGAGCTCAACACTAAGATCACCAAACTGTTCTCTCAGTCATTTCAAACCAACATGTTGGTCTCAGAAACAAATCTTTCTGCTCTTTAAAGAAGGCTGGACATTATTCAGGAGGATCAATGATCAGGAACATGTTGGAGGATTGGACCGGTTCTGATAGGAATCATTTAGAACATCAGGTTGATGATCTGTCTGGTTCTGATTTTGGTTTACAGTCACATAAAAAAAATTATCTTGAAAGCAAACAATAGAGAGTTTCTAATGAGATTTTCTTTCAGGATCCATCAGAGATTCAAACCACAACCAGAACCAGAACCCAGATGTGTCTCCTTTAAGATCAAAAGGTCAATGGAATATCTCACTAACTTTAAATCTCCTGGATCTCCACCATCAGAGAGGTGAGCTGTATCTAATTGCTGTAACTTTGGAAACTGAACCAGTAAGAACTCAGATGTTTCCAGTTATATTTCCAGAGGTTTGATCCATTATCTACAGAAATCAGCTGCTCTGTTCTCATGAAAACACCTTCATATCTTTATCTCTGGATGTTGATGATGATGTTCTGTTGCTTCCTGGCTCCATGTCAGACTAACAGTGGATCACATTTCCACTGGGAAATACCTGGTAAAGCCATTCTGGTCCATCAGGACTTGGTTCCTGTGTGCATTGTGAGAGCAGTTCAGCAGGGAAGGAAAGCTTCATGATGTGGTTGGTGAGATCTGCTGGAACTCAACCAAACTGAGCTGATGTGGACCATCAGAGGTTCTGCTGGTTCTTAATGGGATCAGCAGGAACATTAAATCTTTACAACTACTTAGATCACCTGGTTCACTGCTCACATCCAGATATCACTTCATGGACCTTTACCTTCAGATTGTCTCTGTGAGGACAGATACAATATGAGCTCACTGCTGGATGAATATTTCCTGACTTCCTTATTGTTCCTGGTTCCTCCACAGAGTGGACCAGCAGAGCTCAAAGGTTCCCATGGGTCCATCTGCCCAGCAGTATCAAACACAGCTGGACTCCATATTTATGGTCTGTATATGAACAACAACTACTTTCCATGAGTTCTGTTCAAAGTCACCTTCATGCTGCACTTTGTAGACCAGAGGACTGTCAGTCTGTCCAACATCCATCTGGTGTTTGGCTCCATAATTTCACTCTGATGTTTCCTTCATCTATTATTCTGTTCCAGCTGCTGGAGGACAACATTGTCACTTATGTAAAGAAAGAACTGAAGAAGATCCAGAAAGTTCTGAGTCCAGATTACCCAGAACATTCAGAGATTCAGAGAGATGATGAGGTGTTGGAAGGTGATGATGAAGAGCAGAGGAGGAGCAGAGAGGCAGTGATGAAGATCACACTGAACTTCCTGAGGAAGATGAAGCAGGAAAAGCTGGCTGACCGTCTGCAGACCAGTAAGAGGATTTCTAAAGAGATTTGAAATGATAGATAAATTACACAGTTGCTGAAGTGATGTAATAAAATTCAAAAGATGATTTTCTTTCACTACTTATTTTTATTATTGTGTTATTTTAGGACATTTTGCTCCAGTTTGTGAAAATCAACTTAAATCTGGTCTGAAGAAGACGTTCCAGTCTGTGTTTGAGGGAATTGCTAAAGCAGGAAGTCCAACCCTTCTGAACCAGATCTACACAGAGCTCTACATCACAGAGGGAGGGACTGGAGGGGTCAATGATGAACATGAGGTCAGACAGATTGAAACAGCATCCAGGAAACAACACAGAACAGAAACAACAATCAGACAAGAAGACATCTTTAAAGTCCCACCTGGAAGAGATCAACCAATCAGAACAGTGATGACAAAGGGAGTGGCTGGCATTGGGAAAACAGTCCTAACACAGAAGTTCACTCTGGACTGGGCTGAAGACAAAGCCCACCAGAACATCCAGTTCATATTTCCATTCACATTCAGAGAGCTGAATGTACTGAAAGAGAAAAAGTTCAGCTTGGTGGAACTTGTTCATCATTTCTTTAGTGAAACCAAAGAAATCTGCAGCTTTGAACACTTCCAGGTTCTGTTCATCTTTGATGGCTTGGATGAGAGTCGACTTCCACTGGACTTCCACAACAAGGAGATCCTGACTGATGCTACAGAGTCCACCTCAGTGGATGTTCTGCTGACAAACCTCATCAGGGGGAAACTGCTTCCCTCTGCTCTCCTCTGGATAACCACACGACCTGCAGCAGCCAATCAGATCCCTCCTCAGTGTGTTGGCATGGTGACAGAGGTCAGAGGGTTCAATGACCCTCAGAAGGAGGAGTACTTCAGGAAGAGATTCAGAGAGGAACAGGCCAGCAGGATCATCTCCCACATGAAGACATCACGAAGCCTCCACATCATGTGCCACATCCCAGTCTTCTGCTGGATCACTGCTACAGTTCTGGAGGATGTGTTGGAGACCAGAGATGGAGGAGAGCTGCCCAGAACCCTGACTGAGATGTACATCCACTTCCTGGTGGTTCAGACCAAAGTGAAGAAGGTCAAGTATGATGGAGGAGCTGAAACAGATCCACACTGGAGTCCAGAGAGCAGGAAGATGATTGAGTCTCTGGGAAAACTGGCTTTTGATCAGCTGCAGAAAGGAAACCTGATCTTCTACGAATCAGACCTGACAGAGTGTGGCATCGATATCAGAGCAGCCTCAGTGTACTCAGGAGTGTTCACACAGATCTTCAAAGAGGAGAGAGGTCTGTACCAGGACAAGGTGTTCTGCTTCGTCCATCTGAGTGTTCAGGAGTTTCTGGCTGCTCTTCATGTTCATCTGACCTTCATCAACTCTGGTGTCAACCTGATGGAAGAAACACAAAGATCTAAGAAATCTTCATTATTTAATAAATCTGACCTAAAGTCTCTCCATCAGAGAGCTGTTGACCAGGCCTTACAGAGTCCAAATGGACACCTGGACTTGTTCCTTCGTTTCCTCCTGGGACTTTCACTGCAGACCAATCAGAGACTCCTACAAGGTCTGCTGACAAAGACAGAAAGTAGCTCACAGACCAATCAGGAAACAGTTCAATACATCAAGGAGATGATCAGTGAAAATGTGTCTGCAGAGAAAAGCATCAATCTGTTCCACTGTCTGAATGAACTGAATGATCGTTTTCTAGTGGAGGAAATCCAACAGTCTCTGAGTTCAGGAAGTCTCTCCACAGATAAACTGTCTCCTGCTCAGTGGTCAGCTCTGGGTTTCATCTTAGTGTCATCAGGAAAAGATCTGGATGTGTTTGACCTGAAGAAATACTCTGCTTCAAAGGAGGTTCTTCTGAGGCTGCTGCCAGTGGTTAAAGCCTCCAACAAAGCTCTGTAAGGACATAGATTGTTACTGCAGTTATTGTTGATCAAGTGAAAACATTTAATGATGTGCTAAATATTGATTCATGTGGTTTTAGTTTATTTATTGATGCATTGTCTCCCAGATGTTGCCCACAGGGATACATTGGGAAGAAAGTCTATTAATATGTAACTTTATCACCATAACAACCTCATCATCATTATACATTATTAAAGACGCAAACCTCAGATTTCTGCTAAAACTGAGACTGGATGAATTTAGTTTTATTGTGGAATTCAAAAGTTTTGTTGCCAGTCTCCTTGTTCTTTTTACATCAGACCTTCAAAGATTGTGACTCAACCATTGACTAAATCAATTCACAACAAAATGCAACATAAATATGTGCAACAATAGATAGTTCCTTCAATCTTTCCAAATATATATATAATTGATTGGAAAGTAAAATATTTTTATGAATTATTTAATAACAGATTTTCCTCCCTGTCTCCTCAGACTGAGTGGCTGTAACCTCTCAGAGAGAAGCTGTAAAGCTCTGTCCTCAGTTCTCAGCTCCCAGTCCTCCAGTCTCAGAGAACTGGACCTGAGTAACAACAACCTGCAGGATTCAGGAGTGAAGCTTCTCTCTGCTGGACTGAAGAGTCCAAACTGCAACCTGGAAACTCTCAGGTAACTCTGGGCTCTTGACAAATTGCTGCATCTGGGGTGCGAAAAGAAGCATAATTACAGATCCATCCATCCATCCATCCATCCATCCATCCATCCATCCATACATCTATCCATACATCCGTCCGTCCATCAGTTCAGACTTTGGATTCTACCTCAATGTTCTCATTTTCTCATCTAGTGATGAATTGTGTGTCTGCAGCTTATCAGGCTGTTTGGTCTCAGAGGAAGGCTGTGCTTCTCTGGCCTCAGCTCTGACCTCCAACCCCTCCCATCTGAAAGAGTTGGACCTGAGCTACAATCATCCAGGAGACTCAGGAGTGAAGCTGCTGTCGGCTGGACTGAAGGATCCACACTGGAGACTGGAAGCTCTCAGGTATGGAGGAACCTGCTGCAGGAGCAGAGAAGGTCTGATAGAGGAGGAAGAGGGAGAAATGTCTTTAGTCAGTCTGCTGGTTTTCCCAAGGTTTGTTCCTGGAAGCTGCTGCTGGTTCCTCAAATTCAGGCTCCGCCCCCTTTAGAGGAAATCTGTCCATATATGGCGCTAAGAGTCACCTTGATGCTGCAAAGCTTTGTTCAGGGATGAGATGTCAGGATGTTGGTGTCAGTCTGTTCCAGGCTTTAGTTGTTCTCCTCATGAGGAGCTGAAGTCTCTGACAGGAACGTGGAGCTGAACAGGAGAAGAACTTGAAGCTTCTTCTTGGCCTCTGATTGCAACAGCAGGACAATCCAACATTTTAGTCTGACTTCATCTGGAAATATTTCTTTGAGCCTCTATCAGTGTGAAGGCAGGCCAGCTCCTCATCAGAGCTGAGATCTTCTCTGCCCTCCATGCTGGAAATGTAGAAGTCCAGTAGCTCCTGATCAGTGACATCAGAGCGTGAAATCATCAGTAGAGTAATGATGTCATTTCCTTCTCAGAGCAGCTTGGAAATGTGAGAGGAAAGATGCAAACAAAGACTCTCTGGACTGTTGGATCTGCTGGTTCTGGTTCCAGATGCTCCTTGGACACTTTCACAAGCCATTACTGCAGCTGCTGGATTCAGGATGCTGCTTCTTCTTCTTGGGCTCATTGTAAATGTGTGCAGCGCCACCTGGTGGTGCTGGTTGATAGAGGAAGTGCTGAAAGGTTGGAGGTGTTTGTCAGAGGTGTGTGATGATGGAAGCCTCTCCCTGGTTTGTGAGTCTGAGCTCAGAGATCAAATCTTTGATTCTTGTTGAATCTTTGTTGAATGTGATGCAGCTTCTCCTTTTTAATGTTTGTATTTCTGGATATTACAGTGAGGCCACAGCAGGTTTTCAGCAGCAGGGCTGTTTAGTGTTTCATTCCTTCATCTGTGTGTGGGAGTGTGGATGGATCAGGTATCCAGGTGTTGATCAGAGTTTAGATTGATTGTATTTTAATGCTGATTATTAAATCAGGTGGAGCTTCCAGAAATGTTTCCTTAGTTTCCTGATGTCCTTTTAGGCTTCAGTGAGTTTCTTCAGGTTGTTACTGAGGGATTTCCTTTCTCCTCTCTGTTGGAGCTTTTCCTGTGTTTGGAGAAATGAGTTGTGCTGCAGCAGCACCAACTGTCCTTCCTACATCCACTGCAGTTTGCAATCCAGATGTTGGACTGTTCCTGTCTCAGTGGAGGACAATGTGTGTCTGAGAGACATGTAATGTCCATGTTTGCTGCTGAAAGAGACTGATGGTCTGACCCCCCTCCTCCTTTCAGGGTGGAGCCTGCTGGAGGCCGATTCTTGACTCCAGGTCCATGGAGATGTAAGTGTGTTTTTCATCTGATTCATGACAACAAAGCAGCTCACATTCAACCATCTTCAAACTGTCACATCACTCATTCAGGAGTCAAAGTGTCAATAAATGATCAATAACTGCAGCTGGATTGTGTTTGTTCTCTCCATCAGATTCCTGTCAACTCACCATCGACACAAACACAGTGAACAGAAAACTCAAACTGTCTGAAGACAACAGGAAGGTGACACTTGTGGAGGAGCTTCAGTCATATCCTGATCATCCAGACAGATTTGATAATTATCTTCAGCTGCTGTGTAGAACTGGTCTGACTGGTCGCTGTTACTGGGAGGTCGAGTGGAGAGTAGGAGTTTATATATCAGTGAGTTACAGAAGAATCAGGAGGAACGGAAACAGTATAGACTCTATGTTTGGATATAATGATCATTCCTGGAGTCTGAGATGCTCTGATATTGGTGGTTACTCTGTCTATCACAATAACAGAGAAACTCATCTCTCCTCCTCCTCTGACTCTAACAGAGTAGCAGTGTATGTGGACTGTCCTGCTGGCATTCTGTCCTTCTACAGAGTCTCCTCTGACTCACTGATCCTCCTCCACACCTTCAACACCACATTCACTGAACCTCTGATTCCTGGGTTTGGGTTCTGGTTCAGTTCTGGTTCCTCTTCAGTGTTTCTGAGCTGATTTGAGTCTAAAGAGTCTAAAGTTTTTCCTCCTGTCAGAGAAACTCTCTCACTGTTGAACAGATAGTTCAGTCTCTACAATCTATTTCTTGGTGAAACGATTCTGATTGAGTCCTTGGAAACTTTTTCTTCTTCCAGTCCTTTAAAGATGGAAGCTGGGATTATTCCAGGATTATTCCAGGATTATTCCAGGATCTTCATGTTTTTCTGTCTGTTTCCAGTCAAAGCTTCACACTAAATATCAAGATGTTGTTTCTCTTATTTTTCCTTTCATTCATCAGATTTCATTGAAATATTGATCAGTTTTTCTCAATCTGATCATTTTCTGTTTCTATCGGCTCCTATTTTTCTCAACATGTCAGATTTGAATATTAAATCTTTTGTAAATTTGCTGCAGTTTTTCTTCATATGTTTTAAATAAAAAAGATGTTCTCTTTTCTTTCTAAATGGGTTACATGTATTTGTAAAAATGATTGTTGGAGATGAAATTGATGAAAAATAAATGCTGCACACTGTAAGATATTAAAATGTATTTTCCACATCAGAGAAGCGTTTATGTGACAACTACTGGTTTCATGGGGCTTCAGTGTTTTTGAAAGACATGGCCAGTTATTATACCCTCCACAAGCCACGTGGCAGGAACTTTAGCTTCTCCAAAGAGCTTTCATGCAAAACAATAGACTTTGTTAGTATTTCTGGAATACAGTAACCAATCTCCTTCAACTTTCTCTCCATTAGACAGTAAACCAAAACAGTAAGCTTTGGGAAAACACCTGTTATTCTCCTCTGGTCTTGGATTTGGGCCATCAGAAACTTTCTGTGGGCCATTTTCAGCCATGATGCCTAAATGTTCCCCGTTTTGTGTGGTAAAGGCCATTAGATGGATCTTGTGAATAAAGCCTCGTCTCAACCTCTCTGCAGCTCTGCTCCTCTCTCTCCATCATCTGCATAGAAACATTTCAAGATCAACATTTTTCTTCTCTTTCCTTTCTAAATGGGTTACATGTATTTGTAAAAAATGATTGTTGGAGAATAATTGATCAAAACTAAATGCTGCATCCTGTAAGATATTAAAATGTATTTACCTAAACAGATATTATTGTCCTCAGCTTTATTTGACCACAAAAACATGCACTAGCAGTGACATTGTAGGAACACGACTGATGATCATGATCAGCCCTTATCAATATGTTTTATTATTTTCTTCATACATTCTGTTGCAGGTGAATCTGTGGCTGTTATTTTGAAGATGCTATTGAATTGGTTGCATCTGTGTCTCTGCTAAAGTTGCAGGAACATTATGAGGTGCAGCTTGTGAAGATGTGTGTAATGGGGCTGGGTGTATGTTTGGCATATGTGCAGGAATGTGGCTGGCAGCGGCTAAGATGTGTGTGTGTTTAAATTGTCTTGTTCCTGAGCTTCATATATGGAATTCATTATTTTCCTCTTTAGTCTTGTTTTTACCAAAGGGTTTGTAAAGGATTGCAGCTCCTCAGCTTCCTGATCTCCAAAGCAGCATCACTATCTGCATCATGTCTGCTTCTACCTGCCTGTAAAGTCGACGACATCTGCTGCAAAATGTTTCATTTTTCCATTTCTACTGCATCTGCATATTGGTTTTTCTTTTGTTGTTGTGAAATTGGTTCAGTTGGAGAAAGATTATGGTCAGTATGAACTGCAGATGATTCTTGTTCATGTTCTTTCACAGGCGTTTCCTCAGATACTTGATAGACGTCGTCCTGATCACTACCAGGTCCACCTCTGCAGCAAGTGCATCTTTAATTGAATCTTGTAGCTATAATAGTTACAAATAAATCAATGACTGTTTTTAATAAATCTAAAAGTCTCTTATTGAGGGGCAATCAGCAATAAGTGCTGCACACAGAGCTTTCAGTGGGACATTGTGTGACGTGCTTCCAGAGAAACATTAATGACTTTATTAGCCGTTTCTGTTTCCACATGAACCTTTTTCGCCACTTCCACTCGGTTTGACTTTCACAAGCTCAAAAGCTAAACTGGATTCTCAAGGACGTCGCCGCATCTTTACTTCTTCCACTGCAAGAAAGAAGTAAAACTCGCATTTCTTTATGTTGCTCAAAGTACATTATATATATCTTTATCTATCTTAATCTTTCTAAAACATTCCTGTATTAAATAGCAAGGTATAATACTTCAGTTGTGGTTTTAGTATCAGATCATGATTCTATGTTGCTGATGAAATAAAACCGTATGGTGATGACAGTGTATAGATGCAGTGCGCATGCATTGAGAGCGTCTGCTGATCTGACAGAACAAGGGCTAAAAACCATGTTTACGTTGAGAACAATGGGCACAACATAATGTATACATCCAATTGTTAAATGATTTGAACGGCCGAGTGACACAGATATTAATGGCTGTTTTAATAGTAACAATGTAACTGCAAAGCACTATGATAGTGAATGTTCATCTGACCTTCATCAACTCTGGGGTCAACCTGATGGAAGAATCACAAAGATCTAAGAAATCTTCATTACCTAATAAATCTTATATGAAATCTCTCCATCAGAGAGCTGTTGACCAGGCCTTACAGAGTCCAAATGGACACCTGGACTTGTTCCTCCGCTTCCTCCTGGGACTTTCACTGCAGACCAATCAGAGACTTCTACAAGGTCTGCTGACAAAGACAGGAAGTAGATCACAGACCAATCAGGAAACAGTTCAGTACATCAAGAAGAAGATTAATGAGAATGTGTCTGCAGAGAAAAGCATCAATCTGTTCCACTGTCTGAATGAACTGAATGATCGTTCTCTAGTGGAGGAGATCCAACAGTCTCTGAGTTCAGGAAGTCTCCAGATAAACTGTCTCCTGCTCAGTGGTCAGCTCTGGGTTTCATCTTAGTGTCATCAGGAAAAGATCTGGATGTGTTTGACCTGAAGAAATACTCTGCTTCAGAGGAGGTTCTTCTGAGGCTGCTGCCAGTGGTTAAAGCCTCCAACAAAGCTCTGTAAGGACACAGATTGTTAATGCAGTTATATCAATAAATATCAATGTTTCAATTTATATATTGGTGCATTGTCTCGTCAAAGTGTCTCACTGGGGACTAAGTGTAAAGGAGACAGACTTACTTCAGCAGCCGAGCATACTATTATACACTAAAGCCTCAAAGTCCTCCTCTTTATGCTAAAATGTAATTTGAATTCATTTAGTTAATTATGAAATTTTATAATTATCTTTCCAGCCTCCTTGTTGCCTGTAGTTCTAAACTTTAAGGCTGGATAAATTGAATCAATTCTAAACAAAAGGCAACATAAATATGTGCAACAATAGATAGTTCATTCAGTCTTTCAAAAAAAAACATAATTTATTGAAAGTAAAATATTTTATTATGAATTGTTTAATACCATATTTTCCTCCCTGTCTCCTCAGACTGAGTGGCTGTAACCTCTCAGAGAGAAGCTGTGAAGCTCTGTCCTCAGTTCTCAGCTCCCAGTCCTCCAGTCTCATAGAAACTGGACCTGAGTAACAACAACCTGCAGGATTCAGGAGTGAAGCTTCTCTCTGCTGGACTGAAGAGTCCAAACTGCAACCTGGAAACTCTCAGGTAACTCTGGGCTCTTGACAAATTGATGCATCTAAGGTGCAAAATGAAGCATAATTACAGATCCCAGCGGTTGGTTGGCTTTCTTATTTATTCCACATGTTACAAATCCATCCATCCATCCATCAGTTCAGACATTGGGTTCTACCTCAATGTTCTCATTTTCTCATCATGTGATGAATTGTGTGTCTGCAGCTTATCAGGCTGTTTGGTCTCAGAGGAAGGCTGTGCTTCTCTGGCCTCAGCTCTGACCTCCAACCCCTCCCATCTGAAAGAGTTGGACCTGAGCTACAATCATCCAGGAGACTCAGAAGTGAAGCTGCTGTCGACTGGACTGAAGGATCCACACTGGAGACTGGAAGCTCTCAGGTATGGAGGAACCTACTGCAGGAGCAGAGAAGGTCTGATAGAGGAGGAAGAGGAAGAAATGTCTTTAGTCAGTCTGCTGGGAAACATTTAGTTGAAGCTGAATGTTTAATTTGATAATTAAATATTTAGACACCTCATCTGGAGGCAGAGATCATCACCCAGTTTTCTGGAATATTCTCCAGACTAAGAACGGCTCACAAGGAAAATTAAAGAGTGGGATGGTCTAATAGCTTAATAGGGACTCCGACTAAATTAATAAAGAAGTTCAGTTAGATTTCCATGATGATCTACTGATGGCAGAAAGACTTTAAAACAATATTTGATGGAGCTCCAGACCAATCAGCCCCAAGAAGCAAAGAGGAGAATAAAAGTAACTCCATGTTGGTCAGATGGATGTTTAAAGTTCTGGGAAAAAAAAATAAAGAACTTTAGATTTAAACAAAACTCACAACTTTCAGGATTAATAAAATATAAAATACATAAAAAGTGAAGAAAAACAATTCATGAGGCAAAGAAAGAAAGTGAGAATTTTAACAGTTTCATCCATTTAGTAGTTTGATCTCCACCAGGGGGCGACATCTGGAAAATGATCAAAGAATGAAAGGAATCAGGAGAGAATGGAAATCCTTTGTTTTCCAGAGGAAATGAAGAATTGCAGTGAATGATGGTGAAAAAGTAGAATTGTGCTCTGTTGACTGGTAGAAATTAAAAAACAACAATAAAACCTTTTAGACAGATCCAAGAAAAGACTAATGTGTTCAGGTTTCCAGTAGTTGGGAAGCTTTTGGGAATATTCAATAAAGTTTGGGAAAAATTCCCAACGTGTTGGAAAAAGGCAGAGACCCTTCATGTTGGAAAACCAGGGAAATATCCATCCGACCAATCAGATTCCAGATCCACAGCTCTGACGTCACATTTAGGATCAATAATGGAATGGTAATAAGAGAAAGAATCAGATTTTATTGATAAAGTAGAGGGATGATATCAGCCCATCAGATGGTTTAGAAGAGGGAGAGGAAGCATCATGGGACTGCAGAGGTCCTTCACCTGATCCTGTTGTTGGGACAAGAACTTTGTTCCTGAACTTAAGGACATTTTTCATGTTTCTGTACGTAAGTAGATTTAATCCTGGGAACTTTTACTCCACTACATTTTACAGTATCTGTACTTTCTACTTCACTACATTTCTATAGACGTTGCGTTACAAATTACATCCAAGTCACTCTGAGCTTTTTGATTTGTTGGTTAGGTTGAAAGTAATCAATGATTCTGGTGCCTTTGCCTCCATGATATCATGAACTGCTAACTTTCAAAAATTAACCATCAAATCTGAAAAAAGGACAGAGGAAAGTTAAGCTGCTAAACGCTGTCTGAGTTTTGGATGTGAAATTGATTTAGGTTAGAGAGTTTTATGTAATCTTAACAGCTTCTAGCTTAAATCGACTGCAATAAATAAAACAATTAAATGTTGTAAGCAGATATTAAACATATTTTTAACTAGACCCACATTTCTGCATTGATTATTTTTATTGATCTGTAATCTGATCAGAAATGTTTTCATGAGCTTTAAGCAACAAATCATCATCATTAACTAATAAAAGCTTTAAAACAGTTTGTGGGGAATTAATCTGTATGATGTGTTTAACTTGTGAGCCGAGTTACTGAAATACTTTTCATAAATATTGTAATTTATTGAAAATGACTGTAGTTAAGGATCCTAGAGAGACGCAGGTCATCCTGAAATTCTGATGCATAGAATCACAAATTTAAACTAAACTGTCACAGAGAGAAAACACAATAAAACATGATTCATGTGCAATTTGTTCATTACTGATTGTTCCTGTCTCAGTGGAGGACAATGTGTGTCTGAGAGACATGTAATGTCCATGTTTGCTGCTGAAAGAGACTGATGGTCTGATCCCCCATCCTCCTTTCAGGGTGGAGCCTGCTGGAGGCCGATTCTTGACTCCAGGTCTGAGGAAATGTAAGTGTGTTTTTCATCTGATTCATGACAACAAAGCAGCTCACATTCAACCATCTTCAAACTGTCACATCACTCATTCAGGAGTCAAAGTGTCAATAAATGATCAATAACTGCAGCTGGATTGTGTTTGTTCTCTCCATCAGATTCCTGTCAACTCACCATCGACACAACCACAGTGAACAGAAAACTCAAACTGTCTGAAGATAACAAGAAGGTGACATATGAGGAGGAGTTTCAGTCATATCCTGATCATCCAGACAGATTTAATGATCTTCAGCTGCTGTGTAGAACTGGTCTGACTGGTCGCTGTTACTGGGAGGTCGAGTGGAGAGGATATGTTCATATATCAGTGAGTTACAGAAGAATCAGGAGGAAAGGAAACAATGTAGACTGTGTGTTTGGATGTAATGATCATTCCTGGAGTCTGAGATGCTCTGATGATGATGGTTACTCTGTCAGGCACAATAACAGAGAAACTCATCTCTCCTCCTCCTGTGACTCTCACAGAGTAGCAGTGTATGTGGACTGTCCTGCTGGCATTCTGTCCTTCTACAGAGTCTCCTCTGACTCACTGATCCTCCTCCACACCTTCAACACCACATTCACTGAACCTCTGATTCCTGGATTTGGGGTCTGGAGGTCCAGTTCTGGTTCCTCTTCAGTGTTTCTGAGCTGATTTGAGTTTAAAGAGACTAAAGTTTTTCCTCCTGTCAGAGAAACTCTCTCACTGTTGAACAGATAGTTCAGTCTCTACAATCTATTTCTTGGTTAAACGATTCTGATTGGAAACTTTTTCTTCTTCCAGTCCTTTAAAGATGAAAGCTGGGATTATTCCAGGATTTTTCCAGGATTATTCCAGGATTATTCCAGGATCCTCATGTTTTTCTCTTTGTTTCCAGTAAAAGCTTCACACTGAATATCAAGATGTTGTTTCTCTTATTTTTTCCTTTCATCCATCAGATTTTATTGAAATATTGATCAGTTTTTCTCAATCTGATCATTTTCTTTTTCTATCAGCTCCTATTTTTCTCAACATGTCAGATTTGAATATTAAATCTTCCTTTTGTAAATTTGCTGCAGTTTTTCTTCATGTGTTTTAAATAAAAACATTTTTCTTCTGCATTTGGTTCATTTGCTGCTCATTCTGTTCTTTTCCTGTTCAAATTTAAATATTTGCATTAAAAGATTTTTTCATCAACTCTGCCTTTCAGAAAGTCCTAATTGAAGTAAAACATTCCCATCCCATGAAGGTCAGAGGTCAATGCTTTGAAGCATAAAGTGGGAAAATCTAAATCTTTTCTGTTTCATTCAGAACATCTACCTGAAACTCAGAACCTGCAGAACATTTTTCTCTTAGGAGAAAAAAATCCCAGGAACTGGAAGATCAGAGCAGAATGAAAACTGGAGATCAGTGTTGGACAGAAAAGGTCTGATCGCTGCATCTCTGCTATATTTTACATCTGATAACAAAAAGTAAACCTGTTTATAGCTGAGAATAAATCAACATGGACATGACCCGCCACAGTGCCAACGTGGGCCACACCTGATTCAACCCAACGTGGAAAATAAAGGATTTAATTGGAAATCCCAAAACACAGTAAAATCTGCAGCTGGTTGGGATTTAAATGCAGTTTGTTGCAGAGGTTCAAACTTCCTGATGGTGACCTCTCCTCCGTCCCTCACCTTGTCTGGCTGCTTTTAATCCTCATTGCAGTGTTAGACTGGAGCTAATCTCTCAGATTAAACAGATTAACACTGAGCTGCAACAGGAACCAAACGTCTCTTCTCCAACTTATTTCACTGATTAATAACAAGGTTGGATAAAAACATTGAGCTTCTCATTCCTTAAAGATCATGAAGAAAGACTCACCCTGTAACTGCAGGAAATAAGTTAGAAAGTTTAAAATAGATGGAAAAACTTTGTAAATATATTCTAACAAGTGATTTAATTTTCTGTTTTTGTATCTTTTAATGTATAAAACTGTATAAAAAAGGTGTAAATGGTTAAATGAAAAATCTTCATGATGAGCCAATTTTAAATCTGATTAATCGTCACAATAACTGAATAATCAGCAGAATAATCAATTAATTGTCAAAATAATCTTAAACATTGGGTCATTTAAATACAGGTTTGTTTAACCAAATTAGTTTCCACCAGTTAATTGGGGTTTTTACTGGTTATTCTGCTAGCTTGAATGTTTCACTGCAGTTTGTTTTGTTCCTGTTGCCTCCAAGCTGAACGTTGATCCCATGAATGTTTCCCCTCATGCAGAACCTGAGCAGAGACATTTATGATTATAGTACGAGAGCCAAGAGGTGGAGGACCGGCTGCTGGTGTCGCCGTCTCACGTTCTGATGTCTCCAACCAAACACTCCACCCTCAACATCAACATTTAAAACATGCTGCAGCAATGCAGTTTTCCTACTTTCCCACTTGAAACAATCTAGTCTAAATGTTACATACGGGGATGCATCGATATGAAGATTTGGGCCGAAATATTGATGTATTGACTGATTACGGATATTTACACTTTCAAATTTGGACTAAATTCATCAGGAATTTGGTCCATTAAAAGTGTTAATAATAACAGCAAAAGCTTCTGCTGTTAATTGAGGAAAGTCTGTTTCCACTAAGAACTGTGAGTGTTTCCTCCAGTCTGTGTTCGGCTTTAATCTCCTGCAGGAAACCAAACCTCCACGTCTCCACTGGAGTCACCGTGGCAAAGCCTTTCAAAACATTAGGATAGTGGGTCGAGACCGGACGAGAGCCGATGAGTTGATTTATTTAGCTGCATTCATCCATTCATCATCCCAGTTTTCCTGCCATGCAGATTAATCTCCACTAATCTGACAGCTTGGAGACCAAATGTCACAAACTGGGATTAAGATGTTGAGATGTTGAAATCTGTCACACAGAGAAAAGAAACTTCATGATGCTGTGATTTGTTCATCTGAAAAACTTTTTAATCTCATGTAATTTGATTAAAGTGATTTTTGCATCAGTTAATTGAATTGATTTTGGCTCATTTATCTTGTTATATCCAGTAAATTCATGTGCAAGAAAGAGCTAAATTATTATGATGTCTTTTCTAGAAAACCCCTCAAAAATCTTACATTTGCTCAGTGAAGGTGTAGATAAGTGTCTGTAGTGTAAGTGATTGAAAAACCCAACAAAAAAATGCAGATTTTCCATGTGAAAGCAGGTAAAGTGTAGAAACAGGAGCACTGACAGTCTATCTGTTCAGGAGGATTGTTCAGCCTCCGTCAGAACAGTGATGGTTCAAATCTTCTCTCCACTTCGACCACTGGACCAGCAGCAGGTCTTTGGTTGCAGAGCCTTTCAGAAACATCTGAACCAGCTGTTGAACTGGACCATGTCCTCTTCGGGGTCAGAGGTTGCAGGACTTGATACTTGGTAGAGTGAAGTTTTCCTCCTCGCTCTGTTGTTGTGGAGTTGGAGGTCTGATCTTGGAGGTCTGATGGACGTCACAGAGAGGCTCTGGTTCTCCCTCAGTGGCTGCTGGGGATTCAGGTTGTTCCTTCCTGGACTTTAGCAGTTGTGTTGGTCATGAGCAGCAGCTGGATTGGCCTCTGGATTGAACTCAGCCAGCATTTGGAGCTCCAGAGCTTCCTCTGAAAATCCTTCATCACGACCCGTCGCCTGGTCTGATGGAGGCAGCAGGCCTTTGGCAGGAAATGGCAGGAAGGTTTTCACTGTCTGTGGGGCTTCACAAAGCCTAGTGGACAGGCTTTCACAATAAGACAACACAGGAACAATCTTTATCTATTTCATTTTCAACCTTAGTTGGTGAGATTTGACAAAAATCCAATATTAAGTGGACAAAATGTGAGTCAGGTAGAAAAAGTGCAAAGGATTGAAGCATCTCAACATCAGCAAGTGTGAAAGAAGGGGCAGTTACTACCTGAGGCCTCTGGGCAGCTAGCTTAGCATCAGCATCAGCTCTTGCATCATCATTGGAAACCGAGTCATCCATCATCCTGTTACCAAACAGAACCTCCATTCATTATTTTACCCATCTACACTGTAAATTATAACATATTTATGTGAAAACGATGGTGAATCAACTGAATTTGGTCCAGATTTATTTTTGTGGTAAAACTCCAATTAAAGGAAGCCTAGTAAAGGTTTAAGTTTATTGTAAAGTCCAATTTTAAGTTTAGTTTAAAACAGTAAGTGATGAATCTGTTTTCAATGGATTTAATTAATCCAAAACATTGTGTAGCATATTATGTGACATTGGGGATCAACCAGCAAAGCATCCCATGATGCATTTCATCAAAAGCTTCATACATTATATTGTGCATTATGTCATAACAGAAGCCATTTGCTATTTCCATTCAGTAATTTCCAAAGAAAGAATTTAAAATCTTCAGAAGCTTGACTTTAATTGTTTTGTTTTTTAAGTAAAGAGGAAGGAATGGAATCTAAAGCAGCTAGAATGTTGGTTTTATTAAAGTGTTTTATGTCAATGAAAAAGTAATTTATACAATTAAATCCCTTATTATTCTACAAAGTAACTAAAATATTTAAAACCCATTTAAACTGTTTTATTAATCTTTAATATGTAAATACTAACAATAAAAATTAATGCTCAGTTATTATATAAACATCCATTTATTCTATCAAGCATGGCAGGTTTTTTCTTTCTTCCTAAACTCTGTGAAACTCAAAGGGAGGGGTGATAATGATGAGCTTTGCTATGGAAACTGAAGGCGGGAACAAATCCAGCAGGTGGGAGGAGCTAGGAGGTGTCAGTCTCAGACAGGTCAAAGGTCGACTGTACGCAGTCCTACTTCCTCCTCACACTGTTAGAATCAACAGAGCAAAATATCATTTTGGTTGCCAAAGTATGAAAAATTAAAATTACCATCCTGAAGACAAACTAATTTCTCAGATCATCTCATGCAATATTCCTTTAGAAACTTAAGCTGCTTAATCAAACACTAACTAATTTTAGTTTAGTGAACAATATTTACCAAACACAAAACACAAACATTCACTTCAACATGAAACAGACAAACAAATAGTCAGAATTTGGAATCAGTCAAAATTTCATCCCAGTCAATAATTTCCAGTCAGTCCTCATTTTGTCTATTTTCTCAGAATGTAATTATCAAATTTACTGAAGCTTCAAGATTGTCTGATTTTTCTCCTTTTAACATGTTTTAATGTTTGAACTGAACTCTAATCTACAGGATGCTGTTTTAAGTGATGTGTTCACAGTCAAAGCAGAAATCTCAATATAATTTAGGATCACAGCAACAAATTGATCCAGTTTCTGCTGAAGCTTCACTAATTTTAGGTTTTGTTATAACAAATAGTTCCAGGAAAACAAAAGGTCTTTTTAACGTCTTACTTCAATGTATCACAGCTCTATTTTATAAGAATTTTCTTCTATTCAATTTAAATGCCACAAATATTATTTGGGTTACCAAATGTTATAAACACTGCAGTATTAATGATCTCTGATTCTTTACCCTGAAAGATGTTTTGTTTATTCCCATACTAATATGTAACTACAGTATAGATCTTCAACAAGGAGAACAAAAATAAATCTCAACCATCTGATGGTCAATTTTGTTATTTTATTGCAGAACTAAAGTGATTGCAGTTTCCCTTCACAGTTTCTCAATCTGTGGTTCATGGGCCCTTAGAGGATCATTAGTGTTGGTCCTTGTTCAGGACTTAGAATGAACAGGATCAATTGAAAGAGTTTCTCTATTTAACAAGCATAAAAACTATTGAAGTCATTCTTTTCTCGCTAAAGAATTTATAAACATGAACACGGTTAATAAGCCAGCAGTCTTCATGC